>NC_139348.1:125475651-126075651 GCF_055883805.1 Amblyomma maculatum | reverse complement strand
GAATCAGTACCGGACACAAGGTTCCCGTGCCTGTGCTGCTCTGGTGATTTTCTAGTATTAGTGACGCCTGCAAGGACAGCTTCCGTCTCCTTATAAGGCTACCAGTGTAAATGACGAGAAGTAAAAGTATTGATTATTTCAAAATTAAAAAGTTAGAGCACGCGTGAGGCACGGCCGCCTCTTGTACAAGTGGGTGAACAAATATTTTCCTGTGAACAAAAAAAGAGTTCATAAGTTCCTGCACTAACAACGTATTTATATATTGATGCTTTGTAATATGTTTCTCGCTTTGCAATATTTTAGCGCTTACCTAAGGCGACCATAAGGACAAAACTAAGTGGGAAGAGGGGGCAGCACGATAGTTCCAATATGCCCCTTTAATAGCCTGCACTCCTCTCTGCATACCCGTGTGCGGACGCGGACATCGTTTCTCATTTATTAATAGTTACTTCAAAATATACACGATCTTTCTTTAACCAAATCGAAGGAAAGGGCCTCGAAGGCAGCAGGCTACAGCATGTTTGACTATAGCGACTTTAGCCTGAATGGTCCGATTCTTCTCCAATTACCTCAATTTTGTTTTGAGCGTAAACAATTTACTTCACCTTTTACTTGTCAGATTGACGTTGGGGGGATGTTGAATATTTATATTAACATTTAGTCTCATATTTTAATTGCTTTAAAATCCCTATGATCGCCACCGAGAAAGCATTTTCTCGATTCACCGACCAACTACGCGGATAGGTTCCCGAGAATACAGAACCGTTGAGATGGCGATCAGCCAGGTTCATTGAGTTGCATGGGTTGGCCTGACATATTACCTTGTAAAGCGGTATGACACGTCGTTTACACTGCTGCAGGATATGTAAAGGAAAACAACGGAGCACCTTAGCTACCCGCAACATCTGCAGAGCAAAGCTCACTGACAGTGCCATGACGCTCCTATTCATACCATGCTCGAATCGGTGCTTAGCAACACTGGGCAACCTTCTCTTGGCCCCTTTAGGGCACCCATCAAAACGCCGTTTCTCGAAGCCAATCATGTGTCACTGTCTCGAACTTGGTGATGAAATCAGTTCCCACTTCTTGATCTTCGAAGCAAGTGCGATTAAAGCTTACAAGGTTCTTCTTCAGTGATGTCAGTTTCATAGCGAAAGCTACACTTCGCTAGGTTTTCAAACCGTCTGCGTGGCACCGTGCTAGCGTTGCGCCGTGGCACCATCGAAGAAGAAAAAGAACGCTCGGTGACCCGGGTCCAAGGTGAACAAGGCTGAACAGGTGATCTTTAAACTTATGTTTTTGTTTAGTTGTCAATTACTTTAATACACTAATTCAGTTCGTGTAGGATATTTGGCAGTCCACACTGAACCCTGGCCAATCCCCCTTTGTGGGTATGTGCCAAATATCAAAGAAGAAGATGAAGAAGAAGAAGAACAGGGCTGCCTCCCAGCCCGCTCAGCGCCGCTCAGGTGGGCGACAGGACTCCATTCGGACCTTAACTCCAGGTGCGCGCGTTTTCAGCCCGCGTTTGCGGTCTAAATGAAAAAAAAAAAAAAGCCCAGGAAACCTTTATGTACCTCCCTGCTTCACGTGTCGATAGCAGTCTCCCCCTTCGCTTTCCGCTCGCAGCGTCGTGTCGAAGGAAATGTTCAGTGCGTCACTTTACTACTCTGGAGTGGTATTTATGGCTATAAATTAGTTCGCAAGGTAATTTTTACTTTGAAAATGTGTGGTACGAAACCGAAGAGTTGGTTTCAAACCACCTTAAAAATATTCCAGTTTTCACGCAGATATCGCACGTGAGGGCTAACAATTTGAGTGTTTTTGAACTGAACGCGTCCATTTTGCACGCAGAAAAAAGCTCGCGGCCAAATACAGGTGGGTAAACCACATTCGCCATGAAAGGCTGTAGCATAACTTATGCAGAATAGGTTAGTTTTTTTTTTTAAAGAAGCGAATTACTTTATGAAGTAAATAGTTTGTATTGGAGAGGTTAAAGACTACCAGCATGAACTGCATGAAATGAAAAAAAAAAAAAAGAACTCATTTCATATATGGTATACTGCAGACAAAATAAAACCCAATGGCAGCTTCTTCGTTTAAAAAATTAAAAATATCCCGTGAGCTCAGAGTTTTATATAGTTTTGCCTCTAATTTCGCCAGAAATTCATAAAATGCTCGCACTGCTTCTGATTTGTCATGCAGCGTCCTCTTAGTTGAGAGCTTAAAATAGCACCCAGACGCCTCGTCTTCCGCGTCTACATTTTTTTTTTTCTGGTGAGTCGGAGCCGGAAATGTTTACCGCAGGCTGAAGCGAGAAAATGGGCTCAGTGAGGCGAACTGAGCGATGCCAGGGTGAGTACAACCAGTAGAAAGACGAGGAGCGTAAAAAGATTTAAGAAAGCATCCCAATAACACGCTGCCTGAAAAGCATGAATGAAACGGACAAGAGATTGATTGATATTTCAGGAATATTTCAAATGAACACGCAATTTTTTCAGTAGTCTACGAGCGTTAACGGCACCAAAATTCACGATTTTGTCTTTCTCTTTCAGTAGCCTCCTTTTTGTCTTCACATTTTTCACTGGCCCCAATTTTTTAGGCTTAAGACGAGCGAAATGAAGAGGATCGGTATTGCACCAATTCGGAGCTCTGCGACTTTGAGAAAGGATAGCAATTTACTTTTCCGGACTGAATAGCTGCTGCAACTTTATTAAAGGAATGATTGATATGGCCACCGAGTGCGCTGTTTTCTTCGATGCCTACATACAACACACCAAGGCAAAAAAAAAAATAATAATAATAAAGAGCACTGCAGAATCTGCATTGGAGTAATGCGAAAGCACGGATGCTGCTGTTGGTTGCTTCTTGTTGCTTCTAGTTGCTCAATTCACTTCTTGTTTGCCCATTTTAGTCTTTGGTACTTTCAAATTGCGCGAATCCCTTCCTATGCCCTCCTTTCGGCTCTACTTGCGGGTGCGTGACGTCACATCCTCTATCTCACATTAATTCACTTATTGTTTACCCCTTTTAGTCTTTGGTGCTTTCAATTTGGGCGCAAATCCCTTCCTATGCCCTTTTTTTTTTGCTCTACTTCCGGTTGCGTCACGTCACATCATTGGCATCATATCTAATAAGGCACCCGTTTCTTTCCTCTTTCACTCCTATCTTCCTCCCTTCCCTTACGGCGCGGTTCAGGCGTCCACAGAGCAAGTGTGGCAGATACTGCGCCTTTCCGTTTCTGGGAAACATTTATTCTAATTAATTACCTAATTAACTTATTGGTCTCATTATTTTTTCTGCAGCAAAATTACGTCAGTCTCTTTCGATTGATATCACTCATTAACATCTACCACTTCTCAATTACCCGCAGATGCTGCGGACACGGTCTGCGGACAGAAATCTGTGAACATAGCGAAGTAACGCTTTCGTGTTAATAGTAAGTGCCGGAGCCCCTCATTCTCCATTGCAAGGTTTTCGGGCCATTCCAACGCTACCAGCAGCACTGTCCTGCCCTTTTCCAGTACACAACAAGCAGGCTCTCTTTCTCTAGTTCCTCATTGTCTCAAAGCGTTCGCCTCCGACTTGTAGCAGAAAAAAAAAGATATTAAATTCGCGATTGTGGTGGCAGCCAGCGGTGTCACTCAGCATCACGTTTGCGAAATAAGATTTCATTCATAGATGGCGCCACAATGCACACCTCTCTACAATGTCCACGCTTAGCGCTTTTTTGAGCCCTTTGGTACACGACATCCCACAGAGAAGTCCTCATTGACATTGATAGCTAAACACAAAGCACCGCTTGCTCTTTCTGAACAAATATTTGAATGGTATTTCCTTTTTGGTACGGGAATCGTTCTTCGTTTTAAAAACCTTTTCGTCCGAAGCTTGCTCGAAACGGTTAGCAAGATAACAGAGAAAGTTATCAACCGAGGTGGTTGCATGCCTTTCTTACCTTGTTACGTTTTTGTGCTCATCCCTAGTTTCGTGATGACGCTTCCTACAGGTAGCTACGATTCCAGACAAAGCATACGATGGATAAGTGGGACTCGCAAGCACACTTTTACGTTAATACTTAATAGTTTTGCTCTCCATTGGTAAATCTACCATATGTGATCAAGGTGGTAAAAGTATTAAAAAACACACACACTTTGAGTATTATTATCAACAGCAAATGATGTTATGTTAACACTCTTTTTGTATTGCAGTTATGGCTGTGATTTTTATTCACCCCTTTTTACAACCGAAATTGTTGCCACTTTGGACACCCGTCTTAACACCAAACGGACGTGCCTCAAGCCGGTCTCGGTAGAGCGACAACATGCTTGCAAAGTACCGCTTCTGCTTTGTCTATAGTCTCTTATCTGAGTGCGAAACCCTGTGAAGCAAGATTGATCTCATTTTTTTTTTTCAACAAAGACTGACACATATTACGCAAATGAGGAATGTGTTGGATGTACCATTCTGCATGTGGCTTCTGCACATTATACCAAAGAACTTATGCATATCGCCGAGAACGCGCTAAACACATTCCTCAGTTGTTCCTCGCCTCAGATTCTCCTCGGCGAAAGCAAGCACCAGCAGTGCTGGGTATTGTAGCCGCCGTTCACCACTCGGGAGTCGTTTTGTTTTCTTCGCCAGACAAGTTGCACGGCTCGGCGCAGAGCTGGATTCCGTGCGTCGGAAGACGCGAGTATATTTTTGGACACCAGAGTGCAAGTCTCTGCCGCAGCAACTCCCCCCGTGTTTCTGGCGAGCACCGCACAGCCCTCAAGAGACATTATTCGGCAGTGCCATCTCTTGGCTTTTGAAGTAGCGGTCTGATAAAATAGACGAAGGTAACTCCACGATCAAGGAAAAGGATGTAGGTATAATTGCTTTATCAACGATGAACACATCGTGCCAGAGTAGTTAGCGCTTGCTCCCTTTGTCAAGGTTTGTTTCATTGATCAATTATACCTGGACCTCTGTTTTATTTCTTGTATGTTTGCTATGCAGGTTTTTTTTATGTTAGAAAATAGAATAGGTGATCATGTCCAACCCACCATTGAAAAGCTGGGAAGAAATTTAATTCGTTGACGTTGGTAATTTTAGTATTTATTTATTATTCGATCCATGAAAAGATAAGAAGCAGTTTTCTTGAAGAGCCAAAGCTTCACGATCACCAATAGTAATTGTATTATTATCGGGCCGCCCCCAAGACATCATTATAAAATAATTACTTTTGGCTTTGATGGCCAGATAAAATTATATTCAGTCACATATAGGGGCACCAGATGATGATAGTTAAGAGTGGAACTTGGCTCGAGCATCAAGAGAGTTTGCTGAAGTCCATAATTTGCGCTGTGGGGCTAGTTATTCCACACCTGTTTCAGCCCCAGAATTGACGCCAGAAAACCAAAAAAATCTGTGTGTTCGCCCGTTCGCTTGTAACGAAAGCGTTACGGGCACACGGACACGATCCGCGACCATGAGCCATTGAAGGCTATCGCCTTAAAAGGTGTTACAACCACCATGCGATGCCGGCAGACGCCTTCCTGCTCCACTCGGTCAGCTCTACGCGGTGGCTCGCGCATGCGCAGTGTGAGAACTACCCTTCTCTCTGCGCCGGCGCGCGCATCTGCCGGCATTTCATAACCCTTCTCCTCCCCGTAGCGAGCGTAGCGGCTGAAAACGTTTGTAATGGCGCAGATGGTTTCCATGGTTACGGCGCACGCGCATAGTGGCTTGTGATATGCATGTCGATCTTGGCTTTAGATGGCGTGGTGAAGGTTTCGATTTAATATTACGGTCTTAGATGCAGAAGGGGATGCATTTGTCTATTTCTTGTAAATGCCCCGTAGGACAACCAAGCTGAGAAGTGCATAAGCTTGTCTAATGTGAGATTGGCATGGTTTGCATGTTTATGACATTGAACATACACAGCGCTCAGGCTTTCAAGGACGTCGTAATGGGTATAGTTCTTCAGAGGCTTTTAATTGTTGGGTCCGCTATGCACATTTGCAGTAGCGATCGGCGCTTGCTAAGATCTCCAACTCGACTCTCCAACGTGGTCGTGTGTTCCCCGCCGACTTTTGCCGAAGACTAGCTGTTTTCGAAAAACGATGTCGCAAAATGGCTATTCAGGCTTTCACGCCTTAGCGCCTTAACGGCGCCCTCACCACCACCTCTCCACACACTGTGAACATTCAAGACGTACGTAGTAATTACATTACGCAGCGGTAAAATAATTTTCAATATGATGGAAAACGATTCTTTAATATTGACGGCGGCTCTTTGTACTTTTACAGACTTGTTCGTTCGGGATTGGTAGATCAGATTTGTTGATTATTCGCGTTTTAAACCGACATCTGTCACAGTTGTGCGTCAGACGTCAAACTGCATGCGCGTACTGTCTTTAAGTCGACTGATATTCACTTCATTGGAGAGCTGGAATTTTGACACAAATAAGTTTTTTCCCCCCTTTTTTTTTTAATCTCTAGAGCGGCATGAATTTTCCACAATGCCACTTTTGCTGTGAAGGATAACGGCAGTGATTGAAATTTCAAGATGTTTATTTCAGCCTCAGGTCGAGTATATTCCCACGCCCCAGGTAACACCTGTCAAAATTCACACCATGCAGCCTGGTAGTTTTGTGTTTCTTTTTTTTTTTTTTCAAACTTTAGGGGTAAAGAGAGCTCATTTCAGCAGGTCCGAAGAGTCATGCGACCAGGTTGCCAAACTGACGTAAGTGATCGCGCGGAATATTAGCTGCGTTTTACGCCTCACAGATGGGCAATCTCAGACTCTGATCACGTGGTCTTCGTATAAACCGTAAGGGGTGAAACCGCAGGACTTCCAAGCCGCGACTCTTCTAGGTGGGGCGGGAAGCCAGCACGTGCTCTTGCTGAGCGTTAACGGCGGAAGCAAAATGGAGCAATGCGATGGTGGCGACCCCACTATGGTGCCGCGGGAGGAGGAAGTACGCGCTTGCCGCGCTACGGCCTTGCCTTTAGTGTTCCCACTGGACATCCTACGCCATCTCTCGAGAAGCGATGGAAGAATGCAAACGTGGAATTGCTTTCGGGCTGTTTAAAAACGCCCCGCGCTGACGGCCTCTCAGGTGAAAATGAACTGCGCTAAGTGCACCGGGCTGTCATGCAGATTTCAGAGGACCACTGAGAATAGTTGTTAATTGCAGTCAGTGCCTGGCGAATGGCTACCCTGGCGAATCTGTTTCACGCCAGCTGATAGCTTCTTGGTGAATAGTCATCGATGACTCTATAATGTTTCAGTCAGTCTTCCTATCAGCCTGAAAAGTTTTAATATACGGCTACTTATCTTCGTCGAACTAAAGTTTCTGCATCGTATCACCGGCGCATAAATGATAGCCGTCTTGTGAGATTTAAAAAAAACCTGTAAATGAAAGCGGGCAGGCGACTACGAAGATATCCCGTATCAGTCCCAGTTATAGCAGTGGGTTATAAAGAATAGGAACACGACGTTCGAGGTGGAATTTAGGCTTTTAATAAGTCCCATTTCAATCTGGTACACAGATCAGTAAATTCCTTTTCAATTTTATGTCTCCTCGAAGCGAAATGATTGTTTCTTTACTTCCACGGTTTTAATGAGATGTCATACGTGAACCAATGAGCTGCGAGAAAAACAGAAGTGCTTATATATGGACAGGAATAAACCGGCAGGTTACTGGCAAACTTCGAGCGTCATACTTACGTGTCAACTAGAACTTTCCAAACTCTTGTGTGGATTTAGGTTTCATGAATAACTGTGAAGAGCGTCATAACCTTAAAATACGTACAAAGGGAGCCAGCAGCCCCTGGCACAATGTAAACCGCAGAGGATTTCGTTTTGGTGTCACTCTTAAGCAATAATTATACGTGGAGATAATCGATTAAAATAAAAAAAAATAGCAACCACTTGGCGCCTTTTGGATTGTCTATTTGATAATGCAATATGTTCATGAATACATTATTTCTCATTGATAAGTAGGGAAATCCCATACACTCTCCTTATTGTCATTGGCTGTAGGCTTCCTTGTTATGTATCTCACGACATGACCCTCTTTTGCTCTCTATTTACTGATCAGCTGAATAACTGGTACTGCAAAGTCACTGATGAATGTTGGTAAAATTCAGTTGCTTGCATAATAAAACTCTAGCGACTTTAGTAGAAAGCTGATTTATCTAGGTATGACAGTGTGAGGTTATTTCGAGTTACGATCGTGTATCTAGAAGGTAATAGAGATATTAAGTCATTTGGCCGAGGGGCCGCAAGTGCAATTCATCCCTAGAAAGCGGAATACGGGGAATCTGTGCAGTGATTAATGTTCTCAAGAATGGAAACAAGTTTGATAGAATAACCAACCATTTTATTTTTGAAAATTTTTTTTACGAGGAACTAATATGGAATTCCAGGGTGCAGCTCATACATTTTCTTTCTATTGATATACCATACAGTACCGCAAACCTCGTCATGTTCGCTATAAACGTTGCATTATTTAATACCGCTGAAGGAAAACACGAAGCTGTAATTTGCCTTTATAATGTCGAAGCTCCCGTAAAAGGTAGACAACGTGGATCTGATGTTCGTGCGAACATCTTGTTAGAGTATAATAACAGATGCATGTTCTTGGCAGGATGCATAGCCTGTAGAAATTTGCGCGCGATTCGCTTTACGGTAAGATGAAAATTTATTCGTGTCTTACACTATCCCACGCCATTTTAATGAAGACATCACAAGTCTGCTTTAAGATGCCAAACCTCATTATAAAGTCTTAGTAAACGTAATGAGAATCATGAGTAAAGGCAACATGCGTATTTTTGTAACGATAGCGCTTTGTTGAGTGAAAGACCTTACCTAAAAAGTCCAAATTTTGCGTCTCCTAACAATACACTTGTTTTCCGCGAAAAGCACAAATTTTGCAAGAGGATGTTCAGCGTGCTGAAGATGCTAGAGCGGTGTGAAAACTAGAATTGCTTGCAGTATTAGGGATTCCTTAAAAGGTTTAAATATAAGCATGCAATGAAGAAAATGCAGGACGATAATAAAAAACCAAACCAAAACGAGGTTTGCAGGCCTAGGTGCTACAGGGCACACATGTATTAATGGCTTTAGTTCCAAAATGAAATTGGTTCTGTCAGTTTCCGGTTTCTGAGTTGAACAAGTTAATTGGATCTTTTTTAAGCTTGTAGAAAAACAGACATAAAATGCATAAACTGCTCGGACTTCAAATAGGTTTGAACGTGCCGGCAAGCTGATAACGACAGAACATGACGTAGGGTGAAGACTTGATTTAATAATGGCTGTAGGATGAGCGTGAGTGCTCCACCCGTGCCATTGTTCACTTGTCTATTGCATGGCCTTGTCCCTTGCATGGCCCGGGTCCATTTAGCCGCCGTTGCATTCGTACACGAAGAGTAAGTACTATATCCTTATTATACGCGGATACTATCCCGATGTGTAGCACCCACCAATATCTGTCCACTTGTCCACACAGGCGGCCGCCTTGCTATTAACGTATCATATTATCTCTAATGACACCTAGTCATTTGACCTTCATGGAAATGCTGCATACACGTCGGTCGCAAAGCGCTGGGGACGCCGTAAACTTGTTGCAAATCCAATTCGTCTCTATCAGGCACCCCGCTACAAGACAGTCCGAGTGTAAAACATTTGCCGTTGTTTGGCTTGTGGTTAAACCTGGAGTTACGCTAAAGCAATTTGCATGGCTACGCTTAGGTTCGACTTCACAGTAAAAACATGGCTTTGACGTATAGGCATCTTCGAGGCGCTGCAGATGAAGTTATGTAATGTTAGGAAGATAGTGAGAGACCGGGAAGCGTGCCGTGATATGGTCCAAAGGGTCACGAAGAGTCGTACACGACTGAATGACTGAACTGAATTGAACTCAGTTTACTCTGTGATTTCAGCTTTATTTATGCCATAGGGGAATCACTTCACGCATGAGTGCACCCCTTGCCTCTCGTCGTTGACCACTCTCATTTGGGTGTAGAAGACTTCTAGTGGTATGACATCGTCTCTGCGTCGAACTCTGGGGCATACCGCTGTCACAACTTTCGAACGAACCTTCTGTCCCAGCACTTCGCTTGTGTCGTTCGGCTCTACTAACTAACGACTTATCTGTCTTCTTTTTTTGGCCTTTTTTTTTCTTTTTCCTTCTTCTTCATTTTATTATTTTCTTCTTCTTCTTCTTCTTCTTCTTCTTCTTCTTCTTCTTCTTCTTCTTCTTCTTCTTCTTCTTCTTCTTCTTCTTCTTCTTCTTCTTCTTCTTCTTCTTCTTCTTCTTCTTCTTCTTCTTCTTCTTCTTCTTCTTCTTCTTCTTCTTCTTCTTCTTCTTCTTCTTCTTCTTCTTCTTCTTCTTCTTCTTCCACGGCACAAAAAGTCTGGGCTTGCCGAGTTCACCAATAAGGGTTAGCGACAATTGGAGTTTCTCGTGCAAAACCGCAACTCATTCACTCCTTGGGTTCGATTATAAGAATGAGTCCCAAAACTGGTGGTGCTGGCTTGTCTGTTGCACACCAATTAGTGAGGGAACTTTTCCAACCGCGCGTTGTTCACCAAGTCCAGTTTCAACATATTACGAGAGCACAATGAGATTTTCTTGAAGCAGTGAACCTATCGTCTATGACGACCATTACATGATTCCAACGCATCCCATTGGTGATAATTTACAAGAGAATGCGCATCTCAACAACATCGATGACACTGCTGCGCAGGGCCGTGATGCTTGCAGAACGACGGTCAGTCTATTACACTCCACGCATTCACTGATTAGTTTATGTAAGGGAATACTCTATTCTTCAGCCTCCAGCGCCAGGTCTACCTCCTTTGAAATTTGTTAAGTATGGCTGTTTTGGAGTCGCTAAGTATGTAAGCCGCATCTGTTTGGGCTATTGCTAAGGCTATAGTCACTTCCTCTGCTTCTTCCGAGTTACAGGGAGGGTCTATGAAGTAAGTGAGTGGGGGGGCTGCTTGATTGTAGGCCACAGCTACCGAACGGTCTGAACCACATGCGGCGTCCACCCAGCGGACATCCTCTGCAGTCCCATAGTGTTTATGGAGAGCTTTGGCTCACGCGACGCGGCGGGATTGATGGTGTTCTGGGTGGACGTTCTTAGGAAGAGGTTTGAGGATAAGCGCTGAATGCACGGCCTGAGGGAGAGGGTTTAACTCTTCAGCATGTGTGGGTATGCGAATTCCGAGAGTGTCCAGTATATGTCGTCCTGTTTGCGTGCCAGCCAACCGAAGGTACTGTGTGTACCGATGTGCCTCTATAAGTTCGTGTATATTGTTGTGCATACCTAGTTTTAAGAGCCCGTCCGTGCTAGTGGTCTTCGGTAGGTTGAGCGCTGTTTTGGTAGCCATGCGGATTAAGGCGTTGATTTTATCCTTGTCTGCACAGGAGAGGTTCAGGTAAGGAGAGGTGTAAAGAATGCGACTGAGCACAAAGGCATGTAGTACCTTTAAATTGTCAGCTTCATCTAGGCCGGCTCGTGAGTGTGAAACCCTTTTCAAAAGATGGATGACGAAGTAGACTGTTTTAGTGCCTTCAGGGTAAGGTCGTCTTTCCCCGTGCCCTGTAAGTTCAGACCAAGAATGCGGAGGTTGGGGGTTTGTGGTATGGGAGTATCGTGCAGATAAATTGTTATGGGGGCGATAGGAAAACGCCGCGGCCGGAGTAGAAAGAGTGCTGACTTTGTCGGGGAGCATTCAAGGCCAATTTTTTTCGCGTGGGTAGATATAGCTGTGGCCGCTTCTTGAAGTGTAGATTCTATGTCTCCATCCGAGCCGTATGTGGTCCAAACCGTGATTCATCCGCGTAAATGATGTGTCCCAAGTGTGGGATACTGCTTAAAGCCTTTGCCAGCGGGATCATGGTAATATTAAAAAGGAATGACGACAACACTGCGCCTTGCGGGGTGCCAATGTTACCAAGTGTGAAAGAGGGGGTCTGTATATCATCTACATGCAGGGAGGCGGTGCGTCCGTTCAGGAAGGCCCTGATATAGTTATAGGCCTTAGGCCCTAGCTGCAGCTCTTGAATGCCTTGCAGGATAGCACTGTGCGTGACCTTATCAAATGCTTTGGTGAGGTCTACTGCCAGTATTGCTCTGGGGTGGTGTGGCATATCATCGAGGATAGCATTTGAAATCTGTAGTAGGGCGTCCTGCACCGATAAATGAGCTCGAGAACCTAGCATGCTATGGGGATACAGTCCATGGGATTCCATGTGTTGCGTAAGACGGGTGAGGATGACATGCTCAAAGAGTTTCCCCAGACATGATGTCAGGGAGATGGGACGGAGATTTTGGGCATTTATGGGCTTGTTTGGTTTAGGAATGAATATTATTTTACCGTGCTTCCATTCATCCGGCAGCTGCCCCGCTTCCCAGCACTCGTTAAAGTATTCAGTAAGCAGGGAAATAGAACGGTCATCTAGGTTTCTGAGCATGACATTGGTGATTTTGTCCTCTCCAGGGGTTGAGTTGCGTAGCTTAAGGAGGGCTGATCTAACTTCGATCTCCATAATAACGGCATCTAGGGAGGGTTGATCAGGGCCTACGTAGTCTGGATAGGATATTGCTTGGCCCACAGTAGTATAAGTTGATTGCAGTTGGGCTAAGAGCGATTGCTGACTACATCGATGTTTATGGATAAGCCTTTTGGGGGTAAGCCGAGTTTCCTTTTTAGTTTGTGTGGGGTCTATCATGTGTCAAGAAGATGCCAGGCCCTGGAGGAGGAGAGATTACTTCGGAAGCCATCGCATATTTGATGCCAGTTATGTTTACTGAGGGCGGCGCTGTGCTCTTCTACTTGCTTTTGAATTTGCGCCAGTTTAAGTTTAAGCTTTCGATTATGCTTATGTTTTTTCCAGCGCGCAAGGATACTCTTCTGTGCTTCGAGAAGGTGCATTAACCTACTATCTGCAATGGGAGTCTCGGGGGTGGTGTCTAAAGTTTGCGTGAAAGCTTGGACATCCTCCTTGAGCTGTGTCATCCATGTGTGGAGGTTAAAGGGGGTCTTTAATGTTCTGGCCTCTCTGTGCTTACGCAGATTATCCCAGCTAGTTTGCCGGACACAGTAGATTTTAGCTTTTTTGGCAAAGTCAAGCTCTATAGTTATTATATAATGGTCACTGCCCAGGGTCTCATTCGAGTTGCTCCATACCAGTGTTGGAAGGTTTCGGCCGAATGTAAGGTCAGGGCTAGTATCGGTGGTGACACTATTGCCGATTCTTGTAGGTGTGCTGATATCATTATATATAGAGAGGCCCTGCATCTCAAGGGTGTTGTGTAATTCCGCTCCTGTCTTGTTGGTGCGCATGTAGCTCCAATCTACATGTGCGCAGTTAAAGTCGCCTATAATAATGAGGGTTTTTTTTTGCCACTGTGGATGCAGCTTTAATGAGAGCAATTAATTCGGCGACCGGCTGTCTCGGAAGGAGGTAACAGTTAAGGATGAATAGGGGATATGATTTCTGAGCAGACGGGATTAATTCTAAATATGTGTGAGCCACCGGGGAGTGTATTTCGTGACAAGTGTATGGAATTAAGTGTTGAACATACGTGGTAACCCTAGGGTTGGGAGTGATGTCAGAGGGTACCAGAGCGTATCCTGGCAGTGATACATTTGTTCCAGCATCCTGAAACGCTAATATATCGGGGTGTGTGGAGGAAGCAGAGAGTAGTTGCTGCAGGGGATCTCGTTTGCGGCGAAACCCCCTGCAGTTCCATTGAAGAATGCGTAGTCGGGGGTTACAGCCTCCTGTCGACAGGGCCATGCTGGAGGGTAGGAGGGCGAAGGATGGAAGTTGGTGTGGGGTTGTCAACTGGGGTGTGCGAAGGCATTCCAGCAATCATTTTTGGAATCTGTTGCATAATTGCTGTGGTTACTTGTCTGATAATTGTTTCTGTAAGCCTAGCCATGGCGGTTTCAATGTACGTTTGAGTCTGAGCCAGAATCTTGGCTTCTAGGTTTTGGGCAAAGTCTTTAAATTTGGAGTCAATGTCTGGAACGCCTTCTGGTCGCCGTTTTTTTGGGGGAGGGGGTGTGAACGATTGGGGTGTTGGCGATTGAGGGGGTTGGTTGGATGTGGAAGGAATAGAGCTAACGGCTGCCCTTAAATGCCTTACCTCTTCCCGCAGATGGGTTAATTGAAAACTTTAAAGAACACAACATAAGCGCTAACAAAAGCACCAGAAACTATCGGAATCTAAGGAAAATGTGCAGCGAAGTGGCGTCTCTTAAAATCATTCAACGAGAAGAAATAAATACGGCCGCACTATGAAATACTAAAAACCACAGGTAGCACGCAAGAATACTTCATTTTGGTGGATTCTGCTTATATACGCAACACAGTCTCTATGCTTGCTTGTTATTCAAAATCCGACGTATGTAGCGCACCATTTCAGCAATTAAATAACTTGAATATGCCATTCTTGAACGTAAGTACTGCTTATGTGTCTCGAAAGTCGCTAAATAAATATGCAAGATCAAGCAGCTGCAGCGGAACTTTCTTGAAAAATTTCGTTCATTTATTTGCATTGATTTACATTTGGTAGCCACCTTAAAGTAGTACTACATCGTCTTTATAATGCAGTAGCTCTTATTCCTAATGAGAGGTGAAGGAAGCAGACTTAGCGGAAGTGGAATTTCTTGTGCTATGTTGCTTTATTTCCACGTCTCGATGTTCACCTGCGACGGTCGCTACGTTTGATAAACCCATCGCTTCCACTCAAAGTCCGCTGATTCCGAAATTAGTGTTTGCAGAGCTCTTCTACAAATCGTGGAGTTCCGAAAACGTTTGTAGCGATGTAAAAACAGCGCCTATGTAAATATTATCTCTTCGCAAACTAGGCTAATGTGCCAGGCGGAAATTTCCAGACGTGACCCAGAAACCCGTTTCGCATCCCCAGCTCGAGGCATGTGGTGCCATCTGGGATTGAGAAAAAGAAACTATGAAACAAGTGGAGCCACAGTTGTGTTCATCGCGGCGTACAGCGTGCCCGAAGGGCAAGCTGGCGAACTATTTCAATTTGAGAAGAGGAGGAGGATTGCAGGCTTGTTACATGCATAGAAAGGAATCCTGAAAGGAAGCTCATGCTGTTTTAGTACTCTTCGGTGACCCATCAAGCCGAAATTCAAGTAATAATAATAAAAATAATAATGTAAAACAGGTATTGGGCTCTGCTATGTTCAGCGCCTGTTGCTGAAGAGAACGACGACAAGCATGTTCAACGCGCGTGACGGGCAGGAAAGAAAACGACAACGAAGCTCGCTTCGACGCTAGTACGTGTGCTGACACGTCTCACGACTGATCGCAGAACGTTCCATTCACTGTTGACGACGTATCGCCCTGTTCAAGGTCTTCTACAACAATACGCCTTTTTTAATAATAATAATAATAATAATAATAATAATAATAATAATAATAATAATAATAATAATAATAATAATAATAATAATAATAATAATAATAATAATAATAATAATAATAATAATAATAATAATAATAATAATAATAATAAATTGGTTCACAGGAAGGGAAAGGCACTGTATCTGTCACACTTGCTCAGTGGACACAACCGCGCCGTAAGGGAAGGGATGAAGGTGGGAGTGAAAGTGGAGAGAAGGGGAAGCCGTAGTGGAGGGCTATGAAGTAATTTCGACCACCTTTAACGTGCGCTGACATCGCACAGCACACGGTCACCGAAATGCAAGTATAAAGACCAGATGGAAGATGGTCTTTACAGCGGACAACAGGGCAAATACGGCAAACACATTTAATAGAAATAAAATGTTGGACAAACTCCCCTCTCACTTTGCTGTAATGCACACCTATCACCTACAGTGCTTTAGCTGAACCACTGCTAGTCTGAATTTCACGTTACAACCACCAGAATGCGATGCCGCGATGAAAATCGCGGATCGCATTCGCGGCATCGCATTCGCGGCATTTTGAAGCTAGATCAGGGTGCTTTAGAGTACGCAGCTACAAAAAGAAACTTAACAATGAAGATGGCGCATGTGCTGTATGTGGTAACTCCAGTGAAACAATGGACCATGTTATACTCGAATGTAGTGATATCCATTCGGAAGTTGATGCAGGCGCAGTCACTGTTCCTGGAGCTCTGGGGTTTAGAGATACCAGTGGCCGGGTGAATAAACCGGCGGTGGAAACTAGCAAAAAACGACTGGAAGATTGGTGGCTTAAAAGCAGAGAAGTGCCATAATGTTAGTAACGTATAGAAACAAACATTTAATAGCTAGAATGATGGTTTAGTTAACCAATCTAAAGCAATAATTAGGCTGTAGGGAGAACAATGAGCATGATAGCTACTGCTACCAGCCCGTTTCAAAGGGGACGCTCCTATATTCCATTCATCTATCCATCGAAATGTTACGAGCTTGACGTTTAGAAACGGGTGTCATATATAGTGCTTTATAATAACTTGAGTAGATGGTTGGTTGGTTGGTTCATAGGAAGGGAAAGGCGCAGTATCTGTCACACTTGCTCTGTGGACACCTGAACCGCGCCGTAAGGGAAGGGATGAAGGTGGGAGTGAAAGTGGATAGAGAGAAAGGGGGGCCGTAGTGGAGGGCTACGGAATAATTTCGACCACCTGGGGATCTTTAACGTGCGCTGACATCGCACAGCACACTGACGCCACTTCGTTTCACCTCCATCGAAACGCAGCCGCCGAGGCCGGGATCGAGTTTGCTATTAGCAACACTGCACATGTCCCGGCACGGTGGTGCCGAGGTTAGGACGCTCGGCTGTTGTTTCCAGGGATGCGGGATCAAATATGTGTTTCGATGGAGGCGAAAAGCAAGGCGCTGTGCTATGTCCGTGCACGTTAAATAACCCCCAGGCGGTCGAAATTTTCGGAGCCCTCTGCTGTGGCGCCTCTTATAGCCTGAGTCTCTTGGAACGTTAGACTCCATAATCCAGACATGACGAACTACTTTCTATTCCTGCAAAATAATAAGCAGTGTTTGGACCATGAAATGTACGCCTGTGCAAATGCTCCCAATTTTATAACAGCGAATCGAGTATTCTTGCTTTTGATATTTTAATATCTTTTTCACGAGGAAACAAAATTCAGCATATCCCACATTGCTACATGTCCACCATAGCGTACTTCATGAAATCCATCTCAGCGACTCATACCATTGCGGCAAATGGCAGGGAGAGGGCCTGATTCGAGTGGTGTAAGGGAGGTCGGCTAACAACGCACAGGTTTGAAGTACGGGAAGAAGCGAGAGTAAAGAAGAACCGAGAAGAACAACCGTGTAGAAGCCAGATCAATCCAGATGAAGCTACAGGCAGATCCTCTTATTTCCCTAACCGGTGCCCGAGAGCCGTCTCTTCTGGTCGGAAAGGCTTCATTGTTTACCCAATATACGGACGAATCAAATAGTGCATTAGGGAATTATTCGAATAAAAAAAAAAAAAAACATGTCATGAAGTTTTTGAACGATTTGATTGGAGTCCGAATAAAGCCCACTTAAGCAGAATGCGCTCGTACGCTGACCTCTACTGATTAAGGATCTTATCAGACCGTTCTTGGGACAGTGTGCTCTTGCTCTAATTAGCTAAGCTTTCTCGTCAGGTCACAATCACGTAGCATATTGCGCGTAACTCAAACTAACTACTGTATAGCGGCTGGAACGCGTGAGTCAAGCCGCCGACAGGTCTTTCAGTTTCGCCAGCAACAGAGAGAGCGATGGAACCTATGAATGACCATGACTTCTGGAAGTGTCTA
This sequence comes from Amblyomma maculatum, assembly GCF_055883805.1. Classification (NCBI taxonomy): domain Eukaryota; kingdom Metazoa; phylum Arthropoda; class Arachnida; order Ixodida; family Ixodidae; genus Amblyomma; species Amblyomma maculatum. Next base: position 126,057,865 of record NC_139348.1, on the reverse strand, counting down.
TTATTAGTAGATTATTATTAGTAGATTATTATTAGTAGATTATTAGATTATCCATTAGTAGATTTAAGTAGCATAAAGTTTAGGCCATTTGACGCGGAGGCTGCTATACGGCGCCACAATCTTGTGGCCACCGCGATTAAATCGAGCCATGTCACCTGAGCTTAGCGCGGGGACCATAGGTAAATCTCTGACATTTGCATTTGCAGCTCCCAGATGATGCCACATGTACTGCTAAAACTGCTGCTACCCTTGCTTTCGCACTCTATTTGATTTTACAGATAACTCCTACTTTCTTTTAGAGGTTAAAAAAACAGTAATCACACTGATGTTGCGCACACTGCGGCAGCAGTGTTGTATACGCCATAAAATATACGCAAGCGATTACAATTACAGTCACACTATCTGAAATGTAACTGATTATAGCGATGATTGACTGCCAGAGAACAGTGAATGAATAACTACAGAACCGTAATAGAGTACTATTAGGTTATTTGCTTTTCGAAGTTTATATACATGACACAGACTGGCTCAAAAAGGAAAAAAACTATGTGCAGGTTTCTTGAAGTGCTTCTACAAATTTTTAATTTGAAACATCAGTCATTTTTAATAGCTGTCGACGATGATTTTGAAAAGTTTTTCCACCAAGAAATCAGCCGCTGCACTGAACACTCTCTCAGTGTAAGCGTTAGAGGAAGCACCATGGCGTTACACTGTACGAACATATTTCGCACATGGTTACAGTGGCATAGAAGCTTCCATACCAGTATCTGCGCCCTGTGTGCACCGCCGCACTTCGCTGCTGGTACTGCGAAAAGGATCTGCAGGCAAGACGGCTCAAAAGGTGAAAAAATTGGCTGTAGGCTTTTTTTGGCTACATCTGGCGTAGCTTCTGGCGTGGAACCATAACAAGGTCGGTTCACTTCCGCCAGAAGCTGGTGAGGCCCCTTTTTTTAGAAACGCCTTTAGCCTTAAATCTAGGGATTGCAGACGGACAAGAGCTGAAGCTGCACCAAGAAACAAGATCGCAGAGAGTTTAACACGCCTGATAACCAAAGACTAAATTTTAATCCACCCAAATCGGAGTAAATAGCTTGTCATCTAGTGTCCTCCCTAAAAGAGGTTCGATTCAGAATGAAAGGTCTGGGGTAAACTTTTACCCCAAGAAAAACAGAGCATATGCATGTGGCAGCGGGTGTTCGTCTGGGTTACATTTTCTCCCTCCAAAAAACGGAGCAGGTAAGGCTAGCAACGGGAGCTGATATGAGGGAGATGTTCAACCCAGAATATACGGAACACTTAGGTTGGTAAAGGGAGCCGAAGCTCACCGTATAAATACGTCTATTTGCTGGTAATATGAGGCGTGGTTACCGCGGCCCTTTCCAATGCAATATATTATTTCATTTTCGAAATTAAAATGGCTCCCCCACGTGCTCAGGTCTGTTTCTGGAGAGTAGATGTGGTCCGCTGCACATGGCATCGACGTCGTGTATGTACACGACGCCATGATCTCGCTCCATCGACGTCCTGAAAGACGTAAAAGCAGCGGTCCGACGAACTCCACTGTTGTCGTTCTCGCTCTGTTCGTAAAATACAGGGGCAACTTTGCTGCTTGGTGGCATTTTGGAAGCCCGAAATGACCTCAAAGGTGTGATATATGAACTTGGAATATACTACCAACATCTTTAAGACGTAGTGCTGAAAGGAACAGGACAAAAAGATCAAAAGTAAAACACCTCGGATCGCCGCCTTTACATCCTTCTGGATGCCGACTTTACGACATCTTGGTGCCATGCTTACCCACGACGTCGCAGCCACGCGCGGCGTAACGCCGAATCCAGCGGAAACGAAACGAGACCCATGGGGGCAGTGTACTTGTAATTACGACATTCAATCGAACCTAATCGCATTGGCAACAACTACCATCAAATGCTTCCACATTAGCCATTTATACGCCTCTATTGTGTGCACTGCATGTCTGTAAAAACTACACACACAACAGCAGGAAAAGAGAAATTAACTTTCGAACGATGCAAAAAAGCGCTTTTATTTCCACATGCCTTCACAAAAGAATGTTGGAAAACAAAAATTACCACACAAAATAATTACAGGTCCCTGCTCAGCATACAGTTTCTGGGCCTGAAACACATTCTCTCATCCATTCCAAGCGGTCCATCTTTATTATAAGGTACAACATTTTAACAAAAATAAAAAATGCCGAATATTACGTTACCACCAAATGTGAAATCTGAGCGTAGCTCATCAACTGTTTCAGCTTCTCGATAGATTGAGGCAAAGCATTGGTGCAACATGCATGTGCAATTACAGAGAGGTTTAAGCCAAGCGGTTCGCAGTTGCGAACAGCGGCGGGGGTGTTTCGGTTCGGTACGTGCACATGTCTAAATCCGCAGCCACTGATCCGGCGCTCTGATTGCCGTCGCACAGGGGTGGCATTGGAGGAGCAGCGAAGAGAGCAAACGAGTTATCGCGAGGTCGCGTTAGGCAGCGCGTGGGCCCATAGGAATGTTGTGCGGCGAAGAGATAGCAGCGACTGACTGATGCCGCTGGCGCCGCTAGAGAGTGAAGACAACGTTTCTCTGTGGATCCCAACCTCCACGCCGCTAGAAGGCAGGCCAGGGCAGACTATGTGCGGTGAAACCTAGCCACAATGGAAAATACAGTATACACAGACGCGGCCCTATACCCATGGGACCGCAGGACCAGAAAGTTCCGAGTCGGGGCAGCAGTGGTGGAACCACATGGGGGAACCAATCAGCAGTGCGATGTTAAGAAACTTTACGGTAACGGAGGGGGAGGAGGCTGCCGTAGCTCTAGCGGCGGCCGAAGGTTACCGTAGGAACAAGTCTCTCATTATCCTAACAGACTCCAAAGCAGCATGCAGGAACTACACACGGGGCAAAATAAGTAAGGAAGCGCTGAGCATCCTTCTTGAAGCAAGGCTTCCAAATAAGACCTTAAGACACAGCATTTTCTGGATACCGGCACACACCGGGATAGAGGGTAACTCGAGGGTAGACAGCCTAGTTCGCGAGATCACGAACCGAGCAGGGCAGTCAGAAGCCCTGGAGGACCCCATAACGGTGGAACCAACGTATACAGAGATAATAAACTGCCACAGAGGGCGGAGATTCAAATGCCCACCACCCCACACATCATTAACACAGCACGAGGCGGTCTGCTGGCGGAGACTGCAAGCAGGGACATTCCACAATCTATACATACTACACAAGATGTTCCCTACACAATACAGGAACACATGTCCGTGGTGCGGGGCAACCCCCACACTATATCACATCACATGGGAATGCGAACGAAACAGAGCCTTCCACAAACTAAATAACCCGAGTGCGGAACAATGGGAGGGTCTGCTGACCAGCAGCGAGCTCACGGCCCAAAGGGCACTGGTGCGGCATGCCTGCGAAGCAGCAAGACTCAGCGGTGCCCTGGAATAGGGGCGCCGACCTTGTGACGAGGCCGAAAATATGAAGACATCGGCCCGCCGCAAAAACCAGAAACTTTTTAGAGCAATAAATCTTTTTTCTCTCTCTCTCTCTGCGTTTCGGCTTGGGATGCATGCACCGTGATCCGGTGACAGCGAGTCGGCGCTTCGGCAACCGGAGAACACCGTCGGCGCCACGCAGGAAGAGGGGTAGGGTGGTAAACGCTGCGGTGAACGCTTGCGCCAGGAGCGCGCGCAGCAATCGGAGAACACGTGCGGTCGCCGCACCGGAGGACGGGGGAAGGGGAAGGGGAGGATACACTCAGCGACGAACTGGTGCGGCAGGACCGTGCGCTGGCCCCGGCTGCAGAGCTGGTTACGAGGGACAACGGCGACGGCCACGACGACGCGAAACGCAGGAACGGCCGACAAAAAGCTACGCTCTAAAATAAATGAAAATACAGAAACTGAAGAAAAAATAGACTGAAAGCACACTGTAGTATGCCAAGGTTTGGCGAACAGTTTAGGCAGCAGGCTTAGGCATTCGAAACTTTCTAAAGCATTCCGCGCAGAAAATATGAGGGTTCTTTAGTTTCCTGTGCAATGCACCAGCGGCATGAGGTAACAAATGTAGGAAATTATTCCTAATTTTCGTTCTTTGAGGTGCTACAACTTGTTTATAGCTAAAGCGCGTTCATAACTGTTATGCTCAGACTGTGGACATAATTTTCAGAGAAAAAATAAGTATCTAAAGCCCGAACTCAATGACTCAATATCTAAAAAGAAAACGCATTAAGAACAGAAAAGCCGATGAAATACAGTTTTGTTTCAGAGAAAAGCAATGCATTCAACGTTTCAACTTATGAGAGTGAAGTTCACTCACAAAAAGAAATAGCGACAAGAAACAGTCAACTTCAAAAGTACGGTGAATAAAAATTGTGGGGGTTTAAGCTTGGCTTGGACCTAGGGGCAGAGCGAAAGCTGTTAGTTGCAGTGCTAGCCTATGTAACACCGCCTTTTTAATCCGTAGCATAGTAATAATTTAAATTGTTTAATAGCTGGTTTACAGGGAAGAAACGGCGCAGCATTTGCCACACGTATTTCTTGGACATGTGAGCAGCGCCTTAAGATAAGGGAGGAGGGTGAGAGTGAAATCACGAAGAGGCGTCATAGTGTATAACAACGGAGTAATTTATAGCACCTGGAGATCTTTAATGGGCATGAAATTGATTCTGCATGCATGGAGTGGTTGGCTGCTCCTAGCCGTAACGCGCTGAGAGTGGGGGGCTGCGTCTTTTGCGATGAGGCTCGCACGCCAGCGGTGCTTCTACCTGTTGTAAACCACCATTGCACCCGCCACCGCTTCATTGGCGGACGCCGGCCGCGACGCACATCTTTCTCTCTCTCCTCCTTCTTTTTCTTTTTTTCTTTCATTTCTATTTTTCTTTTGTCCGCACGAGGCAGCGGAGGAGGCTCAGCTACGGAGCATGTAGCAGGCCCGTGCCTTTTTTTCCCCTCTTCCTACAGTTGCAACAATAACAATCACAAGGGCGCTACCAACGCCTGTAATGGAGACATCCGGGAAACAACAGTCAATGCCTGCCATATATGACCATGGAAGCCACTGAGCAAGTTGAGAAAAATATGCGTGCAAATTATAATTCGGCTTCCCACTCCTCCATATGAGGGAAATCGATCGCAGCGTGAACGGAGCGCCCCATGCAATCGGGCCCTCCTCTTAAATATTCTCAATGCATTTTTGTGTTTTCTTTGTGCCCACCTTTGTCGCACGCATCTTTTTATGCACGTCACAAATACACAAATAGCATATTTAAGGTTGCTTCTTCTTTCCAGGAGCTTCCGGCTTCTGCATATATCGTCTGCGCAGCCTAAGGCATGCCACACGCATCCAGGAAGTGTTTTTCGTGCTACAGTATGCGCACTCTAAACGTTTCTCCGGAATACAAAGCGTGACCGACATTGTCATGACGTCCTTTTGTTTTAGAAAGCTTCAGTGGAGGTGGCTTAAAGTGCTTTGCAGCGTCGGAATGACCGTCTCAATTGAAAAAAGTGCTCTCAAATATTCTAGTTGCTGTCACATGTCCAACACGTTCACTGCATTTAAGTCACGTATGCATTTAGTGTTTCCTTCCAAACATTTCTTCTGTTAAACTATGTCCGCCCTCTTCTTAATATTGATGAGGACCCTGTAGAGGCTGTCTGTGGTTGCATATTCGGTGGCCGCAGTCACGAATGACCCAGAACAGCCGCGAAGACGAAAAAAAAGAACGCTCGGTCATCCGCACCTAATGCTTTCGTTCCATATTTGGTTCAGCAGCATTGAACCCCCCTCAATTTTTAAGACTTTTATTGAAACATTTATTCTGGTAGTATCGGGGTTGTCTGCTGACGCGGCAGAACTGGTTCTTTCACACACGCAGGTCACAACTTCACAATACAGAAGCGGATAGTGTTCCGGAATATCATACGTTGCATAAACCTATTCCGTCACCTAAAGATTAATTGCAAGTAAACCATTACATTATTTTATATGACGAATGAAAACTCTATGTGTCCATGTGGTTATTGCTTTTAAATTGATGTTAATGGTACCCCTTACCTTAACACTGAGCAGAACAGAACGTTTTGGCTTGTAGTAGTGAGAGGGTCTTTGGTTATTTGTGGCCGTACAGTAACAATATTAAAGCAACGTTAGGTACAATTTCGCGTACGTACATGTATACAAAGACACATATAGAGAAACGGGCAACAGTTGAATGAAGTTGCCTTTCACAGACGTGAGGACGAAGCTCCCTGCAGCGCATAGACAGCTGATGTAGCCACTCGGACAGTGCAACGAATGTGAGACTGAGGCGCCGCTCGGAGGACATGTGAGGGGTGACTGCATGCCAGTAAGCTTTCGCCCCCATCGCATGTGTCACCTATGAACCTGTGCACCGATGCTCTCGCGCATATAGGTGAAGAGACAGTCCTCGACGCTAACGAAACGTCTCAAGTCTGGGGCGCTGTGTAATCTGAATACAGGAGACGACTGGGCGTGCCTTCGTGTACCGCTGGGGTGGACTAGTACTGCCGAATGCGGACCTTTCGTTCGTGCGAGTACAATGCAAATCATCGCAGGGTTAAAACCCACTATACATGTGAAAGGCAAAACAGTTCAATGCTTTCAAGTTGACATGCAGCATATTTTCGAATGATATTGAGTTTTCAATTACTTCCTTGCTTGCATATGTGTGGGAAGAAAGGAGATTTAAATATCGCTGTTATTACAGCTCGAAAAATTATTTGACTGTGGTGACTGCGTCGGACCGAACGTAGCCACCTTCCTTGAATCTAAATTTCAGTGTTTAAATTTAAATAAATTATGTAAATAACAAGACGAAAGAAACGTAGCGACTATGCGCGGTTGCGATACTCAAGGAGAGTGGAGTTTTAGTTTGCAAAACCATGTGTGAGTGGTTTTGCATTATGACGCAATTCACCTTGCGGCTGTTGTGTAAACAAGTTTCCTTGCATGACTATTTTTGCTTGTATATGTATATCACACAGGCTTGTGCTAGTCTAGCATATGGCATGTGCGAACTAGATTTAGGTAAACTGTTGTGTGTTTGAAGTAGCACGCATTCTATGTCTCCACTTCCATACCTTAATTTTAGCTGAATAGTATCGATGAGGTGGATTTCTTAGTTTAGATCGCAGGGTATGGTAACACGTATGTATTTTAAGTGAATATTTTGAGATATACAGTTTAACACCTTGGCTCAGAATAAAATTCGTAAATGTTATTTACTCTTTTTATTTTACCTGCCGTTTTTAGTAATACATTGCCATCTCTAACTTTTCGTGCCAGTCGAAGATAGCTTTTATAGGTGAAATTAGGGTCCGATTCGATATTTAGTATGGTAAAATTGAAGTTCAGTATAATTATTGAGCTGAGAATAAACTCAGAGTTAAAGGGCTGTCGTGTTCATCCGTCGTGTACTTATGTGACACCACAACAGGGAAGGGCTGCGCCCGGAGGCCCTGACCCGCTGTAATGAAAATGTAGTATTTATGATTGAACGTCGCGCGTCTACAAGTATGCTTCCTATTAAAATATTGTTACGATGGAATAAGAAGGGGTGTTTATTTACAGTGCTGATGTAGCGGAACAAGATGAAGCCTACTGGCGCCCAGAAAACCAACGCTCCTTCTTCTTCTTCTGCCACACCATCACCATCCTTCATCGTCGTCATTAGCGTGACAATATGACTTTGTTTTGCTACTGTTTCCTTCTTTTCTGGTTCTGGTTCCTGTTTTTGTTTCATTTGCAGATCTTGATGCTACCTTCTGGTTTTTTCTTTTTATTCATCTTAAGCCAGCGTGGACCACCTCGCGACATGGACCTCATTTTTTTAAATTAACTTCTTTTGCTTTTTGAAAAACTTTTTTTTTTATCTCTAGCTTCTGCTCCCTTTTATTTATTTTTTAATTGGTTTTAAGCCTTTCAAAGCTTTTGCTGGTCCGGGCTCCCTCTCCTTTTTTATGTTTTTTTTCTCAGTTCGAGAGGACGAATAAAACGGAAAATGGAAAAGGTTGAACAGGCATGAACGCCTCTCCTTCCTCTTCCTTTTCCTCCGCTTCCTCTTCTTCTTGCTATTCTTCCTCCTCCTCTTCTTCGTTTTTGTCTTCTTCGCGGCTGTACAAGGTCAAACGTGGCCCTTTCCGGGACGACGCGACGGGCCGAAACCTGGCGCAGTATTGCTATCGCAATAAAAGTTTGCATTCGAAGGTAGGCACCTCTTTTCGTGAGGAAATGTACATAGACAAAGAATCTTGGTAACTCAGTCGAGCCTTAGTTGTTGGAGACTCGAGGTGTGGCTCGGTCTCCAGCTTCTGGTTTTGCTGCGCTCCGACATTAGAGAGATTTAGTTTACCGTGATCCGCGGTCCGCCACCGTGACCCGCTACCGTGCGTGGGCTGATTGGTCCCGACGCGGCAGGTCTATGTTCCGATGGATGGATGGAATACAGGAGCGTCCCTTTTGAAACGGGGTGGTAGCAGTAGCTATCATGCTCATTTTTCTCCCTATATCTTAGTTATTGATTTAGATTGGTTAACTAAACCATCATTCTATTTATTAAATTTTTGTTTCTACATTACTAACATTATGTAATTTCTCGTCTTTTAAGCCACCAATCTTCCAGTCGATTTTGCTAGTTTCCACCGCCGGTTTATTCACCCGGCCACTGGTATCTCTAAACCCCAGAGCTTCAGGAACAGTGATTGCGCCTGCATCAACTACCGGATGGATACCATTACATTCGAGTATAATGTGGTCAATTGTTTCACCGGAGTTACCACATACAGCACATGCGTCATCTCCATGCGCCGACATCCAGTTTGTGGCGCCATCTATCGGCGTCAAGGGATCTGGGCATGCGCAGTGGAATGCGTGGTGGCGAATCACGGTAGTGGATCGCGGATCTCGGTGTGCTAAAACTCTCTAATATAGACGACAACTGGCGGTGTAAGACGGTAAAAGCCGGTCGTAAGCGACCTCGCTTACTCTATCAGAATGTTGTCGCGTGGACCTGGAATCGGCGGCCATTAGGCGGATCTCGGCAGGTTTCGCACGCATCACAGGCCCGCGTTGCCTTGTTTGGTACTATCATTCGTAACGGAATTCGGAATGACTTTTGAAGAGGGCTGCCTCAGCTTGAACTGCAAACGCACCGCATTAATCATATTTATCAAGTTTGTTTGCCGAGCAAATTATTTCTCGCCACCCCCCTCCAATTTCGGCATCGAAATGGTGAAAAAGGGTACTTAGGATCGAGGAAATACAGCGTGATACGCCCAGATCAAGGTTGTAGGTAGTTTTAGGCTCCGTGCTAGTCACGGCCATTGTGAAGGCTCGCAACTTTCTCAATAAGCAAACCATAAGGCAAACAACACATAATAGAACAACACGGCAGTTTTATTGGTGCTATTGGTGCAATGAACAGGTATGTACGAGGGGCGTTCCTAAAGTTGGTATTATCAGGGTCATAACTTTAAAATAGGCGGCCACGAGAGGCATCAAAATGAACGCACATCTCTCTCCTTTTAGCTGACGTAAAAACATTATTTATATGGCACCACATAATAACACTAGACCATCAAACCAGAAAAGGGGAGATTTATTTGCGAAATTGAAACCATTCTCAGTGATCAGCTTTCTGTGTTTTAAGAGGCTATCATTCAAAAATGATTAATGTCCAGCTTATTGTGATGCATAGCTATATCAAACTTATAAGAATGCCGTCAAATGATGCAGACGACTTTAAATCAATTGAATCCGCTTGGACGACTATAAACGAAGTTGTTGATCGTTTGTGGGTAATGGATCAGAAACGGTGACGAGAGTGGCGGCTCTAACGCTCGCTAACCGGTATAAATGCCAAATAACTAGTCGAACACGTTGCTGAACGTACAGGCTAGGTACCCATAACTTTTCACGACGTGCAAATGACTCCTATACTGAGAGACAATATAGAGTCATGAGAAAAAGTAGCATACAGCACGCAGCCAGTGGAAAAATTTTGGAAAACTACATCAAATCGCCACCTAGCGAAAAACGAAAAGGACAGCGACACATGCATGTCGATAATAGAGGGCACCGCCGTGATTGCCTAGATCCCAAATAGCTGTTGCTAGATGGCGTTGCAATGCACTTTTTTCGAGCTTCGCCACTGGCTACGTGTTGTATACCACTTTAGCTCACGACTGAACCTAGCTCCTAAAAATTTAGTAGGGACGCTGTCTGGGCTAAGAAGTATTTTGTACTTATGTTGAATCCATGTCAGAGTTTTTCGTCTCACAAAAACAATTTGCTGGACAGAGGGCGCGGAGGAGTTTCGCTTTTTCAAGTCTTGAACCAGTCGGCCTGATGAAGCATTTACGCATTGTAAAAGATTGTTCGCCATGTAAAAAACAATGTATTTTGTGTTATTATTGCATGAAGCAAGATCATGCAAAGTCGCTGGTATAGTGTGGTATAAGACCAATGTATAGTGTCTCCATAATTTACTTTTACTTAACGAACGCAGGTTCTTCCCTTAATCTTCTCACGTTATATTGATAATATCCACGAAAGATATCAAACTTTGGCTTGGTTTCGCTTCTTTTTATTTTCTTTTTTACCACTTACTGTGTTGGTTTATTTGAGTAATGCCTCTGTTTATCAGTTATATCATTTTATTGGACTCTTCGAACATTTCTAAACAAAACGAAACCCAAATGCGCAGTCATATTTCGTCACCACAGACTAAAACCTTTACAACAATATTTCTAAACGTAGAAAATCCTCGCGATATAAGCTACTTAACAAGAAGCGATGGTCTTTTCTGCTCTTCAGAGGCTGTGCCTCTTTCATACCTAACAAGTTTGGTCACTCAGCGTGCCGAAATCAGAAATGTTGAATTTGCTCGAATTGCTGTTGTAATCATGAATGTCTTGCAGGGTTTAGGAGAGTGTTCTACATCCGCCGATTTCTTTTACTATTTGCGCAGTAGCGCTAGCGAACGCAAAAGTTCAGTTCAGTCGTTCAGTCATGTCTTACACTGCGTGACCCTATGGACCATGTCACGCCACGCTTTCCAGTCTCTCACAATCTTCCTAACATCACATAACTTCATCTGCAGTGCCTCGAGGATGCCATTTAACCATCGCGTTCACTGCCTACCCCTTCTCCGGCGACCCTTAACCTTTCCCAACATCAAATCTTTCTCCAGCGACTCCTCCCTTCTCATCAGATGACCAAAGTAGCTGAGCTTTAACTTTAGAATTTGACCCTCCAATGAGCAGTCAGGGTTTATGATCGACAATATCGACTGATTTGATCTTCTGGCAGTCCAAGGAACTCTCAAGAGTCTTCGCCAGCACCACAATTCAAACGCGTAAATACTTCGGCGGTCAGCCTTTTTCACAGTCCAACTCTCGCATCCATACATCACAACTGGAAAGACCATAGCACGAGTTGTACGGATCTTGGTTGGCAGACTAATGTCTCTGCTCTTTACTAGGCGGTCAAGGCTAACCATTGCTCTCTTTCCCAGAAGAAGGCGTCTCCTAATTTCATGGCTGCAGTCTTCTTCCGGGGTAATCTTGGAGCCCAAGAAGAGAAAATCTGTCACAGCTTCCACTTCTTGTCCCTTGATGCTCCAGCGAACGCAACAAAGACAAAATATCCGAAGTGATTTAGCAGAAACGCTTAATCTTTTAGATTTATTGTACTTTGTAATTAAACGCGTTTTGCAGAAGAAAGTACTGTGATATTATGGTTGTATCAATTTCAGAAACCATCTAGGATATGCCGGCGAACTTTTCGCTGCTCCGAATATTTACACGTTCATTACGAGTAGAAGAAAGCATATATATGGTACAAGTGTAGATAATGTTGAAGAGTAAGCACATTCTTAGTGTGCTCGTTAAGCCACTGTAACACCTTGCTGCACTCATCTGTGTAAAAACTGAAACAATTATTGTGAAGGTGCGGAATACGCTTCCTGATTTGCGTACGTATGTGAGAAAAACAGTGATCTCAAGCCGGTCCATGAGCGCTAAGCCGCTTTCACTGCGGTGAGTCGGCTGAGTTCGGGCCCCTTGCCATCCCAACAAGGACGCACCGGCTCGACCGTCGACGCACCCGAAAGAACCTCAAATAACCTTCTATACGGCACGAACACCGTCATCATTCCAAGCCGACATGTACGAACACGCGGAAGATTCGCTGGACAACCTCGTGCGGGCCGCCCGCTATAAAGAATGGAGTGATGAACGCAAGTTCCACAACTTGTACTTCGCGCTCGTGGAATCAGCTAGGACATGATTCGAGAATCCCGAGAGCCCCATGTCTACCTAGGAAACATTTCGCCACAGTCTTCTAGTCCTAGGCACATTTTTCGGTGGAGACTGCCTAGAGAAAGCTAAAGCTGCTGTGCACTAGCTTCCGTAATCAGTAGACGAAAGAAACCGTTGGGATATATGTGGATGACATGATGCGTCTCTCTAGCGTGCCATCCCCTCCATGGCAGTGGAGGAGCTTCACCACCTCATGCTTAGGGTAAAACGAACTACACGTGGGCCTTGTGCGCAGTCTCCTCATACTGTCGAGACCTTTCTTCGAACATTATAGTACTGGCTTGCTTACGTCCCCCCTAGTACAAACGGGTTGGCCCACAGTTTTGTTCATGACCCTAGGGATCTATACTGCCGCCGTTTTACGTGCCCTTATCCGGTCGGTCCTGAGGGAGATATTGTTAAGGGAAACTTACAAAGCGGTAAAAGCCAGATAACTCTCAGAAGCTCACACCACCAGCACAAACCCAGCTTAGCTTGAGCGTCGTCTTCTTCACCACACCACACCAGTGCGTCGTCGTCATCTAGATATTGCGCACCGTAACAGTATTCCCCGCGCGGGAGAAGCACCGTCCCGGTGCTGCTTACACAGGAGAACTTGAATAGTACGGTTTCAGACGGGCAACGTGCACAATTTCTGGATGAGGGGTTGTGGAAGGATACTTGGGCTGTAGAGGGGCGATCTCATAAGTCACATCGGTGACTTGTCGCAGGACGCAGTAAGGACCTACGTAACGAGGCAGAAGTTTCTCGCACATCTCCACACGACGGGCCGGGAGCCAAAGAAGCACGAGAGAACCAGGAGGGTAGTGGACGTCTCGGTGATGTAGGTCATAACGACGCTTTTGTGAGCACTGAGACGCGCCAAGCCGGTTTCGAGCAATGTGGCGGGCGGCATCAGCGCGGGCGATGGCGTCCGAAGCGTAACTACAGGAAGAGTTGTCGAGAGGCAGCAAGGTGTCGAAGGGGAGCAAAGGGTTGCGGCCGAAAAGTAGATAAAAGGGAGAGTATCCGGCGGTATCATGGCGTGAGGAGTTATAGGCGAACGTGACGAAAGGTAAGGAGATGTCCCAGTCACGATGGTGATCGGACACATACATAGATAGCATGTCGGTCAGTGTGCGATTAAGGCGCTCAGTAAGACCGTTCGTTTGCGGATGGTAGGCCGTGGTGTATTGGTGACGAGTAGCGCATGAGTGGAGAAGGTCATGAACAACTTTAGAAAGGAAACAGCGGCCACGATCTGTGAGCAGTTGACGCGGAGCGCCATGAATCAAGATTACGTCATGCAAAAGAAAGTCAGCAACGTCGGTGGCGCAGCTGGTGGGGATGGCCCTGGTTATAGCATATCGGGTAGCATAATCAGTCGCCACAGCAATCCATTTGTTTCCAGACGTTGACGTCGGAAAAGGCCCAAGAAGATCGAGGCCCATACGAGAAAACGGTTCAGTCGGCACTGAGATTGGTTGCAGGGGCCCACTAGGTTGAAGCGATGGTGTCTTACGGCGCTGACATAGCTCACAAGCGGCGACGTAGCGACGGACAGAGCGGTAAAGACCAGGCCAGAAAAATCGTCGTCGCACACGGTCTTACGTGCGTGATACTCCCAAGTGTCCTGCTGTAGGGGCGTCGTGAAGTTGGGCGAGGACAGTAGAGCGCAGATGAGCCGGAACAACCAGTAAAAGGTCCGCGCCATCTGGACGCATGTTGCGTCTGTATAATGTCTCGTTATGGAGCACAAACATGCTGGCGGAAGAGTCGGGGTTGTTGCGCAGCTGGTCTATAATTGGTTGCAAGGCAGGATCCCGACGCTGTTCTGAGGCGATATTTATAAAGTCCGAGATGGACAAAATGTAGTCGTCAGCAGTATGGTCGGACAAATCGGGAGGATCTACGGGATGGCGGGACAAGCAGTCAGCGTCTTGGTGTAAGTGGCCGGACTTGTATACCACAGTAAACTCGTACTCTTGTATTCGCAAGGCCCAGCGACCTAAACGGCCAGTGGGGTCCTTAAGTGAGGACAGCCAACACAAAGCATGATGGTCTGTGACTACACAGAAAGACCGCCCAAACAAATAAGGGCGAAATTTGGTCAGCGCCCAAACGAGTGCAAGGCATTCCCGCTCTGTAATTGAATAATTGCGCTCCGACAGATGCTGAGGCGTTAAAGCAGCAACTTCGCAGTCCGCCAAAGGAACCAGATCAGCAAGTGCGATGCCATGGGGTAAAACTTGGGTCGAGCGGCTGAAGTTAAGGACGGGAAGAGAGGTGCGGTTAGCAGTGACAGTCACAACGGTATGAGGGAGTATGATGTTGCGACGTAGAACAACATCGGTAATTGGGCAAGTGACGTATGTGCCGTCAGGAACTGCGGGGAACGGGGCCAGCGGAACATAAATAGCAGCTTCGGGTGGTAGACGAACAAATTCGGCGGATCGGAGGCGGGGCTTGACATCGCTGGTTTCGGGGCAGTAGGGCAGGTCTAAGCGAAGAAGGCCAGTTGAGCAATCAATCAGGGCAGAATGGGCCGTTAAAAAGTCGATGCCGAGGATCACGTCATGAGGGCAGCGGTCGATAACAGTGAAGAGGACAGGGGTAGTGCGACCGGAAATACTGACGCGCGCAGTGCACAGTCCCACGATTGAGCGACGCTTCCATCGGCGACACGAACGGCGGATGAAGCGGCGGGTGTGACAACCTTTTATAGACGGCGGCGAAATGATGAGCTGAGGACTGAAATTTGGGCATCAGTGTCAATGAGGGCAGTAACAGGGGCACCATCCACACAGATGTCTAGAAGGTTGCGGCGATTAGCGAGGGTCAGCAGAGAATTTTCGGGCCGGGTCGTCAATGCAGCATCACCTCCGGGAGCTGCATTGGTTAGTTTTCCGGAAGAGAGCCAGAGAAGTGAGGAGATGGTGGACGGTGAGGTAGGGGCGAGCGGGACCTCCGGGTCTGAGGCGACTGTGAGCGGCTGGACATGCGCGGAGCTGGCGAGTTAAAGTCACGAGAGCGAGTATCCCGGAAATGGTTTGGGTGTGGATATTCGGCGCTGCGATCTGGAAAGTATCGGGGTCGAGGTGGCGGAATCCAACGGCTGCGGCAATGACGAGAAATATGGCCGACACGTGAACAGGTGAAGCAGATCGGTCGGTCATCCGAGGTTCGCCATTCGTCCGGATTGCGGTAGTGGTAGCGGTATCGCGTCGCAAGGGCGCAGTTGGAGCCGCAGCTGCTACCACCGGAACGGTGGGTTGGACAGATGGCTGTGCATTAGGTTGGAACGAGGGCTGTGCAGAAGACTGGCCAGAGTTGAAGCCCACGTTCGCGTTGAGGCCCACATTTGCGAACTCCTGGGGAACGACAGATTGTATTAAAGCTATAGTAGCATCTGCCGGTTGAGGAGCGAACGCAACGGGCGCCATAGCTTCTATCTCTCGGCGAACAATTCTGGTCAAGTTTGAAGGCAGCGATGGCTGCTGCAGTGTTGGACTGTCTTCGCACGAAGACGTAGCAGCTGTATTTGGCAAGCGGTCGAAGCGGGGAGTAATGCGACGGTGTTTTGCTTGCTCAAACTGCCGGCAAACTTGAATGACTGAGTCGACCATCGGACAGTCTTTGCAAAGCAGCAGATTGTAAACATCGTTTGCAATGCCCTTTAATATGTGACCAACTTTGTCTGACTCGGACATGGCGCTGTCCACTTTTCGGCATAAGGCTAGAATATCTTGAATAGACGACAAATATGATTCCGTGGAAGACTGGGCACGGGATGCGAGGTCTTTTTGTGCGCCGAGTTTGCGTCCGATCGGCTTGCCGAATAGATCGCGAAGTTTCTCTTTGCACATATCCCAGGATGTGATATCATCTTCATGCGTCTCAAACCAGACGCGCGCCGTACCCGCCAGATAGAAGATGACGTTTGCGAGCATGAGGGTGGCGTCCCAATGATTGTGCTTGCTTATTCGCTCGTACATACCGATCCAGTCTTCTACGTCGACATGGTCGGTGCCGCAAAAGGTGCCCGGATCACGAGGCTGCGTCATGACGACTGTGGAAGCCGGTGGTGCAGCTGAAGCTGATGTCGCGTCGGATGGCATAGTGATGGTACCAATCTGGCGTCCACTACGGAGATCCAGGTTTCCTACAGGTGCACTTCCAGCAATCCTCCACCAAATGTTAAGGGAAACTTACAAAGCGGTAAAAGCCAGATAACTCTCAGAAGCTCACACCACCAGCACAAACCCAGCTTAGCTTGAGCGTCGTCTTCTTCACCACACCACACCAGTGCGTCGTCGTCATCTAGATATTGCGCACCGTAACAATATTACAAGCCCTACAGCTGCCTTCCAGCGCACCTTCTTTCTCAGGGTTCTTTATTTGCCCGGGACGAGGAGCGCCTGGCAGCAACACAAATGAAAGTCTCTGAGATTCCCCGCCAGCTTGACGTCAGACCTACCTACTCATCTGTGCTCTTTCAGGCATAATAATCCGACGTTAACGCCACACCCCAGGCTGTGCGGCTGCTAGTCCTGCCCTTGGGCATGCTCCGCCTGTCTATTAGTTACCACAGAGGTGCGAAGTATGGCATGCACTGCGAATAGTCGTACGCTCTTGTTTCACTGTGGTGAGGCCGGTCATCTTTACTGGGCAGACCCGTACCGTAAAGTGGGTCTGCGTAGCTTTGCGCCATACAAGCTTCTCCCACGGAATGGTGAATGGACACTCGAGATTACTGCTCCTCTGTCGGCCCGCCAGAAAGGTGTCACCTACGGCCGCCGCGAATCTCGATCTTCGTCTCCTCTGCGTTGCCGTCCTCCAACCCTCGCTCAGATGCCAGCTATCCTGGGCGGCGTTCTCCCAGTCCATGCCAGGCAAACTAATATGGCTGCTGATGTCAGGAAAACTGAAGATAATTCACCGCCGATAAGCCGACATGATTATTTCTCGCTGGGACAGGGGCAGCATCCGGCTTGCCACCTTTGATTTGTTTGTGACAACTGATGCTACTGACGCGGTCGCTTTACTTGATACTGGTGAAGATTATTCAGTGGTGCGCCAGATACTCGCCCAGAATCTGAGAAAAGACTTGATGCCAAATGTGTGCTCTAGCATTCGCACTGCTGGAGGTCACCTGATTTTGAAGATCGCTTCGCAGCGAGCTACAAGGTGGGACGTAGTACTGCCGCCAAACATCGCATCATCAACAACGTGGACATTCCACCCATAGCCAGAGTCCACGTCGCATTTCGCCTCAAGAGCATAAGCTCATCAGAATGCAAATATGCGAAATGGTTGCGGACGACGTTATACAGCCGTCAACAAGCCTATGGGCATCACCGGTGGTCCAGGTGAAAAGGAAAGACAAACTTTTGTAGATCTGTGTTGATTTCAGGAAACATAATAACTCTACCATTAAAGGGGTATACCCGCTGCCCAGGATTGATGGCACGATTGATGAAGCGTCTGTTGTATTACTCCTAAATTATGACACATATCAACATAGGGAGATCGACCAAGAATTAGAATGCAGATAGATATTTAGAAATGATGATGCTGATTACCTCAGACAACATGGCACACATACCCACCGCGGGGAATTGGCTCGGGTACATTGTAGATTGCAAACGTTAATGGCCAAGCAGTTGTGTATTCAGATAAATATGGGTGTTTAACTAGAATTTGGAAAAAATAAATTGGAAAAGAAAAAATAATGAAGTCTTACCGAAAATAGGATTCTGCCTGTTGAAATTATGTAATCATGAATAGAATCGCACATTCGTTTTAAGGTACTGTCCTACACTCAACGTCCTCTACTCCTACTGCATGTTAATCCTTATTCTAAACCTAACATGCGTAACATTATCTACAAAGCACCACGCAACATACTGCTGCACAAATTACTATCGTTTCCCGAGCTGCATTTTAGGAGCACCGATTAGATATTTCGCTTAAATATGAAGGAGAGACTCCCGTCCAGTGCGTTTCAGCCTCAACGAAGAGATTTATATTTGGCGGTATTGCCTCACAACCCGATATCCGTAATTTTAAGCTTGTTTGCAATATGCTATTACAGTTTCCCGTGTGAAAGTCAAAGCACTGCAATTGAAGTGAGTTGTTAACTATCCTCTTCCGCTAATATTTATTACGTGAAATTTTCAGTATTACTCAGGTGCTGCCGTACAGAATCATAGTCAGTTGATTCCTTTCTTCCTTGTTCTCACATGTATGCTTTGGTGCCGCTCAATGCATTCTTTCCTGTCCAATAAGAATCTTATCGTGCATTATCCGCTTCAGGTTTTTATTTTGTTGTGCATTTTCGCGCAGTTTCTTTTTGTTTTGTAAAGAAAATGCCCCAAAGTTAAGCATGATCGATACGTCTTTATACTTATTTTCCTTGCACTTTTCCTCATAATAATATTTTTTTTAATCAAGAAACGTGATGATTATCAGTCGTGTCTTGTTCTCGTGCTAACTGCTAAGCTTGTGGATTCTCTCCATGGCTCATACCTTCGATCCTAGTTGGTGTTCGTAGACATCAGTAAAAAAATTTCCTGGCCACCTTCGAGGCTTGCAATGATTGACTAATATTTCATTCATTTCAATCTTCTGTCTACTGCATTTGGTTCCTCTTGCCGAATTGTAGTGTGTTCTTACCAGCATTGCACAATGCTCTTTTATTTTTTGCTTTTGTTTCTCAACCCCATTCAAGGTACACTTCATCTGGGAACGTTTCTTAGTCGCTTCGTATGGTTGCTTGAAAAAATTGTCTTTGTGTCCTTGATATCAGAACATACTTTCCTTTGTCTAGACTGGAGTTCTTGCACCATCTCTTTGATACTGTTAGCTCTGGAATCCGAGTTTACATTACTATACAGTGTAAAGTAATGGCTAAGTTGTTCGAAACGTAGTAAAGTACAAAGTTGGGATGTTTGAATCTGATTCATGATGTAGTCTTGTGTCGTTCATGATAATGTGTTGTGCCTTTCTCTCAGCTTGTTTTTTTTTTTTTGGCCCTAATTTCTCGAAATGATATCTGAAGTTAAGGCAGATTGAAAACGTGACCCAAGGGAGCCTGAATATTCGAGTACGAGTTTCAAGCGTCAGCATTGTGGCTTCTAAAGCCACTCCCTATCTTCTCGTATCCAAAGTAACAATAGCCTTAGTTTCTGGATACGCAGACAGCTTGAAGACTGAGATCAAACCAAGAATGCTTTGCCAAAGCTTATTCGCCACAGCTTCGCCAAAGTCGGCCTCAGTGTAAGAAAAGACAGAGCACGGCAGAATTTGAAAATGCACTTGCTTTGGAAGTGAGGGATTTTGGACACTTGAGAATGTGGGTTCGTGTGTTGGCAGAAATCACAATTAAGTCTTCGAGCTTACTTTTTTGCTGCATAAGATTTATAAACATGTATTTTTCCGTTTGGTTTTACGTACAACACTCTCTTTACGAAAAAAAAAAAAATCATGGCATGGCAAAGGGTACTTTAAAGCTGAATTTCAGCTTCAGGAGTATTTAATACTGAATGTCAGCTTCAGGTATAATTGGATTCAGCTGCGAAGCTCAACCATGCAACTTTGGCACACGTTGTGAAGTTTTGTTCACACTATATTGGCATCATATATAGCGTTTTAGGTTTTGTACTGCCTCACAAACGTCTTTATTTAGATATAAATGGACCGGTTACCAATTGCCGGCATTGTACTGCCTTTTTTTATGTACAGGGGTAGTTAAAAGTTTGCAGGCCACAGGTTCTGCTTCTGGCCGGCATATTCTGGCTCTTGCTATCGCATTAAAGCTATCAATTATCTGATAGGTTAGAAAAAATGCTTCTTCTACACTCCACGCATATTTTCATAATTAGGGGCGTCATAGCTGCGTGAGTATACTGCTCAGATACGGCCTTGTGATCTGGGAACTTTTGACTACCACTGTACGTAGACTGTCAAGCTTGGAATACCAACGCAAGAAACAGACAGGTCGCTGACATCCATTCAGCAGAACCATCAAGTAAGGAGTGAGCTCTGCTAAGAGCTTTTAACCTCAAAGCACTGACTTCAGATCCTTTTGGCGGGATTCCTTTGGCAAAGGCTTCAGTAGAGGGGAAGTAGCCAACAGCAAAGACCGATTCATGCCCTGTGTTAAAAGGGAGGACGCCTTATACGAGAGGCACTCTGCCGTATGAAAACATACATTAGAAAAACACCTAGCCATGCCCCTACTACTGATGTCTGTGAAGTTTCTCACTCTGGGACACTTGTAGGTTCGTGACCCCCTCTTTTGTTTTACTTGTTTCGTTTTGGCGATTGATTTTAGAGTTTCAAGGAATTTCGCGTTACTTAATCTTTGATTTTAAGATAGCGCAAGTTGACATCGTCCGAGCATGGGTCGAAATTTAAAAAAAAACAGAATACGTCTTTGGTAACAAACTTGATTTTCATGGAGAGTTGTTGACGTTCAGATTGCGAGAGATTAGTACTCATAGCGTGATGCAATTGATAATTAATAATCATTGAATATTACGAACGTAATTTTTCTTATAATCTACGAAGTTGAGGGGAATGACACTACACAGGAGACCACCCTAGGCAAGACTTTGCTCATAATTATACTTTAATTTACGAAACAAATTCTTTCAACCTCCACATGCATCATAATCTCACGCGCAAAATGAGTGTTCCAGAAAATAAGAATAATTGGTTACTAGGGTGCTCTCTACCATTTTCGATTTTAGTTTATGACAAGGAAATGTGTACCTGTGGTTCTGAAATAAGGATTTGTTGTGGGAGAAAGCCTATTTTGTGTTTCCTTTTACAGTGGCAATTCAAAAATGAATGCCGTTCAACTTACGGAGCTTTCCATTCTAGTGCAATCATTTTTTCTTGCTTTTTCCTGTTCGTTCGCTCTTTATAGATGGAAAGCCTTTTCTCGTCACTGACAACGGTGCCTTGAATAGAACCTCCATGCGCGTTGCGAGAAACAGGTCTATGTGCGTGAAAAGATCTCGAAGTAGCCACACAGTGCAGTGGGGGCGTCAGCCCTGTTCGACGTTCTGTCGTTTGGCGGGCTTCGCGATCCGGTGGGCGTTGTCGTACGCTCGAGGCCTGCCCGAGCACAGCGCGCGGGGCACGCACGGACTCCCTACAAGTTTAGAGAGCGTGGCGAAGACAAAGACGCTCTGGCCCCCGCACGCCGGAGGCCTTCCTAGAATCACCACGACTGCCACTTGGCGCCGATGAAGAGTGCGACACGTCCGAGACCCTTCAGATCACCAGCACTGGGTACTACGTTAAACGCCTTCTGTGAAGTGCCGCGAAGGCTGCAATTTAGCGAGCTTGTTTGCACCTGGTACTTTGTGTGTATTTGTGCGCGAGGAGTTTGAAAGGCAGGGGTAAAGACGGAATGCCTGCAGCAACACTACGGTCGCATTTCATAGTGGTAGTTGCCCGGGACAGCCTGTGTAGGGTTTATGGGGGCTTTGGTGTATTTTGCGGTGTATAAATTATTAATTTTACAGGCGGGAAATTACACACTTCCATGAACTTCACCATGTGACGCCTCCGTGTGCAGTCAAACTTCGATAGAACGAACTTCAGTGTAAGAAAATTAGCGGTATTGCATATTTGCCTCGAAGTATCTGCCCTGCCTAAAACAAAATATATTTTCTCGATTTAACGAAGTCCTCTCAACCCCTCCTCCCTCTCCCCCCCCCCCCCCCCCCCATCGCATGCATATATGAGACTAAAACTAAAACTAGCCAGTCAGACTACAATTTATTTGTCCTCTTTTAGGTGACAATTTTGCCAGTCTAAAACCTGTCAAGCTGAACAGAATGAAGAAATCGAAGCACACGGCTGCGCCATACGTCACCTATAGGCGAGTATCAGCTATGACGTTCCGACTAGCGGAGCGGGAATGCGCCAATCACGCCACCACTCTTGTTAAGCGGCGCTTATCAGTGCGAGGCTTCTTTGTTCATTTTGAAGTCCCCTAATGGGGACTTCAAAATGAATGATAGCTTTCGAGAGTCTGTTATCCGTCACCATGCGGTCCTTTAGCGCTTACAACTGCGTGTTTTTATCCGGGAATAGTTACGACTGGTCCGCGTTGCCTTTTCTTTGCCTCAAGATAAGAAGTAAATTTTTAAAACTTGTATGGTCCTCATCGATATCGCGATTGTTGATCTGCCCAGCTATTTCAAGATACCGCTTCCCTATTTCAGTATGCTGTAGGTACGGCTGGAAGGTCGAAAACTACCCAAGTGTAATTTTATCAAGGCAGCATCAAGGATCCCTTCCAGCGCAGAACTGAGCACCGCTCGCACCGCTGGCAAGTAGGGAAAGTTACAGTAAAAAAGTTGCATGCTAAATATTGAGCAGCGGAATTATAAAAACCTAATAAGCATTGCATACATTGGAATTGTTAGACCAGGATATGACCAAAAATGTATTACGACATGTATCTCAATTGCGCTAAGAAAGATTTAGGAATCGTGCGCTGAATCATTGAGTCCCGATTCAGACACGCTATCCACAGATCGTGAGCGCACTTTTTCTTTTTTATTCTTTGAAAAATCATTCGAAAAAGAGAAATTCTAACAGGTCATACATCAAATCTCAGGGCTACATAATGCAAGCCTGCCATACCTCAGCAATTTTCTATCATCACATAGATTTCTGACCTGGGGGGCATCACGAACATTGAAATGTGGTAGCCAGCGAGGCAGCTTTTTCACGGCAGCATGTACTCACCGCACCAAGATACTTGGTTGGGCGAGTTGGTAAACATCCATTTATAATATAAACAGAGAACAGGAAGCCACAGGACAAGATAAAAGGCAGCCACAGGACAAGCGCTGACTTACAACTCAGCCTAAGTCTTTACTCCAAGGCCCAGATAAAAACAAATATGACGAAACTGAAGCCTTCGCGTGAAACAACCGCTGTGTTCACCTGCTTTCTTGCTTTTTCAAGCAAAGAGGTTTCTTTTTTTGCGTGACTTTTTGTGTGAGACTGGTGAGCCCAGGAGTCCCGGAATTTTATCTTGTCCTGTGTCTTCCTGTTCGCACTGTTTATAACAATGGATGTTCACGTCACCAAAGCGCACTGTTTTCGGAGCGCATTCGTGCGGTGTATTAAAAAGGCTTTATTTCTCGGTCTAATTATATTCCACACAATAATATAGCTTACGACTGTATGGTATTGAATTTGTGTCAGCTAAGAGAAGCAAACATCCAGGGATTAAGCGAATATTAAGGTGCCTGTATGCGAACAAAGGTCACTCACAGGAGCCGCCGACGGTGGCCAGCAATGCTACAGCATCATGTTCTTGAACACGCAGGGAGTTAAATAAAAATTGGTTCACAGGAAGGGAAAGGCGCAGTAACTGTCACACTTGCTCTGTGGACACCCGAACCGCGCCGTAAGGGAAGGGAGGAAGGTGGGAATGAAAGTGGAAAGAGAGAAAGAGGAGTCGTAGTGGAGGGCTACGGAGTAATTTCGACCACCTGGGGATCTTTAACGTGCGCTGACATCGCACAGCACACGACGCCTCTTCGTTTCGCCTCCATCGAAACGCAACCGCCGAGGTCGGGTTCGAACCCGGGTACTCCGGCACAGTAGTCGGGCGTCTTACCACTGCACCACCCGGCGGGGCAGGGAGTCTCCCAAATTTTCTTTTGACAATACTTTAATTTCAAAACAGCTCTAGCACACTTAAATTATTTCACCCTTTCGCCATGCCGGGATACAGCTCAACTCTTCAAAATGCCGTTACGTACGTCGTCAGCTCAATTTTCAAGGGGATGACGTTGATGCTACGAGGGTTCGTTCCGTCCCAGGCAAGATCCGAGCAGTGAAGGACTTCCAGGTGCCCCGTTCAAGCAAACGACGTGTGAAGTTTGTGGGTCTTTGGTTGTACTTTCGCAGGTTTATTCAAGGCTTTTCTGACATTGCTCAGGCACCGACAGACCGTCTTAAAACGGATGTAATTTTTTTCTGGGGGTCCGCCCAAGTTACGCATTTTTCAAACTTATAAGAAAACTTACCGCCGCACCTGTCTTGGTAAACATTGATGTGTCAGCTTCCACTGAAATCCGTATAGATGCCAATGGTCATGACATCGGGACCGTCCTTTTCGAACGCCAATCCGGAACTGATCGAGTGATCTCATATACCAGCCGCCTTCTGTCCCTTCAAAGACGAACAGACGAACTAGTACATCACCGAACGAGGGCGCTTGGCCGCCTCGCCGTCATGTGGGCAGTTCAAAGATTTCGACATTACCTATATAGCAGGCCATACAGAGCTGCCACATATTACTACGCACTGTATTGGTTTCTTTTCTGAAGGATCCTACAGGTCGCCTCGGACGCTGGGTGCTACGACATCAAGAAAACGCGTATGCAGGCATCTATAAGTTTGGCCAGCTGCACAAAGTTGCCGCCTGCCTATCTCGTCGCCCTGTTGCCCAAGCTGATACTCCCACGAGCACAAGCGCCATTGATTTGTTCTCCGCCTCCCCGTTTATAAGTATTGGCAAAGAACAGCGCCGAGTGTTCCTCCCCATCATTGATCGCTTAAAGTCCACCCAAAGCAATCCTTCACTGAACCGCCCTGCTGTTGTTGACGGTATTTATACCGTCGGAATCTTCAGCCTGCTGGTTCTAACCTCCTCTTAGTCGTCCCCAAGCAGTTACGAACCGTCGTTCTCCACGGACTCCGTGATCTTCCCAATAAAAATCATCTGGGTGTTACTCGCACATACGACTGCATCCGTCGTCTGTCCTTGTGGCCTAGCCTCTACCTCTCAGTTCATCATTATATTCCTACTTGAGATGAGTGCCAGCATCGCAAGCGGCCTGCATCATCTCCAGCGGGCCTTATTCATCTCCTCGACATACCTCCGGAGCCTTTCTACCGTGTCGGATTGGACATTCTCGGACCCTTTTCTGAGTTCACTTCTCGCAATAGATGGTTTTCAGTAGCCGAATATTTTGCCGCTCGGTAGGGGATAACGCGCGCGCTCTCCACCGGTACTGCCGCTGATGTTGCCAAATTCCCTCGTGCATGACCTCAGTCATCATGACGCTTCCTCCCAGCTGCTCACTGACCGTGGCCGTACCTTCTTTTGAGCAGTTATGGACAACATTCCTCGCGCGTGGTCAACAAAACAGAAGTTGGCCGCTTACCACCCACGATTAACAGCCTCACACAGCGGGTCAATCGCTCTCTTACTGGTATCCTCGCCAGGTACGTCTCCTCTGCTCACCATGACTGGGACTTCACCCTCCCATACGCCACATTTTTATAAAACTCATCCCGTTATGACACTGCCGGGTGCTCTTCGTTTTATCTCTTGTACAGCCGTGAGCCTCAATTGCTGTTTGATGCATTGTTTTGCAAATTTGGTCATTCACCTTGTGATTACGCCCGTGAAGCCATTGCCCGTGCCGACCATGCTCTCCAAGTTTGCCGTTCAAGCTTGCAAACCTCGCAAGCTTCTCAGCAAGCGCAATACAACATCCGTCATCTCGGCACCTAATTCTGACCTTCGCCCCTTGTGCAACTCTGGGGCCTTCTCGCCGTGTTGGGCTCTCGGAAAAGCTTCTCTCTCGCTATGTGAGCTCGTATTGTGTGCTGCGCCAAGTCACACCCGTCACCTATGAGATCGAACCTGCCTTCCCCGAGCCCGCTTCCCGTACCGCGCACTCCAATATGGTCCACCTCTCGCGACGTATGCCCTACAACCTGTAATGTTCCAACCCTCGCTAAGCAGCACCGCGACGATGATTCTGCACCCCGAGCTCATTCTACGAGTCGAGTCAACGAAGATGAGGGAGTGAAATGTGTGTGCGCTCGGCGCGTGGTCGGGGCCCGAATCCTTGGCAGCGGTCTGTGTTTCGATGTCCGATGCGCGCTGTGATTGTGTTTTGCGTAGTGTGTATGTATATATATGTGTGTGTGTGTGTGTGTGTGTGTGTGTGTGTGTGTGTGTGTGTGTGTGTGTGTGTGTGTGTGTGCGTGTGTGTGTGTGTGTGTGCGTGCGTGCGTGTGTGTGTGTGTGTGTGTGTGTGTGTGTGTGTGTGTGTGTGTGTGTGTGTGCATGTGTGTCTTCATTATTTGTGTTCTGGAAGAGCATTCATCTAAAACATCATTTCTTCCTCGTCCTAGAAGTGTTCACGCGCCGAATGTTCTTCGTGGAAAGAAAGTGAAAGAAGTCATTTGGAACAAGTTCGGATTAGTATGAAGAATGTTGAAATATTTCGCATAGCCGAAGATAGCCGCGTGTTCCACCGTCACCTGTACAGAGTGAACCAATGTGTTGTTATAGAGCAGGTAAAACATTTACGGAAGCACGCAACAACCTTCTCCATGCGCAAATTGGTGCGAAAAATGTTGTACACTAATCCCACACCCACACCAACGTGCTCCGTTATTTATTCGGCAGTCATCCACCGAGCAGCGGGCGTTCATGCATCAACGAGAGATGGTCAGCAACTCCGTACTTAATCGTCCAGGATTGTTAAATCGACCTCAGATCGTTTGCGTCATTTGATGAGATTCCGATAGGCTCAACCATTATCGCTTTACACCGTCATACGCTCGACCGAATCTTCTTTGAATGGCCGCCCTTCCAATACACAAAGCGAATGACTTGGAGTGCTTCCAGTTCCCCAAATGATTCTCCCAGCTTTGGCTTGATGCTGTATTGACATTATGTGGCGCTATATAGAGCACAGCTTTTATGTTCTGCTAAATGTAGTGAGATGTAGGTTCATTTAGATTCCTCTGGTTTGTGCCATTTGTAAAGTTATGGTACTAATAATACAAGCTTTACGGACACCCTTTGAGAGGGCACAAGGAGTCACATATATATCGGCTGTCTTTTTTTCGTGTCTCATGGCAAAGATGGAGAGATGAAAGGAAAATAATAGGCTCATAATATTGCCTAAAATACCCACTGATATTGCCTGGAATACATACAATGTAGTAATCCCGATCGCCATCAGCTCGCGCGCCAACCCGAAGAGGTAGACGAAGTGGAGCCGGAGCCTTGTTGGCACTGCACTGTTGATTAGAACCCTACACCCGTCGCTTTGGTTTGCGGACGTTGCTTGCGGTCTTGGTGCTCCTATAAACACCTTACACTTGGTGGAGGTTCGGTCGTCGCCCCAGTCCTCCTCGCAAATTTCACCCTGGAACTTCGGAACCGCACGCTACCGCCTTCGGTCACAACCATGCAGGACGCTCCCAGCCAACCATCGACGCCCATCCCTGCCACTCCTGCCACCATCTTCTGTCCCGGGGCACAACGCCCCCGTGACCCACCTTTCTTCAGTGGTACCGACGACCACGACGTTGACGACTGGCTGGCCTCTTTCGAGCGCGTCAGCACTTACAACCGCTGGGACGATTCCATAAAACTGAGCAACGTCCTCTTCTACCTCACGGACGTGGCGAATCTATGGTTTCGAAACCACGAAGCCGATCTTCCGACGTGGTCTGTCTTCAAGAAGAACTTCGCGGATGTCTTCGGCCGTCCTGCGGTACGTAAACTCCGCGCCGAACAACGCCTCCATGCACGGCTTCAACGTCCCGAAGAAACGTTTACTAGCTATATTGAGGACGTGGTTGACCTCTGCAAGCGGGTCAATCCGTCCATGCCCGAGCCCGAAAGAGTCACACATGTTCTAAAAGGTCTCACTGATGATGCGCACTATATGATGTCGGCCAGAGACCATACTTCCGTATCCGACATTATAACACTGTGCCAGAGGTTTGACGAGCTGCGAAAGCAACGGGCTTCTACGCGGCGGGCTGCCACACCTGCCTGCATTGCTGGCTTGGCACTGGCTACGCCGTCTGCTGAACAGTCTCAATTTATGCAGAATATCCAAGACTTCATCCGCGAAGAAGTTGCACGCCAGCTGTCCCTCCTCCATCCAGTTCAGCCGACCGTCTGCACTTCGCAATTAGCGCCGGCCAACGCGCCATCCATCTCGCCGGCTATCCGCCAAGTTATCGAGGAGAAAGTCGCCGAAGCGCTGCCTTCTAGTGTTCCCATCGCTCCTGTGCAAGCCCCACTCACGCTCAAGTAACCGCTGGAACGCGCGGTCCGCTTCCAACATCGTCGTACCAGAACGGCCCTACATTTTATGCTCCACCTCGTTTCATGGCCCCTCAGTCTCCGATCCCTCGACCGCGACGCCGCATTACGAACCCATGGCGAACCGCCGACAATCGCCCAATTTGCTATGCTTGCGGGCTCCCGGGTCACGTCGCTCGCCTTTGCCGTCAGCGCCCGCTTCATCCTGAGAACACAGTCCGTCAGTACCACTACAATCCCGAGCCGCCCTTGAGCAACGTCTCTTCTGGATCGTCTCCACCTCGGGCTCAGTACTCGACACACCGTTCGCCTTCGCCTCGCCGACGTTCCATTTCGCCAATGGTCCGGCGACAGGGCCCTACGCAATTGGAAAACTAAATGCCGCAGTTCCGGAGGCAAGAACTGCGCGTTTGACGAACTCGTTAAGTCCCCCGCCTTCTCCCGCCAACGTCATTGAAGTGTTCGTAGAAGGTTTTCCCGTTGTTGCGCTGGTGGATACAGGTGCTGCCGTTTCCGTAATTAGTGATGCCCTTCGCCGCAAAATTCGCAAGGTCACGACGCCGCTTTCTGCCTTTTCGCTTCGTACGGCCAGTTCAGAGAGCATCACCCCTGTGGCAGCGTGCACGGTACGAGTTTGCATCAAAGACATTACGTATCTCGTCGAGATGGTGGTGCTTTACGACTGCTCCCACGACATCATCCTCGGCTACGACTTTCTGTCAACTCACAGGGCTGTGATTGATTGTGCCCGTGCTGAAGTTGAGCTTTCCCCTGTGTGTAATGTTTCCCTGTGTGACCCGCCTGTGCGCCCTGCTAAACTCCTTGTAGCTGCAGACACTGACATTCCTCCCTTTTCTTCTGTTCTCGTTCCCCTTATTTCGACATCTGCCCTCCCTAGTCCTGTTCTCTTTACGCCCAAACTCGCCTCCGCCCACCATAACCGCCTCCTTCTTCCTTTCGCCGTTCTAACGATTTCTGATGGCAGCTGTGTCATCTATGCTTCCAACCCTTTTCCCTGCCCAACGGCTGTTCTTCGCGGGGAGTGCCTCGGCTACATTGAAGAGCTGGACCCTGATCGCACTTACATGTTCTCCGAACCTGAAGTTTTTCCGCACGTCGCTGCCCTGACGTCTTGTGCTGCTACGAGTGATGAGCTTCCTGTCGACGCCCTTCATCGAGCTATCACGACCGACCTTCCGTCCGCCCAACGGGACCAAATAGGCGCCCTCCTTCAGCGCTTCAGTGCATATTTTGACGTGTCCCAGCCTTCCTTGGGCCGCGCCTTGACCGTTTCTCATGCAATCGACACTGGTCCTCATGCTCCCCTGCGGCAGCGACCATATCGCGTGTCGCCCACTGAGCGCCGCGTCATTCGTGACAATGTCGCCGATATGCTTCAACGGGGCATCATACGACCATATCATAGCCCTTGGGCCTCCCCCGTAGTGTTGGTGACGAAGAAAGATGGCACGATCCGCTTCTGTGTGGACTACCGGCGTCTGAATAAGATAACCCGCAAAGATGTTTACCCACTACCACGAATTGACGACGCGATAGATTGTTTGCAAGGAGCGGAGTTCTTTTCGTCGCTAGATTTGCGCTCTGGCTATTGGCAAGTACCGATGGCTTCCGCTGACCGCCCGAAAACAGCCTTCATCACTCCCGATGGATTGTATGAATTCAATGTGATGCCGTTCGGACTGTGCAACGCCCCCGCCACCTTCGAGAGAATGATGGGTAACATTCTCAGTGGGGTCAAATGGGAAACGTGTCTTTGTTATCTAGATGACATTGTCGTTTTCTCGAAAGATTTCCCTTCCCACCTTCTGCGCCTTCAGCGTGTCCTTACGTGCCTTACTGAAGCCGGCCTACAGCTCAACTTGAAGAAATGTCACTTGGCCGCTACCATGCTCACAATACTTGGTCATGTCATATCCAAGGATGGCGTTCTACCGGATCCTACCAAACTTCGTGCCGTCGCAACTTCCCCAAGCCCACAACCTTGAAAGAACTTCGAAGTTTTATCGGTCTATGTTCGTATTTCCGCCGTTTTATCCGCAACTTCGCCAGTATCATCGCCCCTTTAACGCAACTTCTCGCCGGAGGCCCGAACCTCTCCTCTTGGTCACCAGCCTGTGATGCTGCGTTCAGTACACTACGCCGTCTACTGGTCTCTCCCCCTATACTCTGCCATTTTGACCCTGCCTGCTCGACCGAAATACACACTGATGCAAGCGGCGTAGGTCTGGGCGCTGTTCTTGCTCAACGGAAACCTGGATATTCCGAGTATGTCGTCGCGTACGCTAGTCGTACCCTCACGAAAGCGGAATCGAACTATTATGTGACCGAAAAGGAGTGTCTGGCCATCATATGGGCCATTACCAAGTTTCGTCCTTATATTTACGGTCGCCCATTCTACGTTGTTACCGACCGCCACGCGCTCTGTTGGTTATCCTCCCTCAAAGACCCCTCCGGCCGCCTCGTCCGCTGGGCGTTACGTCTTCAGGAGTACGATATCCACGTCATTTATCGATCTGGACGCAAGCACACCGACGCTGATGCCCTTTCCCGTTCACCGCTTCCTAACGACTCGACGGCTGGCTTCGTTTGTGCCTACGATATGTCGCCGCTCAACATTACCAACATGAAATCTGAGCAGCAGAGGGATCCATGGATATCCTCCCTCTTAA
Source organism: Amblyomma maculatum (assembly GCF_055883805.1). NCBI lineage: Eukaryota > Metazoa > Arthropoda > Arachnida > Ixodida > Ixodidae > Amblyomma > Amblyomma maculatum. The sequence continues at coordinate 126,026,709 of NC_139348.1, read as the reverse complement.
CATTCCTGTCTACGCCCGCAGAGCTGTCTCCGTCACGTGCACTTCGTCGTCAGGCCCACCACTTCGCCACTCGTGATGGACTTTTATACCGCCGCAATTACCATCCTACAGGGCGAAAGTGGCTTCTCGTGATTCCGCGACATCTCCGTGCCGAAATCTGCGCCTCTTTCCACGCCGATCCCCAATGCGGCCATTCAGGTGTCATGAAAACCTATTCCTGACTGCGTATGAGATATTACTGGCGCGGCATGTACCGCTTCATTCGTCAGTATATCCGATCCTGTACCGCCTGCCAACGTCGCAAGAATCCATCCCCTCAGCCAGCCGCTCCGTTGCAGCCATTGCCTTGCCCCAGCCGCCCTTTTGACCGTGTCGGTATCGATCTGTATGGCCCGCTTCCGACAACGTCGGCTAACAACCACTGGGTCATCGTAGCCGTTGACCACCTAACCCGTTACGTGGAAACATCGGCCTTGCAGTCTGCCACCGCACGGGATGTTGCTTCGTTCATTCTGCATCGCCTCGTTTCTTCGTCACGGCGCACCGAAAGAATTGATCAGTGACCGCGGACGTGCGTTTCTTTCCGTCACTGTCGAAGCCCTCCTCAAACAGTGCCAGATCATTCACCGGAGCACCACAGCGTATCACCCCCAAACGAACGGCATGACTGAGCGACTTAATCGCACTCTTAGTGACATGCTACCCATGTACGTTGATAGCGCTCACTCTAATTGGGACCAAGTGCTGCCTTTCGCAACGTACGCCTACAATACGGCTACGCAGACTACGACTGGGTTCTCCCCCTTCTTTCTTTTAGATGGTCGTGAACCCACGTCCACCATGGATACTATCCTGCCCTACCAACCCGACGCTTCAGAGACCACTCTACTGTCTGAAGCGCACACATTTGCCGAAGAATGCCGACAATTGGCGCGCTCCTTCACAACGGAGAACTAGGCTCAACAAAAGCATAACCGGGACCCTACAAATCCAGCGCCTTCATATCCCTCAGGTGCCCTCGTTTGGCTCTGGGTGCCTTCCTCTGCACCCGGCCTCTCATCCAAAATTCTATCGCGCTATCATGAACCTTACCGCATTATCGAACAATCTTCTCCCGTCAATTACGTAGTAGAGCCCTTGAACCTATCTCCAGATCATCGCCGCCGCGGCCGAGAAACTGTATATGTCGACCGCCTCAAGCCGTATTATGATCCCCCTACCCTTTCCTCACCATGAGTCGCCAGGATGGCTCCTTTTCCGCCGGGGGGTATTGTAGTAATCCCGATCGCCATCAGCTCGCGCGCCAACCCGAAGAGGTAGACGAAGTGGAGCCGGAGCCTTGTTGGCACTGCACTGTTGATTAGAACGCTACCCCCTTCGCTTTGGTTTGCGGACGTTGCTTGCGGTCTTGGTGCTCCTATAAACACCTTACAACAAAAATAACGACGAAATTGGCGAAAACATTTCATAATGTCAACTGATTAACTCCGCATAAAGAATGACCTTAGCATTCTGCCCAAAATAAAGGGGTTAACTAGCTGCAGTATATATACAAGACTTAAACTAAAGCCTCCAGTGTAGGCTTCGAAACTGATTAGTTAGACTTATACTTTCTTAAAAGGAGCTTCAAGCACTTACTAACACCTTGTGCACGTTTTGGACATTTAGACGGCTACATTGTAACACTTCACGTACTACAGCGTGCTGATTAGGAAAAGATCGCATACGGTGGCACATCCAAGCATAGAGAGGTTTGATCGACCGAATACGGCTGTTTTTCCTCTCTACTTTTGCAGCCTTATTTCGCCAATGCGGCGCACCGCCTGTTTAAACTTCAGGAGGAGTACCTAAGAATTTAGGCACTCATGTTATCCAATACAAGTGCGAAGACACTCGGAGTCCCAGCTCATTCACTACGCCAAATATCCACCACTTTCCCCAATTCATCGCACTGCCACTTACTTCACAGGAAGCTTTAGCTTTTCTAACTTCCAAATTGCTTTCATAATTGGAGGAGAAACAGCGCATCATCAGCGTATGCCAGAACACAAACCTCTTCTCTGTGCAGCAGAAGTCTTTAAAAGAACTCTCGAAGAGGATATTTAAGCAGAACAGTTCAATATATATTGAAAACAACTATGATGATATGAGGCACCCTTGGCCCACAGACCACACAGCTCGAATTCTTTTCCAATGTTCTTATTCCCAAAAATGTGCGGTGGGCATCCACCATTTTTCCTCCATTCCGCACTATCTTTCGAAATTTGACATGGTTTAGTACGGAAATATTAACACAGTGAGGGACATACTCAAACGCCTTTTTCAAATCTATTGAAAGCATTGCAACAAGTTTGTGTCTAGTATCCCATAATACTAGAACACTGCGTGCCTTGTGTCAGTTTGTAACGACACTGAGTCCTTGGATATCGCAGGTCCTGTGACTGCCCAAAACATTTCATATCCCGGCCTCGGCGGCCACTTTTCGATGGAGGCGAAAAGCAAGGCGCCCGTGTGCTGTGCGATGTCAGTGCACGTTAACGAACCCCAGGTGGTCGAAATTTCCGGAGTCCTCCACTACAGCGTCTCTCATAGCCTGAGTAGCTTTGGGACGTTAAACCCCACAAATCAAATCATCAAATCATCATATCCTATTTCGCAGTTTTCTTGCAAGAACACTGATAATTTTTTGAAAACCAATATTTATTCAGTTATCACACCTCTTGCCGACCACGCCTTGTTTAAACGGTAACACAAACTCACGCTCCAGTGAGCATAGCCTTATGAACTTCAATCTGCTTCACTCCTTCATTTAGCCTAGGCGAATACGCGATACACATACGTCATCGGGCCGAGTGCGGGCGGGGCCCGCAAGCGTAGTGTCGGGTGAATCTGCCAGGTGTCGTTACAGAACAGGCAAATAAAAACAATGACGGGGCATGTAGCGTCGCAACAGGAGCATAAAAGGTTAGGCTTTGACATTTCTCTAGTGCTGGTTCATTGGTGTTCTTCAAAGTTTTTTCGTTAGCTTTCTCTGGCTCTTAGCTTGAAAAGCAAAATGCGATGGGCCATTTTTAATCATCAGCTGTTTCTCTGGGTTTTTAAAAGTCATAATCGGTGATCGGTGGCAATCAGTGGTGCAAATTCTTTCAGTATTGAGGCTTTCTGTCCTCCTAGAGTATCATTTGTCAGGTTGTCAGGGGTATTAAATACTGTTGTTGTAATATATGGTCAACTGGGCAGGAAGCAGGATGTCTGGCGAGGAGTGCAGATGGCTATTGCTTCTAGAAGGTACTGGTGATGCAAGCTACCTGCACGTTCTTTTTCTGGTGGTTCTGAACCTTTTTTTAACTGGTAAAACACTCTAAACATTCAGTTGCTTGGGAATCTGAAACTCTTGACTCATGAATCCGTCACGTTGGCACTATTCTTACTGTTTCTTGCAGCGAATAGACAATGTGAGTTACACGTATGAGAGTTGATGTGGAATTGATATGCAGACTAAAAGACCTTTGAAATAACCCGTTATTCACTCTTGTCCTCAATCCTATCTTAAGCATAGAGAACCGGCTAATCCTATGTAAGGATTCCCAGCTTTACTAGTGCACCACATACTGCATAATTTATCCTTAAACGGTATCTCTCTCTCCTCGTGTTGATGCATTTTTACTTAGTATCCACGCTGACGTCTGTTTTTCAACTTCTACCAAGAGGATGCCTCTCGATAGGAAAATTCTGAATTTTGGGAGTGAACGAGCTGCTCATAGAGTAGTAATTAAGATGCACGTAATAAACCTTGAAGCTGTGCTTGCAGAATAAATCTCTGTCGTCATTAAGATGGGTTGTACTGGTTTTCACGCTTTATTGAGCTAGAGGAAGGACATCGCGTGGTCTTATATTTTATAGCAGCTATAGAACTTCTTAATCATCACGAAGGCCAGGACATGTTTTGCTCGAAGCCCATCACCAGTTTAAAGTCCGTGGCCTACATGCAGCTGATAAAAGTATTTGTCCTGTTGACAGATCTCGCTTCCATTGTTAAATGTCAACGTTCACTTAGCGTTAACTGGCACTAGGCAATCAGGCAGCTATGCAAACTGAAATTGGCTTTACTTTATCATCCTTATCGTTTGAACCGAAATGTCCAATTCTTTATAATGCGCATGATATCGGTGAAAGTTAATAGTTGTTAGTCATAATGGACGTTGAGTTCATCAGGTATCAGTTGATCAGTCGCTTGTATTAATTTTAACCTTGTTTTTTTTCTTCTCAATAAGTAGTAAACAAAAGTAACCGTTAGATAATATTTATGCTCGAGTAACACGGCTTCTAATTACAAAGCAGCAAGGCTTCTGTGAGTTCATCTTTACTTTGGATACTTCCTTGACAGTCGGCACAAACCGCCACAGCATTAAAAAGTAATTGGAAGGTAACTGAACCCACCTTCTTCTATTGGGATGTGTTTTAACATAGGATGACGGCAGAAATTTGTTGCGTGCGAATATTTACTATCGATGTATTTAATTTTGTTGACTTAGTATTCAGTTTTCTACGCAGCAGTCTTGAAATAAATGCCAGTTTTTCTACCTTCAAATAAACCGAACGTAATGATTTATCATAATCGTATTTTATTTTCTTCTGTACTTCAACGCTCTTAGCCAAAACACAGGTGTCATTAGCCCGAAAACATTTTATATTGCAACAGCAAAAGAAATATTGAACTATATCATTTACGTACTAACCTGAGTTTTTTGTAACACGTTTCGAAGGCAAGATGGTAAAGGAAGGTGTAAACTGAACGATTTTGAACATATTGGGTGACATTTATACTTATGAGCCGTTTATATCTGGATTTTAAAGTTTTTGCAATATGTTTACAGGATTGAAAATCTTTCTTTACTACTTAATTAAAAATGCCTTGCTATCATCCCCATCCAAACTTTAGCGTGTAATATGGCGTTAGACGAGCGCTCGAATAAAACGAGAGGTACTGATGTGTTGAAGAACTCACTTCTTTGTACTTGCGCCACTGTTCTTCTTTGCTCATGAATATATTGCGACAACTTCCCGATATTTAGAGGTGTCGCAAATTATCGCTTCTAACAAACGAAATGTTTGGTTATGACCTCTCGCTAAAGTAAACAAATGTTGAGAGAGCTTTTCCACGTACCTTCCAGGTTCTCTTGTTTCCACCCAGCTATAAAAATAGGTCGCATATTTCGTAAGTGAATTGCGGTGAACCTTTCGCACACGTGTAAATGGTAAAAAAGCCAAACCTCGCGAGGACACTTCCACGTATATGTTGATAGATATGATGGAGTCACACGATGTGCGATCACGTTACATTCATAAGCATATCCCTGGACAAATGCACGTTCCCCAGAAAACTGTTCGGCTATCGTGTTAACTTTAAGTGCAACTAAAAAGGTTTTAGAATGCAAGTAAATTTAAGAGCCGAATGAGGGAAGGCTATGGTTAAATCATGCCAAGGCGGTTTGTGTTAGCATTTAAATTGACGACCTAATCGCTGACTAAAACTAATTCGGCCCCGCCGGGGTGGTGCTGTGGTAAGACGCCCGACTACTGTGCCGGAGTTCCCGGGATCGAATCCCGGCCTCGGCGGCTGCGTTTCGATGGAGGCGAAACGAAGTGGCGTCCGTGTGCTGTGCGATGTCAGCGCACGTTAAAGATCCCCAGGTGGTCGAAATTACTCCGTAGCCCTCCACTACGCCCCCCCTTTCTCTCTATCCACTTTCACTCCCACCTTCATCCCTTCCCTTACGGCGCGGTTCAGGTGTCCACAGAGCAAGTGTGACAGATACTGCGCCTTTCCCTTCCCATGAACCAACCAACCAACCATTCAGTCTTCTCCGCAGTACATGGTGACAAGTAGGGACACCAGTGATGACGTCATATGTAGTGGTGATGCACTTCCAACGCAGAAAAGTTTCTCCTCAGGAAGAAGACCAAAGCCAACGAAGGTAAAGGACGCGAGGCTTTGTTCGGCCGCATTGGGTGATGCACAGAAAGAATGGAGCGAAAGCTGATGAAATTCGAAACGTACCCATAAAGATGCCATGGTCTAGTTTCAGCGCACCACTGAAGTGCTTTGAGGAGAAGCCTAGAACCTGTCGCACATTTAATAGTAGATTACTTCACTGCGTATTCTACGAGAATATTGTATTCTAACGCACCCATCTCTGGAAACTGTCAAAAAAGCATTGCAGCTTTCATTTCGCTATATTATGTTGCTTGGTTTATTTTTATTTTTTTTTTTTGTTTAGTTGCTTTACCTCGCCATCGTGGGGCAGTGCTTAGTGCGCTCGACGTTTGTTGCCAAGGATGCGGGATCGAATCACGGCCGCGGCGGCCGCTCTTCGATGGAGGCGGAAAGCAAGACGCCGGTGGGCTACGCGATATCAGTGCACGATGAAGAGCCCAAATTGGTCGAAATTTCTGGAGTCCTCCACTACGGCGTCTCTCATAGCCCGAGTTGCTTTGAGACGTTAAACCCTACAAACCAACCGTTATTTTAGTGGGGTGCTGCTTGCAATAACTAGAATATTATCATGGAACAAAATATGTTCCTTTAGGTAGTTTCATATTCCTGTTTATAATGTTGTTGTCCTCTAGAGACGTTTTACATACTGGTAACTAAGACTGCATCGCAATGCGTACAATGGATTCTTGCTTTCAGTCAATAATATGCGATACATAGTAGGAATGAAACATTTCTGAGAGAGAAAAAGGTGTTAATTCCTACAACCATATATTTATGTTATTAAGCTAAAGATACATTTATAAACGTATACAAGATTTACATATAGCTATTCGTAATTATATATTCACGTTAAAACTTACCAGTGGTTATATAAATGAAAATGTTCTAGTTTGGGCTAAAAGTTTTTCATCTCTTATATTTCTCTCCTACTGCGCTCTAAAGTTCTCTAGTGGACCGCCGAGATACAACTATTCAAAAAATTAAATAATTGACGTCCCGGAACATGTCCCGGAAATATGGTAAAGATGAAGATATTTTGATTAAACCCGTGTGACTCTCCCCACGGGTCGATTGCTGATTTTAGCGGTGGGCAGAGAAGGTTGAAATAGGATAGCTCTGCGTACAATGGTCAAACAGTGAAAGCCATTCATTGCTTCTTGTTTATCATCGTCTTGAAACCTGTTAACGGTTTCACCACCTTTCCGACGGGGACTCATTGAATTCCTTTTTGGAAGGTTCAGAGCTCATAATAATAGTCGGTTCGAATAGCGTTTGTTTGTAGATTTCAAATAACCATACTGACATGAAATGTTGCGTTTACTAGGCGAATTTGAATGGTCTTATATAAAATAATAGCTTTCACGTTGCAATTATGTTCACCCACAATACTCCAAAGTTCTTTCTGTGAGGTAAGTTTAAAATAATTTAATAACAGAAACATCCGACGAAGCTTTCACCACGCGTTTTGAAACTAGCAAGATAGGTTCTCGCATCTCATTTCAGCACACGTTACTCTTACTATGGGCCATTTCATGTCTTTCGCAGCAGGCAGCGAAACCGAATACGATCTCCCCGTTGTACAGCGTCGAGCGGTAGGAGTCATTCGTTGGTAGTTGTTTTTCGCCGCCTCCGGAAGCTGTTAACGGTCTCACTGCAACGGATAGTTTCCGGTTTCTTCCCAATCGAAAGCGTAAGTTGTTTTGACTGCGGCCTTTCCTGTTCGTCGAGGCCAGGTTGTATAATAAGGTGCCTGGTTACCGCTCGTAAAAACCGACACAAAACCAATTCGAGAAGATGCATGGCGAATGTGTGGTCTGATAGGAAGGGAAATTGCATTATTAGAGGTAGTGTTTGTACGATCTGTGTGTTCGTTATAATTGAAGAGTTTACGTAGGCAGGCCCTCTCGTGTACAGCAGTATTCCCAGAGAGGTACCCGTTTCAGTGAAATCACATCCTCAGGGCAAGGTTTGGCCGTTTTTTGCGTGCGAGGGAAGAGAAAAGAAAAACAAGCGCAGTGTCATTCAAGGGCTGACTCCCAAGAAGAGAGAATGTGTATCGGAGACACGCGCTGAAAATTGATTTCGAGCATGAGACGCTACCAGATGGAGAGCTACATTCGGAGGAAACGTATTCTGATTATTCACAGCGAATATTTTACAGAAAGTTGTTAGAAGCTAATTATAGGCGAACTTTGAAATCTCGTTATTATACCGTAATAACTGGTTACGTTTGATAGGAGGTCGATACGTTCCCTAAAATTGTCCAAGGTAAACAGTCTACAATTTAATTACCCAAAACCAAATAAATATTATTTGAGCCTAAAACAAGTTTGCGTCCCCAAGTCATGACTTAAAAGGATGTACCCGCGGACTCAGTCAAAATCTTCGGAAATGTTTTAATTCTTGCCGGAATGGTCCTAGCGTTTTTTTTTCTTTTTGCGCTGAGGGCAGCGAGGAAGGAATTTATTACCGGACGGATGAATCTGACGACCAAATAAGGTATTTCACTTGAAGCTAGGAAGGTTTGCCTTTAACCATGATTCTAATTGATAGTTAAACGCACGTGCCTGCGAATGCCCTGTGGGAGGGGCTTCAGGCAGCAAGCCCTTCGCAGGGTTTACTGATTCACGTTTTCATTAGGGTATAAATAACTGAAAATCGGGTTTCACGTTTGCCTCTATGCAAAGCTTAGCTTGGATTTAATGTAATGTATTATTTATGCGGTGGGGTGAGTATTTATATTTCATCAAACGCCCGGGGATAAAACGCCTGCAAGCATCGTAGTTGCCGATAATGGTTTACTCAATAGATGAAAGCCGCGTATTTCAGAAGCTGCCCTCTTTGCACCACATGGGAAAGCAAGCTATTTTACAAAACCAACGGCATGTTTTCACAGAAAGGAACGTGAATTCCAGAACCCTTGACGTAAATTATTGGTACATAACTAGTTAGAGGAAATGCTTTCAGCTCCACCTTCATGGACTAACTGAGTTGATAGGGGTGGACGTTTTTAGGTTTTATTTATTTATTTATTGCAGCGAATAAATATTTTCGATGAATGTATGACTGGCTTTTTTTTTTTTTTTTGGCGAAGGAATGCGCCAATCCTGTGCTGTCTAAAGGTTTCCGCGATGAATTTTTACATGAGCTGCTCATAAAATTGTAATTAAGGGGCACATAATAAACCTTGAACCTGAGCTTGCAGAAGCAATTTATGTCTCGATAAAATAGGTTGTATTGGTTTCCACGCTGTATTGGGCCAGAGGAAGGCAGCTATGGAGCTTGTCAATCCTCACGATAGCCAGGCCAATGTTTTCAGCGACGCCCATCAGCAATTTTAAGCTGGTAAACGTACTTGACCTGTTGACAGATCTGCTTTCATTTGCTAATTGTGAATTTGCACTGAATGTTAAATCGCACTATGAAATCAGGCAGCTATGCAAAAGCGTAATGAAAACTGAAATAGGCTTAATTTTATCGTCCCTATTGCTTTAACCGAAATGTCCAATTCCTAATATTGCAAGTGATATCGATGAGAGCTAATAGTTGTTGGTCAGAATGGACGTTGACTTCGTCAGGTATCACAGTCAATCAGTCACTTGTATTAATTTTCATCTTGTCTTTTCTTTTTAATTTGTAGTAAACAAAAGTAACCGTTAGATAATATTTTTGCTCAAGTAACAGGCTTCTAATTACAAAGCAGCTAGGATTCATCGGATCTTTCTATCAACCTACCGCTAAGTAAACTGTTTTTACTACTTCAATAAGAAAGAAATTTAAAAACAGTAATTACAAAACACAATGGCGCGAAAATGGTTATTATTCTTAGCTAATCTTTTTTGTTACTAGTAAATCACCGCGGAAATCGTCTTGCGTGGAGCATACGTATTCGCATAACGAGTGTAGCGTTACACTACGAAGTTCGCAGACCTTTATGCTCTACTTTATGAATAATTAGAAAACAAAGATCGGGATAGCTTGTTTATTTAATTCCGGTCGAATCTACCCCATGGGGCGTAAAATGGGCCTCCAAGCACCAGGTCAAATTATTGCCACGAAGAAAACAAAATACGTGCTGTCTTTGTAGTTGCAAGAGCACTGCAGAGAGCCCACATCACAACACTGCTCGCTGCACGGAATTGTCGCGTAGGACCCAACGTGCACTCGCGAGAGGAAAATGGCGGCGCTGGTAGTACAAAGGGTGTCCTCACTCTGAAAGCGGAGGCGAATGTATTGAGGCATCCTAGTTACGATATTTAAGAAACTGAGCGTTACTACAGGCACCCTATTTTGGACCCGGTGCCTCTCTCCGATGCCTAATAGACTACACATTCAGCACACCTTACTGTAATCGCATCTTAACTATTGGAGTATGGCAGGGAGAACGACTAATAAAAAAACATCGGGCAAGTTTTGCGTCTCCCCCCTCCCCCCCCCCCCCCCCCCAACAAAAAGCCATTTTGACCTCGTCAAGCTGTCATTGCAGCTGTTTATCAAGGAGTGCGTCAATGCGTTGAAATGTTGAAAATATTGATGAATTGAATCGAGGTACTCGATTTTAACAGAGTAGAGAGTGATATACAATCGTTATTATGTAATGTTATCAATATGTAACACAGAGATTCCGAAATATTAATAAAATGGGATCTAACGTTAACTTAGCGGCAAAAGGCTTTTGCCGCGCACAGCTGTGTCGAATGCAAATTCCTTCGCCTAAATTTAGAGAAGTCAGCACAGTTAAACGCCTACTTTCTGCTACTCTGCATTCAGGTTAAGGGAAAGGAGGAATGTGACTAATTATGAATATTGAGAGGTTTAGACAGTATCTACGTAAATAGGAGCAGAAAAACGCCAAGAATAATGTTCATTTCTTAAAAAGAAGATCTGCGGTGAGGACTCGCTTACTGTTTTCAAGCAGAGTTGAGCCCTCTCAAATTACTAAGTATTCAACTCGGACAGCGATCGTCATTTAAGAAGGAGAATTATTGTATCAGTCATCTTTTATATCATATGAAGCCTATCAAGAACCCCCAAATCCAAATATTACCCCAGTTTAACATAGAAATAAATCTACAGGCACCAAGTCGTACTTTCAAAAGTAAGAAAAACGAATGTGTGAGAGTGCGTATACCATAAATGTTTTTATTATTGTTTCGTATTGCCTTTCCCATGTATTCATGAACGTCTGATCTAACCTTCTCGAAACATCTGCACTGAAAGCTTGTTCATATCACAAAGATCCAGAAAGATATTTTTCTGCATAACCTGACATTTAGATAGTTACGTTTTGGCGTATATTACACAAGGACTGTTGAATTACTTCAGACAATAATATTTTCAAGAGTGTTCGAGAAATCGCCTGTTTTTTTCCCTGTCCCGGAAGAGGTAATCAGCGTTTTTTGCTCCGCTGTGACAATCATATCGCCACTCTTCACGGCGTGAAAGAATTTAGATGTTTCAAGGGATTCCCATGTGTATTATTTGTGTCTTATTTGCTTTTTTTTATTTCTTGCACTAAGTTTTTTTTATAGCAGCACTGTTAGTTCCGGCCAGGCGTATAAAAAACACGCAGTTCAATTGTTTTTATATGAAGGCTTGAGTGCATGCTTTCATTCAGTACTTTTTTGTTTACTGCTTGGATCCGGGGAAAAGATCCAATTTAAAGCCACAAAGAAACATTAGAAAAGAAATAAATAAATCTGTAGTTTCTTTTCTGTATGACATTTCGAGTTTTTTGCTGCCTTTTTTTCAAACTGGCATCCATTGGTGCATGGGATTTAAGGGGACGCTAGCTTTATCTTCCACTGATGGCCGGCCTTTTATGCTGGTTTCTCGTGGCCTGAAGGGAAAGTGTATTGTTGCAACACTTAAGGAATGCGCGTTTTTCACATATTCTCTGCACTGACCATCTACGAATTGTAGATGAACTATATAAAAAGACCATAGGCCCTGTTTGTTCAGAAAGGCAGTTCTAAAAAAATTGACTATTCGGTTATGCTTTATCGATAATACCTATCCCTTTGAAACTATTTTGTACGTCTCGGAATGCTAACGATTCATTTTTTTTTTAGGTTTACGTAAACGCCGTATTTTTCCCACAGCTATCTTTGGGAAGGAAGAAATTGAAAAAGCATTCCATGACGATTCTTTACTAGTGTGGCTTCTCCGCAAGCTAACTCAGTGCGCGGGGCAGCACGCTCTACAGGAAGACGGCTTTGGGCTTGATTTACGAGCGCTCACTCCCTGAACCATAAAATCCCTGTTCGTTTTCCACCTTAAACTTTGCAGGGAGGCAGTTGCGACATGCTATATTAGGTATCTCCGTTCTCAGTAGAAGAGTGCATTTCTGGGATCATGATGAATCTAGTCGGACCTTCAGTGATATTTCCATGATGTATTGGCTGATGCCGAAAATCATTTCGCACTGCGGGTTTTCTAGCACTGATGGAAACGGTAAAATACGAGGTAGTATGTATTATGAAAGGAAACAGTTGGCATCAAAATTTCTATGCAATATCGTAGTAGCAGTACGAGATATGAACAAAAATAATGCCCCTATTTCTAAAAATTCTGAGTTTCGAGACGAATGCTTGGTTCAAATGAGACTTGATTCTACGCGAAGGGGTTCTGAAGGGGATAACGTATCACATAATATATAAGGCCATTTTTTATAAAATTTATTTAGCGTATATCGTGATTTATACATGTAAAAAATAGTTCAGCCTTTTGTTTTTATAAATGAGGTGTTTCCTAGTTAAGCTGCCATTTTATAGGCACACTGACCTATGTTAGGTAATTCAATAGAAGGCTTCCCTATCAAGAGGACCGAAGCCTTTGACAATATCATATATAATGCGTGCATATAGTACCACGCACATTCTTTGTTTACGCTTAACCAGCGAAATTGCCGGTTACCTAAACAATGAAAGGGCGTTCATTTTACCTCCTTGATCAATTTATAGTTAAAGTTCGAAGCGAATTGCGTTCTGATTTGTAAGGGCACGCAAAAGGTCAATCTAGTAAAATGGAGCCTATTGGAGGGAACTGAATCAAAGCGTAGGTTTCACAATGGCAGTTCACTCATTAAACAGCTTCCGGCAATTGTAAGGAAGCATGTGAACTGGCAACTCCCGCCGCAAGTGCACGTTTCTGAAGGGCCCTGCGTGGGAAACACTGGCCTTTTGTCGATTGTAAGAGGTCCGGCCGATGCAGTAGCCCAGAGGCTATCCGGCCTCGCAACCGACGGCAATCGTAAGCTTTCAAAAAATAAATAAATAAAAAAATAAATAAATAAATAGTTGAGTAAGAGTAAAGCATTTCTTGTGAAAAAGCGCGGTTTTTGATTTCATTTGACGCTGTGCAAGATTTCTAAATAAATAAATTAGTAAATAAATAAAAAGTATTAAATAAAAAGTCGACTGACAGTAATTCATTTTTTAAAAATTAAAACGTAAATAAAACATTAAATAGTAAAAAGTAACAGTAACAGCAAACCGTTTCGTTTGACGCTGTGCAAGATTTTGATTCATGTTTTTCCAGCGCTTTCCAGCGCCTCTGGATAGTTCCAACCAAATGAAGTAAATATACCCTCAAATGCTTACAGTTACTAAGAAAGAAAAGGGAAAGCCGTCGCTTACTAATGGGCAAGTAACGGAAATAGTAGAGTACACTAATTCTGAGAACATACGTTTTCTTACATCGCTTTCGCTGGGCTGACCAAATGCCAGGTGTTTGCTCAGCTCTTAGCTACTTGGAAGCAGTTGCGTAACCAATCTGCGAATTTCTTGCCTTTGGTCATAAATAACTTGCGAAAAGCTGTTGCTAGGGGAGGCCGTGCCCTTAGCTACCCTTAGATTTAAATCCTTGCAAAAAGGCCATGATGCTCGGCAGCCAGGAAAACAACCGCGAAAGTAAGCGTGTTCACACGCGGGACAGGCGACTGCTCCCATTTGTAATGTAAATATTAGCGCGGTATCTAACCAGGCTCCGTTTGCTTCATGTAGATTTTGGAATACCTATCATCGAGAAGGCTGAAGACGAGATTTCTAGCCATCTGCAAGCTTGCCAACGTAGAAGATCTGCAACGAGCCCAGTTACAAGGCTGAGAAAAAAACCGCTTGGACTGTATATTTTTTTTATAGAATCTGCACTTATACTGTAAAGAAGCGCAATTCCTAAGCAACATTGATTTAGTTACGGCTAGAATAAACATTGCTTTCAATTTAGGGGCTATCATCTGTTATAATGTTGTTGTAGTTGTGCCCTTAATGTGCCATTCTCACACGGGCGTCAAGGAAATTATTCAATTTATCTTTTTATTATTTCTAGAAAGAAAGAAGCCTTAGCAAAAACATAAATAAGTAATCACAAAAGAAATCAGAGATAGAAGAAAAAGAGAATGAAGATAAGAAATGGAAGTGGAAAATAATTCAAGAAATGCATCTCTGATTGTAAGCTGGTTCGCTTGCCTGGGTTCACTGATGGTGATAATTTTTACCTTTCTTCCTTGATCACTACCCCTTTCCTTTAGTCTGTTACATAAACCGTTTTTTTCACAAGCATTCTTCTTGGAACTAAGCTTTTTAACTTTAACGCCAAACTGACTTATTCCAACCCGCAATCAAATAGTGACAGAGCTGAGACCGTCACTTTTGGAATCAGTTTTAGGTCATGTTGAGTGTCAGTTGCAGGTCCTTCTGGGTATTAGCATCCCTAGAGAAATTTCTTTATTCAGAATAATCTCTCACATCCAATTGCCTGCACTAAATTAAAGCTAGCAGGCGGCATCTAGGTTATCTGAACATTTTTCTTGTCGATTTTTCTGAAAGAAGTGCGAGAAGCCATTGAATATTTGCTGTGCAATAACCTGAATGACCAGTTCTCCACTTTATCATCCTAACACTCTTTGCTGTTTAAACTCACCTGAGGCTACCAAGTGCGGTACCAGATGTGAGGGGTGAAGAACTGTGTGAGATATTGACGCAAGACCGATTCCATGTGCGTGATAGAGGTTAATGAGTATACTATTAAAATACAAACACATGAAGAACTTTAAGTTTACTTTAAGGGACATTGTGATGAAAACAAAGCTCACCATCTTCAAAGGTCAGCCCAGGTTTTCAATTTTCTTACTTGTTAATACGATTCCCAATATAGAGCGTCAAAAACACATTCGTAAACGCTTTGCGTTAACTTTTCCGGTTTAATTGCAATTGAATAAAATTTCTAGAAGTTTCTTTATGCATTCTATAAAGACGACGGCTGTGTATTGTACGATTAAGAAGTTAACGCGATTCTTGCAGTTTTGTTTATTACCTCGGAGCATAAACGAATACGTAAAGAGGGAATTAAAAAGGGGGTATTACTAACTGAATAAAAAAATGCTTGCCGATCTACCAAAGTCCAGGAGATTACTTGTTCGCGGTGTAGCGCAGTTTAAAATATATACAATGCAGGAAAGTAGCAGTTCCACTCAAAGTAAATTAAAACGCTTATTTTGTATTCCACATTTCGATCAAAGACACCAGCTGAGACAATATAGAAATTTGCTCTTCTCATCGAGGCTTATGACTTGCAGTTTCGTAATATATTCCTGCTTCCTAAAAATAAAAATGATAAAATTCTTTAAATAAAACAATACTATGAAGATAATGCCTTGTTTGCTCTACAGTCCGCTTAGAAAGTACTAGGTACGCAAGTACTAGAACATATATTTCTAAACGTAAAAAAAAAAAATCCCCCAGTATGTCTTACATAGCTGATGTATTGTATGATATCATAAATCAGTCTCAAAAATGCGAATACTATCACCTTTGATACAATGCACCTACACAAGCACCTTTGATACAGTGCTGATGCTGGCTTGACAAACAAACAGGACCAAATGCATTAGACACGCCAGTGCAAGTTTCGGGTGTTTTCTGCTCTAGCCTGTTTGGCGACTATGCGATTCTTTGAAACTGTATCAGTGGTACAAACTACATATTGGTGACTTCGTGCATATTTGCGACTTCGTAATTCTGCATGCGCATAATTAGTTCGCCGCTACCTAATAAGGCCAATGCTTCGGTTCCATCAATTTCAGAAACGTGGATCGTTATAGAAGACAATAATTTGTTCAAAACGAACGCTACTCACGCGCGACTGTTTCCCGCCGTTTTCAGGGCCTTCGACCGATGCAACAAGTGCTACAGGGAGGGAGCTTTTCGAAGTATCCGTCTGCGGTGGCTATCGACAGATGGCGCTGACTTCGCGAGCCCGGGTCCGGACCTCGCGCTGCCGCCGTACTCAATACTGTGCCATCCTCCACCTGGAGCGGCCACGGGCGGTGCACGCGGCCCCTTCTACTTCCCTCTCCGGTGGCCCGAAGGATCGCGGCGCTAACTGCAGGGACAGGGCAACTACGGTGAGTTTCGTCTTTTCTCGCGTGTAGTCCGAGATGCGGGCCACGAGTCCAAGGAGACGATAAAGAAGAACAGCAATTACTGACACCCACTTCTGCTTTAGATCCATTTCGGCGTCGAAGATTGTGGCCAGGACCCAGAGGGTCGGTTCTTGACATTGCCAAAACAACCCGTGGGCACACGTCGCTAGGAACCGCATTATAAATTTGAAAAGCAAGTAGAGTCCAAAGGAACACCTTAAGTTATTTGATTGTCCAATGCATTACATGTCGCTTTCCGCCCTGTGGACTCCGGCGTAGCACAGAAAGAGCGATATTGGTCACCGGAAGACGGGTTACTTCACTCGACAGAGCGTTGAGCTCCGCTCTGATGTAAGCGCTGGAATTCTCCCCTGTGCACATAAATAAGCAAATCAATATTTTTCTCCACTTGTCAGCCAACGTTATTACGCCGGGAAAGGGAGAGACGTGCATGCAACGTTCGTTTTATTGCATGCGTCGAGGAGAAGTGCAAAGGTACTTCGAGGGAAAGGGTGTTGCGCTTAGTTATCCAACCAAAAGGTCAAGATTACCACTCGAAGTCCTGCCGTTCCACGTAGTGCCAAGCAGCAAGCTGCTGATAAGCGTCCCGTGATCGAAGAAAAAAAAAATAGAAACAAAAGTCTGTAGGAAGCTGAATGTGTTTTGATAGGCCGATGTAGCGCGTTTTACGGGACTGCCGCCGGGCAAGCAGGCTTATATAGAGAACTAACGGCAACGATCCTAGTTTAACCTACTCTTGAAGTTTTCGGTCTCTTAACAGGGGCCGGTTTTTAAAGCGCAAGGTTTGCTGACAAAAAGAAAAAATGACTAATGACGTCTTTCAACCACACGTTGGAGAGGATAGCCGGAATACCACGCTGCTAACCAGGAACAAAAAAACTGTCCCGCGCCGTTCCGCTCGCCACTTTAGAAAACTGGTCGCTGTTTTTTTGCTGGCATAACGCCACAAGTTTCTGTTAATTTCTTTCCGCAAGCCGAAAGGAAATTAAGGCTGTTTTTATTTCTTCGACATATTTCTATTCATCCACGTTTGTGACTGGGCTTTGGAAATACGTTTTTCTGTCACTATGTGAACCTACACCACGCACTACATTGACGCAGCTACTTTTCGATAGATTTCACTTGTTGCTGAGGTAGAAAACATAATTCTGCAAGTTCGGTCGTGGCAGAACACTGGTATGTAATCGGCACAGCTGTACCGCAAAGCGCAATTTCTTTTTCTTATGCCGAAACACCACAAAATTGTTCTATAAGTTTTTTTCTAATCTTGCTCTGGCTCTCTAACAACCAGCACTATAAAAAAAAAGAAACACACACACGCATGCACACACCTGAAGAGGTGCACAAATTCATAATTACTTGTAATTGCAGAAGCATCAGCAAGGCACCAAATTAATGTTTGTGGTCATTACACTTCACATGAAAAGAAATAACTCATTAGTGCAATTATAATTGCTCAAGTGTATATAAAAGAAGAGAGTAATTTTCCTGATTGATCACATTTTTCATGCAGTACATAAGCAAGTTGAAGTGAAAAGGAATTCCCGGTGTGATACCAATATCTTGCCCGGAAGCTTATTTCAATCTCTCTCCTGTGTTATAAATGCGATTGCTGGTACCTGAAATAAGATGCTATAGAACAAAAAAAAAATATTGCGAGTGGTTAAAGCCAGATTTGCCGCCAGTAAATGGCTTAAATAAAAGCTTGTACGCGGAAAAGTGCATGAGAAATTCCCCTTTTTCTCTAGGAAAGAAATTTCCCTATGTTTGGTGCAGTACCGAACAATGTGAGCTAAGCCATGCCTGGATAAGATTTTATTGATTTTTATGTAACACAGGTGGTCATAAAAGAATTACCATAGTATGTTTTAGCAACTGCGCTAGACTGCTAGTGAACCTAAGACCATATGTTTAGTTATTGAGGTGTGGGATCTTTGTAAGGTGAATTTTAATTCAGCCTTTCATGCTTGTTTCGTGGAAAGTTATCAAAAATGAGCTTTCGGGGTACTCCATGCATTTTGTCTGTTTGTAACTGTTTATTTAGCGCTGTGAACTTCTGGCATTTTATAACTGGAGAGAGGCAGGAACTGAAAACATTAGGAGAAGAACTGGGGCTCCATAAAGTATCAAAGTAATTGTGTAATGAAACATGGGGAGGAATATGGACCAAAACAGGAAGGTTCTTTAAACGTCGCCTCCACTGCTGATATCGCAGAGATATATACACCCTCCAAAAACGAGTAGCTCGTGCACCCTTAAAAAGTAATTTGTAAATGCACAAAAAAATTACAAGGGTTCAACGCTGCTGAACCAAATATTGGGTGAATGCATTTGCTGCAGGTGACCGAGCGTTCTTTTTGTTCTCTCTTTCTTCTTCATCTGCCCAAATATAAAGCCCCGCTTTAACTAACCGATATGAACGTGCCTTAGTTGCCTATAGGAGTAACGTGAACGCCAGGGTCCTAGCAGACTGATTCTGACATGACCGTCCCATGTGAAACGAGAGACCCAAGTTGGCAGCTCCTGCCAGCTTGGGGTCGTCTACGGGGGTTGTCCAAAGGTTAAAGGTAAACCGTGGTTGCCGCCAGGACCACGCTGACGGCTTGAAAGTGCGAGTAGTATTGCTTTTGAAATAAAAAAGAAACGAAAGCATGCAGCCGTAGAAATCGTTGTAACTAAAGTAGAAGCAGCGTAAAGACCAGGGACAGAACAGGAACACACAAATTTCTCTCCTTCTGATTTACTAAAGATGAACCATCGACTGGCCCACACCAAGAGTGTGATCGTTAAATGTTGTAAGATAGCACAGATGTAATTATGTGTAACCGAAAAGTTTAGCAATGCCTTTAATATTGAACTGCTAAAAGAATTTGCTAGCCTACTAGAAACAAACAAACGAAATAAATAGGCTTCAAGTGCACACTTCGCTTTAGGGCATAGGTTTAGTTTGAATCTCTTTCTTAAATATAGAACAAGCTAGAATTAAATAAAAGAACGTTCCAATTCAAATCTGCAGGCAATGTTGATGTGGAAAAAAAGAGTCTAATAGAATTTTGATGTTTGTTTTATTCAATGTTGCCCCTTTATTACGACCGGTCCAGTAAATATAATGCGCATATTAGAAGGGTACTGATGTAATAATAAATGTGAAAGATGGCGTTTAGCGCAAAAACGCTGCATAAAAGTTCGAAAGGCACTTTCACGTGTAATTGTTAGTGATAGTATTTTAAAGAAACGTCAATATCTACTATTTTCAAATATTTGTTTTTTGCTAAAATGAAGACCAGTTATAATTAAGCATTGAAACACACCACGAAAAATGACGGAGGATTTATCGTGATTAAGCCAAATGCGAATCATGAGCGCTAGCACTTCGGTATCCTGTCGCACATACTTATTAACACAATTGTATTGTATGAGCCTATATAAAAGGATACCAGACTTAGCTAATAACAATCATCAACATCATCATCACCAGGTTAGCTTTACAGTTACATTTTCGCAAAGTCACAGTAACCTACCTGCGTGACCAATATGAATATCGTGCCTTTCCCGATGGCTTTTGTGTGACGTCATGCGGCTTCATGGCGTCGCACAAAAGCTGATCAATCAGTGGTCAGCCTTGACACCTGCCACACGCATGTACGTGAAAAGCCGTGCATATCGTGATTCACACACGTACGCGTCACCTGTCAAGACTTCAATGGTCTCTAAGTATTCTTTGTGGTGGACGTCTTGTTCCAACTTAGTCATAGTTAATCTCAATGAAAACTATAAGACAGTCCGAGGAGGGTGCTGGGGTAGTTTTGGGATTATATAAGTGTAGTTAAAGAAGTGAAGGGCCTGTAACATACTGTAATGCTTGAAAATTTACCGTAAATGCATAACGGGTGAGAAGGGTGTAATTGTTAGGCATTTAGTAGATTATAAAAGATACAGATAACTACAAGACACAGCGTACAGAGGCAAAAATTACACAACACAGTGCCAAAATGAAACATTTAATGAAATAAAATACAGACTTCCGTAGGTGGAAGCACGCGCGTACCAAAAAGCAAACACCGAAAATGGCAAAAACGTTAATATAAAGCACAAAAATGTTTTCAACAGTAAATGAACGAAAACTAGCGACTTCTGCAAGAAATAGCAGGAGAAAACTGGCAAAGGTCATAAGGTTGGAGCGGGTTTTTTTTTTTTTTTTCTTCGCAGTTCAGGAACGGAATGTGTGCCACCTCATTTTTGTTCGCGGATGGCAACTTCCTAAATCAGGTGAATTTATATCTACTGCCACTTCTTCCATTGCCATACTCCGAAAAGAGGTATTTTGTCATCGTGACCCTCGCCTGCTCTCTCCTCTTATTCATTCTAAGCCAGGAGTGTTTTCAATAACGCATTTTCGCCCTATTTTTTTCGGCCTTCCGTTCAAATGTTCCCATTCCCGTCGCGAATTTGTTTCCTGGTGCATACGTGCGTTTGATCTGTAAATTTCAGAGCGTTGCTACATGAATTGTTAAACGAATATTGTCGCCTTTCCTGTGATTCCATCCAGCGTCGATGCCCTATTATTCATTGGCGTTATGGATATATTTTGTAGCGAGAGCTACATTGGCTACAGTCTCGCCATTTCGCCGTGTCTGTCCGAAGAGCGAAGAAAAAAAAGATGAAGAAGCGGAAGAAGAAAAAAAAGAAGAGAAGGAGGAAGAAGAAGAAGAAGAAGGAAAAGAAGAAGGAAAAGAAGAAGGAAAAGAAGAATAATGGGGAAAGAAGAAGACAGATAACAAGGTAGTTGGTAGAGGCGAACGACCACAGCGAGTTTCTAGGATAGAAAGTTCGTGTGAACGTTGTGACGGGGGTGTGCCCCGGAGTTCGACGTAAAGACGATGTCATACCACTAGAAGTCTTCTACACCCGAATAAGATAGTCAACGGCGAAAGGCAAGAGGTGCTCACGCGTCAAGTGATTCCCCAATGGCATAAATAAAGCTGAGACCACAGAGTAAACTACTATGCACAAAAGCCATCTCTTTACTTTCAAGCCGAAGCTAAGCGTAGTAATGTAGATTGCTCTCTCATAACCCAAGGTTTAACCACAACCTAAACCACCGCAAATGTTTTTTCTTCATTTAACATTCGCTGGGCGGACACCACGCTTTAGTCAGAGTGTACCTCTAAAGGCATAGCATGACGATAAGAGATGGCATTGGAGGTGTTGTGTCTCTTATGGACACAATAAGCTTCTCACGGGAACGCTATATTATTGATCGTTCAGCGCAATGTCAAAGCTTCTACGAGAAACATGCCCCTTTGCGTACGCTAACTGCCTTATTCGGCGATATATGTTCGTAATGAAAACGTTCTTCTTGCAAGCGCCCAGTATTGTGGTGTAATTTTTATTACTTCCAATATTTTCACTGCAATATTCATTATTTAACTATAATTTTTAATATAGCAGTACGGTAAATATAATTGGTTTAAAAATGTGCGGTGAAAGTTTATTACTCCTGCCTTCTAAATCGTCAGAAAAGACTAGGGGCGGTGAGGAAAGTACCCTTCCCACGCTCCCTTTGCATTTCCTGCTTTTGTAGTAATAAGAAGAGGGGCACTAAATGTTATGAAAGCTATTACTCGTCTAAATTCATCCAGCTTTACTAATTATATTTTTTCGGGACGTTCAGGCGCCGATGCACGGCACTAACTCTGTGGCAAGTAATGAACACCATTTTACTCCCGCTGTTGCTTGCAATTGGCGAGCCACAACAAATAACTTCGCATAAATCTTATTTGATGGTCGTGGCGATTGGAACGAAATGTTGCAAGGAACAATTTCACCAAACAGCTTCGCGACTAGCATTTTCGGTCTGCTTGATATAGCAGCAGAAAAAAACGTTTTCGATAGCATTTATACTAAGATTCAACGGTGCCTTAATCTATAAAAGTTCTTCGAAAATTTAGACGGGCATATTTGCCTGTAAGCACTTCTGATCCCTTAACTGTCCGCTGAAGCAATCACGTTTGGCCACTGGGTTCCACGTCTTCAGTAACGGAGACCCAGCTCTGCGGATATTACCGTTGTCGAAACCGCGAACTTCGTAAGAACTAGGAACATATTGGCACTGTTGGCGAAAGTTTCATTTTATACCACCGAAGAGAAGAAAAACTATTTGAAACTTCTCGCGCCTCATCTGGTCGGTGAGGCAAGTGTAGCGCCAACTCTAACATAAAATGAACGTTGTAGACCCAGAACACTCAAGCTGACTCGCAATGTGTAAAAATACTGGGCGCTTTCTCACAAGTGCTGCAGCCTGAGGCACATGAGATAGGTTGTCATTATCCGTCAAGTATGGGAGGCTGCGGTTGTGAAATTCGACACCAGTGTCATTTATTTTATAGAAGGCATTAATAAAACCGTCGCCGTGAAAAGAGGCGCTATCAAAAATAGCAACTATGACGCAGTTCAATTGAGGATACTCTTTCTCCGATAAACTTTCTTATCCGCTTGAACAAACACTATGAAGTGACGGGTGTGATCGCGAGAGGTTATGAAGGCAACTCAGAATTTTTTTAGAAGAGAACAGATCTTGTCATGTATCGCAGGAACTAAAAAGTGAGTTGTTGCTCTGGCAATGATCTATATGGTGCGTTAGGCGTAGAAATTTACTTTGCTTGTGCATTGTTTTATAAACGTATTTGGAAATGCTGTAACCAACTTTTCTTTTTACATCCGGATCTCATGATGTATTGCCACTTTAGATTTAGCAAGTATAGATCTTGTTCGAAATTGCTGCCATCGAATAATCGCTGCACTCGTGTCCGCCATGCTGAAGGATGCACTAGTGCGTCCTGAAGGAATGGGCCTCGCTTCGTTCACGCCTGCCAAAAATGCCCACATATGGTTGTGTGCCATGTTGTACACAAAGCGGAAACAGGGATGTCGAGGGAAAAAGAGTTTATTAATTTATACTTTCGCGCCATTATTTTTTTCTCGTTGCATGTGTGTTACTGCGTTGCCGCAGGATTTCCGCTTCGTATAAGCATATGTCACGACCTATGGCATACTTGTACGGCCTTGCAGAAGTAGGAAAAAAATATCGAATGCTTCCGGCTAATATAAAAGACTAAGACTTCGTCATCCTTGCTCAAGCAAGTAAAATACGTTGTCCACTGTGTGCCAGATTGATCTGGGTAGACAAATATCTTACTCGGTAGGTTTATGTTAGATTTGCAGGCATTGATTCAAGGCTACTCCCAACTTTCTTACTGCCTTATTACTTCTCTTACTGCTAGATTACATCATACAAGTTCCGGAATATGTTTTGATCAAGAGTATCTAGGAGATGGAACATTTGCCACGTCTTTACAATGCACTAGGCTGCGCTAAATCGTGATAGCTCCAACGCGCTTGATAAATGTGAAAGCATTACTTTTCTATGTTTACAGATATCTCTGTCCGCTGACCGCGTCCGCACACCGCGTCCGCAGAACGAGTCCGCAAAATCGTGTCCGCGGCAGTTTTGAGCTATTCAGAAGTCGTAGGGGTAAATGAGTGGTGGTCAGTCGATAGAGGGTGACGTAATGTTGTGTTCGAAAAAATAATTCGGCCAATAAGTTAATTACGTAAATAATTAAAGGCAAAAATGTAAAAGTAAAAGCGAAAATTGTCACAATAGCCAATGGCTTGGCGCCACATTTGAATGCATCAAATACGAAAATACTTAATTAAATCTGTCAATTAAGGTGACGTCAAAGATGTGAGGTCACTCAACCTTAAGTCGAGGCAAAAAAAAGTGCATAGGAAGGCATTTGCGCGTAATTTGAAAGTACCGAAGACTAAAATGGGCAAACGAGAAATGAATTAATGTGACGTAGAGGATGTGATGTCAAGAAACCGGAAGTAGAGCAGAAAAAGGGCACAGGAAGGAATTGGCGCGCAATTTGAAAGTGCCAAAGACTAAAATGGCTAAACAAGAAGCGATTTAAGCAACTAGAAGCAACCTGAAGCAACCAACAGCAGCATCCATGCTTTCGCATTACTCCACTGCATATTCAGCAGTGCTCTTTTTTATTTACTACGCTCCTGGTGCCAGTTACGTTAGTGATTTTCAAAAACACACCTGAAAACAGAATCACAGACGAACGTAAGCGGTTGCAGCCACATCTGGCAGCAAAATGCATTCGGCTAGCGCGAGTTCACAAGAATGCGGTAGCTGAACACTTAACGATCGCTGTGAAATTACGGTTCTTGGAAGTGTTCACTCTATATTTTACATGAAATTGGAGCTGAATTTGTTTTCATTGCACGCTCTAATCTACGGCGCATTTGGAGTTCAATGAGTATGAATTTATTTTTCCTCTTAAAAGCAGTCTTCGTAGCAATGATAAAAAATGAAATGATTTACGCCCGCTTTCGAAGCAATGTTTACTGATCCATACAGCGCTAAGCTTTTTACACGAGCTACGCTTCTGCGACCATATTAAGCTGTGGGCGTAGTAGAAAAACTAATTCCAAGTGCAAACTTGTTGCTTCAATATTTTTTGCGTGTAAATTTCCAGACGATCAGTTCATAAATGAATGACATTATATTTAGGCCAAAGGTCCTCGGTGCACATCATTACACCATTGAGTGGTTTCTGGCAAAATGTTTGTGTGCATACATTGCATGTAAAAGTAAAGGCGTATGCCACGTGTAATCAACTCTGCATTCATGACACTGCACTCTTTCAGGTGTCATTTGATTCCATTCCTGACAACAGCAGACTACAAAAATCATGGATGGCTGTAATCAAGAGGGAATTACTATTAATTATGAGCACAGCCCGAGCATGTTCAATGCATTCTAGAGAATAAGATTTCTTGAAGGATGTGACCAGTGGTCGTCGAACACTGCATGCTAATGCAGTAACGTCGACATTGGCATTTAGGAAAGAAAGGAGGAAAAAAAACCGCCAGAAGCTCGGCCACCTCCAGTCATCTACAAACCCCCAACCGCTCAGCTCTGTAACCAAACTGAAAACCTGAGGATTATTCTGAGCCTTAGAGTTTCTTACACTAACTAGAGGGAAAGCCGAGGGTGCTGCACTTCAGCCACAATGGGCGCGCTAAGAATCATGGGCCGGTGGGCTACTTGGTGCGGGACAGTCGGGTTTTCTCGGGTGCATGGAGTGGCGTTACTATAATGTTTCTTTTTCACCCTCGTCATCATCTGGAGGTGCGTACATACACCGCAAAAGCAGACGTAGCCAATAAAAGGTTTCTGTTTCCCGAAATGCCACTAAAAACTTTCTTAAGTAATTGCACAACCATAAATATTTCCAAAGCGTTTTTTTTCCTTTTAAAATGTGCCCATTAAAAGTGCGAAATATTGGTATTTGTGCTGATCAGAGCTGAGCCAATAGAAGAAAGAGAAATCGCTTGTATTAGATAAATCTCACACTGACATGCTGTTTCTCTCTCTTTTTGCAATTTATAGTCACAATATTGAACGTTAAGACGTTATTTACAGTAGAAAAACGTTTATCTTTGCATTTGCCTTGTTCAAAAGTTGTAGGGCTGCACTGGGTAGCTATCCGACCTAAGATGCTTTGAGCGCCTATGGTGGCTGAACTCGTCTTCTGGAAACTCCAAGTAAACTCCCATAGATGGCATCACAGCTTTCCCTCTAGGTAAGATATATAAGAAACTCTATGTTCTGAGCAGTTCTTAATGCAAGATACTAGCGCGACTGTTGAATGTGGCTATGACAGCGAGCAGTCCCAAAAAAGAGACTGAAATTTATCAACTGTGACAACAGCTGGTAGAACCAAAAGAAAAAAGGTAGCGTTAAAGAGAAGAAAATATTACTGTGCTATGAACCCGCAGCATGCCGCTTACCTCCCCATGATCGCAGAAACTTTGCCGGAACATGACAAAAAAACCATCTTTAGACTTTGATAGCTGATCCATGTCTTAACTAATATCTATAAATGACTGCCGGGAAGAATAAGAGTCGATGGTTACAAGCATTCGCCCTTTTTGTCTTCAGCTTCGGCCGACACATATCTGACTCGGTCACAAGCTTCTAACTACGGGGCCATTTCCATTCGGAAGACTTTTCTGGTGCGCATTATCGTTATGAAGTGTCGCTTCTAAATGTCAGAAGTATCGACAGGTTCGTCAACTACTCCTCTGTCATTTAGTTTTGCAGCGGCTGCAATCGAATTGCACAGTAATTGCAGCACAAACAAATGGTCAGCTGACGCAACAAGCTCGACGGCATGCCCAAACCTCAAACATGGCGTCGCAGCAACAGTTACGGTTTATCTCCGACAGACGGCAGAAATTTTAAATAAGGTCTATGGGCCAGCACCCTGTTTACAAACAAAAGGGGTGCTCGCGACGGCGCAGAAGTCTGGGGGTGAAAAGTAAGCTTATTGCCCGTGGGAATACATGGGAGCGAAAGTTTTCAAAGTAGTTTGATTTCACGGGGCACCTATGATATCGAGGTTTGGTACAGAGCAACTATTAATATAATAGTACAGATCTGAAAATCATGAAATGCCATTTCAAAGGCGCAGCACATTTAAAACACCGCGAAATGTATGGGGGTTCGAGTTGGAACACATGTAAACACAACTTACCGAAAATGTTTCTGATTTCATAGAGCACCAGTAGAGGTGGCGGGTTGTTAAACGTTGGCGAAAGTATTGAAGAAATGTGTGGAAAAGTATGCTATGTCATTTAGGAGGCAATAGATTTTTAAACGCAGCTAAACATATATGTTGTGAAGCCGAACATACCGCCGACAGGCTAGCTATCCGCTATGACTTGTGATGCTTTTCTTGTAGCCTGATATTTTGCCATATGCACTGAATTTTCTTCCTAATAGCGGTAGTTCAAGATATGCAGCCCAGGAAAAAAGTGCAAAAAAGCACTTTTGAAACGTCCTGACAAGGGAACGAAAGAGAACGGTCCACGGTAGCGTACGGCGGCACAGACGCCACCGCTGTACACGAATACGACTAATACGAGCAGACGGGGCATTTTGGTGGTCTGCTCCTGCGCGCAGTTCTTTTGTCGTGTTGTGTGAGGACTGCCTTCAGATTAAAGGTTTGTATCCTTAGATAGGCAGTATTTAGGAGGGACGTTTGTCTGCGGTGCAGCATGTCGGAAAACACGAGAGGCTGTCGCGATTACGCGAAGCACCCAGCGGGCAGGTAGATTTTAAGGCGAAAGCTTTAATTGGCTAATACTGTCGTGGACAAAATGTGTCCCGCTTTAGCGGCGGCTCTGACTGGTCGAGACAGGATGACGTCATGGAGGTTTCGACCAATCACAGGGCGCCACCACAGTATGCGCGAATGCGTGCCTTATATCGCCATATGGCAATGAATGATGAATTACATAATAATAACTAATAATTTAATTAATTATTATATAATGACTACTTAGCAGTTATCAACGAACAATTATTGATAATTAAATAGTGGCGAACTAGTTTAATCAAGTATTAATTATTTGTTCCATTACAAATCAATGACTATTAATGTACTTATTGACTAAGTAATGCCTATCAATGATCTAATAACTAATCAACTAGGCTTAATTATTGTCTAATCATCAATTATCTCTAATACCTAATTAGTAATTAAGAACTGAATAGTTTAAATACTGCCTGATTTATGACTCTATATTAATCTAAACGTAGACGTTTCTAGCCGTTTTGTAGACAATGCTTGGAACATTCTCGAAACTCGTCCCCAGTTGACAGCTCAATCCACTAGCAGAATGTGAAACAGTAGTCGCTCACTTTACTCGTATCAGCATTCATCGCTACATGCGCAATAGTTGCAGGCTTTCGCCTTTCACTACTTTGATAGCTAAAGTCCCTCGTATTTTTTTAAAGTTATATGTTAGGTTTTACAATGTGCATTTATTGAGGAATTTTAAAGATAGGTTGACTTCAATATGACTATGCACGCTTTGTCATACGATTTCTTCAAAACACTAGCTAACGTGTAACAATCGGCCGTACTTCTTTGTGCTCTCCGTAATTGGAAAATATTTTGGAACGCTTCTCTTGCATGTATCTTTATAGATCCTGCTACTAACTTGCACCTCCATGCGTATCGCGCTATTTAAAAAAAAGCACTACGCCTCTATTAAGAAGTTTCCTAGTTTCACAATGTGCTCTACGATGTTCATAGTTACTCTGCATCGAATGACGACATCATGAGCCTACTGTGAACTCAGAGAGCTGCTTTGAAATATTTCGGTTCCATGGATTCATATGGGCGCTAGGCCTTCTTTTCAGCTCCGGTCGGCCCAGTCTGGCCACAGCAGCGACACCGCATCATGCTTACGTCACAGATTGGTGCTGGTCAATAATCCTTTCGTTATCCGAAATGAAAGCTGTGAGCCAGGATTAAATAGTAGTCTTTACAGCGTAAAATGATGAATAATTTGACACCATCCGAAAAGTCTTGCGACAAACAGTTCGGCCGCAATGGCCATTAAAATATCCTCGGCGGGCGTGATGGGGAGCAAAAAGGTCACCGGTGTGATTGCCCCGTGTAGACTACACTCAGACTCAACTAATAACTTTTTGCTCCGCAGCCCACCACATTGTATGACGCAACCCCGAACCTTTTGCGCCAAGCGAGTGGCCTACATATTTGTCACAAACGGGGTAATGAGGAGTCCGACCTTGATGCCTGAGGGGTTCGACCTTGATGACTCTGTTTACTATCAGGTTTAGCAGGCGGCAGTTGTGGCAACCTTGTATTGTGCAGACGCCATAACGTTAGGCTCTTCGAAACTATAAGCACACAAAAAAAAATGCTTCCGATGCGTAGGCGCCACTCTACAGGCCTCCTTCCCTGTTGCGCGCCATTTATTTGTCTGACACTTGAGACGTCGTTTGCAACATTTGTCTAACCAGAGCTTGGATTTCACCGACGCCGGCGCATGATTCGCGGTAGGCCCTCTCTCTCTATTTCTTTCCCCCTCTCCGATGTTGCATTGTGGGTGCCATGGTTGCCAGTAAAGCTACAATAACGTCATGTGAATAAACTCTATAGGGTTCTTCTGAATATGCCAATGGCTTGAGTGGCGAATCCCTCTAGCTTTTTTAAAAAAATTGTCCCATCATTATATCCAATCTCTTGAATGAATAGTCCTAAGATTCTGATTTTATCTACCTTTGGAACTAGTTTCCCTTCTACTTTATTGTCAAATTCCGAGCTGCACTTGCATCGGAGTGACTTTGGATTACAGATGAGTAATTCAGATTTTCGCGGCGAGTATGATATAGTCTACGACTGTGTCCGCCGCCGCCGCCTGCAGGCGCTCCGCAATGCTCGCATCGCTACCCTGGTTAATCCAGAGATTGATGACATCAGCATATATGCTGAAAGTTAGCCCCTTTATGCTCCTCAGAACTTCTGAAAGGCCCCTCATCGCCACGTTGAAAAGGAATGGGGAGATAACCGAGCCCTGCGGCGTCCCCCTGCTGCCTAATTTCGCTGTGGGGGACTGAATATCTTGAAACTTCATGCAGGCAGTTTTATTGAACAAAACGTCCTTGATGTACTTGTATTTCGAGCACAGTATTCAGAAATGTGACGCAACAAACACAAACGCAAGAGAAGAGACACAACACACGCGCACACTACCAACTGTAATATAGATCTGAAAATACTTCCTCTTCACCACTCCTCTTCTTCTACACTCAGGTACATCTCATCTTGTTGCGCCACATTTCTGAATACTATGCAGCGCCAACTAGCCCCTCAAGCCGTTATTTTGGTATTTCGAGCACCTACCCCAATTTCTTGGCAACCGCGGAGGATCGCTTCATGTTTAACTTTATCAAAAGCATTTGCCAAGTCCAGTTCGAGAATCACTGTAGCGAAGAATCGCGCTAAAAGGACGAGGCCTGAAGGAAAGAAGCTTGCTTAAACTAACCCAAGCTTGCGTAATAAGCCGCGTCAGCTATGCCACACCGTTCCTAAATATCAGATCGGAGGAGAAGAGGAGATTCGACTCTCTCATTCGACGGGGCATAAAGAGGGCCCCGGGCTTACCAATTAGCACATCCACAGAGAAGCTCCTTTCTATGGGAGTGCACAATAGCTGGGACGAAATAGCTGTCAGAATTTCGCAGCTGGAAAGATTAAGTCGAACGACCACGTGCAGAACTATACTAGAAATGGTAGGCTTGCAGACAGATAGAGAACAATGAGAAAAATCAAGCATCCCGCAGGACTGTTGAGAAAATGTAATCATCCCCCCGCCCTCCCTCGTATCATGCATCCCATATTCAACACAGAGAGCAGGGAGAAGAGAGCAGAAGCACTAATGAGACGCTTCGATACGATGGACAGCAAGTCGGTAGCGTACATGGACGCGGCAATTGGCAAAATGAGGGCGGCGGTCGCCTCGGTGTTCCACGGCCGGCAGCCCCGGTATCGGCCGCTACCATTAGACGCAGCAACATAGAAACAAAGTCGCAATACCGCTTGCTTGCGTCGGAATGGAAACCAATTTTATATTTAGCGATAGCAAAACGGCCATCTGGAATTTTGGAAAGAGTAGGGTCTCGCCGGAAGCGGCAAGGATTGTGGCCAGTAGATGACTAAACAGGAAAATTCGCCTAACTTGGACCCCTGCACACACGTCCGTTCCTGGCAACGAAGCGGCCCACGAGTTAGCCCGAGCTCTCTACTTCCGGGTAACTGTGGAGCCGCCCGACTGCCGGAAAATGGACGAGCGTCTGCAAAATTATACGGAGATTCTGGAAAATTACAGGTTAAGTAGGAGACTGGTGCCACCACTGGATAAAAGCATAAACAATAGGGAGGCAGTTGCCTGGCGGCGCCTGCAAGCTGGAAACTCCGCAAACCCGGTCTGGGCATATATTATGTGCAGATGGACGATAGAAAAAGTGATTAGTGCAAGCACTGTGGGGAAAAAAGAACCCTCGACCACATAATCTGGGAATTTGCTAGCTCCCCAGGGGAAAAAGCAAGTATAAATTGTTGAGAAGCCTGGGAAGCACTGCTGCTGAGCGAGGTTCCTGCTTCACAGCAACAAGCCATTCGCCCGACGGAAGAAGCCGCGACGAACCAAGACCTCTTTGCCTGCTTCTGATCGCGGAGGTCCCGGCTCCCGTCCCTTATCCCTGCGTGTCGAGGGGGGGGGGGGGGGACTAGGGGCCTCCTTATCTGGTGGAATAATAAAGTTAATAAAGTTGTCATCACATCACATCTATAGGGTTGATTTCCTGCGTTCGAACACAGGTGCTACGCGCCCGGTGTTGCCATGCATTGGTCATGTATTCACGTTGCATCGTTTAATTTTGGTCACATATGGTATGGTATCACCTTGGACGCTTGGAATACATACGTCCTTGCTACGTGGTGGCCACGCTAGGTTACATTTTGAAACTATGGCTAACTGATCTTGCATTGCGAAAAAGAAATTGTTGAGAAACGCAACGCAAAACATCTATGGTCGAAAAGCGTCTTAAACACGGTCGACTTATGTACAAGTGCAGTCTCGGCCACAAATAAAGTTTAGTGTTGAGGAGTCTAATTTGCATATATATATATATATATATATATATATATATATATATATATATATATATATATATATATATATATATAGCGAAGTATATGCTTCATTAAAGGAAACATTTTTTATTTTTCATTTCACTCGACGTTTCGATCGGAGACCGACCTTTCCCACTCTTTAGAAAGATCGGTCCCCGATTGAAACGTCGAGTGAAATGAAAAATAAAAAAGGTTTCCTTTAATGAAGCCTATACTTCACTATATACTCTTTTAGCAGTTTAGTACGTTATGTTCTCGCAACCTATATATATATATATATATATATATATATATATATATATATATATATATATATATATATATATAGACGTACTTGGTTGCTAGAGGTTACATACAAGTGAAAAATTGCTTCATACTGTTTCCAAGTTTATTTGGAGTCGACGTTTCGGCAGGAGCCCTGCCTTTGAGAGAGAGAAAGGCAGTCTCCTGCCGAAACGTCGACTCTAAATAAATTTGGAAACAGTATGAAGCAATTTTTCACACACATATATATATATATATATATATATATATATATATATATATCCGAGTATGATGAAAATAACTGTGGTTAAAGTTCCGCATGGACGCGTATGGGCATGTAAGTAATACCGTAGGTGACACTCAGGATTAAGGTTAATCACTTGGCTTTCGTACCTTAAGCGCTAGCCGCACAGCGCAAGTATTTTCATCACACTTGACTTCAATCGCAGCGCTACCTTCACAGCTACAATTCGGCATCGCAGCTTCGTGTTCAGTGCGAGAGCATCCTCTCCACCTGACTGCGGCAATATTCATTTATGCCACCTATACTCGAGAGCTGTACCTTTGTAAATAGGTTAAATGAACGAAACAACCGAAATGACGATAACGTTGCAAGGACAGTGGTTGAGAGTAAGAACGAAAACACACA
This sequence comes from Amblyomma maculatum, assembly GCF_055883805.1. Taxonomy (NCBI): domain Eukaryota; kingdom Metazoa; phylum Arthropoda; class Arachnida; order Ixodida; family Ixodidae; genus Amblyomma; species Amblyomma maculatum. Next base: position 125,993,767 of record NC_139348.1, on the reverse strand, counting down.
AAAAATAATAAAAAATAATAGTGCGGCAACCTAAAAAACAGCATACTGCACGATAATAAAGAACGGGATGCTATAAACGTTATAAGCAAAAGACCAGAGCAAAATTGTGCCTCCAAAAGCAATTGAAATGTGAGTAATGATAAGTGCAAACAAATATCTGCGAATGTGGCCCGTCAGGGTATACGTCAGCAAAGAATTTGGAGTGAATACTAGGCAAGAAAATGTGCTCCTGCTGTTCAGGATGGCTGCAAATCTTTAAAAATTGAGTTGAGTATTTCTTACTCTACTGTGTTTAGAAGTGGACTATTTTCAACGCGAATTCCGGAATACAATGCATGCATAACTAATGTGATGACGCGAAACGTGTGCGGAACAGTATTTCAACTGCGAGTGCCGAGTTGGGTTTGGCGTGGAGACAGTTTAATAGTTTTTCGAGGTTTGAAAGTTAAACACTCCGCATACCAATCCGCGGAAATTTGACCTTGAAACAGGTCTTACAAGCGTTTCAGTGAAAGCGGAGAACGGTAGGCAAAAATGTTGTAAACGCTGGCGCGTTCCGCATGCTCGAAAATTTTTATGGTACCATGAGGGGTGCATATTTGCAATTCAAATATGAATCTATTACCCGTGGTAGATTTCAGCCCATCTTCCTCGGCGATGCATGCGTGACTGTTTATAGGGGAAGAAGGAATGGGCGGTGTGGTAGCGAAGGGTGTGTGGAACACAAATTTTTGCGAGCACATGCGGAAAGTAGGGAACATTAAAACGAAAAAGGTCACGGGATACCGCGTTGCATTATGTACAGGGATGGTTATTAAATATGCATTCGCAAGAGGATGAATGGCTCTCATGAGGTTGACAGGGCGGTACAAGGATTTCATGCTTGCGGCAGCCCTAAAAATGAAGCGAAGAATATCGCTTTCAAATTCGAACCGTCGCCAATGATTAAAGGGAGCGAGGAGCATTGTGGGAGTATCGGTTTAAACATTAAAATTTATATTCAGCATGTATAAGTTACGCTTTATGAACACGTGTGTTTGTAGGATAGTATATACGCTGATTTTACAAAAAACGACTTTTTTGAAAAGTGAACATGGAGGAGTACTCACACAGCATACGTCTTACACTCTGTTAAATAAAAGCGACGTTATTTGCTGCGACGTGTATAACTCTGGAGAAGCACAATAATAGGTGCTTTTTAGTGCTACCGTTCATTCGCACAGTGGGGAAGGGATGGAGGCTGTCATAAAATTCCAATGTGTAAAACAACAAACGAACCCTTAAGTTAACTGGCTTGAGGTTTGTCATGAGCAGTCTCCCCGATGGGGAACTGCCGGGAAATAACAATTATTACCGCAGCCACCAACTTCTTTGCTAAATAAAATGCACAGATTTATGCGCTTCACAAACGGGCTTAAAATAAAAAAAGTGTGATTGCTTAATCCCGGTGATGAATTCATATCCTGAAAAAATCATTAGATATGGCTTTCAGCGTTGAGTTCCGCCTATTTTAAGAATATATCCCTAGCGAAAAAGCCATATGAGTCATAATAACCTCATACGGATTTCTTATACAAGACGCATACAAATTTCATGCTATCTCATATATTTCTCATAAGTTGAATGATGCTTGTATTAGAATATATGTGATTTTAATGAGTTTAGTATGATAATTCTCTATGAGGTTACTGTGACTCATAGGGCTTTTCACTAGGGTAGGCCAGGAGGCTAAGTTAAATTTGATACACTGAGGTTTTTTGATAACAGTATTTGTCAAGATAGCGGCTGTTAAACTAATACGCGAAAAAACTAACTTGAGTAACAAACCTGCTTGTTTAGCAGTTCTCAATAAACGTACTCCTTGAAAATGGGACCATTCGCAACGTTTGCATGCATTTTAACACCTCCATATTTACTCGCCTTTGAAGCTGTGGGAAAGTATTTGTCAGATATCAATTGAGTGTCAAAGAGCTTATCAGAACAACTTTATTGTTTGATTAAGTATGCTCAGTTCAACCTCGATAGCCTACCAAGCTATGTCCTTTTAAGAACGCCAAGTTCATCACTGAGAATCGGATGGCAAACAATCAGTACACTAGATAATCCAGATGCGACACGTCAACGTGCTTATGCTACAATTTGCTACATCATGCGAGTGGCCTAAGAGCGTCATTTGTACGAGCTACTTAACTGCCCATGTGGTGTAAAAACAGAAATTGTCGAGTGTTGACGGCTAGCGATAGATGTGAAAATGTCCCTTCGAAACTACCAAAAACAATATTATCTGAGCCACTCAATCACATAAGTGACATTTGATCTAGGCCGACAACAAATTCGCGGTTTAAAATGCGAGAGACTAAGATACTACGCATGTTTTGGCCAGTCTACATTATAAAAGAACCACACGCACAGCCGTAAAAATGCAGAGAGAAACAAACACAGAGATGAAGCACCGTATGAAATACGAAATCGAACAAGACGTGACTACCCAAAATGTGAATGAACTCCTCTTTTCACGCTATTGTCAATGGTTTTTAAATTCGCGTTTTGTTACACTAAATGTCAGTGTCGTTAGTTCAGCGCTCCACCTTTGTTGAGTTTGGCCACGTTCGCGCGCGCTGTTTTTAGTTTGGGTAATGCATATCAAATTCGCCCATTCAAGAGTGGTTTGCTACTGTAATAAATTATAACGAAATGTAAGCAATTGATGCTACCGCGCAAAGAACACTTGGGTTGAATTACAGAGAAATTTTGAAAACACGATATCATTTAACATGCAATGGAGTGTCGCTACACGAGAGCTTTACAGCTTTGAACTGTGAGCTTTATTACTATTATTTTTTCTTTGCACTAGATAGATTTTTTATAGTATTCAGTGGTCGAAATTCTCGGGTTACTCTGCAGGCCATTCATACGACGACATTCAAGGATCAGCTAAACAAGTTTAGCAAAAGATAATGTTTTTGTTGTGTATAATCTGCGGTGCTGGTGAGTTTTTCTTAGCCTAGTTGTTGTCACGCATAAACGATCAGTAGCTATGGAACAAAGCACAAAGTATAAGGTTGCAGGTCATTGGTCGCGTTAGCACTGACTGCTGCCTTTTGGAGGCTTTCAAAGGTTTACCCTGTGTAGTAACTAGACCCCGACTGTTCTTAGAAATTGGCTTTGAATATGTACTCTCCGAGGTTATGCTGTTCATGCTGCTACGGCAAAGAGAAATAATTGTTGTTGGATGAGGCTCTGGCTATTCAAATTGCCTTGTTTTAACTTTCTTGTCAAACAACGAATGTAGCAAAAATATTACTACAGCGAGTATCACTGCTAGAGCTACTCTAGCACGAAGCCCATAACATTTCTAATACTACCAGTGTGTGTTGAAAAATTGCAGATACTTCTAGTAACGCTATTTCAGCTGCTGATGCTAGTACTAAACATGGGTTCATCGTGTAGGTGGCGAGGCATCTTTCCTTCATTTCTTGCTTCGTTTTTTTTTTGGAGCGCAAGCATTCACTTTTTCTTGCCAATCACAGAATATTCTAAACAACGCAAATGAAATAAATTATTTGCGTCAAGAACGACAAATGCAATGACCGTTTGTTGTTTTTCTTGGGAAACACTTTGTGTTTGGTAGTACACACACAAAACACACACACGTACGCACACACACACACGAAAATATATTCTCTCGTTTTGGGGTACAAAAATATGCCTCGATAAAATCTTAGATGACTGCGATGTTAGGTGAATGCGTTTACGAAACGACAGAAAAAGAACTCAGGAACAACCTCGTTAGCTGTAAATGGGTTTTCTTTGTTAATGTTAATAGCGGTTAGGTGTTCAATTCCGTTCATTCAGTGTAGATGATAGCTTCATGAAATGGGGCATGCAAACCGTTCATTGTCTTAAAGCCCTCGTTTAAAACCAACAAGGAATACAACCACCAGCATTCCCTATAATGGCGGCTGCGTGGAGAAACTACTAGGGAACTAATACGACAGGTATTAAGTCCTACATGGGGCAGCATTTCTCAGGCCGTTGACTTGAGACGGTAATTATTTCTTGGCGTTTTCTGTAACGGTGGCATGAATCCACAAAGAAAAGCTATGGAAAGAATGCTCTTAAACCTGAGAAGTTTAAAAACTGTTCGTCGTGGTCTGGCACCGCAAACTATATGCACTGGACTCGAGTTGTTTCGAAGCGCCTTCGTTGGTAATGAAAACCGCGGTGAAACACTGGCTACCGTCGACATTCGCTGTGGCTTATCGATGCTTGGTCCCTGCTCCGGTGTTCTACTTCAGTGGCACCAACTTGTGAATCGAAAGCCATAGATTAAACTGCAGAATTTACGTAACTACCAGACTACGTGTTCTTCCCGTGTGTTGTGTTATAGTCCGCGGTGACAGAAGGTGGCGCAATCACGCGCAGGGTGTAGTCGCTGGGGGTGTAGTTGCAAGGGGATGCGCTGCTCGCGTAGGGAGCTATTCTGGGAAATTACAGACGGGGACACTAAATGCTGTTAGCCGCGAAATACGGTTGGACGGCTTGCAGCATGAGGCTAGCTTACGAAACAAATAACGCTGGTATCTATGGGCTTGTACTAATAGCCGGAGATGCGCTCGAAGAAGGAGACACGCCATGGTTTCGAAGTCACCTCTTCTTGTGCGATGAGCGATTGTGTTTTCTGTCTGGTATGCTTAAGGACAAAAGCATAGGGACTATGATACATGCTATAAGAGCATCCAATGGCGCCCGTACAAGGAGGCCACCAGAAGCAAGGGCGTAGAAACGCAATATGCGACGGTAAAGATATTTTCCTTGATTTATTAGCGCCGTTGAAAACCACATCGTAACAGACAAGAATGAACAAAGGCTTTATCTTCATTTTATTCTTGGCAAAATATGCGTGCGGCTTAGCCAACAGATATATACAGATCTTTTCCTGCCCAGCAAGCAAGGATATGTTGCAACGACTTGAGTGGAAATGCAGCTTTGCAAAACGCAAAATGTAAAGCCGTACATTTGCCTTGCCTTTGCTCAACCCGCTATGTAGTTTGACCATCGGTATTGTTGCTTCGAGAAGAACTGCACTTTCTGACGCCTCGATAATTTTTTTTGCTAATGCTGAATGTTTCCTACTGCAACCCTGCCACATTAAGTTTTGTTCCGGTTGACTGATCTCTGAGAGATAGTTCGTCATGACATGAAATCTAATGCAGAGTTGTCTGGCACTCGCGTTTCGTTCGATAGAAGAGAGCGGATCAAGTATTAGCTGACTCGCCATCGGTCAAAGCTATGCGTTCGATGGCGCTGAACGAAGACCGACCGATCTCTTTACTCAGGGACGTTTTTGCTCATGAATAGATTTCTGGTAGCGACGCTGATGTGGGAATATCTATATGGGAGACATACAGAGAGAGGTCTAAGGGAAGGCATATCCCTTAGACATCACGGCATCTGATACATCACGGTGTGATCTATGAAAGACATTTTTTGCACAGAATCCTGTGAGCTTTATTTCTTTGCGATCGTGTTAAGGTTCAAGTTCAAATGAGAAATCGTCGGCGCCTGCGTCATGTTGAGAAAACACGCATTGCTTGAAAACGTTTGAGATTGCCTGCGTGGCGGCGGAATCGAGAGGTGAATTGAGCATTACACTAAATTATATTATAAGGTCATTACAGTACTTAAATGTAATTAGAGTATGTAACTGTACAAAATAAATGCATCGCGCTGAAAAACATTATGGTTAATTGGAAATTAATTGAAGCCAGAGAACTTAGATCGAGAGTCACCTTGGAAAAAAACAGTGCAAAACCTGGATGAAATAAAAGCAGACACACACGAGCGTGTTTCGAGCTAGTGCCTTTGCTTTTGGGGATTTAAGAACGCTCAGAATCCTCAAGCATGTGAAACTGCGGGGATGTGATCTGGTTCCGTGGCCTATGCACAGTAGTATGCAGACTACAAATCTCACTCATACGGACGCAGTTTTTATGGTGGTACGTCTGTTCGCTTTTGGGAAGAGAGAGAGGGATGTTTATTAATCTTTTAACTCCAATTGACAACGACTTTCAGGACACGAAGAAATAAAATCGGGAGCCAACATCCGGGCACCGATTCACCTTCATCCGGGCACTGAGTGCTCTTCCTCCAGGTACCGAAACGTGAACAGCCGGGTACCGAACAAGATTTCACGGGACAAGTTCGCTCAAGTTCGCTCTCGCAATCTTTCAAATCCTTCTGATGGACGGGGCCACAGTTACACAACTCTGGAACAAAACGCCACCCTACAGCGATGGTCGAATTTGTCACTGAGTTACGCTTTGTCAGCTTGGAGGGTTTCTCTGTTTAGCGGAGATTTGTATAGACGCTCGGGGAGCCCTTGAACGCGCTACTTCTCCTACGTTCGTGTGAGGTCAGCGTCTTATTGTGGCCGCCTACACATCTGTGCCATTTTTCATTTCACTGCGGCCATCCTCACAGCAGTTTATGCCGAGTAACGGAGCCCGATGACAGGAGAAGAAATCAATCGCTTTGCGAGTTATATGCAATTGCAGAGGCTATCTCTCGACGCAAGAAGAAAAACATACAGGAACGACTGAGCGCGGTGCCTTAAGTTGACTGGAGGAAAGATCGTGGTGTGCTACGCCTTAGACCAAATTCAAGATTGTGGCTGGTGCCATATGTAACTACTGGGCTATGCCCGTAACCATTTCCTGCTTACATCTACTGTAGATTAGGGGAGAGTCAGCATTTTTTTTTTTGCAAAACCTTCTAACTACAATTGTAATCGTAACTTGAATAACAGTGAAGTTTACAGCTACAGAGTACCAATGAGTGCTGTATTCGACAACGTGACCATTGCGGGAAATATCTTTATCCTTCCACGGCAGTCAGCTACACAAACCACTTTTCACTTTATTTTATGCGGCTATGCATGCGTGGCTGTGCACGTGGTTGCGCAAAAAGAGGGCACAAAACACTTAAAAAAAAAAAAAAACTAAAAAGGTCGGAAGTATGCGCAGAGCAACAAAAAGAGCATGTCAAGTGCACAGTTTCGTGGAGCACCAATCAAGTTTTATTTTTCCCTTAGTAGTTAAATATTCTGGATGGGATTACGCGCGAACGTGATTCGATGAAGTACTAGGCACTTCATCTAGCAGAAGCAGTTCAGAAACTGCCTCTGCTGATCTCGCTTTACTTAAAGTGTTATTTTTGAGATACATTCTCAAAGAGAGCAGCTTACTCAGATTTGCAATTCAATAAACTCGATATTTTCTTCAATGCCGGGGAACATTGAAAACAAAAAAAAAACAAACAAAAAGCAGCACGGCACCCGAGGCATCATATATCGCGTTGAAACTGAATGCTATTGTACTGTCCGGGCGTTGTTACTGGGTTGCAGCCAGTCTTCTTAGTGAGCTCAGCTCCAGGAACTCGCGAACAGTGTGCATCACCTGCGGAGAAACCCAGCACCACCACGACACATCGACCCCAAGATATTCAATTCAGACACGTAGGAGGAAATTGTTACCTCGCTACAATTCATGCGCTTTGAAAAGATGCTATTCTTTTCTACTTTTGTTGTTTATTTTCGAACTGTATTGAAGCAAGTAGCCAAGTCTTATTTTACTTTAGATCACGGATGCTTTCAATTCATACTTTATTACTCTAGGAGGGCTCAAGGTACAAATGTTCGTGACGTACAGTAAACAGGGGAACTAGAAACTGTCAGAGAGCTGTTGCTGGTGACAAAGAGAAGGTTGAGATCACGTTTTCTTGGACAGTAAGGTAACGTAGTACAAAAAGGTTTTTGTAAAGGGAGCTAAGAGGACGACGCCCTGCTGGCAGCATAGCACTGACCTTCTTATCTGTTTTTCGCTACCTTGTTACCAAAGTGAACTTTTCACCAGTCAGTCCAGGAAAACATGTTTCGCTTGAGAGATTGCGTTCTTACTTTTTCTCTGCGTGAAGGGTTAAAATGCTATTCTGCATTACAAACACCGGAAATGGGAGCACATATAGAGAAGAATGAAACCTGTTGGCAAGAGCTATTTTAAGTGTCTTACTATGCCGTAGTAACAGCGTGATATCGTATAATATTCGAAGCGACGCGGTGTAAAAGAAGGGTTTTCAAAGGGATAAAAATACCAGAACAAAAAGTGGGCACCAGAATACGGATTCAGCTATGAAGGGACTAGCTATAGTTTTATGCCGAAATGGGTATGTGTGAAAATCCCGAGATTTATCAAAAGCCAACAATATAAAAAAGTATGAACCGAAACAATTGCGCACTTTATACAAATTATCAACATCGAGTGAGTAAGGAATGTGGTTTTGAGGAAAAACAAAAGGGCCTTCAAAATGGCTGGTGCCATTGCAGTTGTAGTGGTGTCATGTGATAATAGGCAGCGGTAAAATCTGCAACACATCTGCACTAGGCTTCGGGGTATATGGGATGGTGTTCTACGACAATGTGAGTAAACTCCTTTATGTTGTCGGTATACGCCGAGCCCATCGTGATACTGCCAAGTCTCTTTTCATAGTGAATGGTTGTAGCTTCATCTCAATTAATCAAGAGGGCTAAATCTGGCTGGTTGGTTCAACGACAGAATCGTCGGAACAGCTATGAGTGCACATTGGGTTTGTACTGAGCGTTCAGCGGCTGCAACCACGTTTCCTCGCCATACAAAGTATCTAAATTAATTTTCTTTTCGGCCCTTTCATTTCTTTGTGAACGCGGGTAACAACGTTACGGCATTAAAACATCAGTACACCGTCGATGTAATTGACGTGTAGAGTACGCTTATGCCATAGTGTTCTGCACGGAGAGATGAGTATGCAGCTGCTAAAAACTTCGGACAGTGTGACCGTGTTGCCCGATGCACTGCATCAATCGCCGTGTGAGACCATATAATGACTCTTCACTCCCCACAGCCCTTGACTCTGGCGACTGCGGTTTTCCCTTCAGCGCCCATCACCTCCCTCCTCTTCTCTCTTTTTTCCCTTTCGCTTCATCATTTGCTATGAATGTGAGGAAAATCTTATAACTTTTGCCTCCTATCCACGGACAAGGCAACACTTCACACGCAAACGTAAAATGACAAAATTTACTTAAACATAAGGCTGGCTGGTTGGTTTTGCAAATTGGAGATTTCAGCGCAGTAATGAAACAGACGTGCCAAAAAGAACGGAAACACAAAACGCTACACAGCGCTTGTATTAGCGTTCTTCTAGTCTTGTCTGTGTTAATTAGTACTGGGCTGCAATATCCAGGATAAAATTGTTGCAACGATATGTAAAACGATACCTGGTTCTTTGATTATATATGCGTGTGAGTATTTGGCACATGACTGCAGCACTTTCCCTGTAAGTAGCCCATCGCAGAATGTATTTTTCAGATCATTGATTCCGATTGCGGGATTTTAAAAGCGTGGTCGAAGCCGCAATAAGAAACTACTACGAATTTTAACGTCCACAGAAATGTCATTAAAATTTATATGTTCTCCTTGAAGTCAAGATTGTTTGTGCCCAATGACACAGCTGAGAAAAGTTCAGCCTTGTCGAAGAAAATATCGCCACCTAGCATTGCCCCCAGATGGCGCACGATTCTCCGAAAAAAGGCGTTGACGTCGGGCTCGTGCTAGCGTTCTGCGGCCGCGTTCGCTGACTGTGTTTGACTGTGCTTGCCTGGATCCAGGGATTTGAACCGTTCCTCTCCGATGACTGTGTGACTTTTCTCGAGAACTGCCTGACAGTTGTGTGAATTTCCTTGAGAACTAAGTGACAATATTAAATATATCCCGCATTCTTACCTATTTTAAACTTGTTGAGCAGGCAATCTTTACGACTAGCGTTGTTTCTATGACGTCACGCTTGGCACGGCCTGTCAAGAAGCAGACGGGCGGCTTATCGGTCTACCGGCTCCCGGTAGATTGCATGTTTCGTGGGTTCGGATCCAGTCTTTGAATTGCACTTTGTACATTAACGGTCTTGAAGTCATTGGGGATATTATAGTTACGATGCCTAGATGTTACAGTGTTAAGCTTTAAGGTTATAGAATGCAAGAACTACATGGAAGAGACTACGGGCACGCCATCACGAAACGACAAAGCCCTTCTCCACATAGCGATTTGTGCCCTCGAACACCTCGACAAGTACCTTACTACCTTACTAGAAAAGCGCGTGTGCTTGCATATTTTTGCATGAAAGTGCTGCAATTGCAATGTATATATCAGGGAATCAGTTGGCTTCATCTCCATGCTTTAAAACAGCTAGGTTGTTGAGGTCAGACGCGGTGTCGACGTTGCTTAAACATAAGCAGCTTTCACGAAGTAATGTATTATGTGTATTCCGCCATATTTTCGCACTGGCTAGCAGTTGATGCGGCGCTGCGAAGCTTGAGTGAGTTGACCGAGTGCCTTGTCGTTTTCGACGGCCGGCCAAGCAAACACGTAGTTAATCGATTGGGCGCAGCCACAACGTGCGTTTAAGACGTCAGCAGGTTCTTCAGGCACGTATGCATCGATGCTCGGCCAGAAAGGCTGGGAAAGCTGTGAACAAAAGGCAAACCTGTACGGCGTGGACGGAACATACTAAGGACACAACACTAAGTTAATCACTAGAATTTGGACACACGTTCCAGGAAGGCTATATTCTCAAGTGACAAATGCTATCTGTCAATATTTTGGTGATATTGAGATATTGATTTAGCGTGAAATATTTCGAACAACACTGTTAACCATTTCAAAACCTCCCTTCTGCCGCTTGGCTCCCATCGTTCTGTCACTTCCATGGATACTTTTTGTGTTCAATTTCATAAATAATGTACGGATGTGGCTGATATCAAAAACTTCTATTATTATTACAATTTCCCTTCGTTCTGACCTTACGTATGGCACAATTTAAGATAATATATTGGACCTACACAAAATATCAGTATTTTTCAAATGTTAACAGCAGAGGATCGGCTATCTTAAGTTCAACATTCCTTGCAAACAAAATTTTAGTTTATAAATGGCACCAGTTTTTCCGGAACTAAGATTGTCTGCTGCCTTACAATGAACAGCAACTTATACAATGTACTGCTCACAGAAAGTCTACGCTTTGCAAGCCTCTTCTGCTCACGTTAAGTACACCGATTAGGGCGTGACCGTCGGATGCCGCTAATGGACGCGACGTTGTTCTCCGAATGGCCTCATGCCAAAGCGCCGTGCTAATGTGCTTGTCGTAGCGTGCACTGAAGGCAAGCTGGAGGCGAAGGGACAAGTGGCAGGGGTATAGCAGCCCTTGTCACGCCAACTTGCGAGTCGAATTAATATCGTCTTCCTGTCGTGGTTGTAGATATGTTCCTGTAGCAATTTTAACGCTGCAGTGCCGCTTATTGCCACAGGTATTGTTTAACAGAAGTTCTCTTCGATGATGAGTTTGCGGCACGCGACCAAAACGAGATAAACTGCTCATTTGCCACCAGAATTCTGCAAAATTCAAACAAGAACTTAAAGCAGAAATAGTTCGTTTGCGTTGTTATTCTGCCTCAGCGTCCACAAACAAAATGCAAAAATGCGGGTCACACAGCCGCGCCAGCAACCCGTCGACCCGCTCAGCGGACGTGTCCTTTGACTGCTTTCGTTACATCCCCGCATTTCTAACCATGTGAATATTCCGCAGTAGCCTTTCTCTTCCTCGCTCAAATGAGCAGGGGCTGAATGAAATCTGGAAGCAAAGGTTTCGAAACCAGAAGGCGCAATTTCTTCCGCGTATGTCATGGGCTCTTGTTTTAAGCTACGCAGATGAGTTCCGCGCCACCTCTCTCTATGTTTACTGGACAATATTTCACTAAGATTTATGCCAGTTGGCACGAAGAATCTTTTTCTGGCTGCGGTAACAAAGCAAAACATTTTGAAAGAGGTATCCACAAAAAACCCAGGTGGCTGCTTCGCTTTTAGCATCTCATTCAGACCCTTTACTCCCTTACTGTAAGGCTTATTTCGAGGCAATGTTCCCTCCATTTCGTCTTCTCCCTTGGTAGAATAAAAAGGTGTGACATTTAACACCAGAATGTTTAATGAGTGAAGTCAGCTTAGCTGCGAACTCCTTTCGGAAAAGCCATTTACGGCGTGCTTTTTAGAGACTGAAGACACGTGCTAAAACGTGCTTTCGGAGTCGAGATCCCGCAACGTGCCGCTGAAAATGCAAATGACAGCGTCTAGCCTAGTGCTTAACACCAGAGTCTGTCACGTCGGTGGTAATCCTCAAGTTTTCAGATGTGCTTCTCTGCTTCCCGCAGAGTTTTTACGGTGGGTCATAAAGGAATGTATAATAAAGACAGGAACGAAGTCTGTCCGTATGTCGTCTCGCAAATTCTGCCCTATGTTTATCATTATACCGCAGCTGTCTTCTACTGCGGCAGTCACGATGACTGCTAAACTATTCTTAAGTTTTGTTCTAGTTTCACGTAAGAGGACGTAACAGCTTGTGACCAAAGTCAAGGAAAAAAACAACAACTTCAAAACAGGTTGAATTTGTAGGTTATACGTGCTATGTATAACAAACTAGCAAACTAACACCTTCTTATCACCCCGGAAGTGTCTCGTCGTCACCGACTGTATTCAGAAATTATCCAAAGCTATTTTTTAACATTAATATATACTGCCACAAATCAATCCTACCTTGCCAAAGATGTTAACGGGTTGTATTGCAGTGCCTGGACACACACCGATTTTCATATAGAAACCAAGGTTTCTAAAAGGTGTTGATGATGATGATGATGATTTACGTCACTCCCTGTCCAGTCGAAAGGAAAGGCAGAACCATATCAAAAATACGATAAAATATTCTGCAGTATTGTCGTAACGACACACTTTTTTGTAGTTCTGTGGTACTTTTGTTTTTGCAATACAGAAATATGATGATTACTGTTGTCACAACAGGTTTACTGCAAAAAACTGCACAGATCTGTTGTGACAACTGAAACTTTTTTGTAAAATTTTGCCATATGGGATTGGCTCACACTATCTGTCGGCCGCCTGTTTGGAACACCACGTAACCCGAACACATATTTTCACTTTTGCTTTGAGAAATATGAAGAGAGTGTAAAAGACCGCGCGAACAGGATGGCAGGCAGCTGTTGCCAGCTGTTATTATAAGAACATATAGTGACTTATAAAACTTTTTTTTCTGCGGCCGAACTTACTTGTTTAGACCTCTAAATAAAAGCAGTATTGCGTGTCAGTTAACCGAAATTCTGCCGCAAAGTTGGAAATATCAGCAACTTGCGGCACACGGTGGCAGCCAAGGCACCTGATGGCATGTGTGTATCCTTTCTGTGATCGTCAATAAAATGTCGCCCTGTGTTGCATCGCAAAACCACAAAGATTATAAGAAGTTTAGGAAAACAAATTGCCTTAAAAACTGCAGGCCGCCAACAAATGAAAGAATATCCAAAAGATGAAACCAAACAAGCTGTCGGGTAAAACCACATTCGCCCCCATAAACGCGCCTAGCATATTAAGGTTACCGCTAGACCTTACCTCCAGCCGCCAGTAGCCTATATGCATGCGCACGAACTGCTGGTAGCTAAGTCATTAGGTAAATAAACGCTTATGGTAGTGGTAACGGTATTTGCAATGTTGTACAAGCTTCCTGGTGTATTGAACTATTTCCTTTTCTTCCCATTATTGTACTGCATTGTTACTCGCGGCTTGCAGGTAATGCAACAGTTGACGACCATCGCGATTATCGAAATCCGTGAGAAGAGGAAGCCGAAAGAAAGGTTCCAAATACTCCCGCTGGTCCAATAAGCGTGGTAAATGGAGTTCTCTACCGGGTAACAACAGCGCCAGGGCCGATGCCTCCACTGCCGGAGCGAGCGCAGCGGAGACCATCGGCGCGGTCGTCTCTGCTGTGGCGGTGTGTATCGTGTCGAGTAGCGGCGAGTGTTTGTTTTGAGTCTGGTGGCGGCCGCTTGCGGGCGATGGGCTCTCATCGGCCCGCACGCAGAAATAGCAGCGTCCTGAGCGCGTGAGCACTGCTCGCCGGCTTCCGGCGCTCCAGGAACCGTGGCAACGACGACGAGGTCTACGCCAATTAAGTACGTCTGCGCAATAAGGACACGGAATAGGTGTAGAAAGGCGGGAAGACGGAGTAACCTGAAACACTGGATGCCGCCAGGCGGAGAGAGCCGTCTCGAAGGAATGACACCGCTGACCAAATCGTTTATTTCGATCCTCTCCCATGCATGACGTTAGCCAGTGATCAGTGTGTTAAGGCGCTGTCAAAATAGATGCTTTCGGATCGCCCAAACAGTTGAACAGTTGTGATGCCCGGCGAAGAAAGGAAAAAAGTACAAGACGCAGGGCCTCAGAAAGGAGCAGTAATATTGAATGATTACAATGTTATTGTTTAAAATTCGAATGAAAGAATAGAAGTTCGGAAAGAAGACAGTAAAGCGAGAAGTCAGCGTGATTACATTACACCTGCCACCAACCAATGCCCAACCATAATCATCATCATCATCATCATCATCATCATCAGCAGCAGCAGCAGCAGCAGCAGCAGCAGCAGCAGCCTGATTATACCCACTGCAGGGCGAAGGCCTCTCCCATATTTCTCCACTTAACCCGGTTCTGTGCTAGCTGCATCCACTTGACCCCTGCGAACTTCTTAATCTCATCCGCCCACCTAACTTTCTGCCGCCCCCTGCTACGCTTTCCTTCCCTTAGAATCCAGTTTGTTACCCTCAGCGACCATCGGTTATCCTCTCTTCGCCCTACATGTCCTGCCCATGTCCATTTCTTCTTCTTCTTAATTTCTACTAGAATGTCGGTAACTTGAGTTGTTTCTCTGACCCTATCTCTTAATGTTACCCCTACCATTTTTCGTTCCATAGCCCTCTGGGTTGTCCTCAACTTAAATAGAACTCTCTTGGTTAGCCTCCACGTTTCAGCCCCATAGGTGAGTACAGGCCCAACCATAGGGATAGACAAAAATGTTGCACGGCTTCTATTCGCATTTCAGAGGAGAAAACGTCTTGCACAGACCCAGCATTCAATTCTTTTTGAATTGGGCAGTGTCTATCAAATCACTATTGCTTTACTTTCAAGCCATATATATTTTATTGGGTGAGCAGTAGCGATTAAAGTTAAGTCGGTGTTAAAAACATACATTGCAAGATACCTTTAAACATTATTACAACACTTGTCACACAACGTAATGCCCTTTTGAAGTGATGAAATTAAAACGAAGATAAAGAGAGATATGATGACGACATTGGTTTTTCTACCCTTTATTTTACCTAGAAAATTAACTCTGATAGCGGCGTTCTGCTCCAGTATTTGCTTTGTTTTCAGTCGCATTCTAGAGAACTGCCGAATCATAAGAACGACATTAAGACCTATTTATTCATCGTCATATTTGATTGCGCGTCTTGCATAATAGAAAAAAAAATGTTACCTAGCGTGTTCTCATTTGCAAGGTCGACTGCACTAAAATCAGTTCTGACCAATGGGGACGGAGCATTTGGGACTATAACGATATATAGAACGACCTCACACGAGGATGCAGGATACCCACGCCATAAACTGCATCCCAGCGTTGTCATAGTGAGCATTGTGTTTTGAATGCCATTTTAGAGGTACAATACAACGTCGTGTTGGAAAAATCTCTCCATCCGTTACTCTGAAGTGTCCGTTGCCAAGTGGAAAAGAGATAAAGGAAGGCGGCTGGTGCCGAATTAGGGAGACCGAAGGCGTGTCACGCGATGCTTGACTGTCTTCGCTACGCAACGTACGCCCACGTACTGTACCCGTGAGCCCTTGCAACTGCTTCGTCTGGGCGAAGCATTAATACTACCTTGCGTAGTAAAAGCAAACGCACATGGAAAAAGGAAATAGATGACAGGACACAGGTTAGAATGTGTCCTATGCTATCTCTTCTCTGTGTATCTTTAGGGCGCTGGGTACTAGGGCTGCTAATGCCCTAACCGACTAATCCAGTCCAATTAGGAGAATCGTCGGAAACCATTCCTGCCAAGGCTCCTAATTGGTCATTAGTATTACCTACCCATTAACATTGCTAACAAATGCTGACACGTACCTCCCACATCAATTGCAATTAATTATTTATGCCTGCCTTATAACTGGTGTCCATTAAATAAGGCAGAAGTGCAAAGCGTAGCGCGGTACTTCACAGGATTAAGATTTCTCAAAACTTCCTATACGGAAGGCAAAGTTGGAGCGAATTTTCTTCTGAATGCTATTGCGTGCTTTTTCCTCCTAGATGTCTCGCAGCCCTCCATCTGTCTCTTTAATGGAAACTCCTTAATTATTGAGAGGTTTCGCACTACCGTCACGTTGCTAAGAGCTAAGTGAGAAAGCGCACTTTTAGTAACCTTGGCTTAATACGAAGCCCGTTTCTATGATTAAACGGTGCCGCTCACAACGGTGCAGACAGTGTGGTTTTGATAGTTAAATTATTTTATTTTAGATGGAATAATAGTTACGCTGGTGCGGTCTGCGTAGTCTGGCTACAGAGCAATGAGGAAATTATGTCCTTAATTACCACGATGATTACACGACCAAATAAATAAATATCTACTCACATTCTCACCTTTTTGTTAATAATACGTTGAAAAACTGACGGTTGTGAACATCGATTGAGAGCACATTGGTTAAATAATCTTATTAGACAATGTAGCCAGAAATATCGAATGCCAAAAACACGCATTCGTCAGCTCTGATAGTTGACTTTGCAACGTCAGATGTTAATCAAACGCTGTAGTTTGCGTGGTGAGCCCAAATTATTATGACTTCTTCGACAATATCAAGTACAAAATTAACGCCTATTTGATGCAAAAAAATTACACCGATGTCACTTTATGAATCGGTGCGAAAAGACCATTGAAAGAGCTTTCAAATGGGTAATTTTGGCATTGCTTATATTTAGCAAACTACCGGTTGTGAAAATATAAAGGCTGGCCTTATTCTCATTATTGACAGCCATCATTTCGCACTAATTAATTATCAATGAAATTAAATATAGCAAGTTTATTTGTTCATTATAGTAATTAAAATGAGCAAGCATTAATCTTTATCACGTGGATGATGAATTCCTTGCTTGAAAACCCATGTGCATGCGCTAACCTGACATCGCAATTCCATCGTTTAAAAAATCTGCAAACTGTAAAAAAATGCACTAAACATAAAATATGCTGGCAGATGCTATTCAGAGAATAGTATAACCGAAGCTCTACTTGCCGCTATGTCAAACCTCAAGTTCATCTGGATGACAACAGTCGACGTTGAACTCCCCCGTTGTGCAGTGAACATCATCGAATTAATGATGTTTCCGCTGCGCTGCACAGTCATTTAACGCAGGTAACTACGCCATCCACATACGCCATTCATTTGTGCAAGATAGGTAGTGCGCGCGCACCAGTATGATCTGCTCCTAGCAACAGATACGTCGTAAAATAACATTACTGCTGGTAGGATTCGAACCCGCACAAGAAGGAATAGGTCAATTCCCAAGATCAAGCACAGTAGTGCTGTGGTTTCGCGCTTTTTTTTTTTTGCCATTTTTGCCTTCGCAACATGGCCGATTCTTCAAAAGTGAGCACGCATACATGCAATACATATAATTATTACAAAATTCGAATAGATCATAGTATTTTTCAATACATTGATAAACTGTGGCACACATGACTTCATTTCCAAAACAGCGATGATCTGTAGGACGGAATCCCCAGAATACTCTCCGAGAGACCTACATATGAAAAGGAGCATGACAAACAGCCATTCGCTGCTTCCACACGCTATGCAAACTCTATGATGTTATGATATCATACGGAACACCCTCATAACTTTGAACAAAGAAGAACCGAAGTCATTGGGAGTTTAGTAGGAGTTATTTCTTCAAAGTTTGCTGTACGACATCCCGCAAGGAAACTCCACGCCAACAACCTATGAATACACGAATAACAGCCTCCGGCTTTCTGCACAAAATAAGGTTAACACCCCATGACTCAAAGAGGCTTTTTTTTTTTTTTGGGGGGGGGGGGGGGGCGCCATCCATCGGCTGCGAGTTAGCACAGTGAAGGACTGTACAGCTTGCACTGCGCTATCGAGGAACTGATTACGCCTCGTGTAAAACTTCGACACACTCTCACTCCGTGCTGTAATCGTCGTCTTCACCGAGTTCTAACTGCAGCACACCCTCACGCTATGCAGTGCATATCGTGGTCTTAATTAAGTTTAACTTCGTCGCTCGTTTGTTTAACCGAGGCAAATAACTCCATACGTCATCTGAGCGAGACTTCTGTTGACTAAAGCCACAAGGCGGCGTGGCAAAAAAGGCAGCGTGACGCCATTCCCGTTAAAGACAGGGACTGCAATCGTGGCAGTTAGGCTGTCAGGGTCGGGACGATTGACAAAGTAGAACGCATACTAGTCCGCTGACGAGAATCTTACCAAGCATGCAAGCGAGCAAATTCCGAAACGGTATACAGCCACGGCTGTGATTGCGGCCACTGGCTTATGAAACATGGTTTAAGGATAGTTAAACCTGTACAATGCGTCTTCAATATTTGGGCACTTGCATTTGCGTTCCTTTCTTAAGGGAACCCCAGCGGTGTAGTATGTTCGTGGGGCCTTAAGCATGATTAACACTTTCCAAAATAAAAAAAAAAGATTTAAAACATTGTGCATTGATTATCGCGGACGAGCCAGTTTTAAGCTGCATGTAATCTGTGTTTTTAAATGCTCCGTACCAAGCTTTTGTAGGTTGTGGTGGGTTGTGGAGTTTAACGTCCCAAAGCGACTCAGGCTATGCGAGACGTTGTAGTAGAGGTCTCCGGAAATTTCGACCACCTGGAGTTCCTTAACGTGCACTGACATCGCACGGCCCACGGGCGCTTTACTTTCCGCCTCCACCGAAAAGCGGCCGCCGAGGCCGGGATTCGATCCCGCGTCCTTGGAAACGGTAGTCGAGCGCCGTAACCACTGCGCCACCCCGGCGGGCCGTACCAAGATTTTCTTTCGAAAAATTTTCGTCCGCGATACACTTCAAGTATTGCAGAAAAAAAATGAGAAGTTCAGAAAAATAAGTAAATTATATCGATTCCAAATATGTGTTCATAGTGTGTAAAAAATATCGTGAAATGCACGCTTCTACGCATGGCTGTTTTTTGCCATGATATATTTTAGCTTTTAGTCGAGATAGTTACTGTGCAGCAGAGAGCAGTGGAAAAGAGAAGGCAGATTGCGAGTATCAAGCAAAGCACATTTTGGTTGGATTATCAACAAAAAGAAACGCAGCCATTAGCAAGAGGTTTACAAAAATACTATGTTTTAAGCCACACTGATATAAGGTTTGATCGCTGACTAAGTGGATACCAGTGTACCCGATGTGCGAAACACCAGAATTCGTAGTAAATGTCTAACTGTTCAATCTATTTTCGTATATAACTTTAATCTCTTATTTTTGTTTGGAAGGTGCAACGTGAAAAGCGAGAATGGACGAAAAGAAGACTGTGCTTGTCTGTGCTTTCCTTTTTTTTTCTTTACCTTCATCTGTTTTCGCGCTTTGCCTTCACCACTGAACCATTACAAAGTTGCGCTGCTTGACTTCCTTCTTCAATATATTTCTTTTTCACAGGGCCCACTTCACTGCTTCAACATTTACTTAACCAAACCAGCGACGGATTTCGTCAGTGCGGCATTATTACTGCCGTATACCTAGTTCCTATTTGCGCTCTACTTTCCCCAGAACATTATTACCAACTCCGCACAGGAATGTATTACAAGCTCAGACAATTCGCCAACACTAATTTCACGCACAAACCGCCATCCTAACGCAAATCACTTTAGGTACCATCGTGCCAGCGGGGCATTGATTAAGGAGGCCGGGTCGCGTCAGTTGCGTCGGGAATGGGTTGCTATTTGCCCTGTTACTAATGTGAGGTATACTAGTATTTTCAGTGTTATGTAACATTACTTTTTCCGTTGCAAATAGCAGCACCTCATATAAGTAAATGACACATATCAACGCATTCCTGACGCAACGAACGCGATCCCTTTAAAACAACGTCCAGAGCAGAGCACTTGTTTTTTGTATTTGTGTAAAGCACGTTGATAGGGCAGTAACCGAAAGTATCCGCGTTATGTTGACAACGATAAAGCATGCCGTAGTGGACGGCTAGGGAAACTTGTACCATCAAGGGTCTTTAAAGTGAATTCGCGCGTCACAATACAAGAGGAGGCGTTCTATTAAATAAGGTATAGCGTGCTGTCATAAACTAAAATTCCATTTCTTTTTCAACGCACGGGCATTGTGAGAGGGCAGACAAAATTATGGGTGGTTCAGAGAAGGAAGCCTAACATGTCAACCAATGACAAAAAGAAAAAACTAAAAAAAAAAAAACAATAATGAACTCAATGACCATTCCTGTGGGCAACGGCCATAAAAGGTCGGCGTTTCGGCTTCTTTCACAAGACGCCCGTTTATCTCCATAGGAGCGAATAAACTCGTTCTTTTTCCCTCTAGAATGAAAAATATTCGGAGCGCTTTTCCGGCTCTCAAGTTTCATTAGCATTACAACTGCACATACCTTTATTTCTTCTTTTCTGCCTTGCTTTGCGGCATAAAATGCTTTCACGCTGTACTCAAAATTCATCGTGGCGGAAACAAATACATGAAATTGCGCCCCTCATGGGCGAGTGAGAATGCAAAAAGAAAAGACTAATACAAGTCTCGACTTATACAATACCAGCCATAAAACGGTAAATAGTGAAAGCGATGAGCTAATAAACGAAAAAAAAAATGGTTGGTTGGTTTGTGGGGTTTAATATCCCAAAGCGACTCAGGCTATGAGCGATGCCGTAGTGGAGGACTCCGGAAATTTCGACCACCTGGGGTTCTTTAACGTGGCAGGGTTAGAGGGACAGGTTGTTCGCGTGCAATGTAGCGGGCAGAGTATACAAACGCGGCGAATATTAGGTTTGGTTTGTTGCGTTTAACGTCCTGACGCTGCTCCGGCTATGATGGATTCCGTCATAGCAGGAAATTTCGACCATCAGTTGTTCTTCAATGTGCATTAAAGCCACACAGCGCACGTGTGCCTTTATTCCCTTTTCCACTGAAATGCGGCCGTCGTGGCCTCAATCGGACCGGCGTTTTTGGATTCAGCACTCTTACGTCTTAACCACTTATCAACCGGGGCGGGCACAGTGAAGATCACAGTATCGGAATTTTGAAGCAGGTAAGTATAAGTCGGTGGTTGTTTGCCGTACGTTGTTAGTCACAGTGCACTAAAAATAGGGAATCTCGCGCCCGCTAGAATTTCACATTTTACACTTTACAGTAATACGGGCGGTTTTGGGTAAGAAATTAGAGCCTCTTATTACGTTATATCCTTGTAGCACATTCAAAGCTGATAATTAAAGCTCCGGAGTGTCGTCCACCAACCTTTCCTTGCTGAATTCTCAAACATTTACTTTCATTTCACTTTAGCAAACTGAATGACGTTATTGCAATGCTTTAATAAAATTTCAAGTAGCTTGAACAATGTGGTAATGTATTATGGTGGTGCCAGCACACGCGTGCGCAAGCATTACAAATAACGTAGAAATTGATAGCCTTTAACAGGTGAAAACAAAATGGTGTCACTGACTGTCCTCTCAGGGTATATTACTGTTCTGATGCGGGCTGGAACTCCCAGAAAATGTAGCCGTGTGTGGCTTTGTAAAAATCATGCCTAGTTTGCTAGAGGCCGCTGCCACATCGTGCGTTCGAAGAGTTTGAAGTAGAGCTTCATGTTGGCTTTAGTCACTGGTGGCATTTCTTTGCAAGCAACATGTAGATACAAACACAGCTGAGTGAACAGTGCTCGACCAACGTTCGTGGCATATACTAAGCTTCTCCCCCACGCACCATTTCCAGTCCCTAGAACTATAAATTTTCTGTATTGCGGACAGTAGAAAGGCTGCAAACAAACAAACCACGTAAAGCCATCTGTCTACAATAAAGAGTTCCTTTATTCCTTAGAAGCTTCTCGCCGACCTGGCTAACAATGAATATCGATGAGAACACGATATGAATCTTCCGTCCGGATGCCTACGCTGATGGATGACCGTACTCTGTCGAAAGGCATGCAGCGTTACAATGTAGATGGGGTTTCTTTCAGCGACCGGGACCTGCATTTGCCAGTACGTGCTGGGCCGCTAAGGACAGCTTCCTATCCCGGTTTCCATTCAGGGCCGAACTCCTGCCTCTCATAGGCTATTTCAAGACAGATAGCATTCAGGCCTCTTACGTTTTCAGTGTATGGTAGCATATATACTTCAATCTCCTCTGAAGTATTAAATTTTCTGAACGAGGCCACCGCTGATTTTGTTCTTTTGCGAGGCCAATGATTACGGGGCTTACAAGCGTCTATTCTGAATTGTGATTGGTCTGAAATCACCATGCGTGCTAGCTTCCGCCGCTCTTGAAACTCCGTGTGGGGTAAAATCAATCCGCGTATTGTTAGTCGGATGTCGAATGTAAAGCCAGCGCATTGATGTAACGCTATTCAGTCATAGTTTGTATACATTACAGCATATGCACGCAAAAGAAAGTTCCAGAGTTAATGCCTGCTTCAGTACCTACTATAGATCACAGATCGGCATCCCCCTCATAGGTATTACGAAAACAGTGTCGGTTTTAACCATTTATTTTAAGCATGTGCTTCTTTGTTATGCTATCTGCTATTTGATGCTGAGATAAGCTGTGGAATTCGTTGAATGCACTCCAACGTTTCACGACAAAGCTGCAATCGCCGTGCTTTGAAACTCTCGAGAAGCATCGGTGATAGATTAGCATATCACCTACCTTCCGGCTGAACCTGGCTTCTTAATCTTCTGCGCCAGAATTTGAATAGAGGTAGTATCTAATAAATAATTGCTGGGGTATGTTTTCGCGCGTTAAGAAATCAGTATTTTCAAGATGTCAGTGCTCCACAGGCCACTCATTGGCCTTTTGCGCACATTTTTTTGCGTCATTCATTGTCGCTATTTTGTATTGTGAATTCGCCTAGTTTTCTTTGGTAGCGCCCTGTTTTCTATATTTTAATTCTTTAATACAAGCAGTGTTGGTAATGTCTGTATTTTGTTTCAGTTCACTGCTCAAGTTTCTTAGTGTGTTAGAGTTGGGAAAAATTGCTTTTTTCTGTGTTCTATGTTTTATGTAGACCCACTCGCGCAAATATTGATACGGCGGTTCAGGGGTATAAAAGAAAAACACATAAATGAACCAACGCCTTTTCGGGGAAAAAATGTGAAATATTTCTAAAGCTGCAAAACTGGCATCCTTGCGCCGAATCTGCGTAGGCGGACCGCAGCTACACGCGGAATATAAATTTCGCAATTGCATGCTGATTTCGCTGTGTAAGTGCAGAATTTATGCACCAAGAAAGCGTTTCACGTGTTTTGCTTACGAGCTGTTCGTGTCCCAATGCTTCACGTTTGAGTGGTGCAACAAGTTTCTTTTTTTTTTTGTTTTGTTTCTGTAAAACAAACCAAAGCCAAGAAAGTACATTGTAACCCTTCGCAGGCCGCAAACCCCAGGTCACAGCGAGCGTAAACTTTGCTTTTTCTGCACTTTTATTTATGACAAAGTCTCGTCGCTGCTTTCAGACCGATTTCTTTGACGCCTACGCACTTGTGAAAGTTAGTGAGCATTAAAAAATGCCCCGAAAATTGAATTTTTTTTTTTCATTTACCAGGGGTGTTTTTTCGTCTTGCGTCAGTTACGGAGCGTCAGATATTCGAATTTCTTTTGTGACAGGATCGCCGCTTTTTCGGCGTTGCTGTAAGAAAAATTGATGCTACGGGGCGCAACAAGCATCACCCTTAAGGTAAAAGCACGAGGCCCGTAGAACCAAAATTCACGGCAGAAATGTGGCTGTGCAGCACATTGAAACATGTAGAAGTGCACTTGTACGAACAAAAGCATACGACTGCAACAGAATCGCCGAGTTTATGGTCTCAAATTTCAAAACATTCCTTGCGCAGAACAAAACGCAAGGAACGAAGAGAATTCCCGAGGGTAACATTTCAAAGCTCTTACATAACTAAACAATATTTAGGGGACGTGGCCGTAGAAGTTGCCAGGGCCCAAGCAAACGACTTCTTTATGCTTTCTTGTAACCTACTCACTCCGCCACGCTATTGTTCGGTTGACGAGCCTTTCAACTTGGTAAAGACGGAAACAAGATTGAAATACTGGGCATATCAACGCATCGCTGCACATTACGCATAGCTCGCACATTTTATTTTAATATTCAACGAAAGTGTTATTTACCTCGCTTGCAGTCTGAATGCCGCTGCAAATACGAGTCAACTTATTGCATCTGCCAGAACATCTGTGGGCCACAGGCAGCCCTCCTTGGTTGAAAGTATGCAAACTTTCGCTCCGTACCCCTACTAAAGCAAAACTTTATCAAGTTATTTAAAAAAAAAATTGGAGTCCAGCTTGATCAAACAGCGACACCGAAGGCATTGACTAACGTTATCAAATGCTCAATGGAAACGTGTGCTCAGCTTGGTCTTATCTATTGCTGAAATATGCAAGAACCAGCGCGAAACTTTTAGCTTCAGAGGAATTTTGGAGAGTTTGAGCTCTAAATGCAATGCTTTATCGAAAAAAGCGAATGCATAAATTGTTTTATACGATTAGCCTTACAAGTCACCGCTTGTCGTATTTTTATCTTTAAAAGTAGCGGTTTTTTGTTTTTATAGTGCGTTGTACATACTGGTAGCAAACAAAACGAGACTCGTGCTCGTACTGTACTTACTAGACAAATCCTGCTTTATCGACGATGCAATTTTTTTCTGTAATTGATACAGTTTGTAGGGAGATTTTCACTTCCCACTAAGTCAATTATCTTCCCGTGTTTCGATTGCAATGAAATTTAATTGGCTTTCGCAGGGATTATTAGCACAGTAGTGTGAAAAACAAATGTCTGAAGAGAAATAGTGAACCCCCCTTAAAAAGGACTGTGGATATTGGCATTTTTCTACTCTGAGACCAAGCTTACAGAGATTATTTACAAAAGGTCAAGATGAAATCAAACTCAGCACCTTTGCACATAGCGAATGGGTGCGTATGGAGACTATCATAGGTTTTCGGACTACTCCAAACCAATCAAGCGTGCGTTTCTATCAAGATGCCGTTTCAATAGCTGCTTGAACGTGAATGGTTAGACTAAGCAGACTATTGGTGCGGTGTGGTCGGGTATGATTTCTATGGTTCTTTTTGTTTTTTTTTTCTGTCCAGCTTCTTTAGTGGCTGGACAGAAATTTTTTCACACACAATAATTTTTCACACACAAAAAAGATGTTTTACATCAACTTCTGAGCTTTTGGTAGTTGCACACTCCTCCCTTTCGACTTAGTCCGCAATGTCATAATCCTGGAATCTGCAATTATAATTATGTCCGCGGCTGAGGAGAATGAAATGTTCGTTCTTTAAACAATCAATCAATGCCGTTTTGTTCAAAACATGCGCATTTTTAAAATGATTTATAATAAAGAAATGTGTTAGATGTGCTTGCCTTGATATTAAGCGAGTATACCTTGTCATAAGCAACCACAAAATAAGTATGAAGATTTAGTGTTCCATCTTTATGTGTAGCTATTATAGGAATACTAAACCACTTCATGGCCTGTATGAGAAAAGTTACAACGAATCGAAATGCACTACGTGCGATCTGGATGAATATACCGTTATGTTAATGCGCGTTTCTAGATAACCAACAATCGAGATAGGAAACTGAAAATGAATCTATAGTAATAACCTTTATTTATGCCAGAAAAATAACGTACAATAGACGAAGAGAGTCTTTGTTAATGTTACGCTTTGTGAAAGTTCCCAAAGCGAAATAGCAGAACGTGATGCTTCCAGAAAACGTGAAAAAAAAAAACCTAAGAAAACATTTATTGTCCAAAGTGAAAGAGTGATACGCACTGTCAGGATTAGTTTTTTTATATTGAAAAATATAAAGAAATAGCGGAGAGTACAGCAGATAAGTGAAATGCTAAACGACAAAACAATATACTAACAGAATGAGAGCCCCTAATTCCTTGCACGTCATCTCAATTTTTTCTTTCAACATGGGTGCCATGCCACCGTCAAAAACTGTTTTGTCATACAAACATGTTACCCACGTGGATCAATATTTTTTTCAATCTTGGAAGTACTCCACACAATGCTTCTTAGAAAGTTCCCTAGGAGTTGCAAGAGTAATCTGCAAGTTATGGTTGTGTGATCTTCAAAAGACAAAATGTTCCTTCGTAAGTTGGGGGCAAGGGAGGAAACGGACATTGAAACATTTTCAATGAATAGGGCTACGAGAATATTTTGATGCGAAATTTTTTTATCATGATCACGAGATCGCATACTTGTCTAGCCCATTTATTTGGTTACTCTGAACACACTTATGTCGCAGATATAGAGAGCATGTTAAAGCGGAAAAATATTTTTCTAAATAGCTTCAAGTTTATATTTTTAGAAGTTTGTTGTGACTAATTTACAATTCCAAGCTCTCCTCGAATTTTATTTATTTGGCTTTAGGTAGAAGAATAACCTTAAAGAACTGATCACTGGCATTTGCGCAGTTTTCATAAAAATGAACCCAATTTTTTTTTAATATAAATTTGTTTTGAAAAGTATATCGATGTTAACAATGTTTTAGGTTAATGTTTGTAATTATTTTCAGTCTTTTTTTTAGGGCCCATGATTATTGCACCAGAAAATGTTTTGTATATACAACGTGCACAAGCTATTGGATGTTTTGTAAAACCGTTTTGATAAAAATGAATATTAGATACATGAAAATAAGTTTCTTAATTATACAAAAATATTCCATAAACGTCTATTGAACGCGCCATTGCATTTGAACAGCTCAGCAGAAATACTATGGCCAGAATTTACTTCAAACCATGACGAATATATTCACAGCATGAATCATTATTCAAACAATCTTCATCATTCTCCATAAAATAAATTTCACGCAACGTCAAATACCACAATCATCTCCCCTTTCGCGTTGTCCTTCATGAAATTTTATACGCGTTCTTTTATATCTATTTTTTTTTAAGTTTAGATCCACGAAATGCTACTGTTCACAAAATCTTGTCATAAAATGCTTATATTGGCCAACGCCAGTTTCAGTTTGAGAGAATAAAATGCCACTGTTATATTGACTCTATAGACTCAAGGCCATTCGGCCAAGCAGCCATAGGCGTCTCAATGAAACATCTGTTATTGCGTCACAAACCCGACAATCGATCAACATGCACATTATTTCGTGTGCGTAGTTTTGTACAAATTTTTCATTCTCTAGATTTCTTGTAATTCCAGCTAGCCGTTATTGCCATCGGGCTAGGCTTTGACACCCGTATCGTAAAGGGTCTGCTTTTATGCAACAGAAGTATTATATGACCTCGAACCAACGTGTTTTTGCGAGTTCAAGTGTTGCTCTGCGTTATGTAAGGACAGCTGCTTGTACGCACAGGTGACCATGATTGAAAATCAAGGCATGATTTCATATGCGAAAATTCTCGGCTCTATTGCACAAAGCAATGTGGATGTGGAACAAGGCTATGGCAGCACCATTTTGCTGTGAGCGCTTTGCACGAGGTGTAAAAAATTAAGGACGCCTGCATGACCGTGGCTTTATAAAGCATGCCCTACTCCAATCGGACGCATGAGAAGCCATTGGAAATCGGTCGTTTAGGAACAACATTACTGGTGCGAGCTGTTTTGGGCAATAACATACTTTGTAGACCGACGAATGAACCTCGATTTCATTGTTGCGTCGCCAAATTTTGGAGCACGTTCCTCGAACAATGGTACTGTATGCGCACACGCTTCACGTGTCAGCGCTATATCAGTGGCACTCTGTTTACAGGAGCGTAAATTTTATTCTCCTGCAGTTTTCACGTGGTCGCAAAAAAAGACTAATTTTGTAATACAATGCGTCCGATAGTAATTGCGAAGGAAGGGAAAAGTTGAGGAACGTTGGAGCAAAAAATACGATTAGTCAGAATTAGTGACAGCTTATAATTACGATAATTGGTTCAGTTCAGTTCAGTCGTTCAGTCGTGTCCGACTCTTTGTGACCCTATGGACCATGTCACGCCACGCTTTCCGGTCTCTCACTATC
Source organism: Amblyomma maculatum (assembly GCF_055883805.1). Classification (NCBI taxonomy): domain Eukaryota; kingdom Metazoa; phylum Arthropoda; class Arachnida; order Ixodida; family Ixodidae; genus Amblyomma; species Amblyomma maculatum. The sequence continues at coordinate 125,965,566 of NC_139348.1, read as the reverse complement.
TTCCTAACATCACATAACTTCATCTGCAGTGCCTCGAGGAAGTAACGATAATTGGTTACAGTGATACCATTTCGCTCAGTCATTACATTTTCCGCATATTTATTTACAAATTTATTTAGTCGTTTGCAGTCGGTATTTTGTTATTTAGTATTGTTTATTTACATAAGCTCTATCGGGGCTATGTTGGTCATCGGGGCAATACAGATCCAAGAGCGCGTAGCATGAAAGTACTTATTTATTTAGTAGGATTAATTGCAAACATGCAAATGCGTACCTAAATTGTTGTAAAGAAAGCACGCAGAGAAGGCACGCTAGCAAATTAAGGGGCACCGTAATGCAAGAGCATAGCAAAATTTATCGCTGAGCTTTCCTGCCCTATTTTTTACTGTTAATCTAAAAATAAAGTTTAGATGACTATACTCTAAAACGCCACAGCTTCACTTGTGTGACTTCTACTTTGCTTGCGAGTTAATGAACAGCTTGGTGGTGTGGAATGGTCTTAAACCTCTAACAATGATGAAAGCAGCGCGTATGACTCGTTACTACTAATTTCGTTGCAAAATAAAGCTATTTTCAAAAATAAACTGTCGTGTTTAGGCTCCTATTCTAGAACCGGCAGGAGGCCTGTAATGAGGTCAGTTGAAGCCATTGAAGCCATAACGTTTAGCTGGGTGAAGAGGAGAGTTCTCGCTTTCAGTAATTTCAGAACGCTTTGAATGCTTCAAGAACCATACAACATGAATGACATATTAGCTCTTTGGGCTCGTGCTTCTTGCAAAACCCGTATGTACATAGAAAGCATTGCAATACCTTAGAGACAGTTTTGAGAGAAAAGTACATACAAAATTATCAAACTTATGTAGCAGGTATGCCCGCGTTAAAAAAAGAAAACTTCTTTTGCGGCCCTTTTTAAACATATATTGAAAGAGCGCGAAGTACTGGCGCTACTTGAAAACGCTGTTTGCCTTGTTTTTTTACCCTTCTTGCATTAGAGTAAATTTGAGTAGGTTCACATATTGGCCATTCATCAGTGCACTTGCCACCAACCAGAAATGCATCCATCTGATTTACCGATGACGAGGGCATTTAGTAACGGGGATGTCGTTTCAGATAAGTGTTCCACTTAATCCGCTACACATCCTGACATGCAGTAATTATTACGTAGAATGGAGTTTTTTTGCCATTTACCACTTAATAATGCTTGCAGTATAATTTCTTGTACACCCCGAGTTGACAAGGCCGAATTTAGACGGTTTATTATTGGCAAACATATAAGCGTAATGCTAGAACTTTAAGTTGACACACATGTAACATCAGCTGCTTTGAATAACGAAACATAATGCCACTTGCATCTTACAAATCGGGTGAGACCAGGGCTATAGGTGCGGTGCGGCGTGAAGCCATAATGTTGGCATACAAAATTTCCTGTCGTGGGCATTTGCGAGTACTTATTACCGCTAACGTGTACCCGTTACAATATAAAACTGTACGCATTATTTCAATCTGATGTAAAACTGCGTAACCGCCTTCACTTCTTGCTAAACCGTTGTTAATATGAATTACCGTAACCACATTGACCAAACTGATCCCAATGCCAGAGAAGGGCGTGCTCCCGTACACCAACTTTGTGAACAAGGTTTCTTTGCTAACTTGAGCAAAAGAAAATAATTTTGCATCCAGCTTATTGGAAACCAGTCATAACTGTTATGAACCTATATAATTTTTCTAAGGTACCGTTATGAAAATATTCAAAGCAATGGACCACTTTTCGGAGCCACAGTGAAATCTTTCCCTTTGCTAACCCCATGTAGTTAAGACTGCCATATAACAAAAATGAGTAATACCTTTATCATTACTAACATCTTTAAAAGGAAAAATACGAGCTTCGCGAGGAGAGGTATGCGGGTGTATCATTTGTAACAGAGAAATATTGAGAGGTGCGAACAACTAGCGCTGCTAACAATATTTCTTTTGAAAAAATGCTCTCGTCTGAATTCTTCTGTGATAGTTAACGAAATTATGCTGATAATTTGTGGGATACTTCTGCGTGTGGAAGAAACAAGCAAGTACTGTCGTTGTATGCCATGTAAATTGGGAGCTCGAAACTCGTTAAAAGGAAAGTTCCACTTTTTTCTTCCATTTCTTCTCTCTCTCTCTCTTGTTAATACCTTTTTGGGGAAGAAATAAAGAACATATTGTTTTAGTGTTGATCAAAATGTTTTTTTTTTATGACACGTTCTTTTTCATCCTAAAACTTACTAATCAATACTTCAAAAGCTACTGAGCTTAAAAATGTCATCGCTTACATGTCATCTCTACAGCCTACTGTGACTTAATAATTTGCTCAGTAATGCAGCACTCTGGTACTACTTGCTATCTAGGCCATCATCGTAAGCCAAGATGCAAATAGAAGCTCCAGAGGTTGAGGGTGAAAAAATATTTCTAGAATACAAGTAATTTTTCAAGAACATCTACTAACCAGGATTTTTCGTAAATGGTGACGAGCTCGCTATGGAGTGCAAGTACTAATGGCGAAATCCAATCTGCAATAAGAAGCGCTTACAAAATTAGAGCGCAGCACGGGCCGCAACCTCAGGCCTGAGGCCGGCCAAAACCCAGCCCAAGTCCAAACTCAAAGCCAAGCCCGGCCGAGGGCAACAGTTTCTAGCCCGCACCTGGAGCGGGCGCAATAACATATCGTTATTCTAATTCCATCAGCCTAGCAATTATCGAAGGGAAGCACGATCTGCGTTAGGCGGGAACGCGTTCTCTGTAATGTATGCGTTAAATTGCAAACTATAATCAAATGGACTCTTAAGGCCCAAATAACATATTGGCTGACTAAGGAAGACACATTCCTCTAAAGCTTAAAGAATTCGCTCTTTTTTAACGATAGGAGAAGTGATAATGAGATGCGGTTGCCAGATCGGCTTTTTAAGCAGTGACCTCTAGACGCGCTAAGACAATGTAAAAGAACGCGAGAGACTTTTATACCCGCATAATAAATCACTTTTAATTCGTTAACAATTTTTAACCAGTAATAAATTCAGCCTGCGTTGTCTGATTATTGAAGCTTCACAGGAGCCAGTAGAGTGACATTTTTTTAGTGAGTAGAAGGTCATATATTTCGTTTGCCACTGAGCTGGTCTCTTTTCAAGAGACGCTAAATGCAAAACGCTTCCTTACATTCCAAGACGACTATGGCTTCTAGGGACGCCGTATCTGAGGGCAAGCTTCAGACAATTTCGACCACGTTGTATTTTTCAACGTGCCCTGACACCGCACCGTACTCCAGTGTCATGCTGTCCACGTCAGGCGAAAGACGGCCACGCTGTCAGTATCAAATTTGAATACCCCGGCTCAATATAGTGTTACAACGATTGATCCACCTCGGCCGGTTGCGAAATAAATGAATAATAAATCACCACTCAGTCAGGGGGGACCATGAGTTTATTTCGCCCTTGTTGCTACTTAATAGCCCTAGTGTAGTGAGTCGAAAGTCGAACCACCGGCTCTATATCTACTAGCTCAATTGAGCCCGAAACATTAGGCCGAGCTTTTCCAGAACTACCAGTTCAAGGCCTTGGACCACCCAGACAAGGCAAAACAGCTCATGTCCCGGGCCGAGCTTTCTAGCCGGCCTGGTCACGTGCAGGGCTCTACTCGAAATCTGGGGAAGAACTAGCCAAAAATGTCTAGAGATAATACCGCACCCGTCCAGTTTCAAATCAGGGTCTTAACGCAAATCGATCATGAAACCAGCTTTTCGTGGCGAGGAGAAAGACTACTTTGCTCCGGATTGCCAGAGCAATCACGAGACACGAGCAAAACACGGCACAGCGTTGCGTTGGAGACCCGCCTTACATCATTTTATTTGTGCTATTCAAATAAATACCATAAGTAAAAAGCTTAACCGAAAACAAAAAGTTCTCGCTGGCGTCAACGTCGGCATCAGTGCCGTGGCAGAGCCAAGCACGCCAGGGGTCAGCCAAACTCTGCCGACGTGCCTGCAGGAAGACTCTGCGGTACGACGCTCTGTCGTGAATTGGACGACCACGCTGGCCACCAAGGCAGGGGAAGCCACCGTATGTAGGCGGCTCCTGAAAGGGCGGAACACCGATGGGATGGGCTGCGGACCGGACGGAAATGAGTCCGGATCTTGCGTCGATCATGCCAGCTGAGCTTCTTCCCACCGAGTGTAGAATGCCACTGGTGAAGCAGTGTACGCTGCCTTGCTTCGTCTAGCTGTTTTTCGTCTAGGCAAAGCTAGATCTCTTCCCTCTCCGCGCATCTTCTGCTCTCCGTTCATTCTTGGACAGTCAAAGCTTGCCGACAAAATATTATTTCAATTTCTTTGAGCACAAGGCAGGAAAGTACGTCAAGGGTAGAAAAAGGCTGCTTTGCCAACGCACATCAGAGACAGGAAAATCCATTTTCTCTGAGTGCATAGCAGGATCTTTCTACAAGAGTCGATAAAGGCTGCTTAGGGAGCGCTTTATAAAGAGAATATTATTTACATTTATCTGAGCACATAGCAGGAGCATTCTCTAGACCTGCCGTCTCCCTTTCCTTGATTCTTTGTATATTTTAAGCTGGTCCTCAATATGTGCCACATGTCTCCATGCAAATGCCTCTTATTAGCTTTTCCCTTGTCCCCGATGTGCTCATCTTTCATACGTGTATGATTGAGAATGTGGATTCGTCAAGTATGTGAAACAGAGAATAAAGCACCGGCGAAATTTGTTTTAAATTTGTCCATACGACCATTTTCCAACTGCAGCCTGGATAGGCGGCTGTGATTGGTATCGCTGCTGCACGAAAAACATTCTTCCGGCCCCAAAGTTTTACAATTGCGGCATCTTTTTGGGAATCCTGCACTGCGGTAATAAATGGAGAAGTTAAGGTCATGTTAATTTAAAACGAATAGGCTCCCTTTGAAAAGACCGTTATTTCTATGGACACGTTCCAACCAAAGGTCTATGTGGCGAAAACTCTTCTGCTGCACAGAGAGCAAATATTGTCGGAAACTTGCCACACGTGGTTAAGCCGCAGGCGGATTGGGCGCAGACAGCAACAGGTTCTGAGCACCATCTTCCCAGAGAAACGCGCAAGCGTAAGCGGTCCTTCTGGTTGGTTTTGTTGAGCATGACCGCTTTTTATTGTGTCTTAAATGAAGGCGGCTCAAATGCGTTCGAGGGCTTGAGTCTACACTCTATACTCTTTTTTTTTTTTGCACCACTGACAACCTATTGAAGCTGCTTATATACGCTCCCTTTTTTAATCATGTTGCCTGAAACTGCAAACACTGCTTCACAGCCACATGAGGTTAAATCCACAAGCCAACAGACATCGAGGAAAACACTTTACACTCCGACATATTTCCGGGAACATTCGTGCTTTACTTCAGCTACACTCTGCACACCATGAGTTCTCTTAAGCTCGTGCCGGTGTTTTCGGCTTAGAAAGCTTGCTTTGGAGGAGTCGGAATGGGAACACGTGGCCGAGTAACGACTCAATCAAAAAAATAATCGAGTACTTGTTTATCGCGGAAAAAAACCCATAACACTGCTGTTTTGACGATCGAGTGATAAAGACAGCATTGCTGTGTCATTGCCTTTCTACATGTTCTACTCAAGTGAACGTACAATAAATCGATGCCAGATAAAGTACTTTAAACCAGACTATATTTGCAGTTTCTAATTTTTGCGTCATCTCTGTTTTTTTTCTTTGCTTTTTTCCTGCATGAAGGAATCCGTAAGATTGTTGCATGTACTGCTCGTTATGGATCTATATATATGATCATCGGGGATATTAAGGCAATAATTAAGGTTGCACTCTAAATATCTTCCACAACAGTGTTCTATATATATGTTTCAGAGAGGAAAGTGGGCCGATTAATTGCAAATATTGCCCTAGGGGTACTCAGCCGTGCAAAACAGCCGAAGTAGCCAAACTCTCACTCGACTTCGCCCTGATATCCTGGGAAGTTATTACGCATAACCGAGTAGCTTACAAGTGCGGAGGGCTCCGTTGTAAGCGATCCCACATATCCTAAGAAAAGGTATGGGACTATGCTACGAAAAATGAAGTGGTTAATTCCCACTTTAGGAATAACGCGTTTTTGGCCGTGTCGCCGTCTAGCGTAAGAGATCCCACATATCCTAAGAAAAGGTATGGGACTATGCTACGAAAAATGAAGTGGTTAATTCCCACTTTAGGAATAACGCGTTTTGGCCGTGTCGCCGTCTAGCACTGCAGCACTGCAGAACGGCTTGCGTACGGCGTTATGCTCTACTTTCGTGTACCGGCCGATGAGTTTAAGTTAACATCAGACTATTATTTAGTAGATTCATTGTGCCTGCCATTAGTGTCGTTCTCCAAAACGAGATACGTAACTGCGGCACGTACCGCATAACGGTTACACCTTGCGCATTATAAAGAGGTACCTGTTTGAGCCACAGTTTTTGCTGGAGGTTTCAGGAAAACGTTAGCTTTGTTTACCTAATTATTTCATGGTAACCGCTAGGTCTACTTGTCGTTCTGTAGTCGGAAAAAAGTACAGAAAATTTTCTGATGTTACGACAGAATTTCTAAATAAAACTTGAAGTTTCTCCAACCAACACTTTTATTTTATAAAACATTTCTGTGCGGTTTTTGACGAGAAAGCTGTTGTGACAACAGAAGATTCTGTCGAAACATCAGAAATTTCTGTAGTTACAACAGAAAAGTGCTACAGAACTACAGACAACAAAAATATACTACAGGAAAACTATAGAACTACAGAAAAGTGCTACAGAACTGCAGAAAAATCTGATGGTTACGACAGAACTACAGGATATTTTGTCGTATTTTTGACACAGTCCTGTAGCTTGTTTCGACTGGTAGAAGCGGCAAACAACCCTAAAAACAGGTTTGCCGACATATTTCCATTAATGTTTCACTTTCATAAGAATTCCCACGATTCTTTCAGGAAGTACGTAGCATGTGCACCATGTTCACAGCAACCCGAACGCCACTGAAGAGGCCATCGAGAGCTTGGTACATACAGCAAATATTGATGCTCATTTGTGTTAAATAGAAAAACATGCTGGCGAAAATTTAAAAAGATAAATATTTAAATGCCCCGACGCGGTTGTGCAGTGGTTAAGATGCCCGACTACTTTGCCGGATTGCCCGAGATCGATCTTGACCGACGGTGGCTGCGTTTAGATAGAGGCGAAATGAAGAGGCATCTAGCTGTGTGCTGTGCGATGTCAGCACACCCTAAACATATCCACGTAGTCAAAATTACTCCGTACCCTTTACCATGACATCGGTTTCTCTCTATCCACTTTCACTCCCATCTTCTTTTTTTCCTTATGGCACTGGTCAGAGATCCACATAAACAAGCGTGCCAGATACTACACCTTTCCCGTCCTGTGATCCAATTTTAACTAATCATTATTGTAAATACTTAAATAGTTGCCTTCAGAAAGCAAAATCTTCTAACGTGATTTTGCCAGATTGTAGGTAATATGCCAAGCGCTGATTGACCACCGAGATGTACGACGTCATGAAACTAGTTGATATGCAAAATTTGGACGTTCTGTTTGTAGTAGTAAACCGTGAGATCCCCAGCCAAAAAACATTGATATTAGCAACGGCAATCGCCATGCTGAACTGAAAAAAAATAAAATGAAACGCGTTGCCGCAGCCTTAGTTCCATTGGTTCTATTGTTACCGTATTCTATATTTAAGAAGATTGAGGCGTCCTTATCATTTTAGTTTATTTTATATCCCAGCTACGTGCTTCGTCGAAAGCTCCCTATACCCCTGATGTGTTTCATATTCAGTCCTAGAAGCCAAATCCATAGCATAGAACGCAGTCGTTTCTATTACTGAAATTGATACAAAACCCCTCTCGCGAATCTAGGCAACCGTAGTTTTAGATTAGAATGCAAGAATTAATACTGGCAAAACGTTGCTGGAATAGTTGCCGAAAACTAGCCGAAACTTGCCGAAAGTAGCGTGGTGTCCCATCAAGGATTGCATATATAGCTTATGAAATGCAACATTTTCACGTAGAGGCCACAACAAACCCACATGAAGGTAAAGTTTCGTTAATAAGCCAGATGTGATCTATTTGTTGCAAAGTGGAGTTGCACAAAAGCAAGCAAACGCTTTAATTCTTGGCTTTTAGTCATTCTGGATGTTGCACCTGTGTGAGGAGTAGTAATAAACGTGCATAATTCTGCATTAATTACCTAGCAACCTGCCGTGCCATAATAAGTCGGAGCAATTTCACATGCTATTGCTGCACAGATGACATCATCCCCATCATCATGTTTATTTCGGACAACATTACATGGTGTCCGCGGTGAGAGGCTAAATGAGACTCTGATGTTACCGGACGAGGTCTAATTTCCGTATTACACATTGCAACAGAAGCAAACAGCAATAACGTATGATATTACCAGTCCAGCTAACTGTGTTTTACGATAACTAAGGCTTAAATACACTTAGGTGGCAAAATACATATAAGCAAATTGCATTCTCCTGTGTCAGTAACCAAAGTAACTAATACAGAAATCAAAACTGCATCAATATAGTCAGGCGGCCGAATAAAAGAATGGGAATGTATGCATTCACGCATGTAATCATAATAACACAGATAAATAAAAATATCATGGCAGTACATGATGGTCAGTGACTAAAAGCAGGGAACTAGCTGGGTTCGATTATGGCATAAAGAAAAAGTGTGTGGTCAAAACATTATGCAATGAAGCACGTATAGCCATATGTTTCGCACTGGCGCTTAAAATTTGGAACCATTTTCTGTTGAGTTATTGAATAGTAACACTTTTTTGTGTGCGAGCAATTAATCTCAGATATCTGTTCTATAACACTATTATTTGATCACCAGATATGTACCATAGTTTGTGTGCGGCCTTGAACACATTAGAGTAACTGCACGTAGGTAATGTGGAATATTTGGTTAGATAAAGGCAAGAGAATTTAAAACCTTGTTGTCTTTTCTTGAGTACTAAATCAGCTAATATTGCCAACCCAGGAAGACGGGTAACATATTGTAAGGATCAAACATCTTATTGCCATTACCAAGGTTTCTGCCAAACTTGCGCACAGCTCTATTTTTCAAAGAAGACAACTTTTCTGAATCTGTCTTATAACATGTGCCCCGAACTAAATGGTTGCGGACAAGATGACTATGGACCAGGTGAAAATAATACGGTTCCTTGACATGAAATGGAAAAAGGTAGACTAATCTTTGATCATTCCAATTGCCCTTTATTGCCTTATCCGCGCAATATTGACATGATCGGTCCAGCCCAAGGCCTTACAGAACCATACTCCAAGAAACTTATGAGAATTTATTTGTAGAATTTGAGGGTTCTTAAAATACAGTTGAACACCATGAATGATAGGCTTATTTTTTGCATGAAGAAGCCCAATTTTTGTTCTCTTCACATTCAGTTCTAGCTTATTTACATTGGCCACTTCTTCAATTCTTTGCTTTGGGACGTTAAACCCCACAAACCCAACTTCTTCAATTCTCTAGTCTAAGTATTGGAACAATTCTCAAAGAGACTAGAGTTGGGACAAGAAAATACATTGGTACCATCAGCGTAAAGAACTTTGCTGCAAGTTAATGTATGTTTATAATGTACGAGATGAAGAGGAGAGGAACGACTATAATGCCTTTGGGGGGGGGGGGGGGGGGGGGGCAGTTGTTATTGTGCCTGTCTCGGATTTCACTTCCTGTAGCCACGTAGACTGCGCGTCTGTTCTGTCAGATCACCCACAAATATTTTGAGCGCTATAGCGCGAATTTCGTAGTTTTTGGTAACTTCAGTGTATAATTGCAAGCTTAATTGGATAAAATGGCTTACAAAATTGATAAATATTCAACAGTGAAAAAGTTAGCGTAAAAAGTCAGAAAGAAAGCTATTTTCTATATTTAGTTGCGCATTCTGCATCGAGTTAACAGGCTGGAATTCATGCTGTACTTTGCAGATCACTTGTTTTTTTTTTTTTTTTATACACAAAATCTTGTAATCATTATGCACCTCACGTCAGGAGATCTTGAAAAAACAACGGTGATAAAATTAGTGCGACAGATGTTCATGTTGTGTTTATTGCCTCCCTTGAAGAAAACGGTAACTCCTGCACTTTTCATCTTATGAGGAAAGATACCAGCCAGGAGCCAGCTATCTATTGCATATATGCGTTAGGAGTAGGCTGATGCTACAAATCGTGACTAACTGGCCTCATGCTTATATCTTCAACGCAGGTGAGGATTTATTCTTAAAGGTGTTTATAATCGCTACAATTTCTTATATAGAAGTGGGTGACCGAAACAGACTCACAGCTACTGACTTGCATGTAGCGGCTTATATGTGGCGGAGAATTTTTATCTACTGAATACTGAGAAACGGCTCCTTTCAGAAAGTGGTCATGAAAGTAGTCATTAAAAGAGGTCATTAAATGCGTTCATTAAAAGCAAAAAGTTCCGTATATGAGTAGCTCGGAAGGCACATTGCGTTTTCCATTTGATAGTATGCTGCCTACAACTTTCCAAACCAGTTTCAGTTTTTTCGCTATTAGCGAAATTTGTTTTTATAATATGCAGTTATGGCTTTCTTGAGGCACAGTTTATTTTATTTCGGAATTTCTTAAATCCAGCAAAATAGGCTTGATGTTTTGTTTCTATGAAGCAGAGAAATAGAAACCTTTTGTATCTAATACTCCTAAAAAGAAGCAGAAAATCAATTCCTTCTTAGCTTTTTTATATGCTTTTGGACCAAGACAAGAGGACTTGCTAGACTGTAGTTTTGTTTTACACTTTCTAGAAACAAATCCTATGTTTTGGACGGATTAAGGCCCAGCAAGTGTCAGCTATAAGCAACTAAAAGTAGGCTACTGTATTTCAATTATTTATGCGTTAGTTATACTTAGGCTTATGAAAAACTTGCTTGTTTGGAAAGAGGCCAAAATGTAGTGCATGATCAATTATGTCTTATGAAAGAACACCTGCGGTACCTGGCAATGTAGGCAAATTTGTAAAACAGTGATCAATTAAAGTTTTACTTTCTTGGCTAATTCTCGTAGGTAGGTTGATGATATTTTCGCGGCCATGTGAGAACATCAATCCAGGTAATTTTTTCTGCATCAAGTTTTTCATCAGCAGGTTGACATTCATGTCCCAAAATATAATAACACATCACCCATTTAGATCACTTAACCTAAAAAAGGAGTTGATGAAGTCAAGAAATGCCTCTAAATTACTTTTAGGAGGGCAGTACACCAAATGTAAAGCAATGTGACGGCGCAGTATGCTAATACCTTCAAAGACTATTGAAAGTACATAAATCTGTGAACACATCGTAAATCCGACGTTCATTTACACATAAATTTACATCTCCGCCGGGCTTGCCCTGTGCAAACATGCATGTATAATTGCAGCAAGGGATCGACGCAACTTCAGAATCAGAATTATATATACCATGTTTCCGTAAACCCGGAAACGTCGAAACGACACTTTGGTTCCTCTCACTTAGATTGAATTTCTTCCCACTACTTCTCAAACTTTGCGCGTTTAAATGGTTCAAGCAGAAGATTCCCTGATGACCGTTAATGCTGGTAGTCAGCAATTAATAAACCTTTCAGAGTCGTAGTAAGTACACATAGTGCGTTTCAACCAGACACTAAGCGTCTGGTGTCTACACAATTTTTATTAGGTCTTCTTCGGAAGCAATCATTATTGCTTGACTGCCCGTCTCCTTCCTCCGAAAATCTTTGCATTCGGCCACCACAACTATTTGTCTCCTCCAAAAACTGAAGTTCCTTGTTAGCAGCGCTCAAGTTATAAAAATGAGTATACCATCATCACGGTATTTGAGCACTGCGCGTTTCTCCAACAGTGCATACACATCTCAACATAGATATAAAATCACATGCGAAGGATGTGCGAAGCCTAATCGAACTATTCAACTACGTCTACAACTATAGCGCTCACTTTGCCACTTACCTCACCCCAACACCTTATTGAGTAGAAACTTGCACTGCACGGATGGATAGCGGTGGTTTGTGTTCAAAGGAGTTACATTAACTAAATGCACAGTTAGTAACCTAGAACATGTAATACGTGAAAGAAAGAAGGGCACCGCGTGATTGGTTCTTTCCCGAAGAAAAGTGTGCATTGTCAGGAAACTATGATTTGCATTTTCTGAAATTTTGTTTCGCCGTCATTGTGTGGCAGGCAGTGATCAAAGGGTCAGTTTCAGTCTTCAGACGTTAAAACTTCGAACTGAGAGGTGAATAAAAAAGTTCAACTTCTCAATTATCTTTATCAGCAACTATATATATATTTTTTTTTATTTCTGGTGGACTGACATTAGCATGACCCCAACAGCCAACTGCGTCAATTACTGTTAAGACAAAATATTTTTTTCACCTGTTCCTTCATTAAAGCAGACAACAGTTATCTGGTCACAGCCTAACCAACGCCGAACACAAGCAAATACGAATCTCACTCCCTGATCTCCACGCCAGCCCTTTATATCCGCCGTGGGTCACCTGCGATCTTAAAAAAATTCGCAGATCTAGATAGAACTCCTGAATATGCCCGGTATAGGTACGGCTTCATCCCGTACATAAGGGTGGGCTGCCCTTAATGCTAGGAGCGTGGAAATCATTGAAAATTCCAATACCCTTTGAATAGAATCCATGCTGGCTATTCGATGTTCGTCATATTTTCAGTAATCGGTGTATTATTACGGCCTACTTATTCACATTTCCACATTTTTCGTTCATCTAATAAACTAGCGCTGAAATACCACGGCAGTTTCGGACATTCATGTTTTGCACTTGCAGCCTATGTTAATTCGCTTTCTTCATGTATTTTGCCGCAATCACATTACTAAGGTCCCCAAGGGTTAAGGGTTTGATTTGCTCAACATTTCCTAGAATAGTGTCTAGGACTGAGGAATCCATCAACCATTTCTTGCTCAGAATTCTCTTTTATTCATTGTTGGCGAGTAATGTTTGGAGACTGTATTACTCCAGAGCACTGGTGGACGCTATTTTGTTGAGGCAACATAGTAGACTTGCTCTTTCTGCGATGCTTTTAAAAAATCGAATTAAAAGCTGACCACAAAGCTTCATTGAAAGGACGACTCTCGTTCTCTCCTGATTTGGTATGTACAGGTGCGGACGTAAGCAAACGAAGCACGCTTTCACATTCAAATTAAAATAACTCCTTCCGCATTGGAGGTAAGGCAACATTCTTTATACAAGTCAAAGCGCACTGACATCTACTACCGGTTTACATATACAACGACTGCCAATTTCAACTATAAAAAGCATGAAAAATTTTAAAAGGAAATAGCCTACTCCGTTTACTTTTGTCCGCACCGGTGCAGCTTTGGTATCGGCGACCTAGTTTATTAGTTTTGTTCCTTGCCTATGTTATCGTTTTTTTTAGTTTGGTAGGAATTTAATGCGTTTCCACATAAAAGTAGCCTTATCCGGAGGAGCAAAGCGCGAGGGCAGCGCCACTCTTTATCATCGCAGGGAGCGTTGGAGAGGGAGTCGAAATGGACGTAATGGTTCGAGAGCGTCGCGCAGCAGGTGTTCACTTCCAGTGCCGGGCCGCCACGCGGCGGCGCCGGAACAGGCGCGCTGGCCTCTTCTGCAAACAGCGCTTAACCCTACACCCCGGCACAGGAAACAGCTTGGCCGCTAATCCCGCTTACGCCTGTCGCCCGCAGGATACACCGTGCTTTGGACGACCGAGTCTTTCCGCCCCTCTCCTTTCCCTCCACTGGCTCCTAGACCGCTCAGGCCAGGAGGTGGGAGCTACGAGAGAGCGGGTGGAAAAATATCGCGCACCTCCCGCTGAGCGGCGCTAGTTCATTGAAGAGGCTGTATTGCTTTCTTGAACCGCTCGGTTGCAACCACTAGGGGCGCAGCAAGCTTGTCTTCGCTAGAGTTACTATATAGTAACTGTAGCCTTCGCGGTATGCGCCGCGCATTTCGGCTAAGTGCGCGAAGATATGCGCCTTCACAAATCTTCACGCAATGACACACGTTCAGATGACATGATTTCAGATTGCTTATACATGTTACTTGCGAAAGTATGCAAAAGTTTGGTGGTGACTTTGATAAGAAAAGCGGACACCCTACTGTACTCATGGATTTAGGAAAATATTTGCAATTGAATACTTAATTGAAATGGTGACAGGTGTAACTTTTACCTTACTTTAGCTAATGAAGTAAGAAGAATGGGCCGCACATAATCCAACGGTTGAATCAAAACTAGGCCTAGGCCGCTAAAAATGTTTTTCTGGCTTACTCGAAAATCAACCAAAGTAACAGGTCACGTGGACCGTGCATTTGCTAGAGCCACCGCTGCAGCCCCTTTAGACATCAGGGATTTTAGTGTCAAAGCTATAATCCAGGGGTTGCTATATAGCGCGTATAATCTTCTCTTACTTATAGGACAGTGTCCATACTAGTGTCATGCACGTGATCTAGGAACAGCTGCATAGAGACGCTGTGACCGCCTAGCAAAGTAATATGTGCCTGTAGCAGATAGCCTGGACCACATTAAATGTTTTGACCTTTGACTCATCATGGCCTTTGAACTCATTATTCCACCTTCGACCTTGATACTAAAAGCTAAATCGGCTCCAACACTAGCGTCGACACAATCGCCATGGTAAGTCCCGCAGTATGGAGCTGTAAGTGCTCAGTCAAGCAATAAAAACAGATATTTAATTAAGTTTCTCGACACCAATTAGGAGTGAGGTGTTCGGGCTATGTACATGTTGCAGACGATGTACCGTCCTTGTCAAAAGTAACCAGGCTTCGTGTCCCGCTTCTCTGTTGGGTAGTAGAGAAATCGTACCACTTGTGAAGTTGTAAATCCGTGAAAAGTAAAGGCGAGCTCAGGTCCTCATTTCTTAACAAGTTGTGATTCTCTGGGAATTCATGTTGGTTTTAGAATTCACGCGAGAAGCAAAACATGCAGCCTGGTTACTTTCGGCAAAGACGAGGTACACCGAATACGGTAGCGCAACTTCCAGGCAGTTTTGTTATTCCCTGCTAACTGCGACCCATACTCGCTTAGCGGCGGTTGTGGGTAGGAGCGGCACCGAAAGCTTCTTAGTACAGGTACACTGTTTTTCTCTTCTTAGGAAAAACAGTACACGTGTGCACCGGAATCCGATTTGTCTTTCCACCTCCGCTAGCGCCGGCAGAATAAAACAAAAAACGAATTTCGAACTCACAGCATGGCAAGAAAACCTGTGCTGTACACTGCACTACGATCACCCTGCGCTATGTTGGTAGCCGGTTTCTCAACTTGCTAAGCTGTCACTCTTTCACACTGCGCTTCGTAGGTTGTCGTCTTTATTACACCCGAAGAAGTTGACTAAAACCCGAAATGGACGATGTTCATTTTGAATGCGAACTTGTCTTTTGAATGTCGGCCTCCAGGTAGCACCGTTAAAGTCTCGTGAGCGAAATACTCCGCCTACCTCCGGTTGTGATGCCCTCTTGATGGGTGTCTTATACAAACCCAGGTCATACACAACCTGCATGTTTCAGAAAAAGCTTTGCTTTTTGTCTCCTGTTAATATAGAGTCAAATCCGGGTCAGTTCGGAGTGAATAGAGTGCATAAACAGTGTCACTTAACAGTACCCGCATTTACTACTCAAGCCATGCGATATGACTTTAGCATGTCGAAGAATTCAAAACGAAAAGCCCTATTTCACCATGGTTAATAATCAAAGGCACAATGTTTTACAAACACATGACGAAAATATAGAACTCTCTAAAAACGTGTGTAAGAGGTAGATTTTAAATTTCTGCATTCATGAACATTCAAGTTTGGTTTAGTATCATTATGGTATTAGTTTTGGAACAATAATAGCTGCCTTTGGGCCGGATCATTCTTTAAAAATTTAGGCAAAGCCTAAAACAGCAACATTGCAACCTGGTTGAATTTCGCCTGCAGGTGGTGGATAGCAGATGGACGGGCGGATAGAGGCAAGCACAAAGAACGTCAATAGTGCCAAGTCGTCCACACATACATACATAAATGTGGTCCACACAATGCTGCCCTCCACAGAACAGTTCCGACAGTCAGCGTATTACAAGTGAGTGAGGGATTACTGCGAAAGAGAAGTTGGACATCGTCTCTCACTCATCAACATATGCCCTCCTTAAAATTAAAGACATGTAACAGCAAGGCTTTATTACTGCATAAATTTAAGCTGTCCGACGGCGGAAGATACCCTGCTATTGTCGAAATAATTACTTTCTTGTTCGCATATTCCAGCAATTAACTGCCAGAAGAGTATCTTATGTGTGCTAAAAGGTGGCATATTTGCGTGAGCAAATTCGCCTTCACTCATAAAAGCAAGAAGTTTTTTAATAAAATTTTATTTTTATTTCCTCAGGTCAAATTATCTGAAACTTTGCCCTAGAGCAACATGTTGCGCAATTGTGACAGGTTTTCTCCCCGCACATCGCGCGGATTGATGTGAATCCAACGCTCCCTACGCGAACAGAAAGTTCAACGACTTTACAAAATGAGCGCTTGTCGAAACTAGAATATGCAATTCCGCTACATTTAAAACGTTGAATCGGCGTATACTTGCAGGTACGCTTGGTAGAGAGCTGAGGATACGTTCTATCTTTTTGTTGTTATCCGTGGAACGAGGGAGTAATCTTTCATTCAGTTCTTGCGCAAGGATTCTAGCCAAGCGCATTGTGGAAAGATTAGGCAAAAAAAAAAATGCGAAGGCGTTGATCCGCGTGTAACCTTAGTGACACGGCGCTCTAAAGAAGCTCTGCAAAGCAAGGAATCGGAAGTTTGATACATATTATGCAAGGCTCCATCAGTTTTCAATACTTTCTTGACAGTTGCACGCCTGCATGTTTGCAAATATAATGGATACATGTGTTGTTGCCCTTTGGAGGGATAAGGAAGCAAAATTTGACAAGGCTGGAATGGCGTACATTCAAAAAATAAGGAAAACCTGTCAAAATCAGGGCAAAGTAGGAGATCGAACCGCACATTCCGAGTGGTTCAGCGTTCTGGGTGTCAGTTTTCAGGAAAGTTTATTTCAAGCGATCACGCGTCAGGTCGCTCATCAAAAACTTGCCTTTTCTTCTTTTTTGTACAGTTCGTCATATATGGACGACAGGAGAGAATAAATGGGCCCTCTTCCCTCATTATTGAAAGTGGGTTATCACCATCTCCCTTTCAGACGCCTTTCTTTCTCCCCAGTAGCACGTGGCCAACAGATCCGACGAAAGAGCAGAAATTAGGTCGGCTTATTTAACACATTTATCTTCGGCGGCACCACTCGCTTTGCCCCGAAATTCCGTGCCTGGCCTCCACGCATGCCGTTGCTTTCGGTCGACCTCCACTCGGCACTAACATTTACTGGCTTGCTGAGACTCAGGTACTTGATATGATGTGTTCGCTTATGAGTAAGAATTTTCAGCGGAACATATATTAAAGATAATTGCACAGTAGGTTTCAGACTTTCACTCTCGCTCGGTGTTCTTAAATAAGGGGATCTGAAAACAATTTTTGGCGTTCGCGTCTATTTCAACTCCTGCCTCTTGTTTCAGCTCCACATTTGCTATTTCAAATATAGGGATACCAGCCGAAGCTAGGGCGAA
This sequence comes from Amblyomma maculatum, assembly GCF_055883805.1. Taxonomy (NCBI): domain Eukaryota; kingdom Metazoa; phylum Arthropoda; class Arachnida; order Ixodida; family Ixodidae; genus Amblyomma; species Amblyomma maculatum. Next base: position 125,947,871 of record NC_139348.1, on the reverse strand, counting down.
TCTAAACTCCCACTGCCGCACTCGCCTCCTCATACCCAGCTCGTTAGTCAGCAGTGCGGCCATCGGCATCTCACAAGGCGAAATGCCCTCTACGGCACCTGATTTTATTGCTGCCATTGCCTCGGCGAGGGAAGCGGAGCGCAGCACCGGTCCTCGGCCCCTTGTTTGCCCACTTGGCCGCTGGCATTCAGCTCTAGTCAGTCCGCCTGATCGGCTCAGCCAGTGCGAGGGCGGCGATCGCATTCGCGGAATAAGACGTCGTCGTCTTCGTCAAGATACTGCTGTTTGTCACCATGTCACCTTCGTATAGTGCTAAACAGCCTCCGGGCACCGGAGCTCACTGCCCTGATCGATCTGCTCCCTCCACTCTCCCACTCAACAGCAGCAGCAAAGTCAAAAGAGAATACGCGAGGCGACGACGCTAGTGAACGCTGCGAAAGCCACTCATCGTTCCGGTGCTGTGCCAGTTTGCACGGAAAAAGGCTTCGCTTTGCCGTCAGAAGCTGTTCGGCGATCTCGACACTACGCACAGAGAAACAATATTTGCCCACATCGAGCGCCGGAGAGAAGAAAACAAAATAAAAATGGCGCTTTGCTCACAATTTCTTAGCATAAGAAAGAGAAAGCTAGTGGCATGCTGCCTATGCCACCGTTTCTGAGAATCAAACCGGGATGATAGTGGCGAAATCGGCTTAGGTTTTTCTTGCGACGCCCTTAAGCTTCTTTAGGTTGGGCCAGTTACCTTTGCTTCTCCCATTGTTACCTTGGCTGAACCTACCTTGGCTGAACCTTGTCGTGCAGAATTAACTAATGCAACCTTCGCTCTAAGCCATGCCACTCAAACAAAAAGGATGCTTGAACTCTTGGTTCTGTTAGCGGATTTGCTTACTGAACCCCCACGAAAAAACGTGTTGTAAGTAGAATACACAAGAATCAGCTATAAAACCACGTGTGGTACGGTATGCGGTAAGAAGCGTCAGACTGTGATGCACCGTTCTGTGCGCTCTTATATATATATTTATTCTCCGGGCGGCTTCAAAGAAAACAAACATGGCCGCTTAACTTGGAGAGTAGTCGATGAAGCGACCCTGGCTCGGAGAGAGGACGCATGATATCCAGTGAAGTTAGGTAAACCTGTCGTGGACTTCTTAGCTACTCTCGTGGTAACCAATATTTTGTCACCTTGGACACTAAGGCTTGTGCCAGAGAATACTATTGGAGAAAAGAAGTAAATTGAAACCGGCCATGGCGGCCGGAGTGCCGGCAGGGCCAAACCGTGGGGCAGCCATATTGCTGCGCGCTCTCTGTCGAGATTGCCTCCAGTGACGCCATACTTCTTTGCTCTTGCGCAGGTTTTTACGTTGCTTAATAAACTTCTAGTTCAGTGCTCGGCTGCTCAGCCCGTGAAGTGACCGATAAAGAGGAGCGTGAACCATTAGTAGTCCACCGCATGGCGTTGTCGCCCAGTAGCTGGCGGCCGTAGGGCATCACACAGCGGCATGGTGAAAGACGACGGCCTGTTCTTTTTCGTTCTTTTTTTTTCGTTGGTAATTTTGTGCTCACTTTTAGTTGAATATTCGTGACTATCACCTGTGGAACCGCTATTATTTTTATTCAACATGTTGCTAGGCGGCGTAAGAGCAGCTACTGTGCCGCGTGCTTTTAGACACAGGTAGGGCAGGAGCTGAACTTTTGGCGGGTACCGCTTTTCAGTCGATCCGGTTTATTTTTTTGGGGGTGTATTGGTTCCGACAATATGTTTAACATTTAGTTCAGCTAGTATACCCTGGAAACTACTATAATTGGCTGCTACAACACATGGTCGGTACAAAACGTTCATTTTGAGAATATTGTGAGGAAGGGACGAATGGGACGACGAATTGTAATGATTAGAGTCAATCAGGGAAGTCTATTCATAGCATTCAATGCCACATAGAGAGTCCCAAATCTGCTCCTGCGCGACAGCGCTGTATTAAGCACTGATGGTGATTAAAGGTCCTCCCAAAGCGTCAAAAGCGGCCCGTGAGAATGAGGAAATTTGTTATCGTCGCCTAACTCTTTGTAGGGTGCGTCGACCTCTGTCAAGCCTTTTTCTGGCTTTTTGGAGGCGCACCTAACATCTTCACGGTGTTGAATAAAAATTGAATTGAATTGAATTGAATTGAACTTTGTCGCGTGGCCACCATGGTGTGGCCCCGCATTGGCTCCGGCCTATGGAACCACGGTGCATTTGCATTTTGCGTGACAGTGTATAGAGCTCGTTTCAGCAAAATGGCGTCAATGTCGCCGTAAACCAGAAAGGAGAAACGTTCCTAAAAAAAAAAAAAAAACATACGCATACGATTTCGTACGGTAATTGTGACATTTTTTGTGCACAGTTATGAGTAACGTCATGTCTGTTCGCTTTCCCCTTGACTCAGCCCATCGACATCCCTCCGGAGCCGTTCTACCATGTCGGTTTGAACCTTCTCGGACCTCTTCCTGAGATCTGGTATTAAAGCTCGTGGCTTATGTGTGATAAAAACAACATATGTACCTCTAATTGTATACGTCAATTGTATATGAAGGGGTCCGCAAAGAGATAAGGCAGATACTGCGTATTCCTTTCTCAAAAAAACCAAATCAATTAAATATAGCTACCACTTGGCATAATTTTGGGCCAGTCTCTCAATGCCAAAATGCGCCACCCTTTCTGTGAAAATCAAATTATTTATTATTGTTATTAGTATTAAAGACGATTAGGACTGTTAACACTTTGCGAAATTCTGTGCCAGACTCTCAATGCCAAACATTTGCCGAATGATGAAGGGTGTAGAGACGACGGTTGGGTCGGCTGTTAAGGCGAAGATTACGCGCCCTCTAAAGAGTTTGGTCAAAGCACATATAATTTATTTCTTTGTAATACATGCCTTCGTCCCACAATAATAGTAATAAAAATAGAGATAATAACAGTAGAACGGCCAAAGGAACAACCCTACTTTATGTTGTGATTGGTTTTCGCATGGCCGCTAAGCTCCAAATAATGAAGGTATTCTGAAAATTCTTGATTCGAGTACGTCGCATCGGAGTTCTCTAATATTAACAATATTTAGGCTTTGAGAAGACTGTGAAGGATTTGCTAACATTTTGAGTTCGCAGTAACATTACATTCTTTAGAGCCCACTTTCTCCGGCACGAAAGAAGACCATTTTCAAAAATGATAAGTAGAAGTGGACAACTTAAAAAATTTAGAACAGCAGAAACACGGAATCAAGCCGGAAGTTTATTTCTGCCAACTTAGGACTTGACACACCAACCCATGGTACCTCGGCAGCGGACACAGGAGCTGCAGTGTGCGCATTGATTAGATAAAATGGCGACTGCAAGGAAGAGATGGTGTTGCCATCTGTCTCAAATGACGAAAAATAACGCTCATACGCTTTTAACGCTGCAAGCTTTGAGCGAAAATTTGTTGGAGGCACTTAGGTGTCTCTTAAGTGCGGTAAGGCGAAAGCCTTTCCATGAGCTCAGCACATATTAGCACTTTTTGCAGTGACTTGCGCCTGTTTGTTCTGTTCGTTTTTTTTTTACTGTTCCTATGTTTTTTTTTGGTTGCTTTTATCATTTTAGCTTTTACTCTATTTCCTCTTTTATTACTTTTTCCTTTCGTACTCTTGACTGACTGTTTCCTATGTTGTAAAGCAATGACGAGGCCTGACAATAAAGCTGCTACGTTTTCTGCATATCTTCTGCACAATTTTGACGCATTTTGCACAGTTTCGACGCCCGCTGCTAATTTCATGACCAGTCATGACTATCGTTTGAGAGCTCGGCACACTTTTTATTCTTTCAGCAGGGGGACCAAGACTAAGTATTTCAATGTCAAGTTGGCATGCAGGATAACGCCAATCGTCAGAAGTGCTCACTGCTGAGAGCTTGAGAACGCAAACGATGTGGCATAGTGCTTTCTGGACATCGCTTCCGGGGACAGTATGCTGGCTGAGTGGACAGACCTGATTTCGCTTCTAATTTTTAGGAATGTATCGTCGATACTGCGTAACAAAAGAATGGCAAATTGTGGGAAGGGGCTGTTGTACATCCATTTCTTATACTATGGGCGATATTGATTTGACGTCAGAAGCGCCAACACCTGAAACCGTCCCTTATTAGTTACTTTATTTCTAGCAGGAAAACCAAACGTTTAGCGAGCCTGCACTTCTGATAGTTATTGCGGGATTTAGCCAACCGCATCCTTAGTTTATTCTGATTAAAAGACTCGGAAAAGAGAATATAGAGAGAATATAAAAGTAGAGTAAGCTCATAAAGGGCGACTATTTGCACAATTGTAGGCATTTCAAAGAAGGTTTATTGCAGTTCTCACGATAAGTGACGAATACAACCAGGCCTAGAGATGCAGAAATTCCCGAAATATTGCGTGACCCGTGACAGAAAGGGAAATTTTGAAAAAACAACAACAATGGAACACGAGCTTAGAAGAGCACGGTTAAGGTACACTATGAATTGCTGTAGCTTCATCAGATCATATATTAGCAACTTACATCGTGGTTAGTATGTTAGTATGTTCAATGCATGTAATAGTCGCAAATATATTGCTACAGTATCACCCGCTGCTAGTTTGTTATTGGTGTTGTCCAGGACTAACGCCAATACGTAAACTGTTTCTATCTTAGCGTTTCTGGCCATTTGTGATTATTGTCTATTTCAACTTGTCATTAGAATGATGGCTTTGGCAAATTAATGAGCAATTCATGAGCATCTTTCCACGGATACTCCAGTTGTGAGTGGTGTCTAGCACGACTCATTTTCAACGCCTTCTCTACACGATGCTTCACTCGTGCGCTTTGAGTCGGGCCAAGCTCCATTCAGATGATGGTGAGAAACTTGAATTGGGGCAGTCTTATTTTGGCTTTGCAGCTGTGGGCGTTCTAGAAAATAAGCAGCCCCTTTGATGTTTTAAGTATTGGGTGCAATTTTACCTTTGTAATGAACCGATTCCTCCGTGTTTGATGACTGTGCGGATGAAAGATCCGGATGACTGGCGTTTGTTTCATTAACGTTATTTTCTTGTCGTCCGGCCTAATTACACCACACAACAATGGCTTATCAAACGCGTCGATTTGGAAAATCCATGCTCAACGTTACAGTGTTAGCATATTGTTAGCTTTTTCCACGATGCACCCTTTAACACACAGAAAGTGCTTCCAGCCATTCTATACCGCAAGAAGATTTGCGCTTATTTAGAACAGCTCAATTGGAGAAATGTCATTATAATTTTGTGCCGCCTTCCTCGCGCGGCAGCACGTTCACCCGTTTTGTTCGACTTAAGCCGTGACCTAAAGCGGTTAATTAGAGTTCTCGTGCTCCGCCTGGCGCACAGTGTTCACCGGCCTTCAGCCCTCTTTATCACTGCACGGAGATCTGAAAGACGGTATCTAGAGGTTCAACTACTGTGGCGGAAGACCTGGGTTCGATCTCGCCCGTGCGGCCGCGTTTCGGTGCAGTCAAGATGCATGGAGCCCGTCAGCTGTCAGGTATCAGAGCACGTTAAAAACTGACAGGCGAAAGCTGTGTCATAGTTCGTTTTTCCCGTTCTGCTCTCGTTGCCGCCTCCCACTTGGCGCGAGCTATGTTTCGTGCCCACTTTAACCCATTAGCAACCCACCCGATATCCATAAGATATCCAGACTCAGCTTGCCACTTTCGATGCGTGGCCCGCGAATACATATTTGGCCATGACGGACAAACGCACTCACTCCATCTTCCATCGTTCATCATCTAACCGATCATGAGTGATGGACATTGCGGTGATGAGCGATGGAAGGAAGAAGGAAGATGGCGTCATCATCTAATCGAGCGTGAGGCCTCTGCAATGAGGTTTGTGGGGCGGCGGCCTGAGCATCTGCTTTGTTTTAGCTATGACTAAGTCACGTGGTTAAACTGACGAGCAGCAATCGGAGCAGCGGGGGCGAGTTATGTGACATCGCTTGTTCTCTTCAAGGTCATTCAGCGACACAAGGCGAAACTCGCTCAATAGGAACGTGCAGCTTGTGCTTCAAAACTTTTTTTTTTTGAAGCTTCCTCTGCGGCGTACTTAATAGACAACTCATGCTTCGTAGGCCAGCGTACTTCACAGCAGCCTCAGATTGGTGTTACCATGCTACCACAGGCGTCAGGATGATTCTGGCGCGCTCTACTCTGAAGCCGAAATTGACATATATGTTAATAGGTCATGTTGAGTAAGCAGTCTTTTGAATGGAGTTCATTTCAAAGTATCATTGCAGTTCTACGGAATTCCCGATTTGTCTCCACCTTTTTGACATTGCGAGAAAAAACTAACGGGACATATATGTGAAAAGGTGTTTTGCTATCACACGGCAAGTATCACTAAAACATTTCAGGCTCCTAACTTTCATGCGAGCTTTGTTTTTTTTTTTTTTTTTTTTCCACGAGGGAAAAAAGCCGACGCAGTTTCACAGCTCATGGAACGCAACTATCGGTAGACCTACACCGACTCAATAAGACTAGCCTTAGCGTTTTCGTTTATTATTCATATAAATTATTAGTGAAAAAAAAAAAAACTGTTTTTGCAAGTTTAGCAGTGATGGCAACTGCTTCTATTTGGTTTTATGAACATATCAATTGTTCTAGCCTTTTTACACTAGGTAGTACTCTAAGTCAAAGCAAGATGGGTGGCATTCCGCGTTAACGATGAAATTACCTTTTCTGGCTTTGATTAGGCTTCTTTTCAGGCGCGCAAGCACTCTGGTTTATGCAACCCTTTTTCAGATGAATGTAAAGACGTCAGCTGTCCTGTTAATCTTCACTAATTATCCGACTAAACTGCTTGTCTTGCATGATTAGCTCTAGGAATGAGCACTTTTACCTCCAAGCGTCATTAACAGTAAACTTTCGGAGAGAAACTATTAATAAGCAAAACACTTATGTCTACAATCATTCTTAAAACTGTGCTCATGACCTTGAAATTTTGTACCAAATCTTGTATCATTTGATATTTTTGGCGTATATGCCAGAGCAATGTGATAACAGAAATGAGCGATCGGTGGCGGTGTGGAGTCCTAGGAACATCCAAGTAGCCGATGAACTCCTGCTTCGCTGTTTTTATACTCATGAGGAAACTTACGCCCTACTTGCCGATACATTCTATCATAGAGTGCTCATAAGTCATCAGCCGACTCTGACATAATAATATTAAAAAATGTAAGCAATATAGTATAAGGTGGTCTAGTTCGTGGGAGCGAATTGTGTCAGAAATAAAGAGTGAACTACATCTCTCTAACTACAGGAGAAGTACTCGGTGCTACCTGCAAGTGAAAAAATTTGATCATAATATAAATCCGTCGGACTTTCATAGGTGTGAACTTGCGAACCCACTCAGGACAGCAATCTTTGGTAACTAGCGCCTTGCTGAAAGTGATTACGCCTGTAGCAGCAGTGACGCCCAGTGAACCAACTGTGGTCGGCGCAAAAACATTTTGTTCCTGTACTATGGAAGTGGATATTATAAGATTGTGGCCGCAAGAAACATTACTGTGTTCATGATACCAGTGAAAGTTTTATAACTGTATATATTGGGTATAAGAATAAGTGGTTTCATGTCCAAGGATTAAGTGGGCTATGAAATTAAGCCAAATGGATGATGCAGCAAAAACTTCAACGATCTGGCACCATGAATATATGCTCGGCATCAAATAGATTGAAGCCTTTGTGCATATTGCGCCATTCTAAACGTGGATGTAATGACCGGAAATGGACCTCGGCCAGGGTCTTTAGAGAACGAATAAAATCCTACGAAGATAATTTTATTTTCAAGTTGGCGATCGTTAATCCTGCCAAAAAAAGAAATTGTTAGTGAAAATGTGGTTAAGATCTGAAGTTTTTTTGTTCAGTTGCTACAAAAAGTTCATATCTTTCAATGTGTCACGCTATACATTGTGGCAACTGAGATGCAATTATATGTGCTGTCTCGCTCCAGTGGAAATTGAACGACCCCTTAGAGGAAATAAAATTGCCCTGGGCCTCATTGCGCAGCTTGTTGAGCGGTAATTGAGTAATAACGCCTACATGCGACTGAAATGTTTCAGTACATTATCAGAAAAGTATTTTTGTAGAAAACAAAATGACCTCTCTATATTATAATTCTCTTAAACATTATGCAAACACTGAAGCGACACGCTTTCGAGGTTTTAAGATAAATGGCGGATGCTTTGCTTTTGCTCATTGTAACTAGAACCAGCAAATTTCATAGCAAAATATATTTAAAAGCACTGAGAAAGAAGCACATAACTACAGAAAAAGTTAAACAGCCTCATCTATTGGGAGCAAAATGCCTCCTCTACGTTATCCTACCTCTCTTTCACTGCTGCGAAAAATATCATCCTTTCCAACCCTGTTCCGTCTACAAGATTTCCAGGATCAATTCCGCTCTACCGCAGGACCAGCTCGCATATATGCATAGAACCACGTACATTTTGAACACCCAATATGTTCTGTTTAATACACTGAATCGCAACTATGATATATGCTCTGAGCTGCAAAGCTTGTGGCTTACTTTTTTTTGCACAATGTAAGCCGCTGAAGGCGCACTAAACATCAGCATACTTCCAATAACGGAAACACAGACTGTAATTTTAAGCTTCTTACATGCTTTCGTTTCAGCGCATGGCGCTTCGTCTTCCGGTGGCGCTTCTGTCGCCCCTGATAATGGCGATGGTGTTGCTGATATCCCTACCGCCGTTCTCGAGGGAGGCGGTAGGAATCCCCGAGCTCCCACCCACGAGCACGGCGAGCAGTCTGGGATTCCTGCTGCCGTGCAACAAGTCCGAGTCTCAAGAGAATCTTACCGACGACCGACCCGAGGTGGCCATCGCCTTCTTGGGGACCTTCAACAACAGCCGCATGCTGGGGAAGATGGTGTCCGGCGCCGTGCCCCTTGCAGTCTCGCACATCAACCGTGATGACAGGTGAGGCGGACTGGCAAGGAAAGCTGAAACATCTTTGTCTCTCTATAAATATTAGACCGCTCTGACCAACTTCAGCGCTGTGTTCGACACGGCAATTAGCTACTAAAGAATGTGAAACTCGAACGTCGATCAAAGAGTTCATGAAAATTTGTTGTTTTAAACAAGGGGGAGGGGCGTAAAACTGGCTAGCGATAAGTAGCCTAGGTGACTATTATTGTACACATTATTAAAGATGAATTAATTCATGCAGTCACGTTCCGAATTTCTTATGTCTTTTGTGTGTCTACCGTACATCTCAGATTGAAATGTGTTCACTTGCGCAGAGGTTCACATAGCTGGGTTTATGCCTCGTGCTAATAGTTTGTAGCGGTGCCTTTGCACGTACTCAGAAAGTTGGAAACTACGTGGAGTTCTCTATATAATACTTATAATGGCCTCTGTCGAGCCACCTTTTCAACATAAGACTCTAAACCGCTCAACTGCGTCAAACGGGTCTCCTTGCTGGCCGCGGCGATAACCCAAACATAAACTCAAACACACGTCCTGCAGTGCTTGCACGGCGATACGGTGATGCTCTGCATCACCTTGATACTTCTACCGCATTGCTGTTTTCTCCTAATAATGAGATATGTTTCGCTTCTGTTATGACTAACACACCTGAAATATTCGCTATTGGTGGCCCCAAGAATGACGAATGCGTTAATTATCAATAAACTAAGTAACATTACTTACCATGTTCATTGCAACAAATATCAATTTTGTACTTTTTGTCAAACTGAGGTGCAATGATAAATTTTGCCACTCGCAACACAATGATAGGAAAGTTGACGTCCTGCTCACAGGAAATAAAGCTTTATTTGCAGCTGATCCTAGATCCGCAATATAGTGACCACTTCTTCGTGCGCAGCCTCCTTCCAGGCTACCGAGTGACCTTCCGACCTGAGAACGTGGGCCAGGTGGGCACTTCCTCAGCCATTCGCAAGATGACGGCCCTGTGGCAGAGTGGAGTGGTGGCCTTCATCGGGCCCGACGAAAACTGCTACGCCGAGGCACTGGTCGCCGACGCTTGGAACCTCCCCATGATCACATACGTGAGTATAGATCTATAGTTCTTGGTACATCGTTCCAATAGCTTTCAGATTACGTCCGTCATAACTAAGAGATTTAACTCTGATCATTTAGAGTGAGCTGGAGCACAAACGAACAAAGTTCATTCACAATGAGTCTCAACAGAATGGTAGGTTGGCTTGTGATGAGTACAGTATTGATGTTAAAATACCTTTTCGGAACGCACATGCAGCTCTGAATACGTTCTTCGCTTTCGACATCACGTTGAACTGATCCTCAGATAGAGAAGAAGCAAACGAGGCATTCCAGGAGGTGAGTGAAAACTGGGGAGGTAATAGATTATAATGTGGTAGCGTGTGGCCAGTACAAAGGCAGTGTCAGAGATCAGTATTGAGCTTACTGTAGTTGGAGCAAGAATGTTCCGTTCTTTGAAGTACAAGAGCGTTAAAGAATAATACAACATTGAAAGGTACCGACGACGAGCACTTGCTAGCAATGAGGGTGTTTTATTTCAAAGCTCCAGAGAAATAAATGGGTTCAAAAAAATAGAAGAAGCGTGCAACTGGAAATAGGGTGGCTGATACTAGCCCTGATGGAGCTAGGACAGGTAGGTCCCCGCCGCAAGCGGCGGGGGCTAGCCTGCCACCGCATGTTTAACTCTTGTAGGCCGTCATTGAACCCGCCACCGTTTCGGTGGTGGACGACGGCTGTTTCGGCGCGCATCTTTCTCTCCATCTTCCTTTTCTTTATTCTCTATTTTCTCTTCTGTCCGCACGAGGCCGCGGAGGTGGCTCAGCTACAGAGCCAGTAGCAGGCCCGTGCATTTTGTTTTACTTCTTCCTACAGCCACAACAACAACAGAATACAAAACACAAGGATTGGGATGAACTGTTACAAAACAAAACTGTTTCCGGAAGCAGGATGACGATTTGGTGACCACAGTTAGCTCATAATGTCAAACAATTAACCCGATTTTCCTGGTTTTGTTAACTCGATATGACAAAACTTCTCTAGAATATAGCTTCGCAATGATTATTTCGCACACGGGCATATATAGTGCCGATATGTAAGACGAGTAAGGCTGAAAAATGTTTTATTTCTTTGGAGTGTTATTTGACGATGGCCCTAAGAATCGGCCCTACTTCTTTTGCAGAAGCCTAAGAAGGCGCGCAGTAACAAGTGCGCGGTATAAGAGATCGGTGACATGTGGTGGCGTAAGCAAGATCACGAAACGGAGCACACGTTTTATGATGCAGCTTACCTGGTCTCTTTTATAATGAAGTAGAATTTTAAAACTACTTGCGAGCAGGCGTCGGATCAGTTTCAGTTGACAGAAGTCCACAGTGCATGTCTTTAATTTGGGGATCGTTAACCACGAACACGTGTACGTGGCGAATTCAGGTTTATTAATAAACTTGCAGGTAATTCTGCTCCACAAGAATAAAGCGCTCGTGTTCTGGAAAAGAACGCGGTATCAACGAAAATTCCCTATATGCGCAGGCTAAACTACCCCTTTTGTCAATGTCTACCATTTTCTTTACAAACAGCTCAAAACGCATAGGCGCGATTTTTGCTATCGAATTATATAAGACGACTGACAATATGTACAGGGTTGCTGTTTGTTACAGATTGTCAGTAACGAAAACAGTGTAGAAATATATTTAAATAGAAATATTTTAAAAATCCGTGCGAGTAAAACTGATGGGTAAGATTACAAAAATGATGACTTCTTGAAGACGGGCGGTGATATTGCGCTAGAGAAACGGCCTGCTTTCATAAGTAATCCTTCATGATCTCTGCTGAACCAAAATTTTGGAAGAGTGGCAACTTTAACTTAAGATATAACATAGGTTAGTATTTCGCAAATATGGTTCCGCGGACCTCTAGCGGTGCGCAGAGGTATTTGTGGTGTCCGCGAAATCCATGCCTACAAAACAAAAGCATTCGTGCGATAGCTTAGATGTGGGTAGATGCAGTTTTTCAGGTTTAAAACAAGATGTTCAAAGCAGATTTTACTTTCTCAAATCAAAAGAAACGCGAGAGGAGTGCGAAAAAGGAGAGCGCGCACGAGAAGGAGAGCGGAAAAGATCGTATGCGGCCTTTGTTGATATTTCTATAGGTGAAACTAGAGCTCTGGCTGAATCGCTGGTAGGGGCTGAATGCAAAGCTTTAAGGGTATCCGATCGAGCGAGCTGCGCGGTGTTGAAAGGAATCGAGTGCCTTTCATTGGCATTCATAACGCTTCTAGCAGCATGCATACATACGTCCCCTTTTCCCAGGCAGCGGGTCCTAACGCGCTGGCCTAGCTAGTGCGACTATTTAAGAGGCCAGTTAGCCTTTACTGAATCCCTATTCCTCCTCCCAAAACTGCGGTGGCAGTATGCAGGAAACCGCCGCAGAAGGAATCCTCTTACCGGTTTCATGCGACCCCCACCACTTCCACTGGTCCATAAGAGGTTCATAAGAGGTCCCCGACACATTCATTGCTGAGAACCGCTGAGATAAAGGACTTAAGGACGTTTGAAAACAACAGGCCAGGCAGTGGCGTCAGCCGCCCAAAAAGTATTATTGAGTATCTCCAGCAATATCAGCGAAACAGGCAGCAATTAGTGAAACATGTAAGTCTGTGTACGTACAGTAATAGCATATTTGGGTTCTTCGCATTAAAAAGGGGATCGAGAAATCAGGATATTATGAAGAACCGTTTCCGTGACGCATGTTAACACATTACCAAAGAGCATTGTACTGTGATTGGTCGAAGTGGTTATGCATACAGCAGGGCTGATTGGTCGATTAGAGCCGAATGTAAGTACTCAGAAATATTTGCAGCGGATGTACAGCCACCGCAGTCTGTCAGAGTCTCTCAAGTTAGAACGTGGTAGCACATTTAGGAGCTACGTTTTCTTAGATCGCTGTCAAGGCCTTGGCGCCGCACGCTCACTTCAGAACATATCACGAATACGCAACCAATACATTACTACGACTATCACATACTTTATGATACACAGCAGGCGTGGCCCCCATTGCTCTCATGGGCTATGGTAGGTCGAGCATGACTACGTTATTGCTTTTGTTTGGTTTGTAGGGTTTAAAGTCACAAAGAGATTGAGACTATAAGAGATGCCGCAGTGGAGGGCTCCGAAACGTTTGCCCACCTTGTGTTCTTTAACGTGAACTGGCATCGCAAAGCACACGGGCGCCACTTCGTTTCGCCTCCACCGAAATGCAGCCGCCGGAGGTCGGGTAGGAGCCTGGGTACTCCTGTACAGTTGTCGGGCGTCGCCACCACAGCGGGGCCGACTGCGTTATTCTAGAGTTCCATTACAAAAAGCAGGCGCTATGTTATGATCAAGGGATGTCGATGTTGCAATTAATACATAATGGGGCCATTTAAGCAGCTTTTCTCCAAAGCTCCCTTCAGGGTGTTTTGGAAAAACAATCTGGAATTAGTTTTAGTACCAGTGGGAGCTCTTATGTACTGAACGGCGTCCGCTTCCTAACAAACTGCGGAACTAGCATGCATAATAATGTTGTTTGGATTAAAAGCACTGTATTTATGCGTGCAGAGCATTGCACGTTTAATCAACGATACAGTGCCCTTAGCTGTTCCAATTTCCGAAACGACATATGCCTTTTCTGGTAGGTGCTCAATCCTTGTCCTGTGCGCTTTAGATACCAAAGCGTTCCGTTTCTATATGAGCTGGCGAGACGTTGGCTCAAAGATTAGGCAAGAAAACTTGTTCTGCAAACAAGCACTTCCACTAGGTAGGTCTGAGTGGTTCATAATAGCTTAACTGTAGACAGCTGGGTGTTTTCTTGTAAACTATATCAATCTTCTTTCATGCGTGCTAATGCCAGACGTTGAGATTATGCATGAAACGAACCTGTATTACAGATCACAGAGGCCCGCATTATAATGCAATACATGCAACTAATACCATTGTTCGTTAATAAACCTTTGCAGACTAATCGGTACACATATGCCTTCAAGGCTTATGCTGTTAACGGCAACTATCACAAAAAGCGAACTCTCAGCTCAGCGCAGCTCGGAAGACCAACAGTGTCCCCACATAATTTTCTAATTTTGGTTTATAAGGAGATCATACGACTGTATCCATTAAACTTGAACGAAAGGATCTCAACTATTTCATCACAGATAGCCTTGTTGCTACTAGGCTTTCCACGACTGCCATGACATGAAACTTAATCTTCGATGTGTTTTGCAAGCAGTCATCTCGATATATCCTCATGCGTGCTGCTGAAAACGGGAAGTGAGGAGCATTGATGCATATTAGCTCAATACCGCTTATTCAGGGGAAGGGAGAAACCGCATTCCTTGAGTAATGATAAAAGTTGCCTCTCTTCAACACGACAGAAACTCGAACCAAAGCTCACAGAATCTCTGATGAATGGGCGTGACCTCCAAAATTGATTTCAACGTGCTAACGTTAGTACAACCAGTTAAGGAAACATCTCCATCGTACACTTTATTTCCCTGGCTGGCATCTCACAGCTCATGTGCGAACGTCCCAAGATCACATGACTACGCAAAGCGCTGATTGGTCGATATGGCCGGTGTTGTCATCAGACAGCGTCATATGACCGGACTGCCAGGTGCACTAGCAAGCGGCAGTCAAATGCACCACTCGGGAGAAAATTTTCTGGTGTCGCATTTGCGTACTGAATCTGTTGTTCGGAGATAAACGTACGTGGCAGTCGAGTATGTAGAGGGCGGGTTGAGATGACTAGGAGTGAACACCGGGGACAAGAAGAACAGAAGGAAAGAAAGCGTCTGAGGGAGCACCCCTAAGCAAAGGCAGAAGCGAGAATAGTTGGAGGGTGGAAACTGAAGTACGGCTGCCAAGACGGGAGCAACGAGACCGTATCTTCAATACATCGATGTAGAGCTTGATCGTCGCTCTTGAATACACAAAGATTAGCTAATTAGCGCGGTGTAGAAAAAGCTTTTCCTGAGTATATGCCCTTTGAGTCTCAATGAAAAACTGTAAACAGTACAGGGTAGAGATGTCAGTTCAAGATATAGAAACATTGAAGCTGTGATTTTAAAATAAATTGAGAAAAAAAACCAACTAGCGTAAAAGGCTGCATTATGCCTCCATTATTTTCTTTATTCTTTGTTCTTCTTTTGCAATGATTACCCCGCTTAGCCCGAGGGCGCTACAGCAGGGGGGCTACAGGGTGAAAAAAAAACGCATCTTCATTTATGCATGGAGCACACTGGAATACATGAAAGCCGATTCCATTAACTGATGGATCGAACAAAAAGGAACTGGCATACATTTTAGTTCTGGCTATTTTGTGTTATTTTTGTAATTTATTATCTATTTTCACACGGAACAAGTAAACTCCTGATTTAATTCGAGGCGCTGCCTTCGGGAAATTAAAGTTGTATGATGAAATGGGCATTAGAACTGTACATCAGAAACATTTCCGCGTGAAGAAAGTTGAACAACAAAGAAGTTAACTTCTTTAAACTAATGCCCTGATTATATATATCGCGAACGCGTTTCGGTAGCCGTCCGCGGCGGTAATATTATACTCCGTTTCATACATCAAGTGCAACACTGCCAAAGCTACAACTCTTGTTTGCGCTCTCCGCATCCGCAATGAAAAATAGTGCCTGCTCTTGACGAGGACAAATAATAGTTATTTTGTCTGCAAGCTTAATACATCGTACATTTGCTATCGACTTCATAAAGAGCACCTTTTTTAAGGAGAAAGGATAGGATTCGGTGAATTTGTGTGTTTTTATGTCAGTTTCGTTCGTGTCGCGTTTTCGCTGCCCCGCAACCTTGCCAGCTGTGCCCTCCGCGCAGCGCATCTCTTTTTGAGAAAATGGTTCTTCGGTGCACAGTTTTTCTATAAGATCCGCACTGCGAAGATGTCTAGGCACGTGAAGCAAGTTATTGTAAACGTGTATGCTCGGAATAAAGTCCGTTTCTACAAGAACCCCTCTGCCACAAAACGAGCGTGTAGTGATACGCCTCCATTTTTTTTGCGGACTACTTACGTAGCTTTCGCTGCGTTGCACCTGATGTATGAAACGGAGTATAAAAAAAAACCTAACAGTATTGATGTAGTAGCATTCGATATGGCACTGAAGAAAACAATTAACATTAGGTGATAGTAAATATATATCAATTTTGTACACACATAATTGTTGAGTTATAATTGACCAAGGAGTTTAGAGATTCGATGTACAATGTACAAGCGCTAATTGGTCTCGTCTCGCCTGCCACAGCGAACACTCTTTCGTTGCTCCTTTAATCAGTAATCCCTTATTGATTGCTTTATTATCTTACATGCTCTAACCAGCATGCAGCATTAAGCCTAAACATGATTTGAATAACTACATGCAGAGATATAGAACTCCTATTAAGTAACTAAGCAGTACTGTCATTCTTGCTTGGAAAATGATAGTGTCTATTTCCTGATAGATTTGTCTGCTTTCCATTTTTCATCTGAAAGGAACTACCGGAGTTAGAAACTCCTGCCAACTTGGCCATATCGTGAGAAATGCTGTTATCATAAAAACAGCTTGGCAACAGCTTGGCAACCGCTTGGCAACCGCTTGATGCCTCTGCATCATGAGCAAGAATGGCTTTTTTGCTACTTTTATGCAAGAAAAGATCATTATTGCTGTCCTGTGACAGTTCTTTGAACCCCCCTAATACAGAAGAATGGGAAGGGCCATGTATTCTCGTTATCAGCAACTTCGTCAACCGCAGCGTAACATGTTTTCATTCTGGTGACCTGTCACGTGTGCTAATCTTTTTTACTCGAAACTGTATATATTCGGGGTGAATATATGGTGTTTTGCCAGTTAGGCTATAAGCAGACTGTTCCGCCACATTAAAGCGACAGAGATGATTGGCTACTTCTTCAGAGGCTCTCAGCCGGCATATTCAGCGTTGCAGTTCTGAACAAGCAATAACGAGCATTCCTCCGGCAGGTAGCTGTTGGCAGGTGATATTCGCCGACATTGATTGGTAGCCCGATTTTGTGACGGTACTATCCCAATTGACATGGCCGTCTTGGCGAGAGTTTCTAACTAGGGCAGTTCCTCTCATCACATAAATGAACTGCAACGCCGTTACAAGCAGAGTTCTTTACTGATCTTCAAAGAAAACTACTAGATTTCCACTTTTTATCCGGCACCTCTTGCCCGATGCGCCCGCCAAGCCTTATCGGGGCGAATGTTCCAGCGAAAGTGTCTATTTCGCTAATACGCGTCTGAAGACACTCAAATGGCGTCACTATTCCGTAGAAACCTTTTTCTATATGGTGAGAGTCATTGTTAAAGGTCGCACCGAAATGGATTGGTGGAAACATTTCGGTCAACTGTCATCCGAAGCTACCCATCTTTCCTGCACTAACCCCCCCCCCCCATTTCATCATCCAGGTAATAATAAAAATAAATTGACTAATATTTGGTTCATAAAAATAAAAGTTTGGAGAACGAGACAAAAATGCAGACTAAGCACGCGATTCTTGGCTACCTTTAGCTGGAGAGGGAGTTACTGTCCTTTAACGCGACTGCATTAAAGGCCCCGTTCACCGAAAATCCAGCGTCGGTAGCCGGCGGCAGGTACCGGCATTGTGAGCGAAACATCACCATGGAATGGCGCTGGCAGGCGTTGGCTGGCAGCTGACATGGCCTAGCACTTATACTGGACATTACGTTTGGCAGGAACTGCGAAGTCAGGCCTCTCCTTTGATATGGGAAGGTGATATCAGAATCAGCCTGCCAGGAACCTTCCATTCACGTTACTCCTATTTATACAGCTTCGTTAAAGCTGGGCTTCATATATGGGCTGGTAGCCTGCAATGTCACGTCGTACTCTTTAAGTGGCCCTTATAATTTTTTGTAGCGAAAGCTACACTGCGTTAGGTTTTCAAGCCGTAGGCGTGGCACCGTGGCACAGTGTGTCGTATGTGAGAAGGAAAGGAAGAGTAAGAAGAAGAAGACATATAACTCGGTAGTTGGTAGAGGCGAACGACAACAGCGAGTTGCTAGGACAGAAGGTTCTTTCGAACGTTGGAACGGCGGCACATTACATCCAGGTGTCCGCAGAGAAATTCGCTGCAACACTCGCAGCTTTCGCTCTATCTCTAGGTTCAAGCCATGCCTAAACCCTCACAATATTTTATTTTTTTATATCTTGGTCACATGTAGTTGATACACCCTTTGTATGTGGTATGCAGATGTACCCGTCCGCATTTCTCTGCTACAGTTGAAGCTTGATTTGTCAGTGACGTGCTAAGGTGTAAATTTCGTGCATATAGATGATTCTACAAATTGTAATGCTCTTTATTCCCACTCTCCAATTCTGCAGAGACTGAGCAGTTACTTTGCAAAAGAAGAGCTAATTATTATCATCATAATCATCAACCTATGACACCCACAGCAGAGCAAATGCGTCTCCCCTTGACACAAATTTAACCTCCCTCTCCTGTTGTTGTTGAGGCTGTAGGAAGAAGGAAAAGAAAATGCACGGGCCTGCTACTGGCTCTGTAGCTGAGCCACCTCCGCTGCCTAGTGGGGACAGAAGAGTAAATAGACAAGAAAGAAAAAAGAAGAGGGAAAGAATGACGCGCGCTGCAGCAACGGCCGTCGTCCACCACCACAGAAGCGCTGGCGGGTGCAATGACGGACTACAACAGATAAAAATTCAGTGACAGGCCAGCCCCCGCCGCAAGCGGCGGTGCCCCACCTGTCCCAGCCCCATCAGGGGAAGCCTGACCTCCCTCTCTTGAGGCAGCCGATGCCACGCTGTGTACGGAAAGTTCCCAGTAAACGTCCTTTACCTCCCGCTGCTAAATAAGCATCTTCTCGGAATGCGTTCCATTACACGGAAATGCCATCGGTTTCCCATTCGCATTGAACCCGTTGTCCGTGTCCATTATCGGGCTTTGACTTTAGACCATTGTTTGGGCGGTTGAAATTTCCTGGCCCGGATCAGAAAGGAACTTGCAGTGAGCCGAGATAATCCAAGTGTTCTTTTTTTTTTTTAGTTGGAAGCTCTACGTCTTGAAGGAGGTTATCACAGCTGGGTATGGGAACGAGCGATGTTCGAAGGCTGCCTAAAACACAAACATGATTGCAAAAGGGATATGGATGATGTGGCCTGTACTGATACAATAGCCCGCTGGTACTGGTGGGCACCCTCTTGGACGAAGCGTATATTTTACCGCACTTCGCTGCCTATTTGCAGATGCATATCAACAGAGATAATTGTTCTGTTTAAGCGACTCTTTTTTCAACCTTAGATTTGCCGGCCAGCACAATAGTAGATCGAGGTCAACATTTTATGTGTTGCACTGATCAGTCGCCGTCAGAATTTTAATGTGCCGATACTAAATACGTGGGCGTTACAAGAGGAAGGATCTTGTATAACGACACGAACTCAAAAAGCATGCCCGATGTTTCCGCATTGTTGAATGCTCCTTTAGAATACCGAGGAGAAAGGGAGAGTTACAGCAGCGTCACGTTATTCGCACGATAAGAATGTCAGTAAGCCAGAAGTGTACTTTAGGTTATTGTAAAATAATTAAGATACTCTTAGCAAAATAGGTAGTGTATCGATAGCTTGCCCGCGGCTGTACATGTATGATACATTAAGATATGTGCATAACCGTGCAAAATGGGGGGGGTGAGTAGAAGGTTACATAGAAGGAGTGAGAAATTCGCTTGGGTCAGGTTCAAGAAGCGCGGAACTGTTATGATCAAAAGCACCGTTCCGATGGAACAAATATTACCAGGTCAGCCTTAATCACCTGATCAAGGCTGAAGAACTTCACCGAAAAAAGATCCTGTAATAGGTCTTCTCAACTATTATGATTCACATGCAAAAGAAACTAAAGTGCTACGAGAGAAGCTGCGAGCTGAATGAATGACGTTTGTCATTTATTCATTTATAAAATGCTGTATATCATTATTACCGCTCAATATCATAATCATCATCATCATCAGCCTGACTATACCCCCTGCAGGGCGAAGGCCTCTCCCATATTTCTCCACCTAACCCGGTTCTGTGCTAGCTGCATCCACTTGACCCCTGCGAACTTGTTAATCTCATCCGCCCACCTAACTTTCTGGCGCCCCCTGCTACGCTTTCCTTTCCATGGAATCCAGTTTGTTACCCTAAGCGACTATCGGTTATCCTCTCTTCGCCGTACATGTCCTGCCCATGCCCATTTCCTCTTCCTAATTTCCACTAGAATGTCGGTAACTTGAGTTATTTCTCTGACCCACTCTGCACGCTTCCTATCTCTCAATGTTACCCCTACCATTTTTCGTTCCATAGCCCTCTGGGTTGTCCTCAACTTAAGTAGAACTCTCTTCTAAGTAGAAAAGTAGAACTCACAATATAATCCCTTCATCTGAAATACGAAAAATGCAAGGGCGACTTTGCAGGGAGTTCTTAAAACAAGGGTAGAAAAAAATGGCCGGGGTGCAATCAAGGCTTCAGCAGTGTTATTCGAGCGAAAACTCTATTAAGCTTGGTTTCGCAGAGATTGAAAGGATCTGAAAGGTTTGGAGGTTCAGATGAGAGAATGTTCAACCTTTTCCTTACAAGTGGATGCGATAGTACCTTTGTCACCGGCTTTTCTTCGCTCCGCCAATTTTTATACGTTTGTTTAGTGGAGGGGCAGGAAGGTGCTTCACAACTGTCGACTTAGATCTGATGCTAGGGAGAGTTTGGTATGCCACTTTCAGGAAGAGCGGGACCTAAACAAAGACGGAAGGAAGACAAACAGCGAAATACCCTAACCTTTAACTGATTTTATTTCTTGGAGCGTGGAAATCTGAATTACAAGCAAAAACATGAAAAATGGCTTAGCTCTGCTATGCCTGGATATACATAGCGAAGAGCAGTGACAACCTCGGGATCAGAAGTAGTTTCTCCAGTCGTCTGCACTCCTCGTCAGCAGCAAAACTCTCCTTGGCTTCCATTATTATTATTATTATTGTTATTATTATTATTATTATTATTATTATTAATATTATTATTATTATTACTATTATTCCATGTCAAGCGCGCCTAAGTTCACCGGCGTTCTTACAATAATAGTAATAATAATAATAATAATAATAATAATAATAATAATAATTGGTTCACAGAAAAGGAAAGGCGCAGTATCTGTCACACTTGCTCTGTGGACACCTGAACCGCGCTGTAAGGGAAGGGAGGAAGGTGGGAGAGGAAGTGGAAAGAGAGAAAGGAGAGCCGTAGTGGAGGGCTACGGAGTAATTTCGCCCACCTGGGGATCTTTAATGTGCGCTGACATCGCACAGCACACGGATGCCACTTCGTTTCGCCTCCATCGAAACGCAGCCGCCGTGGTCGGGTTAGAACCAGGGAACTTCGGCGCAGTAGCCGGGCGTCTTACCACTGCATCACCTCGGCGGGGCTAATTCGTTTACAGGAAAGGAAAGGTGCAGCATCTCTCGTGGAAGGCAAGAAGCGCCGCCCGGCGGTGTTGGAGCGCACTCGTTCCCGCTTGGTCCTCATAGCTTTGTTGAGCTTGACTATGCCTTACACTGTGGAAGGCACCGACATTACTGCCGCGGAGTTATCCGATGGCTCATGGACGGCATTCGAGATGCAACGCCGGTACCGAAGACCATCTCCGCCCAAGAAACAACCTGCCGAGGCCCAGACGCCAGCCACGACATCGACTGTACCGAATCCGCGGACACGCGGACGCCCTCCACCTTTGACCAAAAAGCGTCCTCTGCCCCGCCTGCCCTCGGAACACCTCAAGATCGTCCTCCGTCCACAGGGCACGCTGAACCTTCACACCGTAGGCCCCGCACGACTTGCACTTGCTATCTACGCAGCCGCCAACGTCGACCACCGCCTAGCGGTTACTGCCGACCAAGTCCGCATACACCCCACTAACAACACCATCACAGTGAGCACGCCTGACAATGCCCGTGCAGTGTCTTACGCCAAGATCGGCACCATCACCATCGACAAGACAGTAGTCCCGGTTGCCGCCTACGCCCCAGCCCCGGACAATTCCGTACGGGGGATTTTGTACCGAGCCTACAGTTACGAAAACGATGCCGAGATCCTGGCTGAGCTCCGCGCTCGAAATCCCGATCTCCCCATCGTTGCTGCGCGTCGTATGGGCAAGACGCAGCACTTCGTCGTTACGTTCGCCAACACCGAGCTGCCCCGATACGTGCGGTACTTGGGGTTTACTTTCGAAGTCTTCCCTTTGAAGCCTCGTCCGGAGGCGTGCTTCAACTGTCGCAAGCTGGGTCACCGAGCGGACGTGTGCCCCCAACCACGAATACCTACATGCCGCCGCTGCGGCGTCGCTCACGACTCCCCACCAGCCGGCCAACCACCTACCTGCCAAGCCATGTGCATCGTATGCAAAGGCTCACATCCAACAGGCAGCAGAAGCTGCAAATACCGCTTCGTGTCTAGCCACAGGCGCAAATCTTCACAGTCCCCCACGGACACTGCCACTGACCCAGACAGTTCGCCAAGCGGCCGCCAGTCCCGTCCCCGAGAACGCGGCCACCAACAACCACCTCCAAGGGATGAATTCTTCCCGCCACTGCAAAGCAGCAGTCCCCCAACTGACCTCGCCACAAGTCCACCACTTCAGCTGCAGGAACCAAGAGATGACTCTTTTCCCCCTCTACGTGGACGCAGTGGGAGCAGAGATAGGAGCAGGTCATCGTCCCAGAGACGCAGCTCGCGGATCAACTCCAACTCCGGAGAAGAAGGAAGACCTGCCAAACATTTGGCATGGAAGACTCCACTTACAGACAAGCAACGCCGAGCACCCGACCCACAGGTAAGGGAGCTGGCAGAGTTAGTCCGACAACTGCAACAACAGTTAGCTCAGTCTAACGCAAAAATCAAACAGCTAGAAACTGCAAATGCGCAATCAAAAAATGAACAGTCGTCTGTGGCTTGCGCTCGCCTTGAAGTCAGCCGCAATGAGGACATGGAAGTAGATCAAAACCGCCGTAACAAACGAAAGGCACCTTCGGTACCTCGGCCAGATACAGATGACTTAGAGAGTAATTATGAAGAGAGATTTGCAAAAATAGACCAAAGACTAGCCAAGGTGGAGGAAACTATCCAGAAATTAATACCACAGCTTAACAAAGTAACTGACACAATGGAAAAGTTTCCGACTACTTTCGAAACTGTCCTAGCTAAACTCGACACGCTTACAACCAGGGTTAACGCACTAGCATCCCCTAGCAATCTGATATCTCCAACGCCAAATGCAGGCTCTTTGCCTCCCGCCAACACAGCATTCTCACGCCCAGCTGACGGTGCTTCGGCGCGTCCGTCCCCCAGCAGCATTCTCCGACCCAGCGTATTGCAACCCGCGCGAGCGGAACCTTACCCGATACGCGATGGCTAGTACACCTGTTATAGTGTGGCAATGGAACTGCAGGGGATTCCGAGCCAAGCGCAAGGCTCTGGAATATGCAGTTTTGGCCCAAACAAACAGGCCGGTAGTCATAGCACTTCAAGAGACGAATACAGAAGTAAAGCTTGCAGGGTATACAGCATACAATGAGAAAGTGTCGGCTGAGTGCCGGCCGATCACAGCTACACTTGTACACCGTAATCTAACTGCAAACCAATTAGATTTGGAAATACCGGAGGTCTCTCATACATTTATACAAATCCTGCCGAACAAACGAACAGAATCTCCCCTTTACATTCTAAACGTATATAGTCCACCTAAAGACAACAGCACGAAAATAGCCACACTCTTCCGTAAGGCGCATGTAGCCGCTCATAATGGAATGTTGCTGACTGTTGGAGACTTTAACGCACCCCATGCAGAATGGGGCTACTCAGTTAACAGTAGAAAGGGAACTAAATTATGGGAGACAGCCCAGGCGCTAGGGCATACCTTACTCGTCGACCCTGATAAACCTACGCGCATTGGTAACAGTGTAACCAGGGATACGTGCCCTGACCTTACCTTTGCCAGAAATATCCCCGATGCGAGATGGGAAAACCTAAATACAAACATAGGAAGCGACCACTATGTACTATGTACCACTTTCCGAGCTACGCATTGCAAAATGCGTCGCCAGGAAGTGAAGCACACGAACTGGGACGCCTTTAGATATGTCCGCTCGCAAAGGCCAGCGGAAAGTATAGTAGATTTAAGACAATGGACGGAGCGTCTGTTGCAAGACGCCGCAAACACTTCAAAAACTGTTGCCCTTGAGGACAGCAGCCCCAGTCCGGACGCTAAGCTAGTGCACATGATTGAAGCACAAGGAAGTATCCATGCTCGATGGCGTAAAAATAAGCATAACCGACGTTTAAAAATTCGGCTAACCCGGCTTGAAAAGGAAATCGAGGCTTACTCGTGGGAACTTAGCCGAGAACAGTGGCATCAGACTTGCGACCGCCTTAATGGGCAACTGGGCAACAAGAACACGTGGTTTTTACTTAGACATTTACTGGACCCTACGAGAACTAAGGCAGATTCCCACAAGAACCTACATAGGATCTCGCAATCTTTCCAAGGCCCCGACGAAGAGCTCATGACCACTTTAAAAGATAAATACATTAACACCTCCCAGGATATACCCACGCCAGATGGGTACTCAGGATTGGATAATCCTCGCATGGATAGCGTCTTTACCGTAGCAGAGATTAGGGCTGCTCTTAACAAAATTAACACCACCTCGGCACCGGGGGAAGATTGCATCACCAATAAGATGTTGCGCAATTTAGAAGACCAGTCAGTAGAGGCTCTTACGGACCTCTTCAACAGGTACTGGACAGAGGGCAGCGTCCCTGAGGAATGGAAGCACGCTAAAATTATTTTCATACCTAAACCGGGCAAAAGACTCGAGATGGGGAACCTCCGCCCAATCTCGCTAACGTCATGTCTCGGGAAGGTAAGGGAACACGTTGTCTTAAACAGGCTCCTTATGCACACCGATGCGGAAGGCACGTTTCCCCCGTCCATGATTGGGTTTCGAGCAGGTCTTTCGACTCAGGACATTATGTGGCAAATTCAACAAGACATTCTAGATACAAATCGCATAAGAGCCACGCGAACCATCCTGGGACTCGATGTGAGTAAGGCCTTCGACAATGTGTCACACGCTTCCATCCTCAATCACCTCTCACAGTTACACGTAGGCAAACGGACATACGACTACATCGCTGCCTTTCTGAATGCGCGTACGGCTACGCTCCATTTCGTTGACAAAGTTAGCGACAAAATTACACTAGGGACGAGAGGAACACCGCAAGGCGCCGTACTTTCACCTTTTCTCTTCAACATCGTTATGAGCGGCCTCCCGCGTCTGTTAGATGATATCCCACACATACATCATTCCATATACGCCGACGACATCACCATATGGACCAATTCTGGCTCCGATGGAGATATTACAGATTCATTACAACGAGCTATCGACACGGTACAGTCTTATGTGCAGGAAAACGGCCTTACCTGTTCACCGGCTAAATCAGAACTATTAGTTATAAGGAACAAACAAGCTTCACAGGTAAAGCCAGATTCTCGAGAACCTATCCAGTTACACATTGACAACCATCCGATACCCCCGGTAGCCACGATCAGAGTTCTCGGAATGTTGATTCAGAATAATACGCAGAACACAGAAGCTATACGCCGGCTACGCGTCA
The DNA here is from genome assembly GCF_055883805.1 of Amblyomma maculatum. NCBI lineage: Eukaryota > Metazoa > Arthropoda > Arachnida > Ixodida > Ixodidae > Amblyomma > Amblyomma maculatum. Next base: position 125,922,136 of record NC_139348.1, on the reverse strand, counting down.
CGGCGCACCAGATAGGTGGGCTGGTGAGACGCATTGCCACACGTCGCAGGGGTATGAGAGAAGCCGACCTGTGCAGGATTATCCAAGCCTTTATGATAAGCAGAATCATGTACGCTTGCCCGTACTATCATCTGCGTCGTAGGGACGAACATGCACTTAATAGCATAATTAAAACAGCATACAAAGCGGCCCTTAGCTTACCAGTATACGCTAACTCAGATCGACTACTGCAGTTAGGAATTTTTAACACACTATCTGAACTAATTGAAGCCCATAAGACAGCACAAGTGACCCGCCTGTCACGCAGCCTTGCGGGACGCGTAATTCTCGACAAGCTCCACATCCACCCCACTGAGGAGGTGTGCGCAACATCCCATTTATCGGCTGACATAACTAGTAGACTAGTTGTTAAACCAATAGCCAAAAACATGCTACCAGGTAGACATGATGCCCGCAGGAAGACAAGGGCACAGACCCTTGAGAAACAGTACGAGGACGATCCACAAGCAGTGTACGTGGATGCAGCTCAGCACATCAAAAACGGAGCATACGTGGCATGTATGGCCACTCCAAAGTCAACCTTCATTAACGCTATAACATTTCATGCTAGCTCCATATGCGAGGCAGAGGAAGTAGCTATCGCACTGGCCATCGCGGATCCCCACACCAAAACTATTCTAAGCGACTCAAAAAGCGCCGTTCAAAATTTCGCCAAAAATTCTGTAAGCGCACTCGCGGCGCGAATTCTGCGCAACCGATCTCTCAATCACAACATCAATCTCGTATGGGTTCCGGCTCACGCGGGTAACTCCGGAAACGAAGGGGTCGACCGTCTAGCCCGAGGCTTAACCAACCGGGAGACGGGAGATCTATCGGGAACGGACGCGCCTGTGGAGGCACCGCGCACATACGCGGAGGTAACAAACTTTTATCGCGAGCTAAGATGCACGTACCCCGCCCCTCACCCCGACCTCGACCGGGCGCAAGCCACGACACTCAGACGCCTACAAACAAAGGCCATTCTTAGCCCCTACCGACTATCGTTAATTACAAACGGAGAATTCAACCCTGCATGCCGGCACTGCGGTGACGGGACGCAGGCCACTCAAGACCATATACTGTGGGAATGCGCCAGCAATCCCCCTCCAAAGACACTCTTGCCAGCTCCCTCAGCGGAGGAATGGGACAAGCTGTTGGCCAGCCCAAGGAAAACTACGCAACTGGCCCTCGTCAAGCGAGCTCAAGAGGTCGCTCCCGACTGGAGGCCACCCTAGACTCGCCCCAGCCCGAAATAATTCCTTTCATTTCGTGGCAATAAAAGTTGTTACCACCTTGTTGTTGAAAAACCTTTATTTCCACCGAGAAGAAGCTCCGTTTCGGACTCCGCGGCACGCAGGCCTGATGGAGCCTTACTCAGGAGCCTCGCAAACTAAGGTCTGGGGAATATACATTGTTGCTTCACGGCCTCAGCCGCCAGGCGGATGGCTTGCTGCTGCTGAGCGGGGTCCTCGCTTCGCAGCAGGGTCTCGCAGGCGTCTCTATCTATATTTTCTTTAGCTCCTGGGCTGTTGTTACATTCCCAAATAATATGATCTAGAGTGCCCCATCTCCCACATGTTATGCAATGTAGATCCTTTTCATCTTTTGAAATTGTTGCATATACCCAAAAGGGACTAATATGATTGCCCCCTTGTAGCCTCCTCCATGCAATTGCCTCCCCGTTTCCGAGGGAACGGTCTGGCGGCGGATAGATCCTTCTGCTTAGTTTATAGTGCTCTGTAACCTCTTTATACGAGGTTAGGCTATCCTTTACATCCATGCAAGAGGGCTGCTCGGCAGCCGCCCGGTGATAGCTCGGGCAAACTCGTGAGCAGCCTCATTCCCTGCGATGGATTCATGTGCTGGTATCCATATAATTTCCACGTTGCGCTCAAGCGGCCTCGATTCGAGGACTCGCTTAGCTTCTTCTGATATTTTTCCCTTCCCAAAATTTCTAACCGCATTTTTGCTATCGCATAGTATGAATTTAGCCTTGGTACCGACACAAGCGAGCGCTACTGCCAATTCCTCCGCCGCGTTGGCGTCTCTCGTGCGGCTTGAAGCCGATACTACAGGTGCTCCTGTTCCGTCGACTACTGCGGATACGGCTGCTCCTTGCCGTCCACATGCAGCATCTACGTAGGCCACTTGTTCTGCTGGTTGTTCTCCCATTCTTTTCTCGTAGGCTCTGGCTCTATGCCCGCGCCTCTCTTTGTTATATTCGGGGTGCATATTTTTTGGCATAGGCGGGACGCGTATCCTGGCTCTTATCTCTTCCGGGATATCCACTGTCTTATGGGCAGTGTATCCCGGTTTGATGTCTATCCATTCTAGTATTTTTCTTCCTGTTTCAGATTGGCTAAGTCGCTCCAGCTGAGCTATTCTAACTCCCTCAGCTAGCTCGGTCCAGCTGACGGCAGATGGGTGACGTCACATCCTTGGCGTCACCCTGATTGAGTGACTTAAATATTTTTTTAGTCTATTTCTACATATGCTCTGTGGTGCGGCGTTCGAGGAAGCGTCAAATAGAAGGAGCCGCAGGGACACTGGGGGAGGGAGGGGGAGTCGTGGTTGTCCCTGGCCCAACGGGGCTGGGACTGGTAGGTCACTACCGTTTGTGGCGTGGGGCTAGCCTGCCACCATATTTTTATCTGTTGTAGGCCGTCATTGCACCCGCCGCCGCTTAGGTGGTGGATGACGGCTGTTGCGACGCGCTTCATTTTCCCTTTTTTCTTTTTCTTTCTTCTCTATTCTCTTTTCTGTCCGCACGAGGGTCCTCCCTTCCATTACGGCGCGGTTGCGGTGTCCACAGAAAACAAGTGAGACAGTTACACCGCCTTTCCCTTTCTATAAATAAATCAGAGGCAGCGGAGGTGGCTCAGCTACAGAGCCAGTAGGAGGCCTGTGCATTTTCTTTTCCTGCTTCCTTCAGCTGCAACAACAACCACACAGGGATGGAACGCCCGGCGGGGTCAGATTTGTATATGCGTGAATCTCCTGGTGACGTCACCACCAGCCATGACGTCATGACAGAATGTGATGTCGTTAGCACTTCCGGTTATTATATATGACTAGATGTGACGTCAAGATGACGTCATGGCCAATGATGTCGCCATGTGACGGTTATGGACGTCTCGAAACGTCTAACCATTCCTACTGGTTAGTGATGGTAACTATGACTGACTTTCTGAGTACTAGTTGATGTCTTAATAGCGGTATTTAAACATCCCTTAACTAGTAAATTATGGTTAGTGATATTTACGATGACCTCCAAAGGCATGGGTTCCTATATGCATCTGCAAGGCCGGCAGAGCTTGACGAGGGGGCTGCGCAGCTGGCCTTGGCTGTGACATCACTCGGTCGTGGCAGACGGCATACGTGAAGCTCGGCTCCGACCCTCCTAGTGAAGCTTTTCGTTTCAAAACATCGGTTACAAATCAACGCCTCTCCGTCTGCGCCTTCCTTCCGTCCTTGCCTAAGTCGCACTGCTCTTCAAAATGTTAAAGTTAAAGTTAAATTGGTTCACAGGAAGGGAAAGGCGCAGTAACTGTCACACTTGCTCTGTGGACACCCGAACCGCGCCGTAAGGGAAGGGAGGAAGGTGGGAATGAAAGTGGAAAGAGAGAAAGAGGAGCCGTAGTGGAGGGCTACGGAGTAATTTCGACCACCTGGGGATCTTTAACGTGCGCTGACATCGCACAGCACACGACGCCTCTTCGTTTCGCCTCCATCGAAACGCAGCCGCCGTGGTCGGGTTCGAACCCGCCCTGTCTCACTTTTCGATGCTCACCTACACCTGATTAGGTCAAGGTTACGCCGTCTTTCCATTTCACGATTTGTTTTATACTCTTGTTGTTTAAGTTGGTTTGGGAGAAAAGGAAGGCGCAATATACGTACCACTTTCCAGTAGACGTCTACATTTAACTAGGTCAAAATCATTCGTGCCCAGCAAGGCAAAATTTGAAGTCGAACCAAAGTAATAGAGTTTGCGCTCCTATATAGACGGACGTAGTAACTTATCTTCGTAAAATGGCGTGCAAGGCGCTGATGCGGATGCAAAAATTATTGCTATTATCTTTTTTTTTCAGTATATTTTGCTGCTCTTCATCCAACATGACGCAAACATACGCAAGGTCATTTAAACGAAGTCAGAATAAATTTCACATAGAATATGAAGGAAAACAAAAACGAAGGGAGTGCCAAGACACTTCTGCATCCGCTTTGGGGTCTGAATAAAGATCTAGCTTCTAGAACAGAAATAAAAGGATCAGAAGCGATTTTAGGTCCAAGGAAGCAAACAATAATGCTGTTTCCGGGCTTCATTCTGGCAGAGCTTCTGAACATACATACAAACATTGCTGTGTAGGAGGCGAGAAGATAAGGAGCAGAGACTGTCGCGTTGAAAAACAGTCCATTATGTACCTTCTGTCCCTGAAGCTTTTATCACTTCAAATTTTTTTCACCATATAGCTTTAGAGCCTTCTAATATTGCGGCCTCATATTTTTTGTCACGTTGTTTAGCATAATATATTCCTGCTTATTATACCGTGCTTCTCGTTCAAGGCCAAAGACAAGCCTACCTAAAAGTTTCTTTTAGACCAATTTATTATATTCGAGCCTTGATTCTCCCTTTCTTATTTTAATCACAATTTATTTTTCAAATTTTGTTATATCTCTCTTTTGTGAGCTTCTAGGTTTCTTCGTAGCTTAGGTATTTTGAATTCCTAACGGTTTTACAGGCACTCTTCTCACTTGAATGAACATGTTCGTAGAGTATCATCTGCCACAAGTTTTCTTATCGAACTTCAATAGCGCTTCATCTGGTGGTAGTTTATCTTGAAAGCGGTGATTTAAAAGCAAGCTCGTGTTATTGTTTTGCTCCCTACTTGTTTTTCTAGTCATCGCTTTTCTCCTTTTATTCCGTTATTGTTCATCCATCCTATATAAAATATGTCAAAGGAAGCTGTGTATCAATGAAACATTCTCGACAAAACTTCAGCCAGATACTTCAACATTTTGCACACCTTTCTACTCCCCAGCGTGTTTCTTGAAAAACTGAGCTCTTTCAAGCCTGAATAAAATACACCAGGAAAAAGTTTGCTTATCTCGGTCCTTGGCGAACCGGCCGATTTTCATTACGCTTACTTCAGGCTTCGGCGCCGGCAGGCTCTAAACTGAGTGAAGAACACACGTGAGGACAGGGAATGAATTCATGGCTGCAGAGATAGTTCTTATCGAGGATCCGTAACACAAGTGCGCGATTTAGACGTGAAGATTTGTTTATAGGAAGGTAAAGGCGCGGTAACTGTCTCACTTGTTTTCTGTGGACACCTCAACCGCGCCGTAGGGAAGAGAGGAAGGTGTGTGTGAAAGTGGAAAGAGAGAAAGAGGAGTCGTAGTGGAGGGCTGCGGAGTAATTTCAACCACCTTGGGATCTTTAATGTGCGCTGACATCGCACAGCACACGGACGCCTCTTCGTTTTGCCTCCATCGAAACGCAGCCGCCGAGGTCGGGTTCGAGCCCGGGTGCTCCGGCACAGTAGTCGGGCGTCTTACCACTGCACCACCCCGGCAGGGCTTAGACGTGAAGAATTAATCACCTCTAAATGGATGAGAAGAGAGGAGTCGTTGGAGAAAGCTTTGATGTTGGGAAAGGTTGAGGTTCTTCGGAGAAGGCGTAGGCAGCGAACGCGATGGTTAGATGGCATCCTCGAGGCGCTGAAGATGAAGTTATGTGATGTTAGGAAGATAGTGAGAGACCGTAAAGCGTGGCGTGATGTGGTCCATAGGGTGGCGATGAGTCGGACATGACTGAACTGAACTGATAATTTGCTGCACGAGCACAAAGTTCCATATCTTTGTCGCCATATTACTGCTAATTTTGCGATGTGTTGTATTAATTATTCTTGAAAGGTTCCTGGCTTTATAGACGCCCGAATATGCACAGTGAAATTTCTGATGCCATTGATGTTTTTCTTACAATAAACATTAAGTTGCGAATCGGTGCTTGTATTGTGCACTCTTCTTTGGTCCCCATTTTTCTTTTGCTTTGTTGACCACCATAAGCAATGCGCACTGAAGCAACTAACCACGCCTTTCAATATTATTTAAACAGGTATTTGTTAGTACGCAGGATTAGTGGTTGTTTTTGTTGTGGCTGTAGGAAGAAGGAAAAGAAAATGCACGGGCATGCTACTGGCTCTGTAGCTGAGCCACCTCCGCTGCCTCGTGCAGATAGAAGAGAATACAGAGAAGAAAGAAAAGCAGAGGGAAAGAAAGATGTGCGCCGCAACAACAGCCGTCGTCCACCACCAGCGGTGGCGTGTGCAATGACGGCCTACAACAGATAAAAATTCGGTGTCAGGCCAGCCCCCGCCGCAAGCAGCGGTGACCCACCTGCACCAGCCCCATCAGGGCAGAGCACACAGGAGTAGTGGCGCTAGCTGGCGGAAAGATATCACGGCCACTTCTATTATGTGCGTTTGTTTTCAACCTGTCTTTGAAGACATTTTTGCACTCCCTAGAGGCTGCACATCTTAAGCGAAAAGTTTGACTCCCGATTAATTGGCGTCTAGAGACAACCAATTGATAATTTGTACATAAATTTCGAGGGCCTCCGAATTTAACCTGCTGCTTTTAGCAACGTATGCGCTCCCAGCAGAACGTCCTAAATCAATCAGATGAGTTACTTCCACATAAGACCTCAGAATATGATTAGACGCTGATGAAAATGACTTCCATCATGCTTTCATGTGCTTATGACTCCACGAGACTTTCTCTCTATATAAACTCTAATCATCATTTGCCTCGAGAAAGCTTTAGACCATGAAAAGAAATCCTCGAACTCTCTGTAGACTATGCATACACGAAAGAAACCATCGAAGGGAACGATCCCTTGCAGCATTGCAAGGGTGCAGCATTGTGAATCCAGCACAGCGGAGACACCAGACAGTTCCAGCGAGTACTGACCTTACAGCCAATTAATTTCGCGAAAAGCGCAGCCTTCTTGTGATTTATTGGAGTGTGATCCATTATTATGCTTGTGGTGTCAGTGAGACTTCTACCACGAAATAGACTCTAAAAGCAATAGAATTTCTTAATCAGAATGAGTGCTCATTAGTGCTGTTTTATTGGAAGTCCGGTTTCTAGGCCAAGCACGCTACTGGAAATTCGTTATCTAATAGAGGTGCATGAAGATTGGCTGCAGGGCTTATCAATCATCATTCACCCGCAACCGTCGACTACAATGAACCTTGGGCCAGGACTCACCTTAAACATGCTTGGTGTCTCCGCGAAGCGCCTGTCCTGACGTGCGCTAATTGCGGCCAGGTGACAAGACAGTCCCTGTCCACCGATCCCAATATCGGCGGCTGTGCAAGGTGGCGGCGGTCTTTGCCCTGGGCCGAATTAGGACACGCGTTTCTCAAGAACAGAACCGCGACAAAAAGGCGCCCAAATGAACTTAGCAGCCACCATCGGAACCGTTACTCGTCAATCTGGATATATAAGTTTTTCTATTTATGTTTTAGTTTTTTCCCGTCACTTTCATCGCAAATTGATTGTTTAATGAGACGGCCAACTAACAACCACAAACCTACAAGACCCCGTTTTCTTTTTCTTGCTTTGCTTTTTCTCCGGACTGTAATTAGTGTTCGCCGACCTGTGCCGTTTTTTTTTTGGGGGTTGCTGGTTTGATGGTAGGTATTCAATTAACTATGCAGACTTCCACTCGTTTTCTGGTGATAAGTGCCGCGCAGCCCTGAGCCCTGGATAGCGGTAACACGTTTTCAGAACGAGCCATTGTAACAAAGATAAGGTTAGATAACATATTTTACTCCAAACACTTACGGCACTGCCTATCGGTCAAAAGTCGTGTTACTTTCCACGTCATAAATCCTAGCAAAACCTGAAACCGGCATGGTTTGGCATACATTTAAACTTTATGAACCCGCCTGCGTTCGGTTTAAAGCTTCAATACCCTTCGCATATTTCTGGTCACGAGAAACGAGCCTTAGTAGCTTCCGATGTTTCTCTGCTTTTGCAGTAATTCCTACCTTCCTCTATGGTGTAGCTAAGAACATCATTCTAGAATGCTTATAAGTAGCATAGGCGTGAAAGATAGGCTCAAGCGCGAGTCGTCGCTTTAATAGTGGCTTATAAATTAATTAATGCTTGCAAACTGTCATGACGTAAAGGTAATTCTGCTATTCATTTTCGTTTTGTTTCAAGTAACCAGCCCTGGCATATCTACGTTTAAGCTTTGAGTATCTGCGTGAAAGCAAACAAACTGCGAATGCTACTCTACTTCGTTACCGTGTCTCGTGATATGAATCCGCTTACAGCTTGCTGTGAACATTTTCGCAAAAGGTCTTGCGAGATTAAGACCCGCAGTAGCCGCGTCCTATTTAACTAGACATTAACTTTCGGACTCCCGTTGCGAGCACTGCACGTTTGGTTGTTTCCGCTGCTTGAGTATTGCAATATACTAGGCCATCTTGATCTCTTACTGAGACTTCTCGAGACCCCATATGTCCATGAAAAATGCGGCGTTGTTTCCACATTAAAACGAGCAGTGCGTGTGGCGACAAAAGATCGACATTTCATTTCCTTTGCACTGCATATTGCATGAAGATCTCTATCTTTCACTGATATAGTAAATTTTGCGTAGTGCTTGCTGTGTATGCGCCAAGGAAGCTAATAATTGCACCAGATGAAGTCCGTGTGCTGTGCGATGTCAGCGCACGTTAAAGATCCCCAGGTGGTCGAAATTACTCCGTAGCCCTCCACTATGGCTCCTCTTTCTCTCCTTCCACTTTCAATCCCATTTTCATCCTTTCCCTTACGGCGTGGTTGAGGTGTCCACAGAAAACAAGTGAGACAGTTACTGCGTCTTTCCTTTCCTATAAATCAATCAACCAGATGTTTTGAAAATAATGAAAAAACGAACGATTCCATTTTTGTGCAATTACCAATTAACGCTTCTGAGGTACCTGCACAAATTTCAAGTTCATTTCAGTGCAAATCATTGGTTCATTTTTTCTCCTATATTTTGTGTGTTCACGCCAAACACAAAACTTCCTAGAGAAAGTTTTGCGCTAGAATAGAGTTGCTTTGGTCAAGTGTGTTAGTTTTCGCAGTGTGCATGCATACACACACATTGTCATTGCTATGTAGAGGCATGCCGGAATGTCTCTGCTATCACTATTTCATTCCTTTTTTCGCACGATTAATACGTACAAATGACTCGGTTTAAATCAATAACGTCTTCATCCCACCATCAAAGCTCGGTTAGGACAGGATTATGTTGGAAATTTTATTGATCGCAGGCTTTTCTACGTATACCTTCACTTGCTATTGATTGCTTTCGAAGCACGGACGCAAAGCTTCTTAATAGGGAACTAATGCTTTTGAGTGTTTTGTTTGTTTTGAGTGCGAGCTTTTTCTTTCATATTACGGGTCCTTATTAGTGTTTCTTACGTAGGGAGGAGTCAGAACTCAACAATTATTTATTCGTACCCGTACTAAATTATCTGTACAATGTTAAGACGCTCTACATTAGGTGTTCTTGTGTTCAATTAATTTCCCATATGAATGTGGGCTTGAACGACGGCACTTTGTTCATCGAGAACAGCATAGAGCACTTGGCGCTATCACTATACGTCTGAATGAGTTTCTTTGAAGGCATACATCTCACTTTAAAATTTAGTATCTAATCTATTTGGTACTTGGCGATTTTTCTCACTTCCAGGCAGCCTCACGGCACTTGCTCGGTTTTTACTAGTATGATTTGATTCGATAATAAAATATGGGAAGGGGGCTAGGCTCGGTTTTTACTAGTATGATTTGATTCGATAATAAAATATGGGAAGGGGGCTAGTCAAAAAATGTTGCCAATCCTGATTTATATTTAGAAAACTATCACTGAATGCTATAAAATATGTGCTGTTCAACTCCAGTCTCTGTGTTTTCTTTTACAGGGCGGAAAACAACGCTTCGCAATATTTATGTCTTGACATAAAATCGCGAGAACGAATGAAAACATTCTTCGCTTATATAAATGTTGAAATGAAGTTTTGTGGAGTCAAATTAATACAAACCTTGTTTTTGACAGGTCTATTAGGGTGCAGTTTTAATAATAATAATAATAATAATAATAATAATAATAATAATAATAATAATAATAATAATAATAATAATAATAATAATAATAATAATAATAATAATAATAATAATAATAATAATAATAATAATAATAATAATAATAATAATAATAATAATAATAATCAATCAATCAATCAATCAATCTTTATTTAATGTGCGCAGGAACAACCATGTGGTCTTTGTGCTGCAGCACAAAAAAAAAAATGAAAAAGCACAAACATGTTTACACACACAGAGAGAACACAAAAAAAAAAGAAATAAATAATACATGAAATGAAACTGAGACGAAAAGTATCACGGAAATTAAGCAAACAATGAGTATCATCACTTATATACACAGTGAGAGAATTTTTTAGCACACCAGGAAATAAAGAAAAAAAAAAAAGAACGGTAGGTAGAAGAGAAAAAAAAAAAAACAGATGACTGACATTGATTATAGTAATATCGAAATATACATAAAATAAACAACCATTCCAGGCGCAACAAGTGCATGGTACTTAAAACACAGGCTAGAAATACAGAATAATACAATAAAGAAGTAAAATTGAACAAGGGACAGTAAGATTCGAATATAAAGTTTAAAGTTGAAATATAAGCAAGAAACGGATAAAAAGTAGTTCAAGATACAGACAGCATTGAACAGGAGAAAAAGCAAAAAGTGAAGTAAATACAATTTAAGGCTAGAAAGTGGGAGTTATATGTGATAAAGTACTATTTAGAATACAACGCTACGAACATCCAATGTAAATGAACAGAGCGAGTTTTGGAAGATGTCAAGGTGAGGACAAAAAGAGTTAAATAACCACTGCATCCTGTCCAGAGGGGAGTGGGAATGAAGAGGAGAAACCTGAAATGGTCTGAATTCCCTCATGCTCTTTCGCGGAACGCGCAGTAGGATGTACTCTAAGAGCTGAGGGCACATAATGTGGCCATGAAGGAGTTTGTACAGAAATATGATATCAAGTCTGATACGACGGCAATGAAGGGAAGGAAGATTCAGTTGGGCGCTCCTGGTGGAGCGAGAGGGGGAAGTTGCGAAAGGAAAGCGATAATGAAATATCCGTAAAAATTTTTTTTGTACTCTGTCAACCTTGTCCAAGTTCGATTTGCAAGTGCCATTCCAAACAACCGACGCATACTCCAAGACCGGGAGGCATATGGACAGGTACAGTTTTAGGAACGGAAGTGGAGTATGGAACTCTCTCGAAAGTCTGCAAACGAATCCGAGTGTGCGCATAGCCCGCTGAGCAATGCGTTTAGTGTGAGAGGAGAAGCTGAGGGTGCGGTCAAAAAGTACACCAAGGTCATTAATTTCATCAACCCTATCCAACAGCACAGAATTGACAGAATAATGGTAGAGAAAGCTATGTGTTTTACGAGTAAAGGACACAACCCTAGTTTTGGAAGAATTGAGGGTAAGTCGATTCATCGCACACCAATCAGAAAAAGCAGATATGTCCGATTGCAACAACACGCAATCTTGAAAAGAATGTATTACCTTGAATATTTTTATATCATCAGCATAAAGAAGAAACGAGGAGTTCTTTATCGCCGAGGAAACATCATTAATAAAAACGGAGAAGAGAAGCGGGCCTAGTACTTAACCTTGAGGAACTCCACTCGTTGCAGGGTAAACGAAAGAAGTCTGTCCATTGACACTGACAAAGCAGAAGCGATCAAGGAGATAGTTGCGTAGGAGGGCTACGAGTGAGACTTCAACGCCAGAGAGTAGAAGTTTTTCAAGAAGTAGTGAGTAAGTAACAACGTCGAAAGCTTTGCTCATATCACAGTACACAGTGTCAACCTGACCCCTCTGAAGGACTGCTGCAGAGGCATACGTCATAAACGTGACTAGGTTGGTGGAAGTAGAGCGACCCGACATGAAGCCATGTTGATTCGGTACTATGATATGTTTGAGATGGAAGGAAAGTACGCTGTGCAAAGCTAATTCGAAAAGCTTAGAGGTTGCACATAGAAGAGAAATCGGACGATAATTGGAAACATCAGTTTTGTTTCCAGACTTGAAGACAGGAAACACGCGTGCCATTTTCCACACGCGAGGAAAGGCAGCATTTTTTAAACAGTTATTAAATATGGCAGTCAGTACTGGTACGAAGATATAACTGAAGGCTTTTATTATGGCAGCTGGAATGCCATCAGGTCCAGGAGACAAAGATGGTCTCAGACGCTTAAGACTCTCAGTTATCAACTCCTCGTCAAAGAGAATGGAATTAGATAGTGCACCAGATGGGAGGCAAACGGAATCACAATGTGGATGTTTGTAAACGGAGGAAAAATGTTGTGCAAAACTGTCGGCAACATCCCGAATTTCCGAACCCTGAGAGTCAACTAAGCTGATACTTAAATCTGATTTAATGGAACGCTTGCGAACGTAACGCCAGAACTGACTAGGACGATTTGAGGCATACCTCTCTAAAGACTCAAGATAGGAGTCGTAGTCCCGCTTGTATAAGCGTTTGCAAAGAGAACGCACACGGCGAAACTCATCTGCCCGATTGTGAAACCCAGGGCGTTTCGCTTTACGATGGGCCCGTTCCTTGAGCTTTAACGCCGTTATTAGTTCCCTTGAAAACCAGGAAGGGAACTTCCTACGCGTAGGAGTATGCAAAGGTATGTACCGACGCATACCATCAAGAACTATTTCTGTAAAGCGACTGACTTGTCCATCTGAATCATTAATGTCATTTAAAAGGGACCAGACGACGGAAGAGAAGAAATTGAAAAGACCGACATAATCACCACGTGCATACGCGAAACGGGGCGAATTCCCCACCCGATCTCAGTTAGTAGAAGGTGAGGCAGAGACAGCAGTAGTAACTAGAAGCGGAGGGTGAAATTTTTCACAGCGAGTCAGCGGTATGTCCGAACTCGAGACTCGAACACTTTCAAAATTCGATAGACAGATGTCAAGAATATTACCGCAACAGTTTTCAATGAAATTGTGTTGCTGCAAAGAGTTAAAGGCTATGAAATCAAGTAGAGCGTTACACTTACTTAATATGTAATGATTGTTGTGAGAAGAAATAAGTGAGTTCCAGTTGATACCAGGAGTATTAAAATCACCTAAAATAAGAAGTTTGTGTTTGCTATAATAATCAATGAATCAATCAATCAATCAATCAATCAATCAATCAATCAATCAATCAATCAATCTTTATTTAATGTGCGCAGGAACAACCATGTGGTCTTTGTGCTGCAGCACAAAAAAAAAATGAAAAAGCACAAACATGTTTACACACACAGAGAGAACACAAAAAAAAGAAATAAATAATACATGAAATGAAACTGAGACGAAAAGTATCACGGAAATTAAGCAAACAACGAGTATCATCACTTATATACACAGTGAGAGAATTTTTTAGCACACCAGGAAATAAAGAAAAAAAAAAAAGAACGGTAGGTAGAAGAGAAAAAAAAAAAACAGATAACTGACATTGATTATAGTAATATAGAAATATACATAAAATAAACAACCATTCCAGACGCAACAAGTGCATGGTACTTAAAACACAGGCTAGAAATACAGAATAATACAATAAAGAAGTAAAATTGAACAAGGGACAGTAAGATTCGAATATAAAGTTTAAAGTTGAAATATAAGCAAGAAACGGATAAAAAGTAGTTCAAGATACAGACAGCATTGAACAGGAGAAAAAGCAAAAAGTGAAGTAAATACAATTTAAGGCTAGAAAGTGGGAGTTATATGTGATAAAGTACTATTTAGAATACAACGCTACGAACATCCAATGTAAATGAACAGAGCGAGTTTTGGAAGATGTCAAGGTGAGGACAAAAAGAGTTAAATAACCACTGCATCCTGTCCAGAGGGGAGTGGGAATGAAGAGGAGAAACCTGAAATGGTCTGAATTCCCTCATGCTCTTTCGCGGAACGCGCAGTAGGATGTACTCTAAGAGCTGAGGGCACATAATGTGGCCATGAAGGAGTTTGTACAGAAATATGATATCAAGTCTGATACGACGGCAGTGAAGGGAAGGAAGATTCAGTTGGGCGCTCCTGGTGGAGCGAGAGGGGGAAGTTGCGAAAGGAAAGCGATAATGAAATATCCGTAAAAATTTTTTTTGTACTCTGTCAACCTTGTCCAAGTTCGATTTGCAAGTGCCATTCCAAACAACCGACGCATACTCCAAGACCGGGAGGCATATGGACAGGTACAGTTTTAGGAACGGAAGTGGAGTATGGAACTCTCTCGAAAGTCTGCAAACGAATCCGAGTGTGCGCATAGCCCGCTGAGCAATGCGTTTAGTGTGAGAGGAGAAGCTGAGGGTGCGGTCAAAAAGTACACCAAGGTCATTAATTTCATCAACCCTATCCAACAGCACAGAATTGACAGAATAATGGTAGAGAAAGCTATGTGTTTTACGAGTAAAGGACACAACCCTAGTTTTGGAAGAATTGAGGGTAAGTCGATTCATCGCACACCAATCAGAAAAAGCAGATATGTCCGATTGCAACAACACGCAATCTTGAAAAGAATGTATTACCTTGAATATTTTTATATCATCAGCATAAAGAAGAAACGAGGAGTTCTTTATCGCCGAGGAAACATCATTAATAAAAAAAAAAACGGAGAAGAGAAGCGGGCCTAGTACTACTACTACTACTACTACTACTACTAATAATAATAATAATAATAATAATAATAATAATAATAATAATAATAATAATAATAATAATAATAATAATAATAATAATAATAAAGTGCAGTTTTCCTTTATTGCTTTTTCGATCCTGTTGGCGTTTTTTTCGTAGAGGCTATTCTGAAAACTGTAATGGCACGTAAATCCGCGGCATTGCTGGTAACGAACTGCTCTGCGTCAGGTCAGAGGGCTGTACTAGAAGAGAACTGAGGAAATGATAAATAAGCTTTCATTTACAATATCAAAAACTGTTTACTAAGAAGATCGCCTAATAATCATGAATACAAGTCCGCGCGCCTGAAATCCTATGCTGAAGAGCCACAAAACGAAGAACAGATGATGAGGTGTGGAAAAGCACTAATAAAAAATTGGCAGAGCACAGCTTCGTCGCTTAGCGCATCAAGCGGCGTAAGCTAACTGGTATTGGCCGCTGAAAGGCTTCAATCGTCAGAAGGCTGCGGTCCTGTTGCCCCATTGTTGCCCACATGGAAACGGGCGACGAATACAACCGCTTTGCAGTCTCTATTCAGTTCTTTCTCACAGAAACGCTAACACGGAAATGTGTTAGCGCTCGCAGTCGCGCCACCGCTGTTCAAACGGTTCGAGTTACTGGTTCGGCTGAAGGATTCAAAGCCCTCGATGCAACCGACTTCCACCGCTCTCTGGCCCGCAATTCAGGTATCGTGTTCATCCCCGGCGACTGCCGCTTCGGTCGCACAGGCCGGGGATGAGAAGAAGGGGTGACAAGTAAGAATTAAGGGAAGAAGTTTACGTGCATGAAGTGGAACACCCAGATGTTCTGAAGGCACACGAACTTTTAGACCTGAGTATAGGGGAGGTATTGAGCCCCTAGAACCAAACTAAATGCCAGAACATTTGTAAAGATTAACCTAAGCACCTGAGACGGTGCCGAATTGTACAGTAGTGCATACAATTTTTTCAATCCTGGCTTTATCAGTGCAGAGTAAAGAAAGATCGTCCATATATGCAAGCACTCTGACGTTGTTCCGAAGAAGGCAAACGCCAGGAATATTACTATTACGAATATTAACACTCAACACACTGCTTCCAGGTAAAGGACAAAATGCAGCGCAGACTTAGGACAGCCTTGTTGTATAGAAGAGAGGATTGGTACAGGGACTGATCATTGATGTGTCCATCTACAATCAATAGAGTAGAATCATTCTTGTAAGACATTGCACCCTCTTGTGTTCACTCAGCATTCGCCCCCTTTAGAAGACAAACAGGAATAAGTGGCGAAACTGGTAAAATGCTTTTGCGAGGTCCACTTGAAGCAAAGCAATCCAGATATTTCAGCAAGAGCATGACTCGATGTTTGTACGCACATTGTGCCGATTACTTTGAACCAGAGCGGCCCTTCAAGTCACACCTCTGGTGGGGGCCCATTAGGACCGAAAATGCGAATTTTAGGCAACTCGCTTGAATGTTAGCTATAATTTTTCTAATGGTTAGTTAGAACTAGCTATTTAGAGTAACCTCTCTCAAAATGCCATCAGATCAGCCGTTTTGATATGGCATTTTGGTGAAATTTTGCGTGAAAACGCCTGACCTGATGCGTGAAATTTATGAAGATTTTGAAACTGTTTAAAACTATCCTGCTAGACGTCTTGACGATAATATTTCATGTCGATACCCTTCATCGGTATTTAAAACCTGTTAATCAAATCAAGTACTTAAGTGTAACGATATCCAATGACCTCAACTAGAAAGCACACATAAACAACATATGCTGCGTAGCTGAAAAGAAGCTCTGGTACTCAGGACGTAAGTTGAAACTCGCTCCTGAAAAAACAAAATTAGCCGCATATATGACATTTGTCCGCCCGACATTAGAGTACGCGAGCGTTGCGTGGGACCAGTTCAAGAGGAACCATACAGAGAAAATTGAGAAAGTTCAGAGAAGAGCAGCGAAGTTCATCTTATCGCAATATCGTTCAACCGACTCAGTCACTAAAATACTCGAGAAACCCATCTATGTCAAGCAATCTATCGCCTGAAGTGGTATTTATGACACTATGCTAAGGAGAACGTGTACAATAATAGAGGAAGAAATGACAAAGGTCACTGCAGAAAGTGAGAAAGTGCGTTGGGACAATGCGAAAGCATTAGAGTTGGCGCGACGTCCGTGGCTCCTGGTCGACGGCTTTCTACATCTACTTACGCACTTTTTTCTCATGACCTATGGCTCACATGACTATAATTCACATGATTCTTGACTCAAATGACTCATGACTTGCACAAATCGCATATCTCTTTACTTACACAGTTTCTTCATTGTCGCTTGACTAATCATTCATGATTCGATGATGCAGCACTTTTTCTACCATGTCTCATCCGGCCATTAATGATGACGTCACGAGGGAACCCGTTTCCGGTTTCACATTTTAAAGACAACTCCGGCGCCAGCATAGCTTGCTAACGTTTCTGGTATAGTCAGCAGAAATGTGCATATACAGGTTCCAGAATTCACAATGACAGTCGGCAGGCAGGGACCGTCAACACTGCCGCATCATAACCATAAAGGCAGAATTTTAGTGTTCTCGAATTAATTTTTCCTTCTCCTATATGTTTTTCAAATCTTGGCCTTCAAAATAAACGCTGCGCTTCTGACAGTTTCCATTCCTTCCAAGATGCATGCATTTTTATCTGAAATCTTTACATAGAAGTATTGGCTTTAATTGGTCTGTCAGGCTGCTTTATCAGAGCTCCCACATTCCGATCTTAAAGCCGTTCAGAGCGTATATATATATATATATATATATATATATATATATATATATATATATATATATATATATATATATATATATATATATATATATATATTTCCATTTTTAAGCCGTGCAAAGCGCATATATATATACCGGGTGTCCCAGCTAACTTGAACCAAGTGGTACAAAATAATATATTTGAGGTAGGTCAATGAAACCAATTGCATTCAACTGCCAGCCTCCTTGGGCACTACAGGCAATTTTTTGTTTTGCAATTACTTAATTAGCTAATTATGTTAATTTATCTAATTTATTAAATATCGACTTTAGACCAAACTTGTAAATTGGAAAGTTGTAGAGCACCTTCAGAAACCCCCATTTCATTAATTGCGATAAAGAAAGTCTCACGTGTATCGTTTTTTCCGGGCTCAGAAGAAAGCCCGCGAAATACAAATAATACCACGTGACTAGTGCATTTGTGCGCCGCGATTGTGGTGCTCTCAGTCGTGGTTTGAGCGAACGAAATCAGCGGCGGCCGTGTCTTCTTGGCCCCGTGGCCTAGTGGTTAGAGCGCCCGTCTCGGCTGCGGGAGGTGGTCAGTTCGAAACCCACCGCCGGACACCCACCGGTAAAAATGGGTACAAGCGTCCCCCGGCCTGGGGCTCGGCTTTTACAGGGGTGTGCGTTTGTGAGAAGCTCCGTAAACCCCGCTGCGCGCCCCTCCTCCGCAGTGGGCCCAAACCCGAAGCCATCGCAGGCCGATATGCCTGCGATGGCTTCTTCGCCCGCGTCAGACAGCCGGCCCACGTGACGGTGCAGTAGCAGCGAGAGCGGCGAGCCGACACCACCGACATTTTAACATGGCCTCCTTCTCTCCCATCAGCGAACGTCACGACAAACGAATGAGCGATAAGGTATCAGCCACTGAATCTGCGCATACAAGCTTGGGTAAAGGGGCGAGATGATATCATGTGACTCGACTAAAATTAGCGCTGCACCTTCATTTGCCGGTTTTTTATCGCCATCCGCCTGTCGTGATGTAGGCTACTGCGGTGCGCAGGCCTGGCCAAAATCGCGGTGGTGACGGGCGAGCTCGAGCTCGCTCGAACCATCGCCAAATTTCTGCCTGCCGCTGCAACGGGACCATCGGGTCACAGCCGCAGCTTATGTCGTTCGCTCAAACCACGACTGAGAGCACCACAATCGCGGCGCACAAATGCGCTAGTCACGTGGTATTATTTGTATTTCGCGCGCTTTCTTCTGAGCCCGAAAAAAAAAGATACACGTGAGACTTTCTTTATCGAAGTTAATGGAATGGGGGTTTCTGAAGGTGCTCTACAACTTTCCAATTCACATATTTGGTCTAAAGTCGATATTTAAAAAATTATAGAAATTAACACAATTAGCGAATTAAGTAACTGCAAAACAAAAAATTGCCTGTAGTGCGCAAACAGGCTGGCAGTTGTATGCATTTGGTTTCACTAACCTACCTCAAATACATTATTTTGTAACCCTTGGTTCAAGTTAGCTGGGACACCCGGTATATATATATATATATATATATATATATATATATATATATATATATATATATATATATATATATATATATATATATATATATATATATATATATATATATATATATATATATATATATATATATATACCGGGTGTCCCAGCTAACTTGAACCAAGGAAGTATGTATGTATATAGTTCAGGAAGTATGTATGAACTAAAAAAATGTCGTTATTGAACTTGGTTAGGTAGTGACATCAGATTCTATTATAGATACAAGGCCCCACATTAAACATGCCATACAATCTTGTTTCCGTTATCGGAAGTAGCGTGCATTACTCTGCATCCAAAAAGGCTATGAAGTTGATTTCTATCCAATCCTCACACCTGAAATAAGGAACCTAAGGTACAACCAACCCATGATCGAATGGGAGCTTGGACATTTCCAATGCCAAATAGTACTACCATTATCCTTCACGTTCCAGCGTGCTCGGCTCATGATCCATGACTGACCGACTAGAGGCTCGGCAGCTTCATTATACAAAGCCATCGCGCGATCTCATAACTTCATGAATTACATGTAGTTCAACGATAGAACGGGAGAGAGAACATGGCTACACGATATGAAACAGCACTGAATTAGGGTAGAGGAGGGAGCCTCTGTTTGCAAGCAGAGCCAACGTTTCAACAAGGGGATCTGCATTCGTCGTCTTCGGCTTATTTTTTTGTTATAGATGACTTCCCTTAAGTACAAAAATGAAATGTCACGATCATTGGTGAACACTGATATTACTGAGGATAGAGACTGAAGGTGTGACGTCGAAGTCGGCTTAGATTCGAATGCGCGGTACGATATCAAATTCTTCGCATTTAGTTCATCATCATCATCAGCCTGACTATACCCACTGCTGGGTGAAGGCCTCTCCCATCGTTTTCCAATTAACCCGGTTCTGTGCTAGCTGTATCCACTTGACCCCTGCGAACTTCTTAACCTCATCCGGCCACCTAACTTTCTGCCTCCCCCTGCTACGCTTTCTTTCCCTTGGCAGGAAAGTTGAGTTCAGTTGTCACTAAAAATATCCAGCAAGGGATTTTCTTTTGTGTGGAAGGTAGTGATGGGTGTTATCAGACGGAATTTCTGTTGAGCAGGCCTTGATGGCTCAGTTGGTGGATCGCTTGGTTGCTGACTCGGGGGCCCAATTTTGAGCCCAGCCACGGGGGCCGGGTTTTGATGAAGGAGAGGGGAAATGCGTTGGTGTGCTGAGTAATATCAGTGTACATCATACTATCCCCGGTAGTTAAAATTATACGTGTTTCTGCCTTACGGCGTCACTCTTAGTGAGGACTTTATAAGATGTTAAACCACGTGAATAAAACAATATGTAAGTCATCGTAAAGTAAATTGTTTTTTTGAATTTCAGACCAAATAGAATTTCTTAGTATACCAGAATCACAGACCGTAAGCAGTGTCGACTATATTTCCAACGAGCGGCTCATGATTTGGCTACTAAGCTGCCATTGTTGTCCCCCATCACGCTTTGAGAATAAGAAAGTGTCTGCGTGTGTATTACCCCCCCCCCCCCCTCCACCAACCAGAACTAAAGTTTAATTCGTGCTCTTCTTGCAGCGCTGCTCAGACCTGCGGGTGTCCGGCCGGTCATTTCAGACGTTCGCCAGAACACTGCCGCCGCTGTCCAAGGTCTCCAAGTCGGTCATCTCGCTTTTGCGATACTATCGCTGGGACCAGGTGGGTGGCTCGTTAATCGGAATACTTCTCTAAAAAGCGGAATCAAAATTTCACTCCAACTTCACTGTATTATGTAGGCCCGACTCTCGGATCAGCAGCATTCGATAGCGTGTGTTTCAGCAAATAAGTATAAATCCAGCACTCAGCGCTGCTAGAGAGGTTTAGAACAGAACGATCCGCGATACGTCCCCGTAATGAGCTACCGCACGCAACCAGTGCGTTCCTGCTAATTGGTCCGGATGCGGTAGGTCTGTGTACTATAGATAGGTAAACGTTAAGAGCATCCCCTTTGAAACTGGATACTGATAGTCACCTCCGTGCTCAACCCTTCCGTTTTATGCTTTTTAACTTAGACAACGCTTGAACTTTAACGACCTTACTTTTGGGCACGGGTTATTTTTAAATGCCCTTGTTTACCTTCGATCTAGCTTCATCCGTCCCCACCCTGCCATTTATCCGCCAATTTTACAAACGCCTCTTGCTAACCTCTGCAGACGCTGGTTCATTCAGACTTCCTTTGTTACCTCTTTCTGAATTTATTTCAATAACTAATTACAATTTGTCCACCTCACTACTACATATTAAACACTCCTCAATGTACAATAAAATGTAATTCAACTTTTTACAAACTTTGCGGATACTCTTCGCCAACAGGACACAGCCAATAATGCTTTTGCAATAATAAACATTTGGGAGACACACACTGTGCCTTCAAGGGTATGTGCGGTAGCGTGGCTAGCCACCTTCGGCGGTTGTCGTTTGGGACCCCTGTTCGTGTAGAGACACTTTTTTTAGACTTAATTCCTGAATTCGCGTCTCTCCTGTCGGACACATGTTCATTAGTATTCAGTCGTAAGCGATGGAATTGTGTGGAAGGTTACTAGAAAGGAAAATGAGCCTCCTCTAACCACATCGCACGAATGTGTTCCGACAACAGTGCGCACGGGAGCGGGGTCTATAGCGAGCTTGCATGAAGCGATGCATGATGGGTAATCCGCCATGATGTTGTCGACAGCGGACGGCGGGCAGCACCACTATCATAGCACAGCCAGCCTGAATTGACCGAATGCATTGCAATTTGCGACGGCCCACCGAGCAAACACACGGCTGTTCGTGCAATGCCCTTGCGTGTGCGCAAGATGTCGGCAGATTTCCTGAGGAGCGTACATTTGCGCCCAAAAGATTGGGCACCCTACGAAGAAGAGCAAAGCAGTGCGGCGTTCACCTGGTCAGGCTACGTGCGGACGATTCACTGCACTATGCGTCTGGACCTGTGACCGCCCGTCGACATCGCCTTCATTCGTGATTTCTAGTTCTGGTGACTATAGCTTCATACTTGCCCGGAGTTACGTAAAAATCGTGTCTGTTGAGCCGTGCGAGCCATTCTCATCAGCGCCGCTAGAGGGATCCTTTGCCTCCTCGCACCTGTGCAGACTTATCTGTAGAATCGTGAAGAATGACAGTCAGCCTCTGCGATTGCGCCAGCATCCTACGCGCATTACACGACTTGAGGCTGAGTGGCAGTGCTGCGCTGCGTCGTCTGCTGCCAGCGACAACAATATTTCGGATTACCCAGCATGCATCGCTTCATGCATGCTCCCTATAGACTAGATTTTTTACCCTCGCACGCAGGCTGCTAACGCGCTCCTAATGAACGATGGCTGATGATGATGATGATAGATTATTGTTAGAGCATTCCCTTTGAAGGAAGGTGGTGACAGTCATCACCATGCTCAACCTTTGTTTATTATGCGTTTCACCTCAGATAACTCTTCAATTTTACCGACTTTACTTTTGGGCACGGGTAATCTTTAAATGCTCTTGCTTATTCCGATTTAGTTTTCATGCGTCCCTGCACTGCTATTTAGCCAACAATCTTACAAACGCCTCTTGCTAACCTCTCCCTCCAATTCATTCATGCTTCCTTTGTACCTGTAAATCCCGTGCCTCAGGTAGAGTGAAAATGCACATTGAAATCTGGATGAATACTGCCACACTCCAGCGCTCAATTGTTTCTATATGTCCACCACACATAGCGCAAGTTTCAGCTTTTGATTACACTTCCTGTTGTAGCTTAAGGTTCTAAGACAGACTGATCTAGCTTAAAAGAGAAGGCCGCTGTCTCTTAAGTTCTCATAGGATGTTTTCTACTTAATCCGAGTTTTGTATTTTTTATATATGTCTAGGGGTCGACTTCTTTTCCATTGAATTATGGCAGTTATTAGCCTATGTCTTCTCTACTTGTCGTTTAATGCTCTTTTTTATCCGCCGTGGATTCCCACTGCTTACTGGTTAGTTAATTTTTGTCCTTTTCCCCCAATGTAAGTCAATGCTTTTTAGATGTAAGTGTTTAAATAGTTTAACTACCCAACTATTGCCGTCCAGTTTCCTTCAGCGTTCTTCGTGCAATATTTTGCTCCGAGCCTCTCGTCCCTCGAAGGACGCCCACCCCAAGTCTCCCTTTACTACTTCGTGTCTAGGTTTACCGTGGGCTCCAAGTGGTAACTTCCCAGATCTCTCATTTATTTCCAAACCCCACCTGATTTCTACCTTAAGCACAAAACTGCGTTCCCAAAGGTAAGCCCTGGAACCATTATTCTTTTCCAAATGCCTTTAGGTACTTTATATCTCTTGTATCCCAATAGTGCTGTGCGCTTCATTGTGGCGACATCCCTTCATCGCATCACTCTGGTTGCCAGTTAATGTTTTTCAACTGTACCTGTCCTTCGTTTTTGATACCCCGAGACATTTATATTCTACCAGCCTTGGTATCTCACTCCCTCGTTTTGTAACTTTCTATTAGTGAAATTGTTGAATACCATGGTAGGGGTAACATTAAGAGATAAGAAGCGTGCAGAGTGGGTCAGAGAAATAACTCAAGTTACCGACATTCCAGTGGAAATTAAGAAGAAGAAATGGACATGGGCAGGACATGTAGTGCGAAGGGAGGATAACCGATGGTCGCTTAGGGTAACAAACTGGATTTCAAGGGAAGGAAAGCATAGCAGGGGGCGGCAGAAAGTTAGGTGGGCGGATGAGGTGAAGAAGTTCGCAGGGGTCAAGTGGATGCAGCTAGCACTTTAAAACCGGGTTAAGTGGAGAAATATGGGAGAGGCCTTCGCCCTGCAGTGGGTATAGTCAGGCTGATGATGATGATGAGACCCGAGCTAATTTCGCTGAAATAAAGAGCCGTCTTTGTCTCCCTCGTATTCACAGATATTGAGCAACGCTTGTAAATATTCCGGTATATTGGCCAAAACAACAATGTCCTCCACGTACATTAATCCTGGAAGCCTGTGTTCTACGTTCGTTCCACCTAACTTACACGAGTTAAAACCAGGTTGCTTTCTTGGAGACTATTTCCGATATTCTTCATATAAATCATGAAAAACAGCCGTGATAGCGGGCATCCTTGCCATAGTCCTTTGCATACCTTGACAGTTGACTTACTTCTTACCCCCTCCCATGCAAACAAAACTTTATTAGCTCTGTATATTTCTTTTATCCACTCCATTACTACTTTTTCGGTGCCTTCCGCTTTGAGTATGTTCCACAGAAGTTCCTTATTCACGCTGTCCCATGCACCGTTTATGTCCAGAAAGGCTAAATATGGCGATCTGTTTTCCACCTTGGCTATTTCTATGCATTGGGTTATTACGAAAATGCTATCAACTAGGCGCCTACCGCTTCTGAACTCATTCTACTGTTCGATTAGTACATTATTGTTCTCTATACATGCCTGCAACATACTTTCAAAAACGCCATGTTGGTTCGATATAGTACAGTCATTGAAACTGGGCAGACTAGGATGTTCTACGTGATGGCAGCTCTCAAACGGCATTACAAGCGAAAGATAACAAACAGCACCTCGTTGCAGACGACAACTCAGGCGATACACCGGATGCTTCCACCGTCTGCGCACGGGATCCCATTTTTCTAAACATATATACCGAGGTTTCGGCGGCTCAGTGGCCTGGCAAGTTGCTTTCGAGGCTAGAACTTGGCAAAATGTGTTAACCTCTTTGAATCCAGTCACGTCCACCACAAGAGGGAACTTGTTACTGAGTGAGTGAGTGAGTGAGTGAAACGCTTTATTGAGTAAAGATAAGGGAGGGGGATGTGTAGGGGGGTTCCTAGTCCGGGACTCCAGCGGCTGCTGCTGCTATCCGCGAGCGTGTCACGACGGTCCGTTAGGGGTGGTAGGCGGCCGTATCCAACTTGTCACTGAAGACGAGAGTTAAGTAGCAGCGCCGTCTTTCACGACAGGCCAGTAAGAAACGACACTTGGCAGATGAGCCAAACAGAGCATTATCCAAATTTTTTCACTCCAAACAGCTGTTGTTTCATGAGAGCGAAGAAACGTATCTGGGAAGTAATATTACTCCTGATGGCTATTTATGAGCTTGTTGAGCACTTCCTTTTTCACATATCATGGCGTTTGATTTAGGCTAGAAAAAAGAGTACAGTAGGCCACCTGCTTTTAACGACCTTGCTATTCAGCCAGTGCAACCCACGAGAGAGTATGCTGGACACTAATATAAGCCCGTGTTCGAATTTATTCCTGACGACTATGTATGAGCGCGTTGAGCACTTCCTTTTTCACATATCCTGGCGTTTTATTTAGGCTAGAATAAAGAGCACAGTAGGCTACCTGCTTTTAATGACCTTGCTAATCAGCCAGTGCAACCCACGAGAGAGTATGCTGGACACTATGATAAGCCCGTGTTGTTCGAATTTATTCCTGACGACTATGTATGAGCGAGTTGAGCACTTCCTTTTTCACATATCATGGTGTTTTATTTAGGCTAGAATAAAGAGCACAGTAGGCTACCTGCTTTTAATGACCTTGCTATTCAGCCAGTGCAACCCACGAGAGAGTATGCTGGATACTATGATAAGCCCGTGTTGTTCGAATAATCGTCCGCCTATAGAGCCCCTCTTAAGAATGTGCTCTGCTTCCGAACAGGCACTTGTAACGACGCAGAGAAATAACCACGAAATTACGTCGAATCTTTGCTAAAGTTTTTTTCAAGGCAGACACCAGCTGCTGTCAGCGAATGGCTACTTACATCAGTACTCTGTCAATCGAGAAAAAAACTGAGTGCTGTCGTACTGTGGGTTAAGCCCCCTCCCGTCCGGTGCCGGCGGCCATGGGTGACTCCGAAGCCTAGGAATCCAGTCAGTGTATCGCCGTGCTTTAAAAAGATATCTTGTTTCTAAGTGCGCTTAATATTTTGATCTCTGTTCTAAGGTGTGCTTGGCTTTTAATCCCGAAAGGACATAACTGCTGCACTCCTTAGTCATAAAATGGTTTTAAAACTGTTCCCAAGGACGCGGGATCAAATCCCGGCCTCGGCGACAACTTTTCCATGGAGGCGAAAAGCAAGGCGCCCGTGTGCTGTGCGATGTCAGTGCACGTTAAAAAAACCCAGGTGGTCGAAATTACCGAAGTCCTCTACTACTGCGTCTCGAATAGCCTGAGTTGCTTTGGGACGTTAAACCGCACAAACCAAACCAAATCATACCAAAACATTTTTTACGTGTATTACTACGGGACGCCGCTCTACTCTGGATGTAAAGTGGCCCCTAATAGTCCGCACGTCACCCCGAAGTTATATGTGCACAGAAGCAGCATATATGTAGGCGAACAAAGAGTACAAATAAAAAATGTATCACTGGGGAGTCGTGAAGAATGCCACTGTATGAAATAGTTGGCGATACACCATATGCCGGTAGGGCTGTCGCTATCAATGAAACGAACATGCGCTCATCCCTGGTTCATTCCAGAGTAAGCAACCTAAAAAACTTTGTAAATTTACTATACTAAAGCTAATTACTAACAGAAGAAGGAAAGTGATTATGCTACAAAGTTAATTAGCCAGCTCAGCTATAACTCTGTTATACTCATCGATACGAGAGGAAGCTGTGTATAACGGAGATGCTTTGTTAGACGGGATGGATCTCACGAGTGAGAGAGGGAAAGAGAGCGAAAAAACAACTTTATCTCCAAGGGTTCGAAGATCGTGTACGACTGCACTTCAGCCTAAATCCTAAGTAGGGGTGACCTCTAATGCCCAGGTTAACATGAGCTTCCTGTGTTGTTTTCTTCTGCTTGAGCAGCAGTAGATTCCAGCTCTCTTCGGAAGAAGGTGGTGCACTGGAACTTGCCGCAGCACTCAGCCAAACATGATTTTCTTGATGTATACTTTCCTTGTTTGGCCAAGCACGTCGTTTTCGCTGAAGTCCAGCACAGTGAGCTATGTTGGTCAGGGAGTCACACACAGCCTGGCGACTGTATTAAATTTTCTTTCCATTGCACAGGTTCCTTCACTGCGCCACCCAGAACGGCGAACAAACGGATGAAGTCATCACTATATAAGCTCTATGAATGGATGAATTCAGTGGTCATGCAATTGTCCTGACATATTGTGTGCCACCGGCGTGCTTAGCAATTTTACGTGCCGATTGATCGGAGGCAGTTACCGAAGTTGTGTCTAAATGCCAAAAAAGCAGGTGCCAAAGAATGTTTAACCAATGTCCTATCCTCATTCATCGCTGTGTCAAATTTAATGACGTTCACACTTATATATGTCATTGCCATCTTTTGTGATGCTTGGGAACTTATTGGGATCAATTTATTTGAAGTATTTTTAAACCTCCATACATGTTCCCATTCTTCGATATCTTAAGCAACTCTATTTCTAATTCAAAATGGACTCATAAAGCGCCTTTTTTGTTTGGATCAGTCAGAAACGGAGCGCAAATGCCGCTTTATGTATTCGAATTGTGCTGATGATGACCGCAGGTGGTGCTGGTGGTATCCGACCGCGGCGACAACAGGCTCATCGCGGACGTGCTCAGCGCACAGGCACGCGAGCACAACGTGAGCGTGCAGCACACGTACTACGTGCCAAACGACTACCGAGACGATGCCAACGGCACCATACGGCGAATCATTCGGGACTCGCACACCTCGACCAGGGGTGAGCAGTCTTCAATCGGCGTCTAGCCTCTTGCAGTGGAACATGGAAATCTGCAGGTTAGGCTAGCAAAGGGAGACAATTTCAGAATAAAAAAGAGAAAAAGGAATTTTTAATGTATACGTGTCATGCAAGCCAATCGAGTACAAGGTGCTAAAAGGCAAGAAATCTAGGTTTCAATAATAATTCTTCTTTGAGCTAGTCGCATGGGTCGAACGTTGACTCAAGGTTATTTGATTATTCTAACTATAAGACGGTTTATTCTCAAGCACATCTATTACGAAATTATAGACCTGCGACGCTGCCCCTCGGCAAGATTAATGCCTTTTTTTTTCTTCAGATTTCCCCGCAATTACCTGTTTTACGCGGTTAATATTATGGCTTCTATGAAAGTGTCCGTAGAGAAAAGGTGCCAAACAACACTTTTTGACGGTAGAAAAGGTAACTGTTTTCAAATTACATGTGTGCTTAATCAGTGTTTATAGCATCAGAAAAAAAAAAAAAAACATTGCCCTCGTGCGCAAACAAATGCGCGGTGGCACAATTATACATTCTGAAGCACGTAAAACCTTATCCCGTAAGCAGTTATTAAATTTTCAAGCTAACAAGGACAAAGCGCTGGAGTCGCAAATAACTCAATGAACGTCAAAAAAATACGCTATGATAGCGTAGCCCTAACAACGTAATACATTGGGAGGAGCGGTTTTAAATATTTTTAATGACGTCACCAATGCACTTCCTGATCCGTTGGCATGTAAAGCTTTCCGATGAGTGTCATGAGCCTAGTAAGGAGATGCGGAAAGTGTTGACGGTGTTGGTAGAGTGCAGGACTTGCCTGGCGAGCTTTTCGTACCCAATCTTTACCAGGAAAAAAAAAATTATATTGCCGCTGTAAACGTAAATCTCGTGAACTTATTAAGCCTGGAGGAACACACTCGGTAGTAAAGAAACCTAGGTAGTGATGTTAATAACGGAGCAAGATCGCGTTTATAGCTCTGCTCAGCGAGAAACGCAGTAAATGGTCTCTCAAAAGAAAATGATAAAAAACAAAGATCTTAATGCAGTGAAGTGGGTCAAGTGATTTAGACCACGTAAACAGGAAGTAGTAAAGTAGTGAACAAGCTGGACTTATGTTCCACGCCAGCTGATTCGCAATGAACGACAACAACTATGGAGGAGGAGTTTTGAATGCTCTGGACCTGGCTCGTGATATTATGCTAGCCAGAATGAGGGATTAGCCACTTAGCTGGACAAGAAATAAAACACAATTTTGCTGACGTTCCGTTATCCAGCTGTGTTTTGCTTTCTCTCCACATTAATCGGTAAATAGCGTTTGTAAAAAATTATTTCCCAAAACGTTGTTATGAAATAAAGTGCAATAACAGATTTTTCACGCAATTGGTGGCAATATAACCATTTACATTTACAGGTAAACGCTTACTAAACATGCCATCTCTCTCTCTCTAGTTTAAAGCTCCCGAGTTGAGGAATAGGCTGAAGATAATAAAAACTTTATTTTCTTCAGGAAAAAAAGAATTATTACAGCTGGCTGAGCACAATAACTTCTAATCACATCGCAACTCGAGAATAACCAACATCGTAAAAACAAACATTTTACTTTTTGTCGGTCCTGTTCGAAGTAACACGCATTAAGTTCAGATTAAAACCACGCTACTGAATGTCCAAAGGAAACTTCTACGATTTATTAGTGTTAGAATGTCTTGCTTTTTGATACTGATTTGAGACCCTTACGAAATCGCACACTTCGCCATATTTATTTCATACGTATTCTGATTCGTGTTTCTGCGTTCAGTGTTTATTCTAAGAAACATTTTTGATGTCTTAAGCTAAGGTACAACTT
Organism: Amblyomma maculatum; assembly: GCF_055883805.1. NCBI lineage: Eukaryota > Metazoa > Arthropoda > Arachnida > Ixodida > Ixodidae > Amblyomma > Amblyomma maculatum. The sequence continues at coordinate 125,892,418 of NC_139348.1, read as the reverse complement.
TGTGCAAAAATATTGGAAACCGAGATTGACGCTTTACATAAAACGTAATCGTCATCCATAGGGAATTCGTTGTTTCAAGCAGGTTCCCTTTTATAAGGGCGATAAGGAACGCGAAAAAACTTTTGTCCAAAGCAATTGCGGACAAGGTTGCGGCTGTACAGCCACCTTGCTGAAAATATACATCCTCTTGTTTTGACCATATATACAAGAAATGCTGTTCGAATGTCTATGCATCGTTTTATCTTATAGGAGCCAACCTGTCTGTCTGTGCTTAAATGAAAGCTTTCTCCGCACTTATAAGCGGCATTGAATTTCGTGCAGTGAGGATGTGTCTCTCATCCACTTTTTCATTATTAGGGGTTGCGCGTAATGCTGCGTTTCGAGGTGGTTCAGTTTTATGAAAGTGCGGGGAAAGCTGAAGATAGTTTTCATAACCATTTCATATATTTTATTTTGAACATTTGAAACAGTTTTTTCACTTCAAAAGCTAACGTCTTACTTTACAAATTAGAAATTGCAGATATAAGATATACAAGCCGATTACAGGACAGAGTGAAGGCGGGCTCAAATAAGTTTTATTATTGTTAAAACCTGTGCTTGTTGGTAACGGTTTAGTGGAATAACTTTTTTTTAGGAGTTTAAAATTATACACAAAAAAAACTTTAGGCGTTTTTAAGAGGCGCTCTGATGGGCTTCAGTTCACTCATGCGCTCCCGGTGGAAGGAAGTATCCAGGTTTTAGAATTGTGAATCGGCATCACGGACGAGCGCACAGGTTGGATCTAGCAGGCACAATCTAAAAAAAGAGGTTCTAAATCGCTACACCGCTAACCTCTTCGAATACCTAAGCGCAACTGGACTTCACTCCTTCCTTTAACTTTCTATCTCCTACATTTCATTCCCCCTTTCTCAACTTATGCCTCGTGGCAAATGTTTCGAAAAAAAAAAAAACTATGCTTCGGCTCATTCGAAATTAGTGAAACGTGGCATAATGAAGAACAGCCCACTTGGGGTTTTGCGAAACTCATGGCCGCGTAACATAGAATGCGGTCTTGCAGCGCAAGCAAACCTTGCAAACCCTCATGAAGCTGCGAATGTGATAGTAGACGTGTTGATAAGGCAGCTGAATTACAACCTTGATGATGCCAAGTCGAAGGCATCTGAAGAAAAGGAGAAGCGTCGGGTCGCGATATTTTATATCCATCTTTTATTCCACCTCCTCAAGGAAATGGCGCAGAAGTTTTGCCGGAGGTTACAGTTTACGTCACAAAATTAGTTTGGTGCTTTCTTACTGCAGTCACAGGAAAGCACGAAGCCGTGTTGCCGGAAAAAAGCACTAATTACGTTTGTGACGTGCAGAACAGGCATTATGTACACCATGCCACTTACCGGGTAGCAAAGTTTATATATAGGCAAAAGAGAAAGGACTGTGAATGACCGCACAAGAGAACATCGCAGGGCTATTCTATCACTGACAGGAAGACCTTAATTGTTAAAACATTTTAACAGTTGCGAAGGCTCCCACCCAGTATGCGATGCACGTTGGACTCGATAAAAAAAGCGGGAGTACTTGGAGCTTAAAATTCACGAGGCGGGCGACATGGGTGTCAGCACCACCACTTCCCCCTGGTGTTGGCAGCGGAAGAAATTGGTTATGTGCCCAGTAGCATGCAATGCAGGAGGAGAGATGGCGCCACGAGACACGATGTGAATGACGAGGCACCTGCGTGTGCCCCAATGAAAGCTATATATGTTCATATATGTGCCGAGTAAAACCTAGCTGAAGCCTAGCGGGGGCCCCTGGTGTGCCCCATATGTTTGTGTCTGTTTGTAAACAGCTAAGAAAAGGATTCCAGCAAGGATTTATGTATATACATAGTGCAACGGTGACCATATGCGTCCCGATAGGTCTCGCCGAAAGGTCAGGCCCGTTGTGCAGTATTTGTGTTTATTGTTGTACCTGCAATGCAGTGTACGTTCTTCTGGCGGAGACCGGCGTACTGGTGGACTTCGTGCGCCTCATGCACCACGCGGGACTGCTGGAAGGAGGGGAGTACGTCATCGTGTCAGTCGAGGAGGAAGACACCTACGACCGCCGCAACAAATACCAGTACATGAAGAAAGGTAAGTGAAAATTGCAGCGGCTTAGCTCACTTAAGCCTGGTTATTCAACTCCAAGCGTGTTAGGATTGGTCAAGCCGTATTTCTAAGCCAGGTTCGACTGATATGGGCAACCTAGTTTATAGAGCGTAAACTCGATTAAGTATTTCCGAGCACAGTTTGTTGTGGTTTAGCTCCTACGTGTGTACAGAGGGGAAACTCGATTAAGCATGGCCAGATGTTTGTCATGATTTAACTCATCCATGACTATCTACGAACGTGAAAGAAACGCTACCGAACCCCTGGTTCCAGTGCTCGATCCCTGCATGGTTCGCAGATATCCATGCAGCCGGTTCTAGGCGGGTCTAGGCGGCACGAAGGCGTCGAGGACATCTTGAAGGGAGAGGTCACGGGAGGGGAGGTACATGGGAGGGGGTGGTGGTGGAGGGAAAGGGTAGACAGGGAACTTGAAAACTATGTGGCATTGTGCCAGGCAATGTGTATGCTTGTGGAGTTAGGTACCGATACGAATAACATTTGCCAGGTGTGTGAGGAACAAGAATCAGCAGCAGGTGTGCGAAGTAGAAGCAACGCAGCGGTCGAGGAATAAGCGAGACCCGTCGTCGCTGCGCACCGTACGTGCGAAGAAAAAGCATGGTGAGTTCCCCGCGCCGTCTTTGACGCCAAGGTCATGGGGCGTGTGCACTGAGAAACTCTTTAGACTAGGCCGGTGAAGATTCGCTTCAGTAACCCCACAGCGACAGCACGCCACAGAAGCGGAGCTGTGATGGACGTCGGGTGCACGCTTAGCTAGTAGTTAGCGCCGGAATATACACAAGTACTGCGTATACTGAGAACTATGTGGTGGCATGCCAACAGGTAACAACTAGTTCGGCCACGTGTTTACTTCGTATTCGATTTGCTTTTCCTTCACTAGGGCACATCTCGTTGACATGGGCGCCACTCTATGCAACACTGGACGAAGCATCAATGCACACCACAAAAATGTAAAGAAACAGAAAGCAACTAGAAAATGACGATAACAAAACGCTCATTCGGTGATCGTCGCAACCAAAAAGACCGCTTTTGTCACCGCTGAAGAGGAAGGTAGAGATTTTTCTGCCTCTTACGGGAATGTTTGTTGAAATTTCGAATAGTTAGCTTGTAATCAAGGTTTGCGTACAATTTAGGTTTGACTTGAAAAACGTCCTATCTTCTTGGCAGTGGGTTCGAAAATTTGTTCCACACGGCGATCGGTAAATAGCGCTACAGTAGAAATATAGATATTTCACGTACCAAATTCGCTCAGGTGACGGAGGTCATCGCAGGAAAGGACACGAAATATTTTCTATTACCTGGGGCTGTTTAACATGCACTGAAGTTGCATAGCAATAAACTGCCTTAAAACTTCTGAGTTAGCCTCTTCCTATGGCCGTCTGCACAGCTTCTACCTTACTGTCTAAGAAATTTGAATCAAATATTTTTGTATCAAAAACAGCAGGCCGGAAAAAGCGTGATGATCTGGACCGGGAATGAGGGAAACCTGAACCTTGTCTAACTGAAATATAGCTTAGGTTTCCGGCGTACTTCTTATGGTCAATCTTCCTGTCTCGCAGACGGCTGTGCAATACGATCATCCGTTTGACCATTCCGTAAAGCGCTTTAACCATTGAGCCACCACGGCGGGTTACAGTAACGAAATGTGGCGGCTTTAGAAGAAAATGAAAAAGAAGCGTAAAATTGAATGTAAAAATGCTGTAATATATATGATATTTATTCATCGTAAACATGCAATATTAACTAAATGCACAACTTCCGAAGCCAACTTTTGGACGTGGGGAAATCGGCTATATGTCTGGGAAAAATTGGTGCACGCATTATTAGAATATAGAGAGCGTATGACAAATAAAACTAACTGAAGATCCACAAGTCGGCGGCTAGCCGATATAAACAAACCCCTTGTTTTTGCTCATTCTGCTTCTCTTCAGGGCCAGTCAAGCTCATTTTGAACTCTATATACTGCATACACAAAAAACAGGCACCAGTGGTCACGACTATAAAACTTCGGAGTGAGCATTATTTTGATCATCTGTCCAGTGTCTACCTTACTGCCTGAAAAATTCGAATCGAATATTTGTGATGAAAAATAGCAGGCCGTAAAAAGCTTGGAATCAGGGAAAGCTGAACCTTGTTTACATGAAATATATCTGAGGTACCCGAAACAGCTGTTATGGTCAAAGTTCCTCTCTCGTAGACTGCTAAGCTTTCGTAGATTTTGTTTTATTTGGTTAGGTTCTGTGACCCCTTCAACGCATCATTTTAGTCGAACATTTATCTGGGGAATTGGGGTATTTCCGGCATTGTACTTTAGTAGTTGTGCACCGAAAGCCGTGTTTTGTTTGGCATTGTTTGCAGACGTCTTTCAATGAAACTAAAACTACAGTGGTTTAAGCTCAGTCATAACAGGATATACGTAGCGAATGATTAGGGTTTGGCTCGGGGTTGAACTTAGTTATTCGCTGTTAGGCTGCGCCGTATAAGCCATAAAAGCACTTTTGCGGTTTATACTTGTGTAAAACACGTGTTTATTCAATGATATGGAAACGAAGATCGACCAGCGGTTCTTAAAGTAGTTTGCCCCCATCTCAGTTTTACATGCACGAAATGGTCTTCCCCTGGTACGCAAGATTAATGGCGGTTTCCTGTTGAGCAGTGTAAACATGAGAATCCAATAGGAAATCAATATGGAACTTCACCTTCATAGACTCTCTGAGCTTAAACTTCTTGTTGGACTGTTGAATGGTCTTTTTGTAGTTCGGCAGCGACTTGGCGTATTTTCCAATCCGACACTTGGCGCCACCGCTCATCAAGATATTCTTCCCGCTTATCAGATGTCTCCGATACTCGCATAGCCTTCCTATTTTAGCTTTCGCTACAAAACGCATTGTACGCGCAATCACTTTAAGAATCACTTTAAAATCTAATCTTCAAAGGAGGTGCTACTAAATATCAGTGCAAATTACCTTGAAATCAAGATAGAGCACCTTCGGCGCGCCATTAGGTAATGTGGCTGAATGCCCCTCGACACTTCAGGGTATTTATCACATCGCGGCGACCATTCTGTGTAAACGAGACACATAATGCTGGTTTCAATCAGTCAGATCAAATGTTCTATTTAGCGTGAACCAAACAAAAGTGAACCACACAGTGCCTCAAAAGAGTGTTCGGCACTCCCTCTAGCTCAATTCCCTCTTCACAAACGTCTAACGAACAGCCGGGGACACTGGGGGTGATTTGAAACCATTTAAAAGGGGGAATATGTTTCTCAGAAGCAACGATCACGTGTTGACCATGTGGGTGTGCCAAGTTTTGCGACCGTCTGAACTTCGGAAACACTGCGGGTGCTTTCTTGATAGCCCTCATACATACTAGGACCGTGTATGAATCCGGACTACCACCACCCATTTTCTAACCTAGTTGGTAGATCGAAAACGCTGTATTGATTTAGGCGAACTGGTTCCCTCCACTCTCCGTATTTACGCATGCGCCAGGAAGCCCAGAGTAAACATTTCGGAGCAATCCTGGCTTCCCAACATCAAACTCGTGTTCCAACAACAGGGTTTCTTTTTTATTGCCATAAAACCGTAATAATTCGGCGTATAGTAGAGTGTTTTTGTTCGTACCGAGGGTCGCTGACTGGCTTCATTGGTTTCGCTGAATCAAAACGCTACACGTCTTGCTCGAATGCGTGGGAGACGAAGAAATAATAGGAAATGTGGGATTCCAGCCTGGTGTTACGAATTATAGGAGGTTACAAGCCCTGCCGTCTATACCCATGAGCAAGGAAGCATTTTTTTGCTCATGGCTAGAGATAGGAGGGCTTGGTGAAAAAGCGGAAATTAAAAAAAAAAACACGTTTTTTCTTTCGTCTTTTTTATCCTGGAGGTATACAAAACAGAAAAAACAAAAACAAATTGTAATACCAATAAAATGAAACATAAAAATATGTTCAATTTCTTGACACTGACACACGACTGCTTATAAATAGGGCAGGACGCTTTGAAGGTTGCAGGAAACTATTTTTTTGCCGCCGTTATGTAGTTTTGATTGCACAAATTAAGTTTAGTTCGTGATAAGGGTTTAATCTGGATTTTGTTTTTCGCTCTTCTCTTAGCTTCGAAATGTAAACATATTAAATGTAGTTTTGTTTTGCTTATTTATATTTCGAATACAGTACGAAGAGAAGCTAGTTTGCCGTAGTATAATAGGCGAAAAGGTTTCGCTCGGTTGCAAATGACAGTGCATCAGCGGCGACACCACCGTTGCGGAGGCTGGCCGATGTCATGCATCGCAGCGCTGTTCATAGTAAGTCATGGTGCTGTGCTGTGACGTCATTAGTATTCGCTGATATGGTTCCCAGCTTCATATGTCATTTATTGGGGTGCTATCGCTAGGTCTCTATCGGGAGAAAGAGCCTTTAACAATTATTAGAAAGCCGTATAATGTACGAGCATATGTGAAGGGTTTGTTGTGTCCAGTACTTTGCGTATGTGACCTCACTTACAGAATGAACCCTAACATGCTTTTTATAGCGCCATAATTTATTGCCCCTTTGAGGAATAACTTCAAATTGGCAGGTTACCAGGAAAATCAAAAAATCAAAAATGAATCTCAACATGAACAGATTGGAACAATGTATTTGGAAGCGCAACAGCAAAATTGCCAATACTTATTTCCATGTCACTGATTTAACGAAAAATGCGATGAACTGTATGCTCTCCAAGAAACATCCCAGGAAAATATACACAACTCGTAGTTCACGTAGTAGACTTGAACAAACTAAAGAGAACACTCGCAAAAATAGCCTGCATTTTTTATCACAAATTTTCATAAGAAAAAAGTGATGACCTTTCACCTATCAAGATTTCACAAAATGAAAAGGCACCCGTTGATTTCAATGGACTAAATTATAGCTTAAAGATTTTGATAAGTGTCCACAGTTTATTTCCGCAAGGTGGATTAGAAAGGAAATTATTAAACATTGAACTGCACATAAAAATTCACGTGAAAGGAAAAGCAAAATTACGAATAAGCATGAGTAAACATAGAAGAGGAGCATACAGAAATGCGGCCTTTACATATGGCCGCATGTTTGATGTAAGGAAAAATGAGCTTATTATTAAAGCTCATAAGTATAAAAAAAGTACAGTTGAACGTAATTATACAAAAGGCTAGAACGACCAACAAGAACTAAGAAGGACAAAGAACGTGGGCAGACCTTATTCCCACATGACCGATTGCCGAAAAAACAAAAACTCGAGATAAATCATATTTTGTGGATTGTAGTCTGTGGATTAGACGTTTCGAAGAGCTGAACTTTCACGTATGCGGGCTATGTTTATGTGCGGACGACACATCATTTAATTTTTGGTATCGTTTGTCAGACGCGGAAAACCTACTAATGACCTAAAACCTAAAACCTAAAAGGACGAGCGCTGTTTTGTAACACACGAAAACGAGCTCTTTGTATAAGAAATATAATGTAATAGAAAAAAGGTAACGTGCCCTGAGTTTGCGCCTAGGAAGTTTTACAGGGCTAAAAGCATAGCGAGATCAGCTCTGATATGGAATCAACTTCGTTATGCAAGCGAATGCTGTCGCGGTAGAGCAGAGTGGCTGCCTTCGAGTGCTTGTATTTGAGAGGACATGGGCACAACGTAATTATTAAACATAAATGACAAATACTGGCACGCATAAATGTAGATGTAGCGCCAGACCTGGCGTTTTCAGAGGGGTATCAATACCTTTGAAAATAAGAGCCTCCTTGGCAGCGTTCAGCCCCGAGGAAAATAATTCTGACGAGTTCTAGGACTGAAGTAAATGCGATATAATAAAGGACAGCGTTTTTACTTTTTAAAAAATTTATTGCTTGCTCTCTCTTTGCATATTTCTTGCTCATAATATCAAACAAAGGCTGTTCTCAACCGAAGTTCGACCCTGCGGCCCATACAGAGGGGCGGACTATCAAAGGCAAAAACCTCAATTTTAGCCAGAATGTGCTCTTGCGGACTAGACACCTGGTGCAGACTGTAGTCTGGAACTTGCGGTAGACTGGACATGAAATAACATTTTATTAAAGAAAGAAATCGCGACTCAAGAATATATGAGGCGAATAAAAAGGCGATCGTGAAAAGTAGGCATGGCCAGAAAACCAAAACTTTGTTCCCTCGCACTATTCTGAATAACTGCTGCGTGTCATCAGAGGCAGCGGTACTGTGCCGGAGCACCCGGGTTCGAACCCGACCTCGGCGGCTGCGTTTCGATGGAGGCGAAACGAAGAGGTGCCCCGCCGGGGTGGTGCAGTGGTAAGACGCCCGACTACTGTGCCGGAGTTCCCGGGATCGAATCCCGGCCTCGGCGGCTGCGTTTCGATGGAGGCGAAACGAAGTGGCGTCCGTGTGCTGTGCGATGTCAGCGCACGTTAAAGATCCCCAGGTGGTCGAAATTACTCCGTAGCCCTCCACTACGACCCCCCTTTCTCTCTATCCACTTTCACTCCCACCTTCATCCCTTCCCTTACGGCGCGGTTCAGGTGTCCACAGAGCAAGTGTGACAGATACTGCGCCTTTCCCTTCCTATGAACCAACCAACCAACCAACCAAACGAAGAGGCATCCGTATGCTGTCAACACCACGTAAACGAACTGGTGTTGATGCTGTGCGATGTCAGCGCACGTTAAGGATCCCCAGGTGGTCGAAATTACTTCGCAGCCCTCCACTACGGCTCCTCTTTCTTTCACTTTCAATCCCACCTTCCTTCCTTCCCTTACGGCGCATTTCAGGTGTCCACAGAGCAAGTGTAACAGATTACTGCGCCTTTCCCTTCCTATGAACCAACTATTATATAACTGAATCCTTCCACCAGCCTGCTAGTCTGGCTAAAGGGGCATGCTGTAAGAGTGGACGACGTCAATATTGATTTGATCAATATTGATGAATGTATAAATAAATTCGAGCATGACCAATTCAGTGGTGACCTCCCATCGGGATGGGGAATTATCATGAAATATTTTGGGGTTGTTAGAATTGGACCAAAATTCATGTCCAACCTAATTCGATTATGGCCAACTTAGAGATGACCTGCAAACGTACTGTGGCCACCCGCAAAGTAAGACCTCTCTGGATTCTCGAAATTTGACTTCTTCCGAATTTGTCCAAATTGGTGTCTAATCTGAGTATGGTCAGCTCAATGGTGGCTTCCAATTGTGGGTAGGCCGACACCAAAATGTGGTCCATTGGCCCCCATAATTTTATTTAATCTGAATTTGACCAATAGAAACAGCGATTAAGCAATGGTACTAAGCAACAAAGCACAGATGACCATTTTTTGACGGCTGAGAAAACCAAGGAGTCTGCAGTAACTTACACCACAGTGTCTTTAAAAGCGTCTAAAAACGTACTTCATTACTTATATGTTGCAGCCTTCGTGACGCGTTGTAAGCGTAGTACAAACTACAGATTGAAAGCTTTGCTAAGCGTGAGAAACTCGGTCTGCTCGTATCAATGTGTTAAGTTATTTTACAATGTTCTACAGTTGACCTGCAGTAAATTCAATACCTCAAGTTGAGGACAACCCAGAGGGCTATGGAACGAAAAATTATAGGGGTAACATTAAGAGATAGGAAGTGTGCAGAGTGGTTCAGATAAATAACTCAAGTTACGACATTCTAGCGCAAATTAAGAAGAAGAAATGGGCATGGGCAGGACATGTAGTGCGAAGAGAGGATAACCGATGGTCGCTGAGGGTAACAAACTGGATTTCAAGGGAAGGAAAGCGTAGCAGGGGCGGCAGAAAGTTAGGTGGGCGGATGAGGTTAAGAAGTTCGCAGGGGTCAAGTGGATGCAGCTAGCACAGAACCGGGTTAAGTGGAGAAATATGGTAGAGGCCTTCGCCTTGCAGTGGGTATAGTCAGGCTGATGATGATGCTAAATTTCGCTAGCACAGGTTATTTGTGTTCTTCTGCAATTATAATTATTTAAATATGATTCAAGGGCAGGGAAAGCTTTTAAATATTTGCTGCTCATCGGGGGTGGAGACCATTTCCGCAATTATGTGCATAATGATATGTGCGAAGATCCAATTGTTGCCTTACTAGCAAAGTGTCCCAAAGGGCTGGACTTCAAAATGCAAACAGATTTTCTATGGCAATTTAATGGTCCTCACGTTAAATCTGAAGAAATTTGGTAGTACAAAGCAGGCTTCTATCATGATAACATCTGCCTGTTAGCCGCCGATAGGAGGATAAAGAAAACGGGCATGTCGAGAGTGAATGTGCATTATGAGTGGTTGAATAATCTCTTATTATGGGCCGAAAATAACCATAAAATCGGAAAAAAAGGAAACAATTCAGGAGTGCAGGAACTGTGTCGTGCTGGTGCATTATTAAGAACTGGTAGCGTATTGATAGGGGGCAGGGTTCGAAGTGCATGCCACCGATGTCGCCATGTTTGTTCAAATCGCAGTGAATCCTAAAATAAAATATAGAAGCAACACAGCAGAATACAGCAAAGTAAGTTTTCAAACATGCGAGACGTCATATTTGAACAGAGCAAGTCGCAGGAGGGCGCCCTGTCGCCTATGCATTCTACGCCTCACTGAAGTGTGTATTGTATGCAACAGAATGGTAAACCTCCTATGAGCAGGTATCCCATTAAAACGCGATGTAATGCCGGTCGGGACTGCAGTAGAACGGGAACGTGCGGAGAGACCCATGACAGGCGACCGCCGAGGTTATCACACTGAAAGCTTGAAGGCACTTCGTCGGAATTTATCAAGGACTAGTCCACGATTTATGCCGCGGAAGTAAAAAAGAAACAGATATATAAAATGTATTTGACCTCCGGCGCGGTAGTGCGCTGTTTAGGACGCTCAACTGGTGTGCTCAAGGACGCGATGCTCAAGGACGCGAATGCAGGATGCTGCGTCCCCTTTTCGACAGAGGCGAAAAGCAAGGCGCGCGTGTTCGGGGCGATGCACGTTAAAGAACCACCATTTAGTGTAAATTTCCAGAACCCTCCACGGCGGAGTCTCTCATAGCCCGAGTCACTTTGCAAAACGTTAATCCTAATAAACCAAGCAACCAATCAATGATACTTGTGCATAAATAAGCTACGTCTGATGTTATGGGCTATTTAGCAATGGCAAAAGAAACTGAGCAGGCGGACGATCCTCGTGTGTTCATCCAGTTTCAGACTGGCTGAGGTTCAGTTCCGGTAATTTTAGACGCTGGGGATTGCGCCCGCTTCCACATAGTAATATTGTGCGAATACACCGCTTTCGTGTTGCTTCAGTAGTCACTTTGATCCCATCGGCTTCGAGCTCCGCGTATTGCTTTTACTAAGAGCAAGGTTCTTTCTTGGCAACGTTGATTATTGTGATCACGAGCGCAGAGGTCTTACTTCCTGTTTCTGCTGCTGCTGCAGTCATTGCTGTGTCCATTTTGGTTTTATCACCTTCATCTTCCTGCGTTCTTTATTTTGTATTTTCGCTTGTTGGCGTCTCTTAGTTTCTTTTTTACCGGTGCATGATATCGTCCTTTTTATTAGCAAAAACCTTCCAGCGTGTTTGCACTTGGTGCCTGTTTGTGCGTGCCTGTTTGTGCTTTCCTGTTTGTGCTTGGTGCCTGTTTATGACCATTTGTGCGCGTGTTTTATCTTTCCGCCACCTCTACTACCTCCTTCCAGCGTACGTAACTTCTTGATTCAAAGAAATACGAGTGCATGCAACCACCTAATAAGTCCAAAAGGCACATATCGTCTATCTTACTATCAGGCCGAAGGTGGTATGGTTCATGCCCAATGGGTTTGGGCTTTTCTCACGCGGAAGCACGCTCTTTGCAAGCCAGTAAAGAGTAAATGGAAAATTGCAATAGATGTACTACTTTGTCATTACCGTACGAGCTGCCGTCTTTAGCGCAGACGGGACAATAAGTTAAACTTCTGGATCCCATCTTCCAGAGAATATGTAAACAACTGATGATAGCAGCAAGTAACTACTGCTTTCAGGAGGAGAAAGTAAAATATAAATAACAGGAATGTTGTTCAGGCTATGATATAAGCCTATTTTTATCATTTGTATGCTAAAGTTTTGCATCTGTTCCAACTATTCTCATCTGAACTACGTTCTGAGCTCTCATACTGCATTTATTTTTGCGTAGCAACGTATTTGAAAGCAGTGGCGTTGCAAACAGAAGTGAGCGGTTTGTCAGCTGTATTATTATTTTCGTTTCCTCGATTATTAAAGGGAAGCCTATATTTATCTACTTAGCCCTGGTCGTTCATGAAGGCTGCTGCTTTCTTTTTCTTTTAGACCTATCACATAGTGCGAAAGTACCAAACAAGAAACGCCCTTCTCCCAATAAAGTAAAACTACCTTTTCACTAATCCTGGTTTCAAAACAGAGACCTTAGAACACCCATGATACGGTCAAAAATGATAACAAAAGAAGGAAATCAAAGTCATGTGGTAGAAAAGTACGTACCACACGAGACGCGACGACTTTAGTTCCTGTTTCAAGCGAGATTTAAAACTCGAAGCGGCTCACTGATCAGTACGGGGAAGGCTAATTGCACTTAAATAGAGATTTTGCTCCCCCGGAAGTCTGTCTCTCCAGTTTCATTAAAGCTTTTCAAAAGCCTCCCTCTTTCATCGCCCTCCACCTTTGTCCACTCACGGGAACTTGCAATGCAGAGGCCAATTAGGAAGACATGTTGTCACCGGATTCCTCGAATTTCCCGGTGTTCTCTTTTCCGCTTCCAGGCGCTGGCGCGTGTTTAGTGAATTAAAATTTCTCATGTCCACGTCAATAGCGAGCTCGTTTGCAGCGGATTATCTCCGCCCTGATTGGATTACACGCACGGCATACCCTGGTTATCAAAGCTGCAGCACTGGCACTGTTCAACATTGCTTGGAATTTTTTCACTTTGTAAAACTACCATTGAGCATTTTTTTTAGCCCATGGTCATACTTTGCTGTTCGTACTCATTGCTACTTAGAGGGGAATAGTAATCAGGAAATGGAGTTTACAAATCTATTCTGTATTACTTAGCTTTTACCTTCCGTTCTTCGCATTCCTGTCCTCTGAATTCCTTCTGCATACACAAGGTTCATAAATGTGGAGGAAACACGTCTGTCCCGCTCTTCGCATTCGTGTAGTCTGAATTCCTTCCGCATGCACAAGGTTCACAAAAGTGGAGAAAACACGTCTCCCAGCGATACACATTTTATGAATAAAGTTTTTTTTTTGGTTTTCTTGCGCCATACACTAGTGACTGTGCCATTCAAAAAGATAAACCTCTTAGAATATTTCTATAAATTTCAAATATTTTGGAATAATATTTTTATCATGATAGCGTCTACTTGGCTTACTAATTCGAGTATTGGCATCGGACAGCTCACACATATTATTACATAGTTACTTCAGTGCTCATGGAAGAGGCCAGATGTCTACCTTGTTGTTATGACAACGCTGTACGAAGACAAAAGTTGGAATTTTTGAGAACCGTTATAGCTAGAGCTTATATTTTATGCCCATTTATTATGTCAGTAAATGTAGTGATTAATCCGAAGTCGATAGTCTTCTAAATTACATTTTTCATGGAGCATCGAGAGCAGGATCAACATATAATAGAAAGCACGAGGTCATCCAGGGATTCGCCATTAGAGAGTTTTAGCTTACCGTGATCCTCCACCGCGCGTTCCACTGCACATGCCCAGATTGCATTGACGCCGATAGATGGCGCCACATACTGGATGTCGGCACATAGACCTGCCGCGTCGGGACCAATCAGCTTGTGCGCCCCGCCCACGCGCGGTAGAGTGTCACGGTGGCGGATCGCGGATCACGGTAAGATAAATCTCTCTAATGACGAAAGGGATCTAACTGCCATAAGGAAAGGATGACAAAATCAATATTTAGGCATTTAGGCATTCATTCCAAATTGAATAGGCTTTAGATGAACTTTACTGTCTTTTCCTCATTGACAAAATCAATATTTAGGCATTTAGGCATTCATTCCAAATTGAATAGGCTTTAGATAAACTTTACCGTCTTTTCCTCATCTCAAACATTTAGACCTAAACTCGTGGCTCTACTCTCCCTCTTATTTGCAAGGACATGAAATAATTTCGTATTCTTACACTGGTATGTTATGTGCTTAGGAGTATAACTAATCAATAAGCGGAAGCTTTTGTGCTTTATTATTGGAACCCTCAGGCGGGGAATAACTGTGTGGCTTGCGATGATTTCTGCAAGCTTCAACGACCCTGAGCCTGAGCGCAAATTGCATAAGCATTCAGCGAAATCAGAAGCGGCGCCACGCGATCGGATTTACTTCACTGGCGACGGCTTTAGACAACTTGGCCTTTACTGCAGTTTGTCAGCTAGCTAGCAGACAAGCGATGCAGACCAATTGAGAGACACCATCGTAATGGTCTTCGGATATATTAAGCCATCTGAGGAGTATTAGACTTTCTCGTGTTAAAGTACTCAGTCTTTAATTCTGTGCTATATGCGTGGCTCTATTCAATAACTTTCTTTGGCTTCTAGATCACCTCGAGTGGTATTTTAGCAGGCGGCTTCCTGATCCATTACACCCTTCGGCTTTATGTGCAGGTTTTCAACCGGCGAATTAAATTGCCCAGCCTCCTGTGTTCCCTTTTTTGGAGAAAAAGCTTCCCTATCCCGCCTCAGGCAAAGGTTAGCGACGGCTCACAATTAACTTTCAAAGAGTCCTAGGACAATTAGGCGCTCTAAGTAAAGGCCATGCGCCACGCATATGGTGTCATACCACCTTTGACCTTTCATTGGAAATGGGGATATAAGCAAGGGCCATATTTTGTTTTCAACGGGGGTGGAACCGCTATTCCTAAAATCTCAAGACGGGAGCGAAAAGTACTACTCCACACCGGCATCACGAGAAATATGATGTAGTTATTGATAATAATGATGACAGTAGACATAATAACGACGCTTCAATTAGTGATAATGATGACAGTAGCGTTGGGAATGATGGAGAATTTAGTTAACAGTGATGATAGTATCGATGAGGGTTGGGATAATGATGACGATGGTGATGATTAACAAGAAATGTAATCAAGCCTAATGAATCTTTTCTTCGCCTGGGTTCAGCAGGGTCAAACCCCAGCAGGTTTCTTTTGCTTCGCCTTCGTAATATTTATCACTAGCTCTTGAACTGTGCCTCTCAAATATTATCGCCTCCATATTTTTTCTCTGCGTCCAGTCGAAATAAAGCACAGGTACATCTTCTTACCTCTATAAAAAATATAAAGATATTTATGGTTTTATGGTAAAGAGGGTGAAAAACCCACTCTTTTAACGCGCTTCTCGCGTAACTAGTTTAAGGATGTGTGGTATTGCATGGAATGGGATTTTATCGTATGTTCGAACAATTTTACCATGGGGGTTTAACGCTAAAAGGTGATAGACGAATTGACGATAGACGCTGTCGTAATGGTCTTCGCATGAATAAATGATCAGGGAAGTCTTAGATTTGTTCTGACGTTGCACAGAACGCGGCTGCTTTTTATGTCTCTTTCATAGAAGTTCTGCCGACCCGAAATGGAGTCAATCCCGCGAGTGTTAGGTGTTCTTTCGAATAGCATATTTTTAGTGTTGAAAGCGCTTTGGAGGGAAAGCTATCGTATGAGGTGTCTGAATTAGTCAAGCACGTTTGGATAATTAAAAATGTCTGAAATTGATTTGCATCTGCATGTCGATATACAGGAAGCTTTTAGAAACCTATGCATACTGCTATGACAGGTAAAAAGAAACTGGCACATAGAGAACGTATAGTACACTCTCCCGAAAAATAAAGAAGACAGAATAGTTGTTTTTTTATTTGTATCCAGCCTGCTTTACATTGTTAAAGCGCAGGCAAAGTGACATGCGGGTGCAAAATTTAACCAGAGAACAATTCAATTTTCATAGGACATTCTCACACTTGTGTGTACTTCTGTTCTCGACTGGAAAATTTAACAGAGCCTTCATCATTTTATATGGTAGACGCAAAGTCAAAACAATTTGATCGCTTCGATTATGTAAACAAAATCTTTTTTTGATCTAATACACTAAAAAATACATCCCTCATCCGGCCAGGAGGTGTGCGCTTCGAAAGTAAAATTTCATATCCGATCAAGCTATAAGATTCGACGGTGGCACATGCATGGGCTTAAGGCAAGCATAGTCACGACGTATTGTTACAATGCCGAGCTATTTCTCTCGGGCTGAGTGGAATTTCCAATCGGTGTTAAGATTTTTCGAAAGAGAAAACCCATCGGCTTTTAATGGGTACAAGCTTTTTCCAAGCCTGGTGCTCGGCTCTTCTGAGGTGAAATGCTTGCGAAAAGGGGCATGGAACAAGAATGTTCGTTAAAAAAAAGGGCCACATGATGGGTTTTTGCCACGCGAGGAGGACTTATTAGGGAGATTTAGCTTACCGGGATCCGCGATCCGCCACCGTGACCCGCTACCGTGCGTGGGCGGGGCGCTCAAGCTGATTGGTCCCGACGCGGCAGTTCTATGTGTCGACATCCAGTATGTGGCGCCATTTATCGGCGTCAAGGGGGATCTGGGCATGCGCAGTGGAACGCGCGGTGGCGGATCACTGTAGCGGATCGCGGATCACGGTAAGCTAAAACTCTCTATTGTTGTCCGATGTAGGAACGGATCACTGTCTCCTTGGAGCAATTATTTCGAATCTATGGCCCCTTTCTCAAACATTTCACCCGAAAGAGCCGAGCTCCAGGCCGGAGGAAAGCTTGTACACTTTGAAAACTGGTGGGTACTCGGCGGAAACAGGGATCGAACCAGGTACCTACCGAATGCGAGGCGGATGGAGTGTGCGATGTGAGTGCACGTTAAAGAAAGCCGAATACTGCAAATTATAATGAGCTCCCTCCCCCACACCCCCTTCCACAGTGGCCACCTCGCAGCCTGAGTCGCTTTGTGATATTGTACCTCATGAAACATGCAAGAATTGGTTGAAACAACATCAGCAAAGATCATCGGATAAATTTTTGAAATCTGCAACTATTTGCCTGACGCAAGATCTTTGTTTTCGTCATTAAGGCAGGTTTCAAGAGCGATATTCCTCAATCTGATATGTCAAAATGCACGCATACAGCTACACTGGTGTGTTACTGCTGATAAAGAGGAGCGCCCATGCCTAGCCGTCAAAATATTTATGACCGTCAGAATATGCTTCGCCAAGGCATGCGTTACGTATCCTTGAAAGAAAACTAACGTCTGAAATCAATATAACTTTAGCAGCTCAAACGGTGTAATCAGCGGACATAGATTTCGGCAAATTAGGACATGGCTAAGAAACTAATAGATTTTATTGCAGTGTATTCTGGCCACCCTGCTTCACGTTTATTCGCTTTTATTCTGACAGTGTCTAGGTAACCACGCAAAAAATGCCCTAAAGCCAGCATTTGTTGCAGAATCCACGCTTTAGATCATTTAAGTGTCGCACCTTGTGACTGCATAACAGCTTTAGTAACCCGAGTTGTATTGTGCTTGTTGACGCAGACTGGGAGGACTCGTCCATCGTGCGACCTTTCCCCTTCCGCTCGGTGCTGTTGCTGTCACCGCGTGTTCCGTCGGATGAGCATTACAGCCGCTTCTCGGAGGACGTGCTGAGCTACGCCGGCACCCAGCCTCTCTGCATACCCATGCACACCGAGCTCAAGTTCAAGGCAAGCCTAACTCAAATGAGCCCACTGGTACTTCAGAGAAATCTGTTGGCAACAGTGGCGAGCATACATGGCATCTGTAAGAAGCGCGGCAGTTTTCACGGCTCTTCAGATTAGACATGTATGCAAGGAACCTGATAGAAGAAGCCAGTACTGTGTCGGTGATTTGAAGGGTAAAATTGGCCATATGCAGTTGTGAACAGAGCAGCAAAGGTTTTGTGCTCTGGCATTTCTGACCACCTATGCAGATCGAGCGGAGAGTCAAATATAGGTGCTTGACTGTCCTGACTAAATCCTGAAGAACTTTTTTAATCAAGTTTCCTTGCCGAATTCGTGAACTACATATCGGTTTTCGTCAAATTTATAGTGTTTCAATAAGAAGTCGGCGAAGAAAAGAGGGTTTTTAAATTAATTTTCGATATACGTTTTAACAAACTTTGACGTACAAATGTGAGAAATTAGCAATACGTAACGTGGGAAATCAGAGGAAATAATTTCTAGATTCAATTTCACTTTTGCGTAAGCCAAAAGGCAACTACAAGCGTCTCATGCACGCAGAACTCTTATGCCTCGTTCGCATGAGAGAACTCGGCGGCGAGAGCGAGCGAAATCCACCGACGCCGACAGGCTCATTCGTTCTCACTTCACAGCAAACATGTCGCCGCCGACGCGATATCAAGGGGCTTTAACGCGATATCGATGTTGGCGCCATCTGACGACAGCCCATCAAAGCTGTCCTTCTCGCGCGTTTTCGCACTCGCGCTCTTGAGCTGCGGGTCGATCTGTTTTCGTTGACGCTGGCCATGCTGCACCACGGCCGGTCTCGAGGGAGAGAGCGCTTCGCGCGCTCTCCCTCGAGACCGGCCGTGGCTGCACCGAGCGACACCGCTCAAACCTTCCTCGCCTTCCTATTGGCTGATGGGATTCGGCGGAAAAAAATCCGGCGGCGAGAATCGGTCCCGGACCGATTCGGCTTTCCGCCGCGATTTCCGGCGGATTCTCTCCCGCGGCGGCGGAAATCGCGCGCTCTCGCCGCCGAATGCTCAAGTGTGAACGAGCCATTACTTGCTTAAAGAAAACAAAATAAAAGAGCGTTTTTCTCTTCTTTGAAAGCATCTTGCTGCAGGTTTATTACCCAAGCAGCGGCTGAGAGCCATTCTTTCATTCAAATAAAGGATTCATTCATTCATTCATTCATTCATTCATTCATTCATTCATTCATTCATTCATTCATTCATTCATTCATTCATTCATTCATTCATTCATTCATTCATTCATAATGAACGCGAAGCTACGGCCAGGCGATTCGCCTGCTGGGCTTTTTTTTGGCACAGATTGTATGTTGATTTGTATTGCCTCCCCTTCTCAGGTGCCCATATATGCGGGTCTGACGTATGACGCCGTGATGCTGTGGGCCCGGGCGGCCACGCAAGTACTGCATGAGAACGGATCACTGGCCAACGGCACCGCCGTCGGACTCAAGATACGGGGGAGCCTCTACCGCAGTGAGTTACAATTACTGCACTCTCCGAACATGCCAGGCAAGCATATAAATAATAGACAGTTTTAGCTTACCGTGATCCGCGATCCGCTACTGGGATCCGCCACCGCGCGTTCCACTGCGCATGCCCAGACCCCCCTCGACGCCGACAGATGGCGCCACATACTGGATGTCGGCACACAGACCTGCCGTGTCGGGACCAATCCGCTTGAGCGCCCCGCCCACGCGCGGTAGAGAGCCACGGTGGCGGATCGCGGATCACGGTAAGCTAAATCTCTCTAATGTGCAAGGGGCAGTCTGGCGTTTCACCTGTGTTTATCATCGGAAGGCGTCGATCGCGTCTTGTACCTTGTTATAAGGCCGTGCCTGAAAACTGAATTTCAAGAATATGCGTAAAAGAAAAGGTTAAAAAGTGCTCGGAGCCTTTCACAGGTGCAAAATTCTCGACGTATTATGTAGTAACATAAAAAAAAAACATTTACGCATTAGCTCGCATCTCTATTTTTGTACACATTGCTTTCCCACGCTCACATTTTTAAGATGTTTTCCTGCATTAAATATGCGTAAACGGTTTAATATATCCGGAAATTCGAGAAGCATGGCGACAAAAAGCCCTGTCCCCCTCCCCGTTCCTCCTCAAAGACAGATATTTTTTATCAAGGAACTTTATTGACAGAACCAAATAATATGTACAGACACTGTTTGAACAGATAGCTCAGAAGGCTAGTGGCCGGTCCAAATACAAATATTACTGTCAGTTTCAGCCTTAGAGGATGAAGGGTTGAAAGGAACAATAATGAGATAAGCACAAGATTACTGCTATAATTGCATACATCTGCAATAATACAAAAAAGGCCAAGTAAAATAAAACACGCATATAATTATGCGTATGAAATACAATCGATAAGCATAATAGTACTACAATGAAGAAAACATGAGAGTAAGAAGGAATATGGTTACAAAATACAATAAAGTGCAAGAGAAACATAAGATACTCCCAAAAAGTATTGCACACATGTAATAGCATGTGCGCAAAATAAATAGCAGTGTTGAGTATGTTTCAAACACTAGGTAACAAATGTGAATTTTGCTAAGCAAGATATTCAGGCAGGATTTTATTAGACTGGTAATACAGTTTACATGTCAATTTAACAATTATGGCAGCTTTTACCTCGATTGGCAATTCATTCCATATTTTAACACTGTTGAACTCCTATAGTCACTCACCATATACATTCATACATTTGGGGAAGTTAGAATTGCCGTTAGATGCTTGCCGAATATTATGCGAAGGCTGAACAAATAGGCTTAATGGAAGGGGGGAGTTAGTGCTGATTATATTGTTGATCAGAAGCGAAACTTTGTAGTTGCGCAAGGTTAGGTACGATAGTACATTGTTGCCATCAAAATATTGCTGCTGGATTGATCAAAATTACTTGTAGTTATCGCAATCAATGCATGGTTTTGAAGGCGATGTAAAGGCGACAAATATGTTTTATATGTTAGACCCCAAGATTCACAGAAGAAACTTATATGTGAAAGGAAAAACGAGAAGTAGAGGAACGTAGTATATTGTAAGGAAAATAGTATCTCGCCTTATTGAGCGTGTGGTACCCAAAGGCTAATGTCTTGCATACAATGTTATTTTCTTTCTGGTGTAAATGGCAATCAAATATAACCCCTAAATATTTAAAAGAGGAAACTGGTGTTATTAACGAGTTACGCCATCAGGTTGTACCATTAAAGGCGAGGCTTAAGTGTCCACTATAATTTTAAACTATGGAAACAATGAGCAGAACAATAGGCAAGGATGAACTATAGCACTATGGAGGCGATGCTTGATCAATCCTTAACAACTTGCCCTGAACTTTGGCTCTGATGTCGAAGGGCATATTTCCCTGCAATGTAAGATATTGAGCTTGTATTAATGCTATAGCAATAATGGCTCGTTCCGCCAAAAACGCGATGTTGGAATTGCAAACGAAAAAAAAAAACGCGAACATGCCGGATGCCAGGCACGAAAAATCGGGTCCTGGCAGCCGATGCGGCCGGACTCTAATTGGCAGTACGGCTGCCTGACGTCAGGTGGCCACTTGATATGGCTGATTTCGCAAGAACTTGCAACACGTGCTTCTCGTTTCATGAGGGAGGGCGAGGAGAATTAACCCTATAGTACCATCACATTCTGATTCAGACACGCTACTCCTGGACAATGCAGGCACGTTTGCACGACTTGGTTAAAAGCGGGGCTTTATATCTATGTGCGATGGTCATTGACATAATGTGGTGGTATTAGGTCAAGCCTCAGTGACATAATGACGCCTTGGCCAGCGTCACGACGCTTTAACCCGTCGTTTGCCGGCTCCTTAATGAAGTCATACATGCATATAACTGCATGCATATAACTGCATGCATATAACTGCATGATGAAGGGTATGTATGGGTATAGTAGACGCACAAATTAAGGGATTAGTAAATAGGTTAGTTTTAAAGTGCGAGTTCGTGAACGAGCCTCCGCAAAGTTAGCCGCACAAAGCCGTCGTTTGTGCTGTCGCTTCATACTCTCGAAGGCAGATTCTTGAGAGAAGAAACCCCGGGCCATTATCGCTATTGTGCTGGCAATGCTCTGATCCTATTTAGGGCGGGAAATCCCAAATACCGTGGTAACAATATTCGGCCCGTAATTCGTGCTGTCTTATTAAGTGTTCATCTCCTATTTTACTACAATGCCGTCCGTAACGTGTACGCGCTTTCAAGGTTAACTTTGACAGTCGGTCGCCACCCCGCCGGGATGGCGCAGTGGTTACGGCGCTCGACTACTGTTCCCAAGGACGCGGGATCGAATCCCGGCCTCGGCGGCCGCTTTTCGGTCGAGGCGAAAAGCAAGGCGCCCTAGTGCTGTGCGATGTCAGTGCACGTTAAAGAACCCCAGGAGGTCGAAATTTCCAGAGTCCTCCACTACGGTGTCTCTCGTAGCCTGATGGCTTTGGGACATTAAACCCCACAAACCAACCTACCAACCAGCCAGGACGTGTACTGGCATCATACTCAAACAGTTATAGAAAAAAGAAACGTTGGGACACTGAAGCTTCATTAGGTGTATGAAGCCATAGCATAGGCTACCAGCCCACATATAAAGCCTCTGTTTGTACAAGCCGTATGGACCTGCCTGCGTGGCCTATAGGGATAAAGGAAATACAAGGATCCTCCCATATTATAAAGGAGAGGCCCGCGTTGGCAGATCATGCTAAACCTAAGGTCAGGAAACACTACGTCAAATCACTGTCTGGTCATGTCAGATGCCAGGTACCACCCGCTGGCGCTATGCTAGCGATGCTCACAACGCCGACGCCGACAACGCCGCCGACGCCGCCGACGCCGGATATTTTTGCGACCGGGACGTTAACGTTATCGCTTCAATATTGCAATCTGTACAATGTAGTAGATAATAACAACATGGGCAAGGGGGGGGGGGGGAGGGTGTAGGAATGTGCAAATCTTGATTGCCACACCGCTGAAATGAATGAGCGCTAACCTGAACAGAAAATGTTAAAAGGGAGTTGGCAATTGGAGCCAATCGACGCTATTTCTGCTTTCGGCGCCTGCATATTGCTGCATAATTTTCGACGCGGTTCGTTGCGGCTATTTGTTTTCTATGACTTGTGAAAGAGTTCTTGCCCTAAAATCGAGCTTACTTCCACACATGAAACGACTGTCTACACTAACTGTGGATGGGCGCTCTTCGAGCACCCGTCTTTCTTTACGAACTCGATTCTTATGAATGCAGGCGCCTTGGGCTTCGACATTCGAGTGGACGAGAACGGCGACGCCGAGGGAAACTACACGGTGCTGGGCTTCTCGCTGCCCGGCGACGACCACCTGACGCCCGTAGGACGCTTCACTATGGCCGAGAACGCCAGCTCGCTGCCGGTACACGCGCGATCATGCGCTGGTCGCCCCCGCAGAGCTCGTTATGTCGGCCCAGCAGCACCAAGGGCCCAAACGCGCCCCGCGGGCACAGCTACGCTTGCAGGAAACTATAACAACTAAATCTACGACGGGAACGTCAAAAAGCTGTTTTTATTTGTGTTGAAATATTACCTAACATTTATTCAGTCCTCCAACGTAAAGGTTCGCACCAAGGACCAACCATAAAGCATAGAGGTACAAATTGTACTGTGCCCACGAAGAGGCATAAAATTATTGCTTTAGTGTTGTCCTTAGCAGTGCCTTCTTCTGGGTCGTGGACATTGAGGGGTTGTTTCCGTTACATTAATACTACTCTGTCTTAGTGAAATCTCTTACCAATGCTGTTATATGTAAGTAGTTCCTTGCAGCACTCCCCAGCCGCTATGAGTGCAGAGGCGACTTCCTGTCCCGGCGGGATCTAGGGCCAGTATAAGAGAGCGTGAGGGACATACGTATAAGAGAGCGTGCAGCCATGAAATTAGGAGACGCCTGCTTCTGGGAAAGAGAGCAATGGTTAGCCCTGACCGCCTAGTAAAGAGCAGAGACATTAGTCTGCCAACCAAGATCCGTATAACTCGTGCCTTGGTCTTTCCAGTTGTGATGTATGGACGCGAGAGTTGGACTGTGAAAAAGGCTGACCGCCGAAGAATTGACGCGTTTGAATTGTGGTGCTGGCGAAGACTCTTGAGAGTTCCTTGGACTGCCAGAAAATCAAATCAGTCGATATTGTCGACCATAAACCCTGAATGCTCATTGGAGGGTCAAATTCTAAAGTTAAAGCTCAGCTACTTTGGTCATCTGATGAGAAGAGTGGAGTCACTGGAGAAAGATTTGATGTTGGGAAAGGTTGAGGGTCACCGGAGAAGAGGGAGGCAGCGAACGCGATGGTTAGATGGCATCCTCGAGGCATTGCAGATGAAGTTATGTGATGTTAGGAAGATAGTGAGAGACCGGAAAGCGTGGCGTGACATGGTCCATAGGGTCACAAAGAGTCGGACACGACTGAACTGAACTGAACTGAGGGACATAAGAACACAATGGCGGAAAGGTTAACTAGGACTTGTTTCTGAGTTAGTTGAGTCATGATCGAGTTTAATCAGTGCAAACATAATGTGGCCCTAAGCATATGGGAAAGCATGCTTTAAACGCGTTTTCGAAAACAGTCTTTAAAATCGAACATTAACGTAAACTCGATAACACACGCTATTTCCCGAGTTTAGCGTTCACCACTCTTGCGTATTCTAAAATGAATGAATGAATGAATGAATGAATGAATGAATGAATGAATGAATGAATGAATGAATGAATGAATGAACCAGTCACTCAGTCAGTCAGTCAATCAATCAAGCTCTGCTTTATGGCATCGTGCGAACATGGCGGTATCCATTGAAGTAAGCCGTCTCGCTTCAGAGTCAACTCTACGTTATTATGCCATTTTTTGGTTTGTTCATTCGTCATATATGGCGGATTTAACGTTCATTTAACCTCCTCTAACCGATAACAAAGTGCATCATCGTCAAATTACATTTATTAACGCTGAAGCGGTGCTAGACTAGATTGTGTTCATCAACTGTACTCAAACTTCGTAATCAAAATGTCTTACTGGATGTGGCGTCATCGCCTAGTGACTACATATCGAGTCATTGGAAATAATAGTAAAGCTTTATACCAATCGTCCACCCTGTAGAGTTTGTGAAATAAAGGCAATAACGACAGAAAAAGAAAGGAAGCGGTGGCCCTGTGGTGAAGTATCCACCTCGCATTCGAGAGGTACTAGGTTCGGTCCCCGGTGCTGCCAGGTGTGTACCTACCTGTTTTCAATGAGTGGAAAGTTTCTCTAGGCCTGCTGCTCGGCTCTTCGGCGTGTGGTGAAATGATAAGGGAAGGAGGCATGGTGGAGCAAGAATAGACAACTCCTGAGCTAGAGCTTTTTTCCGGAATAAAGAACAGGCCTGGCGCAATTGGGAGCAAAAATTTTAGGGACAGCCCCTCATCGCATTATGCCATAAAGGAGGGCTGAATATTCAATATTTTCTATGCAAGCGTTCAGTTCTGTATATATTTTCGTAATTTTAAACAAGTAATGAAACACATTTTAGTTCTCATATTTTTCGCTCAGTTCTGTATATATTTTCATACTTTTAAACAGGTAATGAAACACTTTTTATTTCCCATATTTTTTAGAAACTGAGGGTCGTTCAATAGGAGACGATGCTTTTTTCGTTCATCAATAAAAATAAGAGACGGTGCTTTTTTTAATTACAATCAAAGTTGTTCCTTTTTTTTTTTTGCGTTTCCGAACTCTGGCCGAATTTTATGCATTGTGGCGAAAATATCTAATGAACCAGAGTTCACATTTTGCCTGAAATTAAGAACATAAAGTGCATGATAAACAAAAAAAAAGGCTTATGAAGACCAGCTTAGTGTTTTGCGCCAGATGTCAGATTAAACATTCACCTTTTTGTAGCGCCTTGATACTGGAGCCATGTTTGCAATTTTTTTTGTGAAGTAACCAGGACAACAAAGACTGTTGTTAACAGTTGTAAAAATAAACTTGTATTGAGCAAAAATTGAGCATGAAAAGTTTTAGTTCACTACGGCGTATATTGAAACATTAATGTTCATTCAATTCTGCCGAGAATTTTCCACACGAAATATAAAAGTTTTATTCGGAAAAAAAAACAACAGTCATTTACCTCGATTACAGTTCTTACCTGAACACGCGCTATTGTATCCCTCATCTCCGCAGCAGAAAAATGTTTAAGCTCGTTTCATAATACATGAAATAAAGAAGCCAACAGTCGGCGAGGCCACGGAAAGCATTGGGGATTGTACTTTGTCTTTCTTTTTTTTTTTTTTTTACTTCGGTTCTCACATAAATTAGTAATGTAATCTGTTTAGGGGAAAAATAATCAAACGCAAAGTAGAAGGTAGAACAACGTGCCGATAGTGGGAACGGAACCCACGACCTCCGAATATCGCGTCTGGTGCTCTTCCAACTGAGCTACATCGGCGGGTTCTCACATGCTTTCTGTTGATCCACAGTAAAAAGAGTAGCCTCAGAAGGCGTCTCGTACAGCTCTGCTCAGTAATAGCGCCTTCGGGGTCATTCGCCAGCCGTTCGATTTTCCGGCCACTTCTGAAGCATAGGTATCGCCCTGATATTGCAAATCGATTGTCACGCGTTCCAGTCCTAGTATTAACAGTACCCGACTCTACTGTATCTTTAGAGATATAGGAAGAATGTGGCTTACGGAAAACTGTGCAGCCGGGGGAAAGTTTGCTTCGGAACCGATCAATAGCCGTATACCGTTGTGGGAACTTTTTATTACCTAACACCGATGAGAGGGATAGGTAATGGTCTGGAAATAAAGAAGGGTGCAGTTTCGCTAACTTTCTTAGCCCGCAGTTACGTTCACCTTTCAAAACAGTTGCTAACCAGATCATGTCCACGCAAGTTTTTGCAACACTGTACAATATCGATGAGACAATTATTGTTTTTATAAAAGGTAACAGTTAAGCATCAGGCTGGATTTATCTTCCGGTAAGTTCCTTCTCATACTCCCGCCTTGCAGCTTCATTGCCTCAAGGTGTCTAAACTTCGGGCCTATCGTAAACTTCGGGCTTGCTGTTATTTTTTACTTATCTAATGGCAGATTGCAGCACAAATAATCGGGCCAAGAAAACTTACTTTCTTGCGTCTGTTTGCGATGTAAACCAGCCAATAAAATATTATGCTGAGTATGCCATGGGTAAAATCAAGAAATGCCTTATTGAAATAATTTTATTGTTACTTGGGCAGGAAGACTGCGTGCTAAACCTTAATATGACGCCAAGATGTCATTTTGACGCGGGCATGTTTCGCTATTCCAAAAGCAAGGAAAAAAAAAGAATTCTCGCATTGTTGCATACCATGCTGCCAATACTGTACTTTATTGTTATTTAAAAGCATTGTTTCTTTAGTTGTGCCAACCCGCCGTGGACTCCTTGCAATACATGAAAAAATTGTGAAATTTGGCGTAAAGCGCCCATTTTCACATTATTTGCAAGAAATCATGTAGCCCTAAAATAGAAGCCTTGCTATATTGATTATCGATGCATTGTACAAGATGCTCGCTTCCGTAAATAAATATACAAAATTCTGGTTGGTTGGTTTTTGTATTTTAATGTCCCAAAGCGACTCAGACTATGAGAGAGGCTGTAGTAGAGTGCTCCGGAAAAGTCGTTCACCTGGGTTCTTTAACTTTCTCGAAGATAAACATAAAGTTCTTGACATGACCTGAGAGCTTTGGCGTCAATAAAAGTTCGACTATAATATTCCTTCCGCTTATAGGCCTTCAGTACTATCGCTAATTTCTGCATTATAAAAGGCAACACGGACACCTAAAACCAGTAGAAATTCGATGATGGGAATTTCCCATCCTACGTATTGGGATGGCACAATTATATTTGCGGACATTAACGGAGTATATTTCGCTGTACGCTGCGTATAGAGCAGGGTAACATGCAAAAAAAAAAAAAAGATAGATTTGAGCTAGCACTATCCAAGCTTGCCAGCTCTTCAACAGAAAAACGTAATAAGTGCAGATATTAGAGTCGCACAGCGTCCGCCTACCCATTTAAGGAAATCTCCTGAAGTCCGCGGAACGTTTCCCGTTTAAATAAGTTTCCAGAAAGTCTACAGATCTCTTATAATTACAAAACATCTCTTCAGAAAGCTTGAGGGCACTTTTTATCTCTAAGAAAATTATCAAGGTTCGCTAGCTAAATAGTTTTATGAGCACAACCCTGATTTCAGCTTTTCATGTTTATGTTTCCCTGAAAACGCTTTTTTTTTTTTTACTGCTGCCAAAATGACTAAAATTTCAATACTCCATGTTGCTAACTTATAGCCAGTGAATTCCGTACTTTTCTCTAGATTCCTAGGAGTCCTGTACGCGTCGTAACATTACGCGAAAGTACAAAGAAATGAGTGATCAAGGTTCAGGCTGGATTTAATCAGTGTGGCACACTATGAAATGTTCTACTTAACCGAGTTCTTCCAAAACCTGCCCTTGAACATTCCTTCAAAATGCGCAGGTGTTCCGACCAGAGAAGCCTATCGCCTGGCTGCGTGGTGCACCACCCGTCGGAGAGCCCAAGTGCGGGTTCAAAAACGACAAATGTTCATCGAAGCAAGGTTCGCTCAAGTTTATGCTGCCGCACGTTGCACGCAGAGCTCGTACCCTCACGCTGGTGTTTTGGTGTTGTTTTATGGTTGCAGGCATTTGGTTCGATTTGGTTTGTGGAGTTGAACGTCCCAAAGCTACTCAGGCTAGGAGAGACGCCGTGGTGGAGGACTCCGGAAATTTCGACCACCTGGGGTTCTTTAACGTGCACTAACATAGCACAGTACACGGGCGCCTTGCTTTTCGCCTCCACCGAAAAGCAGTCGCCGAAGCTGGAATTCGATCCCGTATCCTTGAGAACGGTAGTCGAGCGCCGTAACCACTGCGCCGCTCCGGCGGGCATTGCAAGCATTTCAGCAATCAACATTTTTTCGGTAAATCAGCCCTAACTGCGTACTCGTGTGGGTCGTGGAAGGTTGCACAAAGTAAGATGGCTGTGAAATCGCTGGGCACCGCTTAGCCGCACAACTCAACACTGAGCGTCGTCTTCGTCCACACACCTAGACACTTCTTTCTTCACTTGCTGAATGCCAGCATGGTACACCACATAACAATATACTTGCGTTGCTCCTATGAATCAGAGTGATTATTCATTTGATTGCATTAAAAAAATCTCAGCCATCATTGACACCAGACACTTTCTAGAATGCTAGTCACTAAATTACTGATTAGCGAACAGTTACTAGAAGGCATCTGCGTCGGTAGTTCATTTCTAAATCGTTGAATATCGAGCTCCTGGAATGGAGGCAAAACAATCGGAACTCGTTGATGCATGTCGCTCGAAGCGAGCGCTCTTAGGACTGGGCCTTATTTACGGTATGGATTTTTGGAGATGTATTTGTCGAAAAAAGTGGGTTTTTCACGGTTTTGTCGCAAAATCCTCTCGCTTGCTGGGTGGAGGAAAGGGCGCTTATTTGCTATGCTTAATTCTTAAATGCGCTCCTTAAATTAGACGGAGGTAGGGAGAGGGGTTTCAAGCGGGATAAGTGTGGATTCATTTTCGTCATGAGAGACATAGTAGAGAGATTTAGCACACCGTGATCCGCGATCCGCTACCGTGATCCGCCACCGCGCGTTCCAATGCGCATGCCCAGATCACTTTGACGCTGATAGATGGCGCCGCATACTGGATGTCGGCACATAGACTTGCCGAGTCGGAACCAATCAGCTTGTGCGCCCCGCCCACGATTGGTAGAGGGTCACGGAGGCGGATTGCGGATCACGGTATGCTAAATCTCTCTAATATATACGTATCCTTTGATAACATCCCTGCTTTTCCTTGAGCAACTATTAAATCGCTGAATTTTGTTAGTTTGCAAAACAGCCCCTATTTATTGCTCTCTAAGAAATTCTGGTAATAATTTGTTTTTGTTTTTTTCGATAATGGTGTTGACGATGTGTTTCATATGTCCTACTGTTATTTCTTGATATGAACAGCGCGCGCAACGTTGTTTACTTCACTTTCTTCTTTTTATTTTGTTTCAGACTGGCGAGTGCTAGTGATCTGCATCACATGCGCCTGCGTAGTGCTGGTGCTTGGTGTGTTTGCTTTCAGGTACGTTGAGTTAGAAATGTTTTGATGTTTACGATTTACCGTCTACATTGTTACAGCAGCTTCAGTTGAAGTACCATGCGTCTTCTAGATCTAATGCAGCGTGTTAATGTAAATCATCAATGCTCTGGCATGACTGGAATTTATCTTACTAATAACAGCTTATCCATTATGAGAATCTATACGAATGGTTTTTCAAGAACG
This sequence comes from Amblyomma maculatum, assembly GCF_055883805.1. Taxonomy (NCBI): domain Eukaryota; kingdom Metazoa; phylum Arthropoda; class Arachnida; order Ixodida; family Ixodidae; genus Amblyomma; species Amblyomma maculatum. The sequence continues at coordinate 125,862,152 of NC_139348.1, read as the reverse complement.
CCGTTAACTACTGCATGTGGCTTTCGAACCCCGGTGTAACGCTTGGCTCAATCGAGCACTTAATGAAAACGTACATGGTGGTTGTTGGTGATAGATAATGTGCGCAGCATTCATCGCAACTACTAAAGTCTACTCTCCGGAAACTTTATTTTCTTATTGTCTACTAAGCGATTTTGAGGGAGGTGGCAAAAAGAAAACATAAATGATTTACGAGACAATTTAGTTCTAACTTCATAAATATGCGATACTTGCAAACATAGCTTAAAAAAAATGCAAGTACGTGTCTGTCGGTAAGCAATTATACGTATAATGGCCATGATAAGAACTTGTGCGAGAAGAAAATCCTCCGCTAAATGAAAAGTTCAAGGGCTGTCTGCAAATTTTTGCTACGTGACGGCGAAAAGTGAGACATAACGGAATGCCCGTTTAGTTTTCAACCTTCATTAGCTGACGGTCTTAGAATTGACTTGCAGGGGGAAGTCTTTCTTTATTGTTTTCTTAAATCTGTCCGAGATTACAATTGTTTATCTTCTCGCGGTGCGTATGTGCCATCAAACGACGACTTTTGCAATGCATAGAAGTAAATTGTCACGTGAAACTTAACGTACGAAGGCCCCTGCTATATACATACGGAGTAATGCAGGCGTCACCAATAAACATTAAACCTTTGTTATAAGTTCCTGCCGTGGCTACGGCTTTTAAGAAAACAGGTTTCTGCAGGCACTACCACTACGAGTACAAGCTGGCACGGCTCTTGTGGAAGGTCGACATGGAAGAGGTCATGGTTCTGCGCACGAACTCCGAGCTCAGCCTGCAGAACGGCAACGTGAGTAGTGAAAGCTTGGCACGGAAGTTTTCAAAAGCGCAATAGTAGGGAATTTCAAGGAAAAAAAAGAAGCTTAGGGGTGGTAGAAAGTTAGGTGGATCATCATCATCATCATCATCATCATCATCATCATCATCATCATCATCATCATCATCATCATCATCATCAGCCTGACTATACCCACTGCAGGGCGAAAGCCTCTCCCATAATTCTCCACTCAACCCGGTTCTGTGCCAGCTGCATCCACTTGACCCCTGCGAACTTCTTTATCTCATCCGCCAACCTAACTTTCTGCCGCCCCCTGCTACGCTTTCCTTCCCTTGGAATTCAGTTCGTTACCCTAAGCGACCATCACTTATCCTCTCTTGTGGGTGGATGAGGTTAAAAAGTTTGCAGGGGTAAAATGGATGCAGCTAGCACAGGACCGGGTTAATTGGAGCAGTAAGAGAGGCCTTAGCCTTGCAGTGGGTATAGTCCAGGTGATGAGGATGATGATGATAAATCGTAAGGGAATGGCAGATGCAAGCAGCCAGTGGATTGTGAGTCGACCCTAGCTCTGTTGTAACAGATTAAGTGCAAAGCGTCTTTATCACATTAGCTTCTCCTCCTAGAATACACTGCGTAAGCAAAACGTTATGGCTGTAACTAAAAATTTCCCCACACAGCTACCCCAAAAATGGGCGGAACAAATCAAGAAGCTGATTCAAGGATATGCATCATGTGAAAATATTGAACTTTTTATAAATGAATTGAAGCATTCACGGTGTAACAACAGCGCAGAGAAAATGACCCACCCCAAATACTCAGAGAGTGCAGTTTTTGTTAGGCCAGCATGAGGTCATAATATACGCTACAATGGCGGGCGCAATGACCGCAGCAGATGGGGGAAAAGAGATATTAGGAATCTACTGTTAATTGCTTTTTACATATCTTGTAATTTGGCTACTTACAACCCGCATTTTGTTTCTACATATCTCGCATACTCAGAGCTAAGATTGGTTGGTTGGTTGGTTGGTTTGTGGGGTTTAACGTCCCAAAGCGACTTAGGCTATGAGAGACGCCGTAGTGGAGGACTCCGGAAATTTCGACCACCTGGGGTTCTTTAACGTGCACTGACATCGCACAGCACACGGGCACCTTGCTTTTCGCCTCCATCGAAAAGCGGCCGCCGAGGCCGGGATTCGATCCCGCGTCCTTGGGAACAGTAGTCGAGCGCCGTAACCACTGCGCCACCCCGGCGGGGACAGAGTTAAGATTGGGTATAGCGATCAGTTATCAGTAAATTTATAATATTAGATCTCCGTTGGAAACCTTGGAAGAAGGAATCATTCCGAAGTCTTCCCCTCTAAAGAAGTGTACAATTCTTAAGGGCCACCATGCATATGTTGACTACGGACCACTGAATAACTTACTGTCATCATGGAACACACCTCCTTTTGTCTGGCAGTTTGAACGACGTGCTTGATTTCGTTCGGGCAGCGTCTGGTAAAATATTTGGCGCATTTTAGTTTCTTGCCGTCTTTCCGTTCTTTTATGACGAGAAAGTTTTCCATTGGTAACTGAAGTTTCCTTTCAGCTTTGTTTTGACATCATTAGTGGTGATTACACGCACTGAACTGCGAAAAATACAAAAAAAGGGATTTCAAATATGAAGGAAGTGGACGTATTTTTTTTATTGCCAGTTCACACGAAATATTGGGAAGCACAGAATCCGTATCAAGATTTGGCCTAGAACGCTTTTTGAAACCCTATACCAAAAACTTGATTCTCTCACAGTGATTTTCTGCCGATATTCTTTTTAACTGTGTTTATATCTGATTATTGTTTTTACTACCTATTTATATATTTACTGCTTCACTCTTGTTCTGTACTCATTGATTATTTTTACTGGGTCGTTGACATATTGCCACCTTTTAACGTGTTACTAATTCATCTCACTACCCTCTGAACAGCATCGTTACCATAATTGTTCCTCTATCTGCGTCCACTATGGAACAATGACATCACATATATCGCCCCACTTCACCCTATCTTGTGGAGTAATAGCGGTCCCCAATTTATCTCTACTTCCTTCAGTCTTAGCCGCTCACCTGATAATCTACTACATTTTATTACATTGCCCTGTTTACGAATATTTAACTACCTTATTCTCACGTTCCGAACGCTTTTAATGCTGTGCGAATTCCTTCATGAATATTCTAAACAAATGGAGGAACAAACCACGAGTGTTGCCTTGTTCAAAAACACCACCTTTTCCAACGATGGGCACCAGGGAGGCCTTTTGGAGACCACGCGTCTGGGCTTCGCCTTCCCGGACGAGCAGCACCTGCTTAAGCTGCGCCGCCGACTGCAGAGTGCCGCTCACTGGGGCTGGGCGGCCAACACGCAGGCTGCGCCGGACGCCGACTCGGCGCCTACAGCCACCCGCCGAGGCCGCATAGGCTTTTACAAGGGCAACGTGGTGCACATCAAACATGTGTATAAAAAGAGCGTCGACCTGACGCGCAGCATCCGCAAGGAGCTCATACAGGTGCGAGCTTATGGACACTTAGTGTTCACATTGTTGCAAGTAGAGGATGGTACTTTTCCTTCTGTTGAAACCAATTTGAGATGCCTTATCTAGAAGAATGTAATTTCAAGTACACTACTTGTTTGATTGTCCAATCGTTTTTTTTTTATTTTTGCAGGAACTAGCCTGGGTAGGGGGGGGGGGGGGGGGGATGATGCATCTAGAAGGTATTATTGAGGATGCTGAGCAAAATGAACAAAGCTCCAAGCAAAGCGTCAGTCCGTTAGCCTAAGTTTCGACCAGAAGACTGGTGTTAAAATGGCCAGCGTAATTAGGACCCCTTTGAACCCTTGTTCCCTTCGTTTCATCTTGCAAGTGTTATTGTTTGTTGCATTGGTGAAGCATGGCTTGAACCTAGTAACACAGCGAAAGCTTTGAGTGCTACAGCGACAGCATCTATCACCGCCTTTTTCGTCCGAAGCTTTTTTTTTTTCATAATTCTTCTTCAAAGTTAGCTTTTCAGGAAAGAAAGGTACCTTATACGTTAAGGAGGACACCATGGATTGGTAGATACCTACACCTAGCTAGGTCAAGGTGCTGTTTTCATACCTTTACGAGAGTTTGCTTTTACTACTTATATTTGCCGGTTTCTTTTAAATTGCTCCGTCGCGGTCAGATTCAAGATGGCGGCAAAATCACATGGTCATAGCTACAGCGTTGGAAATAATTTCTTAGCTACCAGGTCACCACCCATACAATACAGTCCATTACCTGTTCCATCAGAGGTGACGTGATCTTAGAACAGCCGCTGTAACTTAAACGACGGCTCTATAGAGGATGTCAACTTGAGCAATCGAGTCTGTACATAGCACTAAGGCTTACAAACGCTGATTTCGATTCGAGAGCCAGGGACACCTTTTTGTCGCTAGACAAGGGACGCGCTGGAGTAGTAACGCACTGCGTAGCGGTCATGAAATAACGCGAAGGCACAAATATTGGCGCCCAACTTCTTCCTTTATCAGTTTGCCCTGCTGCAAACTGTGACCATGGCAAAAAAGGTAATGTAGCTAAGATCGAAATATATTGAGCAGAGTGCCACAATGGACAGTTTTTTTTTTTAGTAGAAACATTATGAGGATATATATATCATATATATCCTTATATATCGTGGGTTCAACTCGCACCTACAGCGCGTTGTTTTTCCTCCCGTTTTGCATTTAGTATCTTTCTCCCTAAAATCATCACTACTAATTCTGATAAATATCAATTACAAAATAATAAAAAAATATCCCCTATGTTTACCTTGGACAAGTAACCTATTGGCTCATTTACTTATATATCTTTTGATGACTAATGAAGCGGTTAAGGGGAACGCCTAGATATATAGCAAGACAAACGTAGGTTCCTAGCGTCGCATGAGATATACATGACGGATTAGCTTCATTGATAATTCCAGGGAATGTGCCCTTGTGTCTCGCGTACCGGGACATACTCGTCTGCTACGCAAAGTCACAGGCATAAGATGCGGCTTGCTCGGGAGGGCATTAAACAGGCTACAATGTTATTTTGGCTTCACATGGTATATTACCTGTTTAAATGCAAATTTTGTTCAATATTGCAGCGTACTTATTCCACAGGAAAAATGGCAGGAACGAGGGCTACGAAAGGCAGAGTGCCAAAACTTCAAGAAAAGATTTTGTTTTGTTTGAGACATCTTGCTTCCTTCAGTGCTCTGTCATTAGCGGCAAAACTTTAGATTTCAGTAAAGTGTGGACTTTCATTTTCAAGTTTTCCTTCTGATTTAAACTTAACGTTACAGGTATTTTCGTTTTGCAAGTTCTATCTTGAAGGTATGTAACGTAACGATGTCAAAAGAAGAAAAAAAAAAAACAGCATGATATTATCCGCTCTCACTTGGCACAGGTTCGCGAAATGAGGCACGAAAACATCACGCCGTTCATCGGAGCCTGCGTGGATCCACCCAACATCTGTATCCTTACCCTCTTCTGTGCAAGAGGAAGTCTCGAGGTGGGACTACATCTTCGTGTTCACAGTAACCATCTTCCCACGACAAGCTTTGAAAGAATATTTTCTTTTAGGGTTCCAGCAGTTTAATCTACGAGGCTGCTCAGTTATAAACTATACGCAAAATATTTGCAAAAAAAGCAATGACATTAATATAGCTTTGCATAAGCTTCGCTCCTTTTCAGATAGACATAAATCTTCCTTGTCGCCAAAATAGAAAGAAGGAAACGGAGCAGATTCTGCCGTCAAAGGGTCTCCGTAAACTACTACGAAAACTCTTGTTAGTGGAATTGAAGACATGGCATCCATATGCATGCATATACATTACAAGCATACGCCTAAATATTTTAAGGAACAAATGTCAGCATCGTCAACTGTCTCGAGAGCGCAGCGCGTGCCCTTGATTCTTTTCCTGTTCCATGAAGCAACTGTTGTAAAAATAAAATAAAAACAGCGCGCCCTTCAAAACCTCCTTACTGCATAATTTGACGCAGGGATATATTGAGCTGGGTAACGGAGATTTAGGATCATTGTTTGCGGCATTGTGCGTGCCTTGTGTGAAATGTTTAGCTACAGTGATGAGGTTTTTATCTGGGTAAAAAAAGAATTTTAACAAAACTTGGTTTATTGTTGTCGCTGTAATATAAGTTTCATAAACAGTTTTCGTGGTTTTCCAGCAAGCGCGCAACGAGAAAAATGCAGCTTCTCTTACTCATGAAACGGTCCATCATTGGAGAGTCACAAAAGAAAATACGCAAGGGCACAATTTCCAGTACGTGCTGCGCCTCGTTCTGAAGCCGAATATTGTGCGTGGGCCTGAGCATCAAATAGTATATTCTTGTAACATTATTCGGTGGCGTCCGGAGACGTTTTCTAAAAGCAGAACCCTTTTGTTTGTGTAAGAAGCAAGCTATGCTTAATACGTACACTAATTTGAATGTGGTTCGTGCTGTGAACCTCCAGTCCGTTAAATATCTAGGCACGCAGACACATGCGTACGATCATATAGTGACCCTCAGGCACCGTTATTTATTTATTACATCAGTATATCAGAATGACTGCAAATAAATCAAGAATGCTTTTCAGTCATCAAAAAGTACAACTTTGAAGCAAGTGTGCGGCAAATTCTAACCGTTACGGACGAGCCAGTATTTTAAATGTCATGTCTCACCAAGCCGAATCCTAGGCCTCGAATGGATATGAAGAAGCTACGGTATTATTTCCAGAAATATTGTCTCAAGATAGATGCATTTAATTATTCTTCAGAAAAAAAGCTAAATTTATTTAGCCTTACTTTTAATAAAAATATTATCTGCCGAAAATTAACACTACTTTCTATTCGCTCTGCTGCATTTCGCATCGCTATTTAATACACCCGGGTCTGCTTCCAAATTGTGCCCAGGGAAAGGTGGAACGTTATTACCTAAAACGCAATGGACAGCGCGGAATAGTCACCAATGCGATAGAACTCCTGAAACGACTCTAAACATCGCACTTGTCCAAAATTCGGGGGAAAATCCTCAGCTTGTGCCGAATGATAGCACGAGACTAATTTCTCTTTACCAACCACTCAAGCACATTCATTTGTCGGTCGCCCTCGTTACCTAGGTAGGTTGGGCGACTGCCCCGGACAGATGTGGTCCCAATTTTGAAACCCGGATCTGGTTGAATTTTTCAACTATGAAATTTACATAAATGCTGTATAGTTTTCCTTACTAGCTGTTCGCTCGTCTTGGGAGGATGGTAAAAATTTCTTTTCAACATTAGTGAAGATGGAAGCTTGGAGAGCCAGTTTCGAAAGTTTCCCTATTGCAGAGGCGACACGGATGAATAGTCACATTAGTAAAGACTAAAGCAAACCTGACTCGTTTGAGGATCGGGTAAATGTTCTACCACTCTAAATACTGGCCGCGCAATGTAATTAGGTCTATTTGCAGTCCGTTATGTAACTTTATAGAGACTTTCAATAGTTAAAAAAGAGACGCAAGTTCAATTTATTTGCAAATAAAAGCAGGGGATAGCTGTACCTGTACTACAACAATTTTGTCGTTGCACCTCGATAGAATGGCAGTCCAGCAGTTCGAGTTGTATGCATGACCTCCTCATGTATTGGTGAGGCAGTTAACTTATAATTTTCATTGAATTTAAGAACAAAAATTTAACATCACATAGCACTTGGGCGAACTCGCGGTGGAAACGCATATGCTTTTCTCTTCTTCATGAATAACAGTGTAGAAGCACTCCTTTCTTGGGTTTCATTTTTCAGCTCAATCCTGCCAGTGTTTTCAAATTGACGGTTTCCAGTACGTTCATATTCTGGGGGACATTTTATATACAGACTCGCTCTTGTATCTACTTGTTTGTGCGGTCTAATAGTATGTTTCTTACAGGAGCGTTCGCAAGTATCAACTTTTTCACTGAAAGGAAGTGGGGGTGTAAGTAACGGATACGAAACGCCAGTATGGCTTACTTTGCTAAAGCTGCTTATGGACGTTTTTCTTGTGTTTTTTCTGCTCCGAACTCGAAAAAATATAATGATATAACCTGCGCCCGACATCTGTTTCTCTGTTAAAGGTTTCTCTTGTGCCTTACAGGACGTGCTAAAGAACGAAGACCTGGATTTGGACAGCATGTTTGTCTCTTCCCTGGTGGCCGATCTTATCAAGGTTTACACCCTTTTTTAACTTATCAAGGTTTAGACTCTTTTTACCAGTAGAAATTGCGTGGCCCCATTACTAACAATGTGCGATTATAGTCCTGATGACAAGAGATGTCTACGCCCTGAGAAACTAATTAGATACATTTCGTGGTGGGACCGCCACACATTCATAGCTGGTTCCTTTTCGAGACAATGTATAACTTTTGTGTTGAAACTTTGTTCCTAAAAGGCAATAATGAAACTATTTGCCAATTAGTCTTTACTAATTTAATTTTTTTGTCGAATGAAAAATATAATGTATACTAAACCAGGCGAACCTTATATTCTGTTATTATATTACTCTGGCATCCATCGACTTTTTCTAAATTTTGGTTATATCTGTCTGGGACGCCTGGTGCTTATATATATAAAGAGCGAGAGAGATTATTTTAAATTTTAGACGGGCATTCTAATTTTACGTGGAGTGTTCACTGTGTCTGGTGGTCTAGTGCATACAATTCATGTAGACTTAACCTTGCTTTATATATTCGTTAATGCAAGTAAATTAATAATAATTATGCGACGGTAGATTAATAGATAGCTCTTAGGCAACACTGCCTAGTTGTTTTCTGTGCGGGAAAGTTATTGCGTTCTACAGAAACTGGTTATGAGATCACCCATATGTATCCAGTTAACGCACGCATTAAATGCAGAGAGGTTGGGTAATTTTCGTTAGGTGCCTGTCTCCAAGTTATTAGTTAGATGACATAAACTATAACAAATCGACTTTATGTTATTTACTCAGTGCTAAATTTTTATATCCAGAGATGGCCCGTGGCCCTAAATGAGGCAACATAATATTTGGAATAATATAAGTACATCGAACTGGGAAACTGAGCAGGGAACCTAAATTCCGCTTCGTTCCCTGCAAAGGATGCCGGTCAGTCTTCCCTTGTGTAGATGTGCAGATGTGAAGAACACATTTCTAGCATGAACGAGGTTTCGCGCTCCGTAGCTACTCTCGGAGAAGTTGGCTGTAGTAAGCAAACTAATTGGACTAGCCAATTCTGGCATGACATTATGGACTCATTGGTGCCGGGCATGTTACTAGTGAGAGAGAACTTGGGCAGCGCCGGGCCAAATGTTGACCATGCCGAACAAGGTGGCCTGAGAAAATAAATTATCTCTTTTTTTGTTCATCTCCAGATGGCGGCACCATACCGCCTAGTAACAAGCGCAGATTGATATCACTTGTACCAAGAAGCGTCTTCAAAATTCATTATGTGATTGTCGCTAGAAACGAAAGTTAGCTTTGCAAAGCACTTTGTAGAAAAGCGAGAAAGAAATTGTGGCCTGTAGAAGAATTCATGCGACCATACACATTTGCTTGAATAATCAATAGGTGGTACTACAGCATCGCTTTCATGTTTTTGTTTCCTATAGAAGCAATACTCTTAAAAAAAAAAAACATGGATATCAGATTCAGGGAAGAACCAGTATATAGTTCTTGTCTGACTCACTACTAGCCTTAGAAAAAGGATTCCTTGTAGCTGGGCTTTGTGTTGACAAGAGCGCTATTGTGTAGTTGTACTTTTGGAGACAAACGACTCTGAAGATGTATAGCGTCGAGACCTGCTTAACTAAAGAAAAACAAAGTATGCGGCGGAAGCAGTTACCACGGCCTTAGACACAGCATCGGCGCATTAGGTGCTGAAAGCGCGCTACTGTGCATTAGGAGTACCGTAAAAGGCTTATAATGTATTCTCTAAGTTCAGAGAAACATGTCTGCGCGAATGGAATAGAGGGTAGGCTCTTTGAGCAACACTGAATATCAAATGAAAATTCCTATGTACTTGTTTGCACTACGGCATAACCGACAAAACCTGTAATACGCGAAGTAAGCTAACGTCTGACTTACGTGGGCGTTGGTGTTTCATTTGGGATGCCCATCAATGATACTCCTCACAGTCTCTACCTCAGTGTAGATAACCTGTGCCATTGTCTTTACATAGTTATTTTAAGGCATGAACTTCCCAAACTACGTATTTCTTAGCTACATAGACTTCCAAACATTCACAGAATATTTATGCTGCTTAAACAATTAAATTTATTTCCTATTGTTTTAAATTGCGGTATGCAGAATATTCAACACGTTTATATGATTCTCATGAATGCAACGAAATCAGTAATTCTTGAACTATTAAAAAGAATCCTTCCAAAGAGCACAGCGTTCGAAGTTCTTGACGTGCGTGTACAACTAATATTTTTTTTATACATCCTACTTCGCTTGTGCACTCTTTGTCGCAGCGATAAAGTAACACTGAGCCACTGTTTTAGAGTCTGTGACATTCATCTATCTATGCGGCAAGTGGTATGCTTCAGATAAAGTCGGATGCCCGTGTCGATGTAAGGAGTGTCGTAGGTTTCTTGCAAAACTAGCGAATTAGTTTGACGCGCTCTGCATACGCGGTAATCGTGAATTATATTTAGACGATCATGTGAAGCTTTAGACTCAATTGTAAGAAGGTTAATGTATTGGTCAATAAGCTCCTATACCTAAAGCTTTTACTCACAGGTTGAAATCCTCTCGGCGTGGGGAGAAAAGGGCTGCAACGAATTAATCATGTAAATATTTTCTTTCCTCAGAGGAGATACGGTGCTCTTTTATGGCTCGGCAAGAATCGCGAGAGGTCCTATTTTTTCCTTTCTTTTAAAAGCCTCAGAATCGAATGCTCTTTTTTATCGTGCAGTTAATATTGTTCTATCGCTGCCGGGAACTCGTCTTCTAAGCTTTGTTTAAGCTTGAGTAAAAATGACCGCTTCTAGAATCTACTTTATTTTCGCGGTGAAATCTGGACGACGCTGAAATAAAGACGGGGAAAAAACATTAGTTGTGGTTTAACTCTGGTTAACTCTAGTTGAATAGCGAAAGCAACGGCGGAAGCTTCTTTTGCCTGCTACATTATTCCCCTAGCAGGCCCTATCAGTGTAAGGCGCTACATTATTGGGTACACTTAAGCTCATCTTTTAAGAGTATGACGCGAGAGCGTAAGCTATAAATGCGAAGGGTTCAATGCTGCTGAACCGAATGTGGAGCCAAAGCATTATCTGCCGGTTACCGAGCGTTGTTCTTGTTTTTCTTCTCCTCCTCCTCCTCCTTCTCCTTCTTCTTCTCCTCCTCCTCCTCCTTCTCCTCCTCATCTTCCTCCTGCTTCTTCTTCTCCGTCTTCTTCGCGGCTGCTCAAGGTCAAACGTGGCTCTTCCCGGGACGACGCGATGCGCCGAAACCTGGCGCAGTATTGTCGTCGCAATAAAACACCGTCTGTTTAGTTGTGCAGTGCAACAGAAATTCTTGCAGACAAATAATAAGATTGCCACTGACTTTTACAGCGTAAACAAATCCAATAGCTTAGATAAGAGAAAAAGAGTTCTTATGCTTTAAAAAAAGAATGCATTCACCACATTTCGTCGATGGGAGATTTTCAACACGTATGTGTCTGACATTTACGGACTAGGATAACTGTAACACTGCCGATACTTAAGGTAAAATTTTCTATCGTCGCAACGGATATTATCATACTGCTTTCAGGCGCAACCTTTTTTTGCGCAATTCAAACTGGATGTTAGCATAGAATTTATGTAGCCTGCTAAGTTCTGCCCGGTGAGCTTTTGTAGCGATAAAAGTCTAACTCCCAATACTTTGAGAAACTATGTCACAAGAGGAGAACGACTGAGATCGTTTGGCATTTTAGGACATACTGGGTCGTGATTTTCGACTGAGAAGTGAATTACACACGAGAGTTTATTTCTATTACGGTGTACTTGTCCTAGGAGGCGCGTGCGTCGTAAGCTTCCTTCTGAAATCATCTGCCTAGTAGACTTCCTGGACAATGTATCTTGTTGTCATGAAACGATGTTTCTTCCTTTTCTTAAAGATTTGGCTTAGCGCTTCACGCGAAATTCCTGTCTTAAAACACATAATGAGGTGACGAAGCGAGGATCGTAGTTTTATCCAAGAGACGGTGCCTTGGTCTGCAGGGTATGATCTACATCCACGATAGCGAAGTGGTGTCCCACGGAAACCTGCGCTCCTCAAACTGCCTGGTCGACTCGCGGTGGGTGCTGCAGATCTCTGACTTCGGCCTGCACGAGTTCCGAGCCGCGCAGACCTGTGTGCCGCAAGCGGTCTCCGAGAACGCCTACCGAGGTCAGTCAACATGCACACGATGAGTGGCAAATTTCGTACTTAATACATGGCAGAGCCTGGACTTAGTTGCTACTGCACTTCTGTATAAAAAACTAAAAACCAAAGGATGAGGGCGGGAGACAATGCAGTCGTGTCCTCGCCTCCTCTATAACGGCTAACGGCCTTGAGGGTAAAATAAAAATAAATAAATACACTGTCGGTTAGTTGTAGCTGACAACAACCTCAACTGCTTCTTATCTCTGCGTTACTCTGCTTAGGTTCCTTTATGACACTTTTATTTTTGACGCCGCCTGCTCATTCCTGATTTGCATTGTTAGAGGAAAACGCTACTATGGAATCGGCGGTGTGGCCATTGCATACTTTCCCTCATCAGATGCAAGATCGCTATGGTACTTTCTCAAAGCACACTTACGAAGCCCGATACACGTGGTGGGTCAGAAAAAATCAAGATGTCATTTTTTTTTCTATGCAATGGGGGCCATGGTATCAGACATCATGGCGCAGAAAGCATTTCCCGTTGTCGTTGCTTCCTAAAATGCTTATTGTGCTTCGTTATGTTCTGGACAAACTAAGATGTGTTTTAAATGAAAGTGAGTTTAAAGGAGAAATAATGTTTTATCCACAAAGCGTAATTTATTTTCTTTTGGTGGCGAATCGTTATGTTCTAAGTTTTATAAAATTAAATAAAGGTTGAACATAAAGGTTTTACTCGTGATTATTGAGCAGCCCCGTTTACTGCTACCCACGCGGATCGTCGCACACGCAAGCGCATTTTACGACGCGATTCATCGGAATTTTTTTATTCTGCGTTTTTCTAACCGACTCTTGCTTCTTAGTATACTGTCGTAAGGTGCACGTTATATGAAATACCGTCAGACATAAATAACAAGCATTGCTTAAAACAAGCACTATGAACGTGCCGGCATTGCCTAGTGGCAGCGTGTCCGGAAGGGTCCTGGAAGCCTGTATTCTGATATTACTTACACATCCATATCGAAAGCGATGCACAAGTCAGCAGCGCCTGGCAGCTCGGCCATGCAATTTTGCCTTGTTACGTCACACAGCCCGACATGCGTTCATGTGCACGGCCATGTCACCTGCCAGGTGTCATGTGCAAGACGCATGCGCGTGATGTTTCAATGGCAAAGTCGCCGGCAACAACACCGACGCCGCATTGTCTAGAGGACGAGGCCTAAATATAGTCATTCTGCGGTCATATTAAGTGGAGGGATATGCTTATATTTATATGTTATGACTGAGAGCTTCAACTTTGCATAGAAAAACTGGTGATGAGTTGCAACCGGTCTGTTGCGTCCTAAATTGCGCTATTATTGATAGTCATCACAACCAGGTACCGAGCATTACTAGAGGCACCTGAACTCAAAGTGTGCGATTCTTGTTATGTTACCAATTACTTCTGTGTTTCGGTTAGCGTCGCGTAAGGCAGGGCACTGCGGGCGTCTTGTTCTTCTACAGTTGCGAAATGCAACCTTCAGAGAATGCCTTGATAATTGCCATGAAAGAAAAGTCACTAAACAATCGCTAAACGCATTGTACTCCGCGCTGGAATAGGGAAACTGCTTCTGCGTGTAAGGCAGCTGTTAAATTTAGAATAACAATGCACACAGGACATATGACCAGCATGCGCGAAATTTTGTTTACTTAATTTTACAGTGCACGCTGTGCGGAAACAGAAGAGGCCTTGCAACATAACTTTACTTCCCTCATTAGCTGATTTTTTCTGCCCATTTTTAACACATACATCAAAGCTGAGAGGTTGAGTATTGAGTTCCATGTCTATATTATTGTAACTACAGTTCAGCTTTCTCATCCACACCTGGTCCACAAGCTAAGTACACTATAGCTTTTTTATAATTACGCCATAGCTTTACTCAATATGGAGCAGAAAGTTATAGTACAGAAACAGAGGTGCTTATCTAATGTATATCAAGGGCAGAATATATTTTTTCTTCTCCTTTCATAAATTTTCACCAATAATGTCTGCGGTTTCTAGTGTTTGATTCTTTCTATTTTCTTATTCCTTGCAAAACGGGTAAACCTAGGAGACTTCCAGAAAACAGACATATGTGCTAATTTGCTTCCCCTTATAAACTATATATATTAAGTGTAAAAGGCTTGATTAGGGGGCTGTTGGAGAACTGAGCACAATGTACAATCTCGCTCTGGGTTTATGACCCAACGCGCCTTCAATATTGGCTGTTTTGTTGTGTGTGTGTGTGTGTATTGGAAATCGCTTGTCAGCGAACTTAAGAACTGGCGAGACTCCTACAAGACTAGCGTCGTCATCATCATCATCATCAGCCTGATTATACCCACTGCAGGGCGAAGGCCTCTCCCATATTTCTCCACTTAACCAAGACTAGCGTACATACATACAATAATGATTTGCGAGACCGACCCGTGCTCCTATGCAGGTCTCCTTTGGCGAGCCCCGGAACTCCTCCGTTCGGCAAGTCCCCCATCGCGAGGAACGCAGAAGGGTGACGTCTATTCCTTTGGTATTGTGCTCTACGAGATAATCGGCCGCCAGGGTCCCTGGGGCTATAAGGCACCACCCACCCATGGTAAGGTTATCCTATATTGGCTCACTGTTCCTTATATTCTCTGCTCTAACTTACTTGTGCATCCTTCCCTCACTAAATAATGTACTTAGTCTCAATTGCCTGCAAGCATTCGGTTCAGTTGTCTTCATTTTTTTATATCTTCTTTCGTTCACCTATAGCTTAACTAGATATGACGCCTACATACCTAATAACGGAATCGTTTAATTATTTGCTTACTACAGTACAGTTGTTCATGCGGCCATTGTGCGCTGTACGGCTGGTAATTGCGTTATAAAAAGAAGAGACAGGCATTAGTAAAATAACGGGACACATCACAAGATACGACAGTTCTATATTTAATGCGTGCAAAACTGGAAGAATGAGGGTTTACTATATAAAATTGCTTCCTCTCCCTTAATCGAAATTAGATGTAAGCATGAATGGTTGCAGGCACACCACATTGTAGATGGTTGCTGCCACCATATTGATATTGGTCTACAGCACAGTAAATCACACCACGAGCTTTTTGTTCGGCCAGCTAGGCAGCGCGTTCAGTCGTTCTCGTAGACCATTCTTATTCCGTCGGAGCGATTGCCTGCAATTGTGCAGCATTATGTAGGCAGTGGCGGTCCGTGATAGCTTTGTCAACGGTTTGAGCGGTCGTATATTCTTGCCGTTGTCGGCAGGAGCGAGCAGTTTTCTGACATGGTGTATAACTAGCAAAGTGCTAGCTTTCCACAAGACGCTATATCTACTTTCATCAGGCTCCACTGCTCTGCGTAAGCAGCTATGACGATAGCTAAGTCAAATGCAGAACGGTTCACTTTCGTGTGGAGCCATGGCGAGACGCTGGCCTGAGAAGAACGTTGGAAAAGCAGCGTGTTCGAGCGCTCCACGAGTGCATATAGAACCGTATGCTAAAGAGCTGACTACGGAACACAGTGACAGACTCTAGTGATCTCACAGTTGCTCCGTCTTTACAAGATGGTATTTGGGAGGATGCGAACTTCCTGCAGCCGATAAAACTCGGATGTGAACTTGAGTTTTGGTTCCATTAATATCAATTACTTACGGCACTTCCGAGAGAATATATTATATCACTGTCCTGGAAGGTTTCTTGTATGACTAAAGACGAGATAACAGAATTACAAGAGTAAAACTTCTCCATCTTCCCGCTGAATAGGGAAATACTGAAGAGTTGATTTCGCTCACTGATAAATTCGATAGCACACTGAGCGAACACCTTGCAGGCAATGGGTTTCTTTTACTTGATGCAGTCAATAGGTGATGTCAACTTTCGAATGAATTGCAGATTACAGCAAGGTGAACTCGTCTCACTGGATGGGCGTTATTTCAGCAAGCGACCGCATAGGTCAATGCAATCGATTGAGGTTTGTGGTCAATGCTGGAGAGCAGTCAAAAATATTGCAGACGAGAGAAAATAACAAAAGACTATAATAAATAATGGCCACGAATTACCAGTGCGCCAATAACATTTATGAAATCGTATAAGTAAAGACGCAATGCTTCAACTAATGGTATGAAAAAATATATAGGATATTTCCAGTCATAACAAATACGCTCCATCCCAATTTACCTATAGTCATTTTCTTTTCGTTGTCCGGGTCTGCGGTTACTATATATGCTACGTAGAAATACTCAGGGGGTTCAGAGCCTAGCAAAATTGTCTAACATCATCTAATATTTGCGTGTCCGGGAACTGCTTTGCGCCTAGTCGGTCTCTTCTGGGAAAGTACACCGGCGTTCGAGACAGGGCCCCGTCCAGCCGATATTTATGAGGCAACTAGCAACTCCACACATATAGTTTCGCTTTTTGTATTACAGTTTGAGCACAGCTAAACGTTCGGCATTTTTTCCTCATTTTCAATCTCAGCCAACACCAAGGTACCGACTTTGAGCGCCGATCACAGCACGTCCCAAATGCAGCTTAGGCGGGCGCTACAAACTACGTGGTCATTGCATGTCTTGCGTTGGAGAAGGAGACGAACTTCACGAGTCGAGAAACAGATCCGTGCGAATACGATCCTGCTTTTGCAGTTTAAAGTAATAAGCTTAAAAGGAGTTTCGCATCAAGTGGTTTTCAGCGAAACGTATCAAGATGGTCATACTTTTCTCTCAACGAGATCTTCGAAGCATCTAACGAAATAATCCTTATCGATTAGTCTCGTGTGCACGCTACGTGCTCCTATTTCTTGCAAGCTTTGTTTTTCAGTCACAAGGGAGTTGATTTTGAGCTAGGAGTGTTGCGTTTAGCTCACAACATTGCATTTGATGCCTTAGATTCCATGGAGTGGTTAAAGGGCCTGAAGCTAGGCTTGAACAATCAGTGATGTCAATAAACTCGAGTCGAAAGTTTTCGCGGCATTCATAAGGAATATTCTCGTATAAAATTGTATTCATCGATCCGAGCTACTACATTTAATTTCGAGTAGCCTGACCGCTGCATCTGCGCTGCATCGTGATAAAATGTATTGGAAGAAACACCCCCTTAATCACAGTACAAACTATGTAGCTGTCGTGTTATTTCTATGTTTTTTCATAGGTCTCGTTTTCCCACGCTACTTTAAAAACTGAACTTGACCAAATTTCGCATTGGAAAGTCACATCTATACAGATTAGTTTGAACGAAGATTATATTCGCACCACTGATGCATCGCGGATGATGAATAAAACTTGGCTAAAAATAAAATCACAGAAAGAAAAACAAACTTTGGTAAACATGAAAAGGGGAAAATTATTTAGAGAGTGAAAGCATAAAAAGAGGCAAAATTTGTTATTTACTTTTCTGTCCTTTTTTGTGCATTGCCTTCCTTAAATATAGCTTTTCTGTTACTTGTATTCGAATGTTGTCTGCAACTTTTATAAAATGTTTGGTCTCATTAATTCGCCCATGTGATGATATTACTCTCGCTCTATGCAGAGGTGATCGAGAAGGTGCGGCGGCGCAATGCTGTCCCATTTCGACCCCCCGTTGAGTCGCTGTCGTGCGCGGACTATGTGCTGCGTTGCATGCAAGAGTGCTGGGATGAAAACCCCGACAGCCGGCCCGACTTCCGCTTCGTCAACGTTAAGCTACGCCAGATGCAGGCTGGCCTGTGAGTCGTCCTGCTCTATAATTGTGTCCTCCAGAAGCTGCCCCACAGTTTTCACATGGCTAAGCTCTACGTGTTTGGTGCCGTTCCGCAGAAAACCCAACATCTTCGACAACATGATTGCCATGATGGAGAAGTACGCATGCAACCTGGAGAGCCTCGTCCAGGAACGCACCACCCAGTTGGTGGAGGAGAAGAAGAAGACGGAGCGCCTGCTGCATCGCATGCTGCCCAGGTATACACGCGAAAGGCAGAGGTTAAGTATAGACTAGGAAACGTGAAATAATGCAAAGATTTGTAAATGTGTGACATACACGCTTTAGCACATTATTCTGTTGTGCAACCATATGTTGTTCCTTCTGCTCTACTTACTTCCATAAATTTGAGCTCAGAGTTGCTTTAAACGTTATGAAGCGTCCACCCCTTTCTTATGCCAATCTAAAGTTTATTGCTAGAAGCTAATACGTAGAATTGCATGTGTAAGCAATCGTTTACTTTATAGACCATATTTTCATAAAGAATAATTTTTCTTGTGCAAGTGCTGGGACAGGCACTTCCACAGAAATGGTCTGTCATTTCATATTCTGGTAAAAAAATGTAAACACATAAAAAATCCAAACTGCTGCTTTGGGTAGTCGCAAAACTTTACCTGAAGTTTAACACCGATGCTGCTGGTCACTTTTCGCGGTATGTAGCTTCACACTACCTCACGTTGCTGCAGTCACCTAAAAGCTGTTTATTCGCCCATATAGGTTTTATCTGCATTAATAATTACTGGTTAATTTATTACAAAGACATACATACATCCGGACGCCAAATCAGTAGTGACTGCTGGAGAATCAGTAAATTAAGAGCAATTTATTTATTATCTCGCAACACAAATGGAGACTCAAAAACGGTACGAATTTATCAACATAAAGGATCGCATTTCATGTACTGGCTTTTTGTTATGGAGACTAAATTGTTTCTTTTTTGCACATACTCAGTCTGTTATCCTTTTACGGCACGGGACTAAAATCTGTTATTCCTTTACAGCACCCTTCAGTGAGGCAGGTGCTGAGAAAGGGGCTGCTCTTTCTTTACTCCTTTTTTGCTTTGCTTTAATAATGCGCATGTTACTAGTTTGCGAGAAATGCCACCCGTAAACTGCAGCGCTAACAAAATAAACTTTAGACGCATGTCTCAATTACATGACATCTCAAGTCACCAAAAGCTGTCGCTTCGATTGAGATGCAAGAGGTGACTGAAAAAAAAAAAAAAAACTTCGTACTGCCGGCAGTATAGGAGACGTGGTTGGCAGAACGAATAATGAAAACTATAGAACCAGTAATTACTTAACATGGTTTTCGTCGATGATGGTTAGGTGCGTGACCGGCAAAATATTTTATATAGTTTTAGAATAAAAGTTTTCTTTTCTACGAAATTGAAGGAAATAGAAGCCAGCGTAGTAAATTCTACAGTAGATTAACTTCGCTAGAAGAATATATATCATTTCTTCTGTTAACCGAACGCTATTTACAAATTAGACTCGCATGTTCTAACTTCTGATACGAGAGGCAAGCAAACAGTACTGTTGCAAAAGCGATGCATTCCCGCAGTAACTAGAAGCTAACTAATCTCCATTTTAGTTTGATAAAAATGCCGTAGTTTTCAATTTCTTAACCGTACATAGAAAACATTGAAATGAATCACCTTTCTTGTTTTTTTTTTTTTCGCAGATCCGTAGCCGATCAGCTCAAGCGAGGCGAGAGAGTTGAAGCGGAGAGCTTCGACAGTGTCACAATTTATTTTAGCGACATTGTTGGTTTCACTGCACTCTCTGCAGTTTCATCTCCACTTCAGGCAAGTGAGGGAGAGGTTGACTCATGAGACTTTGTATATAAAGAGCATCATAGCGTCTTTGCGAACTCTATTCGAAATCTATTCTCTAATAGGGTTTTGGCTGAAGAATTCGCAACAGTGATTACCCCTCAAATCTTATCGTCGATTTTATATATTATAAACGGGCCCCCTTAAATTTATAGACGGGTCTTTGTGAGTATTCGAGTCAAATTTGAAAACTTCGCGTGGAGCCGCTGTTTTAAAAGTAATTTTTAAAACGTTCTCTTGACCACCTTTTGCAACCGATTTGGGTGACACATATGCCCGTGCAAGCCCCAGCTTTGATGTCACTGGGGAAGCTGGGCGCGCCCGCTCATTGGACGCTCGCAAGTTACATGGTTGGGAAGTGCGTGGTGAGGTGTAGTCATGACTTGTTTTCTTGTTTTTTTCTTGCACGTCAACGTGGACTGAGTGGAGGTTAGAGAGTATCGGAAAATTATTTCGATTTCCAAACTGTTGACTGCTAATGAAGCTCGTTTAAAAAGGTTTGGAGTGGGGGTAGGATTGACTAGATACCTATTTCCGGTCCGCGTTATATAGTTTTTGTAAATAACTTCTGATGAGCCCTTTAACGTTAAACCAGGCCGAAAATGCTTTATAAATTGCCGTATACACGTACTGACGTAATGCATTTAACTATGTTGTTAAATGATAGGTTACTGATTGCATGAAAAAGTACAACTACATCGCTTATAAGTACATCGCTTAGAATTTCAGCGTAAGAAGTTTGAAATGATCCCGACACATTGATTTCTCCTGTCAGCCCTTGCACAAAATGCGCTGCTTGTGCTGTAGTTCCCTGTTAAAAAGTTGAAACCATTTGTCCATCCTGCGACTTATGTTGAGGTTTCGATAAAATCCTTTGAGTCCTTTACTTGAGTGATACGTGATCATCACAGTCATAACTCAATGCATTCATGCTGTTGTCATTATTTCAGCCCTGCGTTAAAGGTACATTGTCTTCAGGTGTCAACCAAGGCTTGTGCCAGGTCATGTGCACGTGAATCAGCGCTTTTCCCAGCTTCGTTATTCTAAGGTGCTCTTGTTTTTCGAATACGCAACACTGAGCCTTGGAGCCACAAACCATCTACCCCACCGAAAAGTTCTTTTCATCCACAAACCGTCTCATTAGAATTGTACTGATATTCAATCCATTGATTTCTCTGAATTGAAACCCACGTCCATCTACTGAGGAAATAACATTACTATAACGACAGAGAGGTGTCAAGATCATTTTAATACAAAATTCGATTCATAGTGCCTTCTCCAAAGTGTCTTGTTTCCATGTGCATTTGCTTGCACCGATCAGGTTGTGGAGCTGCTGAACGACGTGTACACGTGCTTCGACTCCATCATCGGCGCCTACGACGTGTACAAGGTAGAAACCATCGGTGACGCCTACATGGTGGTTAGCGGACTTCCCATCCGCAACGGACTACGTCACGCCGGCCAAATCGCTTCCATGGCTCTCCACCTGCTCGCAGCTATGCGTTGCTTCGAGATACGACACCGGCGGGGAGAGAGACTGAGGCTCCGAATTGGTATCCACTCAGGTGAGGCATTTTCTCTAAAAGCTCTCAGATGTACACGCGTCTTCTGACTACTTGTAACCAATTAATTACGCAACGCATTGTCCACCTTACCCTTCCAGGTCCTTGTGTCGCTGGCGTTGTGGGCCTCAAAATGCCACGCTACTGTTTGTTCGGTGATACCGTGAACACAGCCTCTCGGATGGAGTCCAGTGGAGAAGGTGAGGAACCGCGTGGATAGTTGTCTTGCTAGTCTCATCTGGTCCCTAGCACCTAGGAAATAAATATTAGACTAATTTCTGTGAGAGCAGGTTTATCCACCACAACTAGTGCTTGCTTTTGACGTCTTAGAGCAGCAGCTTGAAAAATGTGTGACAGCCTAGCTGTTCACGCAGATTCCTCATTCGTTCATACATTCCTGAAGATGAGAAAACCATTACCGCCGAAAAGCCTTACGCAGTGATGTGTTCCTTACATATCGGTTTTCAGCTTGCAGGATGCTGAGCTTAAACAGTACTAACTGCATTTGATGACTGCTTTCAGCGTCAAAGGTCACTCAGTGTTACGCAACACACCAGAGGCTTTTTACTGCATTGGTCGCACCCCGTATTAGGGTCGTGCCTGCTCAAGGAAGTAGCTCACCAGGCTGTTTATATTGTATTAAGTCTGAACAACATGATGCACAAAAGCACAATACTTAGTACTGCTCAATTATAATAAATATTGTTACGTGGCACAAGCAAGACGACGGCACAATATGGCGACAGTTGAACGATAATTTTAATGGCTGGCCTAGCGCGAGGGCTCTTCTCGCGGCAGTGGCGATCTTCTTTGCAACATTTGCCGGGGTCACCGGAAGATCGACCCGATCAGTTCGTTGAAAGCGGTGGTGACTTGACGGCAAGGATGATCAAGAAAAGATAGAAGGGAATGATATGCTTGCTACCACGATGACGAAGAACTCGATGATGCTTGGGTGATCCGCCTCCCCTGGAGCTCTTCAGCCATACGCCACCGAAGCATCCATGGGACCGATGGCTCGAGGTCGCGTCAGGCGGCTCGGCGGGGCGGGGGTTACGTGTTCTTGTCTTTCGGATTTCCGGGTCCGCCGGGTGTTTGCTTTGGTCTGGTCTCTGGTCAGTGCATGTGTACGCCTTGTCTTCAGACCCCGTTTGGGGGTTGGGCGGCGGTAGTTGGTCGGGTCTGGACAGGAAGGGCTGGGGCGAAGCTGCACGGCGTTATCCCAGAGCTCTCGTTCGATGGGTCCCGGCGTAAGGATGGCGTCGATGCTCTAAGGCGAGGATAGGGATGACGTACCCCGCGTCTCCAACCAAAATGTTACGTGGTGACAAGCAAGACGACGGCACAACATGGCGACAGGTGAACGATGATTTTAATGGCTGGTCTCGCGCGAGGGCTCCTCTCGCGCCACTGCTTATCTTCTTCGCTCTTCTGTGCTGCGGCAACAATCGCCGTTCTGCGCATCACAGTAAGCAAATATGCTGGCCTTAGCAGTTAGTGACCGACTGCTGGTATGTTTTAGGATATATATGTACCATTATTCCTTGTCTTAGATTTTGTACGTGTCTGACTCTTATCCATGCCATTTTTACGGAATAAATAAAATCTACTTTTGAGGGACCTTGATAGGCATGCCCCACCTCATGGCTCAGTAATTCCTGATGATAACCTTTTGTACCATGGAAATATTCGAAAGCTTTTGTTCATTATGGAACTTCTTTGCTATCCTTCCGCCGTTTAGCACTGAAGATACACGTCAGCGAAGCGTGCAAGGAAATCCTGGACAGACTGGGTGGATACTACCTCGCAGAAAGGGGCATCATACAGATCAAGGTAGGAACAAAGAGACTTTGAATGGGGGGTGTGGTAGCGATGAGCATGTTTACCTTCTTGTGCAATTCGAGCTGCATTTTACAGCCCATTTGGTCGAACATCAATGCGCAAGACAATAATGCTTGCCTGACATATTAATCTACTCTTATTCCTCGTTCTACTAGCCTGTAAGACGAGCTGCTAGTGGGCTGCGTTTGAGGGAATCGTCGAAAAAGAAAACGAAAGTGAGACGGGAACACAAGGAGCTCTTGTGTATGTGGTTTTCATGCACACCAAGCTTGGAGCATTAAGCTAATCCAGAATCAAACGACTGGCAAGAGACAAGGCAGGTAGATGGAAATCGCGCAGAAGTCAAGAGCCGCAGCTCGGGCACTTATGCAAGTTGCGTACTCGTGATATAGGGATAGCAGCGGACCTCACGCCTCATTAATTTTTTCTATCCCATAAAATTCATATTGTATACACTTAGCTAAGGAGCCTGAACTGTGCCTTAGCGGAAATTTTTAATTCGTATTTCTGTGTACAAGCAGGGCGCCTGCACAATGCAGGTTTGAGATACAGCTGTCATCTGAAAATACATTGTAGTTTCTTCAACGCTATTGTTTCACCGCTGCTCGCCGCAGGCTGAACTCCTCACTCGGGATTAATGTTCGATTCTATACATTGCATTAAGTCCTTCTTGATATTATTGGCCATTTTGTTGTAAATATTGTAACTAGGCCCCATTCTTAGATGGCCAAACTCAAACTGCTCAGGTAGAAAGGGTAACGAACAAAGACCAAAGTTTACCAAGGCAACGGAACACAGGCGCCGCTCGGAATCCTCGGCGCGCGACGCACTAACACCCAAGGCCCAACAGAGGTGCTCCTGCAGAGTCCGGTTTCGAGCGACGTAGAGGGAATTACCTCGGAAACAACAATACTGTTTACATGAATTCACTTGCCACTGGCACGTGAATTCTACTTTAAAAGGCTTGCTGCAGCAGAGTAAGACAACTGCGTTAACTAGACATCCACCAGGCCGGCGCAGGTAAATATACATGCATGTTAGGCATAGATGCTACTTCTGAAAGTTTTCAGAATATTTTGTCTTTGATACAGAATCAGCGACGCATATAGAATCCTTGGTTTTAATTGAGTGAATATCATAGTTACCCTTTTAGTCTGCGACTGTTCATTTTTACAACAATGATTATAATAACGTAGGACACACACCAGCATGGTGAACATTGCACGGTTAGTAGTCGTGTTATATTTTTATTTTTTGCCCAAGCAGTCTGTTAATCGTACAGCGCGTCTAGTTTCTGACAAACTGCGCTGTGACTAAGAAAAAGCGATAACCTACCCATTCACGAAATGGAAACATCTGATTGTATAGCTTCTTAGTAATCTATATTTCTCCCACTGTGAATGATGTGTTCCCTAGTGAAGAAAGCAAATTTTATGTTATGCTTTTTTTAACTGCTTTCAGGTTTTGCTACAGTTAAATGATAATAAAATACCACCGCTCTTTTTCTTCTCCGATCTGCAATCCCCACCGTGGTTTTACCCTCTCAAAAAGCATTCTCGGTATACGTTGTCATCAGAGTTTTTTAAAAAAAGCAAACACTGTGCTAAATATAAAACAATGACTGTTATAGTGTGATGCATCGCCAATAGAACTTCGATAAGATTGGGGATCGTGTAGCAAAAATCAAGACGTAAACAAAGAAAATAAATAACAAAAAAAATTAGCTTCTGGTCTCAGTGTCCGCCAGTACTTTTGAGCACGTTTTCCTGTAGGGTCTACAACATTATCGTCTTCTGAGTTCTTGTTTCAAACGGTGAGAGGAATGCGCAGTCAAGTCTAAAACGTTGTAGTCGATGTTACTGAGAACTTACAATATTCTCCACTGGTTTTTATTCTTTGCGCGTTTGTACACCTTTACTTCCTATCTGAAGACATAGATGGTTATTTATATGCCGTGCACGTGGTTGCTGGTGTACTCAAGGTAATTTAACAGACAGCCACTCTTTACCGCACGGGTCTTGTTCAGCGTCTTTGACTTCTATTTCTGCGGCATGTTATGCGAGATCAATAAACCAAGGACAACGTCTCATATTTCAGGGAAAGGGCGAGATGCGCACGTTCTGGCTTGTGGGCAGAGAAGGCGGCGACTTGACACCGCCTGCATCCTCAGCGGGAGGGGCCAACAGCTCGGCGGCGTCGCTGGCCGATGCCGTCAGTAACAGCGGCGCAGAAACCGCAGCTGGCCGAGAAGAGCTTCTGGCCGCGTTGGGCGGCCGTGCCAGCAGCGACGAGGCGAGCTGTCTACTGTCCGACGGACCACACGGAAGCAGCCCACGCCGATATGCCGCAGTTCACAACGGAAGCTGCCTGAGTCTCTTCCACGAGTGCAAACGCAGCCTTTTAAAGGAATTACGCAGAGACTACTGCACCAGGCCCAGCGGGTACCGCTCGGCACCGATCATCGTCTGTCGGGACAGGCCAGCCGTCGAGCCCTGCTGAGTGTGGTTTAGCCGTTGGTAGTGTACGTGCATTTAATGTCCCGAGGACGTCCACCAGTGACCTATGGTGCTGCATTCCGATATACAAGTGCCGAAACTTGGCAAACGCGAGTGAAGTCCGCAAGGAGTTGCGCCTGTGGAGCTGATCAGCAGGAGATAAACGGTTCTTTTTGAAGCGACTAGGTTACGCGCGGTTGGCAGCAAACGAGCTTGAAGAATGCGTGATTCCTAGAAGTCGTGCATTCGTGAGAACTGTGGCATGACGTCGGAAGTGCGGAAGTGCTTTGAAAAAAGTCTCCCAGCTTATCCAAGAGACTGCTAACGTTTCTTTCAGAACGGTAAACGGGTACTTAGCAAGTTAAACCATCGAAGAAGGTTGTTAAGGCTAATTACACAGCCAAAAACTTGGTGGCAACGTAATATATGTGAGTGATATTCATAGCGATAGAGGCACTCTAATTTAAAAGAAGCAGAGAGGCTGACGCGAGAGATGAATGTGAGAGAATGGCGGCTCAAGGCTGCTGCAGAATCAAATACGCGTTGGCAGGTTTGATCGAATATATTGAATAAGTACGACAATACGGTAGTCCTCTACAGTATCTGTACTCTTGATCATAATGCCGTCCATTCAGGCCAACGGATATACGGTAGTATTTAAACTGGGGGCGAGTATTAGCCCCAGGAAGAGCCCTGTGGCTGTGAGTATTTTTCAATAAAGTCTTCATGATCAACCCTTATATGAGCAAGGAGTGCGTGAGAGAAACTGGACATTTTAATTTGCCTCTTGCTGATTTTTCAGAAAAAATAAAAACGAAGCTGCAATTTCAGAACGCCAGTTCAGCCCTTCCTGGACTCCCAAGACCTAGATGCGCTTTACTGCTTCGCAAGGCACTATGGACCTTCTTCGTTGACATCTCGGCATCAACCTTTCTGTAGATTTCAGCTGCCTGCGGAGCATACCCTGTGTCTTTAAATTTTGTTTATGACTCAGGTGTGCAGAGTACGGGCACTGCGCGCATTTTTCATCGCTTCTTATACATGATCCAAGTGAAACCTTCCTCAACTACGATGCCTGTTGGTGTTATTAGAGAATAACAAGAACTTTATCTTGCCCCATTGGTGCGTCTCTCTTGAGCATAATTTTCACTTGTTCGGGGCTAGTACACTCGAAAGGGACATTTTATAAACCCCTCTGACAGCATAACTCGCCCATAGGCGTATTATGCTGGACATAATTTATGTCGAAATTGGCAGAGGCCACATTTTGTGATCGCCCGGATGAAATTTGAGAGGATACTCTTGGCCAGATTTGGAAACCGCCAACTCGTTCGGCATAGCCGAATTAGGCTGGATATCAAGTTTGGTCCAACTCGGCGAAGGTTAAATTCTGGGTTGGTTCGGAAAAAATTTGAGGGTTGCCCGGGGATAATTGTGGGCTCAGCGCCGTTTTCGACATCGCTGAATTAGGCTGGACCTGGGTATCTTGCACACGTGTCGATGCGTCCGGAGAGGCCCTTGCTATGGCGTAGGTGACTAGCGCCTGCATTTCTTGTTGGAGGTCCAATCATGGCGTCATTTGATCTTCATTAATGGTAGCAGTATAGTTAACAGCTCAAAACAAATGTAAAAATCAGCATAGGCTTTTGACAATAGCAGGTACGACTGTGTACCTAGCACGCGTGTGTTGTACGAAACAATTCCAAATGCTTCACGAACGTATGAAAAAAGGCGTTGGCAGAATATCTAGGTGATCTTCGGACTATGGCTCCTATGGCACTATGGCTCCATTGCTGCTTCTACATAAGTCTTGCCCTTCGTTGTTCTGTCATCGCACACGACATTGCGCTTCGAGAAGCAACAAGGATGGCTGAGGTTTAGCCTTAACCTAACCCGGGAAGTAGAGCCATGGCAGGACGTGTTTAAACACGGCTAAGAGCTAACGCGAAGTGAGCCGAGATTCCTCCCTGTCCTCTATGCTACCCGTTCCTGGAATATAAGGGTTGGGCATCGATCTCTCCACGTTGATTTTATGCGGCGCAGTTCGGCATTTTGGACAACAGAGGTCTCGCTTGCCCTGCACTCTATTGCTTATATACATTATTACAAATTTAATTCAAGTAGAGTATTTTAAGAGCAAGTATTACTTGACGTCTTCTTCAATGTCATACGGCTATAATACATCTGTCATTAGCTGAGATATGGTCAGAATTGTATAAGGTATATTCTTCCGGATGATTCGATAAATAAATAAAACACATAAATAAATGAATAATAATATATATATAAATAAATAGTTTACATATTTGTCAATGACAATTTTTCTGGTTGTTCCGTTCAACAACCCAGTTTCATATAACATCATTGAAAGACTGTAAAAAGCCTCAAGTTGTGGTTTACGTGGCTGGAGGTCCCTGTATGCTTCAACATTCAACAAGCACACATAATAATAAAACACATGGTGACATAAGCTCAGGTTGCACACACCTTACTAAGTATACAGCAATAAGTTGATCAACAGAAAAGAGAGAAATTTTCCATTTGTGTCTCATAATTTCATAATTGTACACTATAAAATTTATCAGTAGCTTTATGGAAAACAAAGTATTAGTTCATAAACGACGACAATGTTTCCTAAGCTAACTCTAGACGAGCCTCTTTTGTATTGAAGTTTTTTTGTGAACTTATCATGAGCTTTAACGTTTCAAATTTACTCGTAACAAAAATTCTACACTTTCATCTCTCGTTCCCGTTCAGTGCGACAATTAAGAACCGGTCGTCAGAGGTAGGTAATGGACGGTGAGCTGTTCTCACAATCACCCCGTGTCAAAGCGCTGTGTTTGTGTGCCCGTCGTTGCGTGTACCTCACACACGCAAGAGACGAGAAGACAAGTGTCAATGGCACCGCGGCCATTGTTATGTCATCCGGCCAGTCCCATACATATAGCCTGTCTTTTTTTGTTGTAGATTTGTTATTGAAACAATTTGAACACAGTGCTAGCAATTGCCACTGTTATTGCCTACCAGAATTTCTATCTTGTACTGCTCTGGTGCCATGCGAAGAGACGGGGATAAATTGTGTGTTCCACGCTTTATCTCCACAAGATCAATAATTGAAAATAGTTGGTAGGCTCTGTTATTGAGTTGCAATGCCAACAAACGAAATGCAAGCGTGCAGATTATCCAGCTATGGCAACATTGCGTCGACAAGCCTAGCGCATAAGCCCTTTGGGTGCTCGTGCGATGTCGCTGCATTGCTAAGTGTGTAGAGCTTCCTTTGCCCTATATACCTATATTGATTGGTCGCATTAAGGACAAGTCCTAAAGAAAATCTGAAAGTAAAGGACTCTAAACCAGAAAGTAAAGGACTCTAAACCTTATCAGCGCTCTGTCCTATCTTATTCTTCTTTTCCTCTGATTGTGTTCGCGCTGCTGATACATATGGATCGTTACCAACTAGCCCGACAGATCGTGTTATTCTAAACCAGAAGTCTCAATTTTTACGCATACATGAGGGGCTCTTGTTTTAAAGTGACTCAGATGGGTTCCGTGACGCCCCTCTCTGTGTTTGCAGGGCGATATTTCCCTATGGTTTAAACGAGTTCGCGCGAATGAGGATGCTCTGGCCATTGTAACAAAACCAAGTAATTTGAAGGAGGGATCCATGAAGAAAGAACGCCGGTGGCTGCGTCACTTCTAGAATGCCCTTAGGACGCCTTTACTGCAAGGCTGTTTTTTTTTAGCAGCTTTCTCTACATCTCGCGTCCTTCTCCACCATAATAAAGCGAGTGACAATTAACACTAACATGTTTAATGAATGAACTAAGCTTAGCTGCGAACTCTTCTGGGGAAACCCATTTACTACGTGCTTTGTAGACACCTAAGGCAGACGCGGAAAAGCGTTGTCTCGGACTTAGGGTTCCGCAAGCAGTCTCTATAATTGCAAATGACTGCTCCTCGCCTTGCGAGGAACATGGGCGTTCATCCCGGCGGAGGTAAGCCTTAAGCTTTTAAAAGTACTTCTCTTCTCACAACTCAGCTTTTAATGAGGGCCTTAAAAATGCGTCACAAAGCCAGGAACAAAGCCTGTCTCTGTGTGAAATTTCTTGCTTTCCTTAGTTTACGTACATCCTCGTACGGCAGACATCCTCCACTACGGCAATCATGAAAACTAGAAAAAAACGTTTTAAAGGTCTTTCCTTGTGTTAATCTGCTAGTGATAAGTGCTAGAGAAGAGAAAAAAAAAATGGTTGCCAGGCACATAAAGCCCCGCGTTAACCAAGCCGTATACGAACGTGGCTACGTGGCCTAGGGGTAACGTGAATGCATGGGTCCTGGCAGGCTGATTCTGACATCATCCTCCCTCATGAAAGGAGAGGCTCGAGTTGACAGCTTCTGCAAAAGTTACGTAAGGTGAGCCTATCATCCTCAGTGTGCGGTCATGTAAGCTGCCATCTGCTACCCTGCAGCGCAGCTCGGTATTTTCCGCTTATAACGTCACAGCTTTTCGGTGAACGAGGTCATTAACGTTCTCGCGTTAAAGCTTGTTTGCATATCGTGCCGAAAAATAGAGCATACTTCATTTAGCGGGAAGATGCCGGTGGCCCCCCCTCGACCCCGTGTATCTGGCTAATGCGTCACCAGCATGCGTTTTCCAGGGTTGTGTTCTAGTTCTTGAAACCTATGAAAATTGGGACTTGCTGCAGGGCTTTAATGCCTATTGGTTATTTATTGAATTATGCGTACTGTATCTGGTAATTCAGCAGTTATTGGTATCTGCGTATCAAAAGAACTACATATCACACCCAAATGCTGAATTGTATGAACAAAGAAAATGTTGAAAAACCGTGATTCTTTCTGAAAAGTCCAATCAGAATGCTGAAAGTGGAAACACACGCACGATCTGTTTAAACCCTCCAGTAAGTTGAAGAGTTCAATAGCTATGAACCAATTGCAACACAGTGTCGGACCAGCACAGACAGTAAATTCCATAGACGTGCTTTATTATTTTTTTATAGTTGTACCTACTGTGTCATGGAGACTATTATTTAAAGCCTTCCCAGGCTTTTTGGATAAGAAGAACACAAAACCTGCTTTGCGATTTGTATTGGATTTATTCATTTATTTCATCACTGACGCTCAGCACAATAATAAGCTTTTTCATGGTAGCTGCAGTAGCGCAGATTAAACCTTCCTTTAATACAGGAACGTTCCTTTACTTAACTTCACATTGTAACTTGCTTTTCCTCCAGTAAGGCTTTTTTCCCTCCATATTTCGATTGTTTGGTCAGCGATTTCAGGGTATGACCGTGACTTCCTTTTCAACAGGAGAGATGCCGAAGTTTGTGAGTGATCAGATATTTTACCTTTATATTGCGTGAAATAGCAATATGCTTATTCTAATATGAGAAATCACCTCAAAATAAACCTTCTATCTCCGCTAGGTAACTGTAGGTGACCTTTGCAGGAGCACAGGGATTAGTAGTTTTTTATGGGTGGACCATTGTGAAGTAATATGATGCAACAGCCTGTGACCGAAGTATAAGGAAAAAGAAACATGAGAATGTGTTAGATGCCGTATATTAAGTAGTGGTTAAATGAACTAATCTCGCCTTATCGTCTAGTCGTCATCATCGGCAATATCCAGAGACTATCAAAAGTGATTTTTTTTTTTTACAACGTCACCTACTCCGACAAAACATTCTTAGCGCGCAAAAACTACTCAGTGGTTCTGTTCAAGCACCTGGAAACACACCGTATTGTATCGAGTCTAAGTTTCCTAATGATGTTGTTGATGATGATGATTGAGATCACTAGCTCGCACGACCTGTCGACCGCCAGTTTAGAATAGAGCAAGCTGTCTGGACCGGACGTCAACTTTTACATTTGGGAACAATGCAGAGAGCTGTAAACGTTCACGCGAATAGGTTGACAGCTATGGTAACCTGTTCTTATAAACAGAATAATGACGTACAAAACGTTATTTTTGTTTGCGGTCACGCTATCTTGTTTGGAAAAATAAAACCTGTACTGTGTGTCAATTAATAGAAATTTACGACCGAATTTGCATCACTCAGCAATTTGCGGCACGGAGGTAACTTAGCAAACGAAGAGCACTTGGGCATCTTTTATGTGATCGCAAGTAGAATGCTGCATTCCGTCGCGTTAGTTAACTTTAAATATCGAAAAAGATTTATAAAAATGGAGGGGGTCATCCGTAAAAGCCTGAGACCTGGAGTAGACGGCAGTGCCAGCTGTATTAACAAGTTATGGCTGCAGAGAATATCAGGCGGCCATAAACATGTCTAGCACCTGAAAGCTATTGTGTAGAGCCCACGGCTAGGGCTACCCCATGTCGGCACTTCCAGCCTCCAATCGTGTATGTGGATGCGAAATAAACAGCTGTTATAGTTAAGCCACACGTAGGGTATAAAGCAAAGTTTGCCGTAATAATTGAGGTACGCGCAATGCAGAACGTTTGTGCTATGTTGACACATTTAAATTTGCTGTCGAGTCTTATTGTAATACGCTGCTATTGGCGGCTTTCCGGTAATTTAACACGAGATGGCCGACTCTAATGATCGAAAAACAAGATAAAACAAAACAAATGGAAAGGCTACAAAACATTGCTTCTCGTCTAACAAGGGTGGCAAATAGCGCCCTCTACCGGATAAGCTAGCGTCGATGCCTCCATTTCCGGGAACGCGAAGCGGGAACCATCGGCGTGGGGCGCTGTTTACCGTGTCGAGAAGCGGCGAGTGTTTGTTCGGACTCTGGCTGCGGACGCAGAAATAGCAGCATCCTGCGCGCGTGAGCCGTTTCCGGCGCTCGAGGTACCGCGGCAACCATGACAAGGTCTACGTCAATGAAATGCACCTGTGCAATGCGGACACGGAATTTGTGTACAGAGGAGAGAAGACGGAGTACCCTGAAACACCGGATGCCGCCAGAGGGAGAGAGCTGGTTCGAAGGAATTACACCATTTATTTATAACTTCTTCTGGAGTTGAGGTTAGCCAGACGTAAATGAGTTTAGACATTGTCAAAATGGATTCTTTACAAACCCTTAGCGTTGTGATGCACGTCAAAGACGGAAAAGGTACAACAAGCAGAGTCTATTGAATGAGTTCTCATGTTAAAGGAATACGCTTCTCGTTAGGCTTTCGAAATGTCAATGAATCGAAAGAACGTAGGCAGAGAGGACGTAAAGAAAATAAGGCGAAAAATCAGCGTGACAGAAATGTTTTAAGGTTTCAGCAGAGACATTGCATTCGAACGAAAATGACTCTTCTAGGCAGGGTGTTAAATAATTTATCAATTGGAACGTTTCTATGAAATCTGTTAGCTTTGATTTCCATTGCACGGACGTCTTTGAGTGGAGAAGAGCGATCAAGATTACTTCTGTATTGGAACATACCCGGCATTGTAGGATTCCAATAAATGTTCGAACAGTGCTTATTTGCCACGATGCAACAAACTGCGCTTCGCAGATCAGGGAATTAAAATGGAGAGAGATGGAGATATGACGGTGACATCAGCTTTGTTTCTTTTATTTAGTTCACCAAATTTACTTTGACAGCAGTGGTATATTCCAAACTAATTGTTTTATTTTCAGTCTCATTCTATAGCACTATAAAACCATCACGGACGCCAGGTTTTTCCTTGTCCTCATTATCGATTTTGATTGCGCATCCCGGAAAATAAAAGGTAAAGATAAGCTATCCTCATAGTCGGGTGTTTTGATCAGACCTCCGAGAGATATTGTATTTGGTAAAAAAGCTACATAAAATCGTTACCAAATTTTAATTTTTTTTTATCAACTCAGCGTGCATTTAAAGCTCAGCTCGAACGTCTTGAAATATATCGGCAATGAATGAATATCACATTTTGACATAACTAAACTGGAGAAAAGGTATTCAGAGTCCATGGATCGGCACCGAATATATAACAAGACCTAGTAGGAATGTTTTGAGAACGCATCTTGCAGAAGCTATATCACTGCAGGAGCACCGATGTCATCAGCGGTAAGCAAGGTGGCACCAGTGCAGTATGAATTAGCATACGATATATAAATCATACTCAATGAAAGCAATTACAGAGTTCAAAATGCAAGCGTACGCACAGTAGATTTCAGAGACGAGCATTCTTCTTCATTGGTTCATGGCACATACCCACAATGGTGTACTGGCGAGGTTTTAGTGAGTAGAGCCAAAAATGGGGGGGGGGGGGGGGGGGGCTATATACTGGGTTAGTTTATTAAATTAGTTATAGAGTAAAGAAGAAAACTATGATTGAAGATCGTAGAATCGTTCGCATCGTCGCTGCGTGCCTCTCGCTGTGCAGTACTGGGTCTCACTCTGCTTGGACACTGGGAAAGCACTACGAGTTCGTTTTTACGTTATGTTACCTCTTGGAATAAAAACAGGTGCTAAAAAGGGAATAAACACACACATTAAACATTACAACAGATTCAGCTGACTGGGCCGAATACAAAGTATGCGCGCTGCCATGTAAAATTTCACTTCGCCTTCGGTACGCCGGTACGGGTTTTAAAGTTCAGGAAAACATCGGGTGAAAGCCGTGAAATCCGGCGATGAGAGAATTAGGTGGCAGGAGACTGCTAAACATTGGGGCCACTTAAGGCATTAGCAGATGACAATGGGGCATCGACGTGTTTTAGACGTATTTCGCACTGATGGAGGGGGTTACAACGACGGCATGCTATGAACAGATCGAGGGGGTACTAGTTTCACATGCAAGGTGATCGCAGAGTATATAGCCCGAATGATGGACCAAAATTTGGAGTACGATGTATCGATGAGACATGACTCAAGTGAATTACCCAGAGAGAGTTCGAACCCCACCATAGTGCTGGGCTCTGCACTGCCAGTTTATAGCGCATGGAGGAGGAGGAAGATGAGGAGGAAAGGCAGGGAGGTTAACCAGTAAAAGCAATCGGTTTGCTACCCTGCACTGGGGGAAGGGGATGAGTGGATGTAAAAGTTGTGAGTGAGGAATAGTTGAAGTTAGTACAGTCACATAACAGACATGCCATATCACATCACGTCACAGTCATGGCTGCTTATTTCTGTCATATCCTGCACTGTTTGACGCGATATTGTTGTCCTTGTATTTCGTACAAAGTTCATGCATACAGAAGATTGTTGCATGGCGATAAGTGTAATGTTTAAAGAAAGCGGGGATTGTACATAGCACACGTGCAGTGATAGGCGAAGCTGCTCTGTTAGCACCCGCCCATAATAAAAACCAAGCCGTGGCGCAGTCGTGGTCATAGTTATTCATAGGTCATAGATCATAGTGGTGCAGTTGTGGTCCCGAAGAGCTACCAAGTGCACTCCAAGGAAGACGGTGGCCTTTGAACACACCCTGGAAAGCAAATTCTCTATTGCTAGCATGACTCAGAAATTAACACCACTTGTTTCTGTTTTTTTTAACTAGCTTTAGAAATTTTTTCTGGCTATATTGGTTTAACTTTAGCTTCCTGATATAATGGGTGACGTCACATTCTTTAATATTGCGACGATATATTCATAACTTAAATCAAAATAATACTTTCTACGTCCGTACTCATAAATTTAAGGGCACTAATGACTGTCTTTAAGATGCATATTTCACGGCGTCGGCATAGTATCTTCTCATAACAACTACATCCTTTTCTACCGGAAGGTGGTTTTTATTCATATTTTTGAATGCCATTATTTCTTCTCCCATCCAGTACTACAACTTGACGTTCCGTTATCGTTTAGAAGTAGACTGCAAGTTCTGACAATTCCTGAACAATGCATTCACGTATGAGCCATCAAAGAATCAAAGATATCTTTTGGTAAGTTATTTGATCTCAGTGAGTGAGTGAGTGAGTGAGTGAGTGAGTGAGTGAGTGAGTGAGTGAGTGAGTGAGTGAGTGAGTGAGTGAGTGAGTGAGTGAGTGAGTGAGTGAGTGAGTGAGTGAGTGAGTGAGTCAACTTTATTGTCCGACGCAAAAGGCTTTTTTCTACCCCAGGTCCTCCCCTCTAGAGGAGAGGCGCCTTGGGGCAGGCGAGAAACCGCTTCAGATGCTGGCCAAAATCCGCTGGATCTCGGCGGCTTCTTCAGCCAGTGGAACATAGATGTCCTCACATCGTTTGTTTATCTGTTTGCTTGCAGCGTCTATATTACCTTTACTGCAGAAAATTCATAGTTGCCTTACCAGGCTGCGGTGTCCGTAAGAGAAGCTTACGACATGTTGAGAACTTAACACATTATTGTGTAATTTGCGGTCTTTGTATATCAGCGTTATTTGCCAAGGAGAATCTTTTGTGCCTAACGAAAACCTGAAGTTTATTTCGACTTCGTTGAAGACACTATCAGGTACTGGCCTCCCGCACGATAGACCTTGCTTTTACCAAGTCAAAAGAGTTCTGGTTTTTTTACCATTATGTCGTTAGAACTATACGATAGTTGGATGGGATACTGCGGGAGTACCGTGACCCATTGGAAGCTCCCCACAAACTTGGATAACAATGAATATCGTTGAACACACGATATGAATTTTACGTCCTGGTGTCTACGCTGACGAATGACCGTATCCACTCGATGAGCACGCGGTGTTACAAAATTCACAAGTTGTCTTTCAGTGGCCGAGGCTTGCATTCGCTTGTACAGGTGCGGACATAAGTAAACGGAGCACGCTTTTTCGTTTAAAATAAAATCACGCCTTCTACACTGGATATAAGAAAACAATACTTGTCCTAGTGAAAAGGCACTGGAGTCTAGTACTGGGTCACATATACCACGATTGCATATTTAAATTATTGAACGCGTGAAAAATAATAGAAGGAAAAAGTGTGCTCTGTTTGCTTTTGTCCGCAGGGGTACGTGCCGGGCCGCTGATGACAACATCCTTCCCCGGCTTCTACTGGGGGCTGAACTAATGTCTCGCGTGCGCTGTTTCAATCAATGTATAGTATTCTGGCTTGCCAAAATATTATTGAATTTGAATCCGCCTCATGAATTTGCCGACTGCAGCGACCACTGATCTTGCTGTTTTCTGTGGCCCGCTCACTAACGTCTATCCTTAAATGGCAGTTGGGTAGTTCCCGTCTATGAGAGTTTTAAGACGCGGGTTTGGTAGAGTTAATCCGCATGAATGAATAGTCGGTTCAATTTAAAGACAGTCCATTAACATAACGCGTGTTTGCGTGAGGTCGCGATGTGGTGCGTTTGAGGATTGAGAGAGGGAATGCAGGGAAGCCAACTTGATGGGGAAACATGGAACTGCTATGACGAGAACAGGGCCGATTTTAACAATCACTTTTATGCATGTGCTTCGTAATTATGCACTGTACTGCTTGATGTTCAGGAATAATGTGACTTGCGCCGAGTGGACTGGCACTCTTATAATAAAGCTACAGTCGTCGAGCTCTGAAACATATAAGGAGTACCCAGGAAAGCTAATTAGCGTCTAGTTTACTCGCTCTTTATCCTCTACGACAGAAATTAAAAAGCAGCAATGCGCATTATGTAATCGGCCCGCCTTGTGTTTGTACGTCAAAAATTACTATTTTTAAAAATACCTCAATGCGCCTGGATTGTTTATGGAATGCACCCCATTGCCTATTTTTCGGCCATATTTTTTGGCCAGTCACTGTCCGCACTTTTGTTTTGTGAATGCGTTTAGGTCTCCTTGTAAATATAATATTTTACATCTAATTTTATTATAAGCAGTTTTTATAATGCCAATATATCTTTCTTGTCCAGTGCCCAAATTTCGTACTGTATTACAGATCGCTAGGAAGAATTACCGCTTTCTTTCTGCCATAATTTATATAGACTCACTCGTATACAAAGAATGATTCAGTGGTTGAGAGTATGAAAAAAACAACAACTTATAAATGAACTAGCTCGTTTTAAGTATTAAGTTAATAACCCTCATTCATGTGTCAAACCCGCAGACATGTTCTGCAACTAAGTGCGTAACATAAATTTCGCTATTACACGAGGACCTCGATGTGTTACGCGCAAACGTTACGCACCAAGAATGCGTTACACAGGTTTAGCTGACGACGTGTTGTGCGTGTCCCAATGCCTCACGCTTCACTGGTGCAAAAAAGAATTGACCGCTCGGAGGGCTTATAATTTGCAGGAGTTTCTCCTTCTTTTTCTTTACAGAAAAAGAAAGTCAGGAAAGAAGATTGTAACAGTGAGCTTAATGCTGTCCAGGTCGCATACAGAATAAACTTTTCTCTTTGTAAAGTCTTTTTTTGTGGCTGAAGCACAAAATCTCGCCTTTGCTTTCATCACGACTTCTTTGACGTAAGTTGCGTGAGTTACTTGTGTGAGTTAGGCGGTGTGAGATGTATGAAAGTTTGTCTTACGCAAAAGGACTGAATCACCGCGTTGCTGGTGTTGTCGTAAGAGAAGTCCACGACACGTGGCGCAACAAGCATAACGTTTAAGATGAAAGAGCGATGGTTGCCGAACCAAAATGATCACGGGAGAAATTTTGTTATGCAGCAGACTAAAACACGTAGCACTGAGCTAGTAGGAATAAATGTTTACGACTGGGACGGAAACGCTGAGTTTATGGCTCTCGCGTTTCAAAATATACTATACGTTGAAAAATGAAATGGAAACGATCAGGAAAAGAAGAGAATACCCGAGAACAACACCTAAAAGCTCTTACACAACTAAACAATATTCCCGCCGTGTGGCTGTGGAAGCTGGCAGGGCAAAAGTGGCGACTTCATGATTTTTAGAAACCTGTAGTAAATCGAACAATGCATCACACGTTGCCGCTCGGTTGACGACCATTCAGCTTGGTAAAAACGAAAACCAGATCGAAAAGACTGGGAATATGAGCGCATGTTGCTCGTCACACATACCTTGCCCGTTTTACTTTATTATTCTATGAAAGCGTTATTTATGTCACAAGTAGCCTTATTGGTGTCGAAAATATGAGTTGCCTGAAAGCGCTTTTACGAAAGATAAGATGCGTTTCACTCGGCGCAAACATTTACGACCGTCAAGCCACTTTGCAGGGTAAACCAAGGCTCTATCAAGTTATAAGATAAAAAAAGAGGCCAACTTCATCAAACAAGGACGCCAAATAGCATAAGGCTAACTTTTCAGGTGTCTTATGGAAGCGTGTACATAGCCTAGTCCTGCTGTTATTGTAAATTTGCAAGACCTAGTATGAATATTTTTATTGCAGCGGAATTCTGAAGCATTTATGCCCTAAATTTTATGGTCTTCTAGCTGTTATTGACAGCACGAGAAGGTGTTTTTCTTATCAATTAGCTTTACGACTTTTCCCATGGCGTAACACAGTGAGATGTTTTGTTAGCTGTGAAAACAGCGGTGTTTCTCTTCAAAGAGCAACGTACACATTGGTAGTAAATAATATCTACAGTACCCAGTAGGAAAATCCTGATTTTCGACGTTATAACTTTCGGTAACAGAGGCAGTTTGTGGGAAGTTTTTTATACATGCCTGTAAGATACGTACAGCTCATGTTATGGTCTTTCTAGTTGTGATGTATGGATGCGAGAGTTGGACTCTGAAGAAGGCTGACCGCCGAAGAATTGACGCGTTTGAATTGTGGTGCTGGTGCTCTTGAGAGTTCCTTGGACTGCCAGAAGATCAAATCAGTCGATATTGTCGACCATAAACCCTGACTGCTCATTGGAGGGTCAAAATTCTAAAGTTAAAGCTCAGCTACTTTGGTCATCTGATGAGAAGAGAGGAGTCGCTGGAGAAAGATTTGACGTTGGGAAAGGTTGAGGGTCGCCGGAGAAGGGGTAGGCAGCGAACGCGATGGTTAGATGGCATCCTCGAGGCGCTGAAGATGAAGTTACGTGATGTTAGGAAGACAGTGAGAGACCGGAAAGCGTGGCGTGACATGGTCCATAGGGTCGCCAAAAGTGTGACACGACTGAACGACTGAACTGAACTGAAATGAGACACCCTTTCGGGTTTCGATTGTAGCGCAATTCAATTGCCTTTTATAAACATTATATACAGTAGTAGGCTGACAAATAAATTTCTCAGGAGAAGTATAGAGTCCCGTTGAGGCAGGCTACCAAAAATTGGTTTCCATGCGACTAAGCTTACAGCCAGTATAAACACACTGCCCATCTAACTCCAGCGCGATATGCGCTACTCGTGGCGGCAAGCGCGTCCCGGGAAGGAAGGCGGGCCGCAGTGCTGTGCCGGGCTGTGCGCGTCGTCGCTAATGAGATCTGCACCTCTTTCTCAATCACAAATGGCACATAAAAACAGCCTGACACACCGTGTGGTGTAGGCTGCGGCAATACACTAACGAGTTCACCTGCTGGAACAAATTTTTACTGCTTCCCAAAGCGGCATACGGAGACGGCATAACGGCCGCGTTGGATTCGGCTTGTTCGTCGCGAAAAGTAAGTTTGAGCTCAGTTCTTTTACCAACATAATGCTGTAGTAGTACGCGCTCGTTGAAGTCTTAAAATGTGCTACAAAGATGTTTCTCGGCATCTGTCTTCATGCTCCACAGCATGGCGTTGGATAAAGACGCCGTTCACTTTGTTCATTACATGTGCGTAACTATGTGTGCTCCTCATTTGATTTAACGTTTCCCTCTACAGCGAAGATGGCACGGATTGGATGCCTTCAGCGAAGTCGAAGATATACAGCAGCCATTGTGCGCGAAATGCAAATTAAACACAGAAGGGCACTCGGTCTTACGACCCAAGTATTTTTTCCCTCAGCCTGCAAAAGGGAAAGTGCAAGTCGTTGTTCTGGACGCTATCACAGGAATCACTTGAAGTTGTTAGAATATAGCGGTAATACGGGCGGGTTGGTTCATTGCATAAAGCTAGCAGCGCAACAGTCCGGAGGCTAAAAAGCTAGCAGATAGATATATTGCAAATATTTAATCTGATGGTTTCCTATGGCGCACTCATTCTTGTTTGTGCAACGCTCCAGGCTGTTACTTCGACCTCATCACAAAATATCTTTTACACGTCTTGCACATGGCCTGCTTCAAAAAGCTTCGTTACTTTCATGATGTTTGCGCCTCGAGAGATTTTTCAGCCCCAATATTAACTTCAATTTCCGCCTCTACAGTCAGCGGCACAACGCTAGCAGACGCCATCCCCGCGCAGACGCGGAGGGGGCCTTCCTGACAGGGACGAAGAAGCTGTCGTGCGAAGGCGCTGAACACAGCTTTGACGGTGGCGGCGCCTAGCGGGTGCAGGGTGTTCATATACGAAAGGCCAATATAAATAGAATCACGCCACATTTGCACATTGCAGATAAGTGTGCATGAGATCAGCATATGTTTTCTGATTATTCCAAAACGAATAAATTTATATCACTCAAGATGCCTTTTATATGCCTGTCCAAACGTGAATGGTTTCACACAGCGAACTATTGGTACGGTGTCGTTGGCTGTGTATTCTAATGATCTTTGCTTTTTTGTTTCAATTAACTACATAGGTTGAGGTAAATAACATAATTCTATCGCACGTAAACAGAATTTTTAATGCTTATTGTACACTTTTTCAATCGCACACTCCTTTTTTTTCGACCTATCCCGCTATGTGTGATACTTTAGACTGTGATTATTATTAGGCTCCGCAGTTGAGGGGAACAAGAGTTACAGTTCATTATAATTTAATCAACGACGTTTTGCTCGACACTAACGCATTTATCAAAATGATGAACATTGCACGCAATGAACAGTCATAGATCTGCTAGCTTCATATTTAACTGGCATACCTTGCCTAAGAGCTAACGAAACAATAAATATGAAGTTTATTAGTCCATCTGCATATTTAACTATTACAGGCACATCAAGCTGCGTCATGCTCTGTATGAGAATAGCTAAAACTTTGGGAAGAGAGGAAACAGTTACCATATTGAGTCAAAGTGACCCACGCGCGATCTGGATGAATAACTTAAATTTTAATACAGGCAACAAGTGAACAAACAATCACGATATCAAATGGAAAGACAAATAAATATAAGGGTTATTTACGATAGGAAAGTAAGATAAACAGAGCCAGATATTTTTTCGTTTTAATACTACAGAGTTTGAGAGTTCGCAAAGCAAAGTAGACGGAAGCCATTCTTTGGAAACGCACGAAAAACAAACTAGGCCACGGTTATTATCCAAAGTAAAAGAATGCAGCACAATGTAGGATTAGCTTTTTGTTTTCTATGCCGGAAAACATAGAAACGAATTGAAATGCTAATCAACAAAACAGTATAAGAAACAAAATTAGAGCATTCATTTTCTTTTAGTGTCACCTCTATTCCCTCTTTGAACATGGGCGCCAAGTCGCCACCAAAAACATTTTGTCATAGAAACACGTTACCTACAGGCATCACTATTTGTTTCTATCCTTTAACTACTCAGAACACTACTTCTCTTTAAACCTGCTCAGGAGTGGCTTGAGAAATCTGAAAGTCAAGGTGCCGCTATCCGTAAAATAGATTTCCTTTCTTCAAATATGGTTCAAGGCGCAACATGATATTGATACATACTCAACACAGCTGGGGAAATATTTGAGTGCAAAACTATTTATCATTTATTTTAAAATTTATTTGTTGGTTGTGAATCTACTCATTACCCAGATATAGATAGCACGCTAAAAAGGAAACTATTTTCCTAAACAGCTTCAAGCTCAGAAGTGTACGAGATTTTTGTAAGCAGGTTACAATCTCGTCATCCTTAAATTTTATCTATTTAGCTTTAATTAGAAGAACAACGATAAAACAACATGACCCACTTCACACTTCTTTAGGAGAGGCCAAATCTAAATCATATAAATTCGAGATATATCAATTTTTTTTTTTACTCTGGATAATAACGCTACCGTTTGTAATTCATTTTCAATCCTTCGTTAGGACTCATGAATTCGGATCTTATATCTTATTTCTCATACAACGTGCCAAAAATATTTCATGTTTCATGAAGTCATTTGAAGAAAAATAACCTTAAAATTCATCTGCATATATTTTTCTTGATTACAAGAAATTTAATTTATAAAGGTCGATTTTTTGTGCCATTGCATTGAAACGGTTCAATAAAATTCCTAGGGCCGAAATTGGAATACATTTATGACTGTCATCCACGACTCATTTGTATTTTGGTCTTGCAATTGTCTCTATCACATCACTCTTATGCAAAATCAACATACCTCGCCCGCTTCCTTTTACCAGAGCTCAGGGTGCATGAGAAGTTCTTATAACAAAAGCTTGCTGCAAAAAGCATGCGTATCCACTAATACCTGGTTTTCAGGTTGAGGGAATATAGCGCTTGTGTGCTATTCACTCCATGGGCGCTAAGCCATTCGATCAGGCAGCCTTAGGCATCTGAATGAAAGAACTCTTGATTCACAAACACTCGAATTCAGATGCATGCCTGCAACGTTGTTTTGTACAG
This sequence comes from Amblyomma maculatum, assembly GCF_055883805.1. NCBI lineage: Eukaryota > Metazoa > Arthropoda > Arachnida > Ixodida > Ixodidae > Amblyomma > Amblyomma maculatum. Next base: position 125,819,081 of record NC_139348.1, on the reverse strand, counting down.
CATTTTATATGCTGGATGCACGATCGTGATAGCTCACAGGTTTTGCTATCAGGCTAAACTTTCACTTCCGGCTTGTAAAATTGCATATTCCTGTGCAACAAAAGGCTTATGTGGCCTCGACCCGATGTGTTTTTCGAGCTTAAGTATTGTGCTGATTTAAGCAAGGACAGTTGTTCTTTGTGTTTGCAGAGGACGATGCCTAAAACTCAAGGCATAGAATCCATTCATATGCGTGAAACCCTCAATTATATTACATTAAATCCGGGACAGCTAGAGTAATAGCAACGCTTATCCTTTGTTAGCGCTTTGCACGAGGTCAGCTAATTTCAGGATGCCTGCATGGTTTTCACGTCCTTTATATAAAAAATAACAATTTAATAAACGCTCGGGTGCTTAGAAGCGTGACAAGCTGTTGCCGGTCGGTTGTCTGAAAACCAACTTACGGGCGCTAGGTGCTTTTTTACGACACAATATAATATGTAGATTGAGCTGCTGGCAGTGCATAAGAACATCTAATTTCTTATTGCGCTGCTAAATCTGGTGCACATTCCTCGTAAAATGGCACACACAGTCTACAAGTACGCAATACAAAACTGCCACTCATTGTTTGCAGCAGTGTATTTTTCGGCAGTTTTGAAAGGTCGCAAAAAAAGAAGAAACAGTTAATACAAAGCTTCCGAGTAATGCCAAAAGAAGGAAGAGGTAAAAGAAACATTAGAGCAAAAAATGAGACCAGATAAGCTTCACTGACAGTTAAAATGGCGAATATAGGTTGTACTATTATTATTATGTTTTTCGTTATGTTTTTTTAATATTTATTTAAATAATTTTTGCCATTTGATGCTTTTAATTTATTAAAGGTTGAACTACAACCTAACATGAAAACACGCACAAGGGAGGCAACAGGACATGAGGCTGAACTAGCAACTGGTCTTTAATCGAAGACGTAGAATAATATAAAGGTGAAAGCGAGAGAGAGCGAAGTGCGGTAACCCGAAACACAAACAGTCATGATGAAATAGATGAATTAAACAACACGGGATAAACACAAAATAAAACATAACGAGAAAATCTGTGAACGTGGGTGGTGTGAAGGGCCAACCCGAAGAGATAAAAAGCTAAAACCAAAGCGTGCTGAAACGGGGATAAAACAGCGGCAACAAAATAACAAAAAAAAAAAGAGTAAAAAAAGTAAAGAAAAGAAATTGGGGCGATGAAAACTCAAAAACTGACCAAAAAACTTAATCTCCTTTACGGTGAGTGGCCCAGAGGCGGAGCTTATGCACGATTCTCCGTAGTCATTATTTGCCAATGATTCCAGCACTTCCGGCGTTAACGCCGCCGGCTGCAGTTCCACCTTTATTTTGCACCAACTAACTCACGTGCAGATCATGCTGTAATTTATTATTTACATCAGGTATTTACCTGAGCGACGTGGATGTTTGATTGGCCATCACGGCAGTAATGCTCTTAGAGCGCCTAACTGGATAATACATATTTATTAGGCCAGAAACGAAGTATGCAAGAGTACCTTTAAATGCCCTTGTAGAACAAGTGCTTGATAAATAATCTTGATACCTAAAGGGCCCCTAATTTGAAGGCGAATGTCGCGTGACAACCGCTATTGTTTACGATTTTAGCTCTAGTATTCACTGTTCACCAAATAATTATGTATAAATGGATATATTTCACGAAAAACTTCCTCTAAGATATTGCAACGTTTCTTCAGTAAGCATCAGTTTTCCTAGAAGCACGAACCCAAGGTTGCAGACTTTTCGGTCATGCTTAGTGGTTCGTGATGCCTCTCCAGCGTCCTGAAATTCCAGAATGTGATAACTCTGCTCCTTACCTAACCGAGCGTCATGGCTGCATAGGGCGCTGTTACCGATCTCTGGCTCGATTTCTAAAAAAACTCTTCAGGACTGTTTACTTTAGACAATCAATGCATTTCTAACTAAAATTTGCAGTTGGGAATTGTATGCGCTCCTTATGTCAATGCTTAGATTATAGTAGCATTCAACATTACAAACCTCTTCTTTAGTTCGAATGTAAAGTAGAAACCACTCAATTGAAGATATAAGCGTGTTGGAATGTGGACGATCTGTGGACATCCTCACATTTGCTCTAATATAAGAAGAGCAGAAAAAACGAGGAAACTAGTGCTCTGAAAACACTGCCAGTACATCGCTCATTGCTTTTATAATTAAATATGACAGCAAAAGTAATGTTTCAATTACATCAGGCATACTGGCTACATAGGTTTGCTGTTTTTGAGTGCAGTTGGTCACTACACTTTCACCAACTGGAAACGTGCCCATTTTATTTACCTACGACGAGAGTAATATGTTAAGGATATCTTTTCTCATGATTATTTCACTTCAACTTTTCTAGCTCTTGATATTGTGAGCCTTCTGTGGACCTTCTTTCATTTGTACATGCCATGATCTTCTTCTTTCATTTGTACATACCATCATCATCGTCCCGCGGCGCCGGCTCCGGCGCGCGCCTGGGTTCGTGATCGGATTAAAACGCTAGACAAGGCTTCGCTGTCCTTGCCGTCTCGACCTAGCCCTCTTTTACAATATGCATTCCTAGTGACGGCATTACTCTGCAGTGTAATGTTTTTTATTATTACCGCTCACGTATGCTAGCCGTTTCATTTCTTGTGCATCCCCGGTTGGCAAGCTCGCATTCAACTCATTTATCATTGGCAGACATTCAGCCGTAATGTTGTAGTTGAGGAAACGTCAATGCAACAGCGGCTGCTTCTCATTAAAAAATAAAACAGATGGAATGGACTGCATTATTTCAATGTGATGCGAGAGTGGGTAACTGCCTTCGGTTTTTCTGTAGAGCCTTTGTTAGCGTACATGACCACTACTACATTGGTGAGACTAATCACAAGGCCTTGTAAAGCACTGCTCTCTAAACGCCATCTGCATATTCGACGTTTCTCGTACTCACGCGTACAAAAACAAAATAAATACTAATACGTATTATGCAAGTGTGAATTATCCTAAGGTACGAATATGAAAATATTGAAGGGAATGAAGCATTCTTCATAGCCCTATTGAAATTATTCTTTTAAAGCCCCCTTCGCTATCCTGGTGTAATAAAGATGCTATTTAAAACAAAAGAAAAATGATTTTAACGATAGCGAAAATGATACTAGGAAAAACTACGATCTTCCCCAGGAAAGATCTGCAGACGCACTGATTTTAATAGAGGAACTTTATTACACATGAAAAATTTCCGCTCCTAAAAATATCCCCGTTGAAAAAATGTTCGCGTTTAGGATTTGTTGGTGTGAGTTGTGTGTGTATTGCAGATAATTTGTAGAATGCCTCTGCTTCTTCCAACACCAAGCACTGTCACTGTATTGCAAGCACCTGGATGCTCGAAGCTAGTAAGTAGGAATCCTTATAGCATTTCAGCTTTCTTCATTCGGGTGTTACCTTATTAAGGAAGGAATAAAAATAAATTGTTTTATGGGCTGATTTAAACATTGTTCCTACAGATTGTTTCTTTCATTTCCATCAACACAATTAGCAATGATTCCAAACCTACTGAGTTCAATTATGCTCCTTTTCTTAAACGTAATATAGCTTTCTATTAATGTTAACAAGTTGCTCAGAAACAATACATTAGTAATGCCATCTAGGGCATATTTATAAGCCAAGCTCTAGATATTAAACTTCAGAGAGTGAAGACGAAAATACTTCCTTTTGTTACAAGGAATTATTCAGGCACGTTTAGCTGCAAGGAGCTTTCATAAATGATGACAGTTAGACTGACGATGTGGTGGAAAAACTAACGGCGAATTCCAAACGGCAATGCGGAACGCACACGCAATTAGGACACTGAACGGCCCGCAATCTCAGCACTAAGCCCGACACAAGCCTGAGCCAGAGGCCTAAAATCAACCTCGGCCCAGTTCTCGAGGTATCAACCCGCATTCGCACCAGGAACACTAATTTATCGCTCTATCAAGCCCACCCAGAACACGAAGATCATAGTGAAGCACTGTCCGGACCAAGCCTGGGTGCACTCACTGCAACTCATGATGTAAATTGCAAACCGTTGGCAACTAGGCTCTTAACATAGAAAAGAATTGGCCGAATATGGAAGTAAAATAGCCGTGAAGCTTCAAGAAATTTGCTCTCTGTTTGAACTCGAGGGGAAGTGATGATGATGCGCATTTGCCCGATAGCTGTTTCAACTCCGATATCAAAGATGCGCAAGATAACAAATTAGCGCGGAAATTGTTCATACCAACCTAATAAACTAATAGTGCCTCAAGTGTACATCCTTCTGCTATTGTGATTCAAAGCCGAAGATTGGTCCTATATGTATGAGCTGAGACCCTACCCGAGCCCAAATAATAAGTTTAAACCCTGGTCTGAACGCAATTTAGAGCCCGGGCCCGCTCACACCACGCAAATCTGCTCAGGGTCCTGCCTAAGCGCTTGTAGTCCTTTACTCCAAATCTACTGAAGAGCTAGTCTGGGATGTCTAAGGAACGTTCCGTGGCGGTTAGGTTTCATTTGAGGAGCTAAATCAAAATCTCTGATATCATCTATGCTTATTCCGTAAAAAATGAAAACCTCCTCTGGATTTCAGGATGAAAATCACCTTAAAAAACCGCGACACGACAGAGGAAATGCTAGAGGTACATCTTACGTCAGTATAAAATAGATTACAAGTCTCCATTCAGGGCAATAATACACGTAAAAATGTTGGCCAAGAAACAGAAACTTCTCTCTGGTGTCAACGTCAGCGTCACCACCATGGCGGAGGCAAGCACGGTAGTGGTGCAACCGACAACCAGTGCAGACGACCCTGCAGGAAGACGCTGCGGTCTGCAGCAGCTCTCCTTCAATTTGAACGCCCACGCTGGCCACGAAGGCAGCGAAATTCAGCCGTACGTAGGCGGTCCCTGAAAGGGCGGAACACTGATCGGATGGGCTGCGGACCGGACGGAAATGAGCCCGGATCTCGCGCCGATCATTCCAGCTGGGCTTAGTTTCCTTTGCACTGAGGGTACGCCATTGGCAAAGAGGCACACACTACCTTGCTTCTTCCAGCTGTTTTTCAGTTCGGTGCGTTCTATCTCCCCACTCTCCACGCATCTTCTGCTCCCTGTTTCTCCTTAGATAGTGGGAGGCAGCTTCCCATGTGTCTTGTTTCCGTCGAATTTCACCGGCAGCACATTATGTCAATTTCTCTAAGCAAATTGCAGGAACACTCGCCGTAGATTGAAAAATGGCTGCTTAGAGAGGGCTTCTAAGCGATCAACTGGAGAAAATAAATCAGAAAGTTATACACGGGACGCGGCAGCCTTTTCTCTGGCACTACAACCGCAATGTCGTACGATTTGGAAGTACGATACTGAATTGTGTAACAAGATGTAAAATATCTCAGCGAGGTCGTTACTTTGCAGCGAATAGTAACGTAATGTTTCTGGCTACATTACGACTCTGTGCAAAAAAAAAATGATTTCTTGCCTTCTCCAAAGTCTATTTTGCAAATCCCTCAACAGTCTTCTACAACTAAGTGCCATGGCGGCTGGGCACACTATTGAGAGTTCATATATGCAAAACCAATTATATAAAACAGGAACAACGCGCATAAGACTTCGCAGTCAACGTAACTTCGTCTCCGGGCGTAATGCATACTGACTTACACTCTACGCCAATATCTAGGCATATATAATTTTCCGCTATTCCTACAATGAGCGATACAGGTGGCGCCGCAAGCTCATGAAAATCACTATTTTCATTGCCCCCGCCAAGTTCTAATAATTCTGCAGCATATTGATCAAACGTTTTCACGAAGTTTGCGTATCTGCCGTTTTGCCTGAGGGTTATCGCGAGTCTGGTAGCTGACATCATCGGTAAAAGAAAAACCATTTCATATTTGCTAGTCTCAAATTGTCGAGTTAGACCTGGTCCCCAAGCATGCTAAACTCTTCGTCGAAGTCAAGTCGGAGGGACTCGGGACATGTGACGGACACTGAACCTGGTGGAACGGGGTACCTGCTCGGCCAGCAAGCAGCTGTAAAGAAGTTGCAGGCTGCGCTTAAGGCTGGTTAAAACGGAAAGTGGCGGAATCCACATTACCGGACAGTTTTCATTATCGGACTCGTTATTATCAGAGGTACTATCATCGTTATCAACTAAATACATCATCATTATCATCGCTACTCTCATCACTATAATTATCATCACGGCATTGTCATTGTATTCGCTACTTCATTATAACTATCCCTGCTATCATCAACTAAATGACCCGTCACTGTGATCACTACTAACATCTTTACGCTAGACAAAGATAATTACAATTTGTTTATCAAGAGTAGACAATTTCCTTCTCCTTCTCGAGGCTGATGAAGCTGGTCTTCAGTACTTGTTTGTTCACCAACTTGTTATGGTTTCCTAGTTTTCAAAACAGCAAGCCATCCTTTCCCCCAACTTGTCTTTAATAGATAATTAAGTGCCCATTTGCCTAATTTGTTTGCGCCCACTGGTCATAGGAGTGAGGGTCCTTTAGGGGGCTTTCTAGAGGAAGTTGCCGACTTATTTCATTTCCTCACCGTACGTTTTTTCTTGTATACCTATACAGTCTACCCAGAAGACAGATGACAAAAGTTCTTATTGAGACATTATTTCCCGTACCGATGTATTGGCAGCCTCACCTCCCCTTTCTAGAAAATAGTGTATTAAAGCGGGTTCAAAGGATGTATATACAATCAGCCACAAGGTCTTTTTTTTTAACCTTCCCACATCAACCTCACCTTCCAAAACGTGGCTTCATGCAAAAGCGATTTTTTTGCCATGGTCAGTGAACTGTCGCCTGTGCCAGCAGCCAGAAACTATAGATCCTTGCTTTATGTATAGTCGTTATGCAGTGTTTCGTTGGGACATTTTTCAACGGAATCTCAAAAAGGACATTCATTGATAGTACGCCTAGTACTATAAGCTTTTGCCTGCAGTGGAGACTTCTGAGGTGCCATGTGATCTTTTTGTGCTCATGGCACTGTTTAGCCTGTGGAAGAGCCGCATGACAGATCGCCACGCATCGCCATCACGTTCATTGAAGACTGTTCAGAGAACAGTGTGCTATGGTGCGGGAGGTATATGCTGCGCAGGATCCACCTCCTGCCTGGTTACCTTTGCTCGATGCATGTACATGTCTCCCGGAATTTTGATGTGCGGATAAATTGAGAGCTCGACGCTGGTATCACTGTGCATGACAGGTTGCGGGATGAGACCTGGTATAATGAGGCTTTAAGTGCTTGTATGCAATAAAAACAAAAAAGGCCCGGCGTAGAGTAGCAGTTTGTGCACTCGGCAGAGGGTCGGAGGGATAGTGCTTCGATCGCGGGTGGTAACGGAAGATGTTTTTTTTTTTCTTTACGAGACGGACATTTTCCAATCACACTTTCTGTACACGGCGCACATTAGCCAACCAATGCTTTCATCTTAGAAGAAAAAGGGGAGGTCTCAATTTTACAAGCCGCGTTAGGACGGTTTACGCAACAAGATGGTAATATTCAATGGTTATAAATGTCTCAAACTTCGGTAGCTCTTTCACCAAAGGCACAAATTATACTTATTTACTGCACCTTCAGTAAGATTTTAGAAAGTTTTGTAATAATACGTTGTACACTAATGGGGAACTGAAGCCAGTATGTGTCATTATATCATTCCTTTATCGCGTCTACATCGCTACATCCAGTGAAAACCGATAATTTTGGGGTTATCAATGATTCAAATTTAAAACTACGGAGACCGACACTATCGGCATCTTTAAATTTAGGAATTCAATTTCAATATTGATCTTTGAGGATAGCGTACAGCGTTCGCCGCGCTGAATTCTTGAGCGCCGAATATAATTTGTGATAGGTGTTGCCAGTCTCAATAACATTTCGAATTCGGTCATTTCAATATTAAACCGCTTCTCTTGATACCGGACTAGATTAAATAGAGCCAGAACTAGCCATATGATCAATTTTTTTCTGCGAAGAAAAGTTGGATATTGGGGATTCCTTCTAATGTCCCTTAGGTCATTTCATGGTCCCAACTTTTCCTTTATAGTAAGCTGTACTGCTAATAATTTCTGCTTGCTACAGTCGGAGTGGGCCAAACTTCATTGAGAGATAAATAACTGTTCTTGAATCCTTCATTAAGAAAGAGCCTGGCATGTGGAGGTTCCGTCTGACAAGCAGTTAGGTGCGGGAAACTTTGTTAGATAACCGCCGATGTGATAAAATATTAACGCTTAAAAACAATTGCGAATGCATTCGAACGACCAGAGACCCCTGGTGATTTACCTATTGAAAATTAGACGGCAGATGATATACTAGGTCTAATATTGGTAACTGGAACGTTTGCTCTTAATACAGGAAATCGTACTTTTTCAAGACGTAGACGATGTGAGTAAAATAACCGTTACAACGCCAAAGCATTTTTTGAATTTGATACCTGGAAAGCTGCCAGGTACCAAGTTTACGTCAGCTCCAGCGCAGGGCAAACTCGTCAAAAGTGGTGAATATATCTACCTTAGTATTTCAGTAGTTTTGAACAGGACACCCTGGGCGTAGATATACGTATAGAAAATTAAACTGTACTATCTGCTGAATGTTCTTTTCTTCAAGGTTGTCTCGTCGGTAATGTACTTAGGACCAAAGTGGCAGCAATTTCAAGTTTTCGACATTCTAAACTCTCTTTGGAGGGAGATCATCCTTCGATTTAATCCATACCGAACACTCTCCCACTGTTTAAAATAAAGACCGTTCATAATTAGGTTAATTTATTCATTTATTATGTGTTTCAAGAGAGGAAATCTTAAGCTGGGAGAAAAAACCCAGGCTCTATGCAATATGCGTTTTTTGTTAGGATAGCAACTTTTGAAAATATTTCGACTGCTTACCAAAGATGTCCGACTATAGGAGTGCGCACAATCAATAATGTGTGCTTCAAAGCAAAGTACCTTCTCAATACTCACAATTCTCCACGTTGCACTGAAATTCTTGGACAGCACGCCGCAGACTTGCAGCTTCAATCTACAGAGAAATGAGCAGTCAGTGACAAAAATATAAACACATTTTCTTAGACACATGGGAGCTATACTACTGTCCCAGTAGCAATACTAACACCGTGCCTCCATGCAAATGCCTGTCATCAGTTTTTCCGTTGCCCACAAGGCGCGCTCATCTTCTTACGCCTATGAATGAAGAGTTTGATAAGCTAAATATATAAAACATAGAGGCTAAATCGCAGGAATTTTTTTTTTCAGACTTGTCAACATAATCACTTTCCAACTAAAGCGGAGTTAGTCAGCCGTAATACGTATCGCTGTTGCGTGGAACACATTCTTGAGGACTCCAAAGTAGCCAAACGTAGTAGTTGTAGCAGTAGTACACCTTTGGCACGTTGTTGTGAAGCCTGCACTGGGTTCCGCAAAGCGGTACAGTAGAACCCTACTGAGAAATCTAGAAGGTTTTGTCTTTTTAATTTAGCACAAAAAGAAAGCGTGCTTGAAAACACCATTGTTTTGATTGAAATGCTCCAACCAATGGTCTATGTGGTGACAAGCCTCTGGCGCACAAGCGCAAAAGCTGTCAGGAACTATTGGCAATTGCTTTCAAGCCGCAGAAGCATTTGATCTAGACAGCGACAGATACAAATCAAAGTCGTCCCTGAGAAAAGCGCAATCTTTAGCGATTCTCCTGGCTTGTTATTTCGTTGCGCTGTGGGGTTTTTTATATTCCTAAATTGTTAATGGCTGAAATCATTCGATAGCTTTGGTTTGAACCGTTCTCTTTTTCTGTCTCTCTCTCTCTCTTATGCTTCTACGCCATCGACAGCCTATTGAAGTTGGTAAGACGCCCTTTTTTCAATCACGTTGCCTTCACCGAAAAACGAATCTGCTGTACAACAACATAAGGTTAAATCCGGGAGACAAAAGACATTGCGGGTAAGCACTACTCGCCGGCATACCCTCTGTTACCTTTGTTGTTTTGTTTTCCTTCAACCACGCACTGCACACAGTGAGAACCTTTAAGCTCGCGCCGGTGTTGTCGGCTTCACAAGAAAGCTTAATTTCAAGGTGTTGGTATAAAACACGTGGCGAGCAAAGACTAATAATATAAAAATAAAAAAGTGCTTTTTTTTCGCGAAAGCAGTTCATAGCACTGCAATTGCCGACAATATAGGGACAAAAAGAGCATGGCTGCATCAATCTCATTTTACAGATTCTATACAGATGCATATTGTCTGTGCAGCACTTTCCACTTAAGCACAGTCTATATATTTAACTGATCAGAACCTTACCCGCACTGAACATGTGCACGCGTGCATCCCACTTCCTGGCAACCGCGCCACAGGTCCAGTATGTCTGCTTAGGTTCATCGGCAGAAGCTCTATGTAGCTTACGAGGAAGCCCGCTAGGTGGAACTACGTTCCGCGCCTCAGAGGCCTTGGTTCTGAGGTTCTTGGTCTTTCGTGTGAGAATGCTCGAAACTTCTAATGACCTTCGATCTCCTAATAAATTTGCACGGCCGTTTCAGTACTCGAAGTGCTAGCATTTCCTAAGTGTTAGGAGCTTCCAAATTTCACGTTCGCCTATAAAGTGGCGCTAAAGCATCACTGGAGTTTCGGGTTCCTGTGTTTTGCACTTGCGAAATGCGCTAACTCGCCATTCCTTCGTATTTAGTTGCAATCACGCAGCAAAAGCCAGGGAATGACATGAGATGTATTTGCGCAGTATCAATGCTATGAATGCTAGAACGGGTGAATGAGCGCTTGAAGGTTGGGAAATGAACTTGAGCACCACCGTCACGTCACTGCGTTGTGCCACGATGCCGGCGGCAACCTAAGATGTGCCCTCATCATAAGATTTGACCGGCAATCTAAGATATGACCCTCAGGATACAGATCGGTCAATGTATTAACAGACACATTAGGGACGTAGATGCTGGATTGAAGTAAAGCCGAGGGATTAGCGCAGCTCCAGCTTCGATCATTTTTTTTTTATTTTCGTAGATTTGAATCTAGAAACTGCGCATTCTAGCTCACACACAACCAGGAAAAAACTAGCTCGGCGGTGTTAATCAGGAAAAAAGTGCTGCAGTAGTACAGGTCTCGAAGACAACCCGCGGAGCTGCAGTATGATACAGCGGGGCCTGCTGGACAGGACTTTCAATTGCGTGGTTTTATTTTCATGCCTTCAGTTCGCGAGAGCTTTCGGGTCTGTACCAGGGCTAACGAAGGAGCGAAACCGAGACGCGAACGCTAAGCGGGCTCTGTGGCAGTGTGAACGTTGCGCTTCAGCTGCAGTCAACAACTGTCGCTTTGTCTTCACAAGTCAGCAGAAGGCATGGAAGGAATAGTAAAGTTAATGTTGTCCCTCATAATGCTACTACTAAGTCCGTTTTGCGAGCTGTATTTTTACATTTTTCCAGTAGTAGTTCAAGGTTAACCCCGCCGGGGTGGCGCAGTGGCTAAGGCGCTCGACTACTGTGGCCAAGGATGCGAGATCGCATCCCGGTCTCGGCGGCCGCTTTTCGGTGTAGGCGAAAAGCCAGGCGCCCACGTCAGTGCACGTTAGAGAAATCTAGGTGGTCGAAATTTCCGGAGTCCTACACTACGGCGTCTCCCATAGCCTTAGTCGCTTTGGGACGTTAAACCCCAAAACCCAAACCAAACTTCAAGCTTTCCTGACCAGTAGTCGAAAGTATACAGACCTCATTGTTGTCGTAAAGAAACATAAAAACACTTTTTTATAATGATAATATTAACGCATTTTATTAAAACTAGTAGCTGCATTAAATTATTGCATTAAAGAAAGTTTCGGTACTACTTCAATGAGGACATAACCACGGACTATTCCTGGCCGCGTTATAATGACAATGCATCTTGACAGTGTAGCAGTCGGCATGAAAAGTTACAGCGTACACTTTCTCCACAGAAGGCATATTTTTATTTGAACACTGTATGAAAGGTTTTTCGACAAAAGGAAGTTAGTTACTGATGCAAACGAACGCTTGAAGCTCACAACTGCTTGTAGCTGGATCGTTGTAGCAAAAACGTTAATGAATGCGTTTCTAGTCAAACTCTCTGTTTAGCCCGAACTCGACAAAAATTACAATCTACTTAGAACTCTTTGAAGATATTCTATGAAGTTGGAAATCGTTTTCATCTTCATGCTCGTTTCGCATCCAGACAGTTGATGTCATCAGTCTTCTACCTAACACTGTTCGCTTTATAACCTTACCTCTTAGGTACACCACCTTACAACGTACGCCGATGCGCGTTTAAAGTTGAATGATGGCTTTATATCTCCCGATAAGTAAGTTACTTGCTGAATCATCATCGTCGTCTTAGCTGAAAGGCTGACTGATCTTCAACGTACTGGTAGCTTCTAGATGAATGAAATGCAAGGCTTCCGGCAGTGGCACTTGAGCGGGGATGTTCTCGATGTCATTTGTGGCTGAGGAACAGTTATTAAAGCCCTTTTTTGATGAGCCGTCTCGAAGCTCAGATTTTTGCAATCACTTGGCCAATGTTAAAACGGACGGTGCAAGCGGCTCATTGAGAATCGAAGGGTTCGCTTCATTTAGACGAAATCTTCAAGTCCAAATGGATAGCTAAATAATTTATTGTTTTGTTCTGCATCTATATCCTTACTTTGGTCTTATGCATTTGTGCGTTTCCAGGCTTACTGCTGCTCGCAATGAGAACCATTTCGCCGATTAGCATTTTCGTATTTCAGTACGCGCATAGTAACTTTAAATGGTAGATGATTACGGCACACGTCTGGGGGACCAGAAAACGCTGATACGACGGGAGGGAAATGTAGACGACTTACATAGTTCCCGCGACTGAAGAATTCATGCACAATTGCTCGCTCAATATGCACTTTTGTTCATTATTGGGAAGTTACGGAAAGTGTAATCCCACAGCTCTGGGAAACGGTATTTTGGGCAACCAAGTTGAGATACTCTTTGTGCAATGCTGCAAGAAGCGAATAAAAAGCTGACCATACCACCTCATTGAAGGGACTTGAAGGGATTGTTCACTCAGGGCTTGAACTCGGTGAGTACAGCTTAAGGTGTGCCTACTTTTATGTTTAGTTTCATGCCTTAGTTTTGATTTGTTTGGTTCGTAGCCATTACTTCCATGTCGAGATAAGAGCATATACTTATCCTGAGGAGAGAAGCGTGAGTGTTGTGCCCCTCTTTACCACAACAGGGAGCGTTGGAGAAGGAGCCAAAGTTGGCATAATAATGACGCTGCGCGCATCAGCTGGTTATGTCCAGTGCCGGGACAGCCATGAGGCGGCGCCAGAACAAGAGCACTGACACCTTGTGTAAACATCCCCCAACCCTCCATCCTGACACAGGAAACAGCATGGCCGCTAATCCCGCTTACGCCTGTCACCCGCAGTATACTAGGTACTTTCGACGAACTATAAGTCTCCCCCACTGGCTTCCACGCCTCTCAGGCCAGGAGATGGAAGCTACAAGTGAGCCGGTAGAAACATATCGCATATCTATCGCTGGGTGTCACTAGCTCGCTGTGGAAGCTCCGGCGCTTTTCTGAAAAGTTCCGGTGTGACCACTAGACGGGTAACGAACGTGTGTTCACAGTAAATGCCACGTATTTGCGTTAGGTGCGCGATGACATGTGCGGCCACTAATATTGAGTTAATGGCACACATTTGAGAACGTGGTGCTAGAGTGCTTATGCAGTTATCTCGCAGGAAGAAGTTTAATCGAGCTGTGACGTTCATGGGGAAAACTGACACCATATGCGGGATTTTGGACATCTATGCACTTTGACACTTACTTACAATGGTGGCTGGTGTAACGAATAGGAGCAGTTTGATTCAGCCATACACTGGTAGCTCTCAATGTTTTTATAATATTCGGGAATCATCATTGGCTTGGCCGATCCGCGAGTAAGCGAGCCAGAGAGGACAGAAGGTAAGGGTATGCCCGAAAATTTTGCTGCAGCGGTAAGCGTCCTCTGCTAGGCTATTATGCTTGGCGTGAATAACCAGTGCCCCTTGCGCAACCACGCGACCACCATGCCAAGCTTAATACCTTCAGAACGCCTTTTGTAACCACAATTTAATTGCAAAGAACTCTTGAAGGAACACCAGAATTCCTATCGCATTACTTCTACACGTACGTGCTTAAGAAGGACGTTAAATGTTTGGTCGTCCCAAATGTGCGTACAGTTTACAAATATTTTTTCGATAAGTGCTTTCTTCATAACTCTCCATATATTCTTCAGTTAATTTCTTTCAGCACACTTTTAGACTCGCTGATGTGTTCTTACAACCTGGTTATTTTTTTATGACAGGAGCTGGACGAAAGAGGGATTGCCGAATACGAAAAGCGCACAAATGTTGCTCAGCTTATCAACCTGTACAAATAAATTAGTCCACAAAACGCTAATCTCCACAGAAGGGTTCAGACAGGAGCCAATATATGATTCGTGATTCAGAGGTCGCAGCGGAAAAGAATTTGCACATTAGTACCTCATTGATGAACAGAAGAAATTACCGACTCGGCAATGGTCGTTATTCCACCCGCACGTTTTAGAAAGGCAAGGCTTTATTACAATGTAACGGCTGTCCAAAAGGGGACGATAACCTCCTCGTTGAGAAATAATATTTGTTTTGGGATGATAATTTAGAAAAAAAGAATTGCCAGAACAATACTTTGTTTGCCAAAATATGCCACATTTGTGGGAGCATATTCGCCTTCGTGCAGAAAAGTAAGCTTTTTTTTGTCCAAACAAATTTGCTTCTTATTTCACCGGGTCGTAATTCAAAACTTGACCTGAGAGCAATGTTGCGTAATCGTTCCCACGTCTTCTCCGTGCATTTCTAAGGAAAATATATACGAATACTACGCTCCCGACGCGAGCAAGGATTTGAATGATTATTTCAAAACGGGCGGCTGTCAAAAATAGAATATTGAATCTGTATTATTCGCAGTATTGCGTAAGCGTACACTTGCATGTTTAGTTGGCGGAGAGGTGAGGATAACTTTCACATTTTGTTTATAGTTATTGGAGAAACGACGAAGCTAGCTCTTGCGCAAGCATTCTAGCGAGACGCACATGGGAAGGATTAGGCAAACAAAGAGTGAGAATTTGTCCACATCTTACTTTAGCACCACCTCATTCAAAAGAACCGTTGTAAAGCGAGAAATCCGAATTTTTATAAAGAATATTGAAGGTTGTATCAGCTTTCATCGCTTAGTGACAGTTGGATATCTGCATGCCCGCAAATATTAAAGGGCTGTTAGGGTTGTTGCCTCTTCCAGGGATAAGAAAGCTAAAATTTAAAAAGTGGGATGACAAATATTGATGATAAGAAGTCAAGTGTTGGAGGCTAAGCAGTATATTTGGCTCTAAAGCAAAACGTTCTACCATTGCTTTAGGAGCAAAAAGAAAGTATTGCAAGTATCCTATGTTTAGAATTCCGGTAACTTCATGAAATAATGTTCCTGATTAAGCGCTACAAGCGTTATCGTCACTTCAGATATGTCACTGCTCCTACATGACTACATTACAGTAAAAGAAGCAGTAAAAAAAAAACGTTAAGCGGGAATAATCGCACAAAACAAAACATGGTGTCTGAGCCCTACACATGTCATGGCTTCCGCATTGCCCTTCACTTGGCATAAAACCTTACGGAGCGCCACGTTATTCACTTGCTGAGACGAAACCACTTCGTGTCAAATGTGTTTTCACTGAGGTGTAAGAATTATATCTGCGGAGCATGTATTAACGAGATGTAATAAATATGTGCTTAATGTTAAGAAAAACAAAATTTTTGTTTGCTTTGGCATCCATTTCAATTGCTGCCTCAAACTTCCTTCGCATATTTCTTATTTGAGAATACAAGGATACCATCCAAAGCTGGAAGAAATAACTCCCCAAATGCACACTCGGCTCCTCACATCAAACCCGTTAGTCAGTATAGTGCCGTCATCGACATATAATGAGGCGAAATCTCCACTGCGGCACCTGATTTTATTGCTGCCATTGCAACGGCGAGGGAAGCGGAGCGCAGCACCGGTCCTCGGCCCCTTGTTTGCCCACTTGTTGGCCGCTAGCATTCAGCTCTAGTCAGTCCGCCTGATCGGCACAGCCAGTGCGAGGGTGGAGATCGCGTTCGCGGAAAAACAAGTCATCGTCTTTGTCAAGACACGGCTGTTTGTCACCATGTCGCCTTCGTATAGTGCTAAACAACCTCCGGGCACCGGAGCTCACCGCTCTGATCGATCTCCTCCACTCTCCCACGCAGCAACAGTAGCAACATCAAAAGCGAATGCGCGAGGCAACGACGTTAAGGGACACTGTGAAAGCCTGAAAGCCACTCCTTGCTCCGGCGCTGCGTCCCTTTGCACGGAAAAAGGCTTCACTTTGCCGTCACTAGCTGTTCAGCAATCTCGAGACTGAGCGAAGAGAAACAATATTTCTCCACATTGGTCCCCGGACGACAAGAAAGCAAAATAAAGATCACGCGCAGCTCACAGTTGCTTAGCGACCAATGAGAGAGTTACTGGCGAGATTCTAAACACGCTTACAGAGGCTAAGTTAGCTTAGGTTGTCGTTCTTGCCCTTAAGCTCGTTCATGTTGGTCTAGTTACCTCTGCATCTCACGAAGAGAGGGCCTCGAGCTAGCTTTTATTGTTACGTTGGCTGAAACTGGTGCGAGCAAAATAACAAATGCGAGTTTGCTCTAAGCAGTGTAAGTCTAACGAAAAGGTTGCTTGAACTACTGGTCCTATTGACGGATTTGTATTAATGATATTAGCACGAAAAAGGTTATTAAGGGCTTGGGGTGAAGTGAGTACTATGCAGAATAAACAGCTATATATTTATCTTGTATGGAACGTTAAAAAAAAAGTGCTGATATTGCAATATATGCCGCTTTATTTTTGTCTAGATTACTGTCCCAGACTCCTAGAAACAAAGCACAAATTCATGCTTAATTTGGAGGGGGTGAGCTCATAGAAGCGTTTATGATAAAGAAAGAGTAGGTATGATATCCATAGGATGATAAACATGTCATCGGCTGCCCTGTCACATTTTCTATAGCCAACATTTTGTCACGCTGGACATCAAGGAGCGGTGTCATTAAGTAGAATTGGAAAAATAAGAACAAACCATGGCCTCGCGGGCCTCGCCACGGTTGCAGCGGGGCGCTGCTATCTGGCTTCGAATGACGTCACGAGTGACGTCAACGATATACTTTGCTTTTGCTGTCATGTCCGATAAACGTCTACTGCAGCGGGTGACTGCTCGCTCGTGACATTTGCGAGAAGGAGAGCGTGCATAACCTGTAATCGGTCGCACGGCGTTGTGACGCGGTAGGTGTTAGCCGCAGGGTACCAAAGCGAGGCATTGTGAGAGATGGCGACATGTTCTCTTTTTTCACAATTTACATTCAGCTTATGTTATAAATTACTGTCTGTTGCCTGTTTTAACTGCGGCCAGATTATATTCGACACGACACGAGGTGGCGGAAGAGCCGCCTGTGACGAGTTCTTTCTACGTAGACGCAATAGGCTGTATACAGGTTGAGCTTTTCTGCAGGTGTTGCTTGACTGTCGATGTTGCTTTTTTTTTCTAATATTGGGTCCGCTTATGAGTTTAGCAATTATTTCAGCTAGTACTCTGAGAGTAATATGAAAGCGTGCTAACGCGTAGAGCTCGTCTTGTCGCAAGTGTATCGCCTTTGGAGTAGCCCAGAATATAAAAACGTGTCGGACAAAGCACTTCACTTGTTATCAAATATGAGACGAAACCGTTTTTCGTGCAGCGTTCAAGGTCATGCCATTAAATTTCACTTCTCGTCTAGCGTCTATCTGTTGGTCCAGCTAGCGACTTGTTTGCCATATTGATTAGAATCAATGATATATGCACCTCTTTCTGTACGCGTTTACATCAAGAGTAGGTGTCCGCCGAGAAGTTATAAATATAGTATGATTCCTCTCTTCAGTTACAAAGCCATTCAAAATTTGTTCATTAACAGTTTGCCAAATTCTGTTCCAGTCTCTCAAAGCGAAAAATTCGTTGAATGCGAAGAAGGTTTTAAAGACACCACCGTATATGCTCTTAGGGAGTGTTTTTATGCCCAAATAAAAATGCAGCTATTTAGATTTTCTGTGAGGGCTTTTGATTCATCTTTTCCATTTGTTGTTAGATCCAAGCTCTCCTTCCAGGCTGGCACCTGACTAAAGGACCGAAAGTTAGAAAATGATTGGCGCCGTTTCACACTCACTACAGTAGTTAGTGCGCAGCCTTAAGTTATTTGACCTTGTTTGTTGAATACGAATATCACAGGCTGTCTTTTTGTGACGTCTAAATTAGCTTCTCAAAGAACCAATTGTTATGCGCTCGTTTTGTCCATCTGGTGTTCAATACTTTTAGTATTCAGTACTACAGTTACATTTTAATAAATGCAGGTTACAGCAGTGATAATAGGTCGTTTTGACTCTCATTATAAGTTTCAGGAAGCAGGTCTATATCATCTTCACGATCGGGAATATGCCACTTACGGTGTGGTGTCGGCGGGGGCCTCCACAGCGCTAACGTTCATGTGGGCTCAAAGGCAACCTCACATATGGAGCCATGAGGCATACATGCGCAGCATTGCCATTTCATCGCAATGAGTGGGATATGAAGCGCCTGCGAATTATTTAACTTTTTGTTTTCTATTCCTCCGCGCTGCTCTGGTGTAAGCAACGGAAAAGACCGAAAAAAAAAGCAGCAGCTGTAAGTATGAAAGCTTGCACGTTGCCTTGCAATGAATGGAGATGAAGACCGCGTAATAATGCTACCTTGTAACCAGATCGTAATAATTCTTTATGAGTTCTATTTTAAACAGTTAAGGTCGGTATCACGTATCCAATTCTTACACCTGCACTGACTTCTGGCCAATCCTCCACTGTGGGCATGTGCATACGCACAGAGGCAAGAAGAAGACGAAAAGCCAGATAGTAAACTCTAAAGATGCACTGCTTATACGCAAACGACATAAAATGATTTGCAGCGAAAGTAATAAATTGGAGCCAATCTTGAATAGTGATGGAATTTAAGCCTGTTATACACATTCTTTCTTCGCTTCGTTTGCTTTGTTTAGGCGCTCAAGCGAATGCACGCTGAGGAAATGCCCGCTAAAATAAAGGTAAAGAGGATTAGTGGAGACGAACATTGAAACGAATACGACTGAAGAGAAGAAAATCAGGGGGAAAAAACAGAGCTGGTGAGAACATCCCGAAGAAGAGACATATAGCTATAGGGACGCCGTATGGGTGGGAAAAATAGATATGGCAGTCCTCACCAAATGTTTTAAATGAGCACACTCGTAGTATAGCTCGCTTTATTTTGTGCCTGAAAGACTTTAGAATCGAGTTAGAATGGTGTGTTGCCATATGAAAAGCTCCTATGGTGATGACGCCGCCAGGTTTGAGTCGTGAAAGCAACGCTGGCATCTATCGATATTTCAAGAACTTTTGAGCGGTGTAAGCGTGCACAGTAGCACGCGATTAACACACAGCGGCCCAATGGAAGAAAGATGACGGCGCGTATTAATCAACGCTCAGAAGCTACTTAAAGGTGTGGTTTAGAGAGAAGAATATTTAATAAAACCACTTATTATCCATAATTGTCACAATATGTGACACATGTTTGAAACATTTATGCACTCGTATGTGACACCTCACAATTTTCATTAGGCAGTCTGTAGTTTTGGATGCTCTTCGCGCCTATTCTGTGTCTAGAGTTTCATTCTTCCTATGCTGATGCTCTACCTGTTCGCACACTTTCTTTACAAAGTTTTGGGTTCACACTTACTGTTCAGTAATAGAAATTTCTGTTAGTTTGTTAGTGTTAAATACTCGTGTTATATACTAACACTGCGCATTCCACCCCGTCCAACTTACATAATAAACAATTGCCTTTTAAGATATACTTCGAGAAATACTTTCAAATATTAAATAAAAATATTAAACAAATATTGGCGCTAAAAGACGTTTCTATAAATTGTTAACTTAACCACACAATTGCTACTTTCAATAATGAGCTGTATGAGGATAACAGGCACTCTGCACTTCATTGAAACATCGGAGGGAACAGAGACGCGGCATCTAATAGTCCAAGATTACTGACCTCTTCGTGGCAATCCCGTTTGAGTACTTCAGGTGCTCGGCATCTTCCAGCTGAAAGACGATACAGTATAGCGCACAGCAAGATTGCGGTTGCGTCAGAGCCGTCCTTCAATTCGTCCAGCTGGGTGACCAAGAGCGAACCTTTCAAGGTCAGTTGGGTATGCCCGAGAACGAGAATCGTCGAAGGTGGATCTTCGTTAAGAGCTTGAGGATGTGAACGATGCGGCAAACGATGCGGAGAATGTAAAAGATGCGGGGGCGGTGTGCTGGCTAACGATCGGCTTTTGCAGGGGCTGAGTGGTCAGGCCTGTTCTCTCTTCCAATTTCGCGAATGCATCGATGAGAATGCTCAACATAGCATTGAAATTGATGGGAAAGGGTTGATTCTGATGCATTAGACTAGACGCGGCATCGCTAAGCCATCCCTGAACAAGCGCTAAATCTGAAACTATCCCTTCACTCCTTGATTGGCATAAAATCGCGCCGCTTTCAGATGCTGTAAACATTCAGTGCTGATATTATGGACCGAGCAAGCGAACAAATTTTGTTGACAAGCAATTGTTTATACTTACAAAGATCTCCTCGCTTAACGGTAATGGTAAGTGGTGATGATCGTCGTGACGCAGAAGTAGTAGAAGCGTTGTTATAAACGAAAATTTAGCGATAAAACAATATTCGTTTCCCACAGCTAGCCCAGCTTGTACTCTTGTAGAGAAGAAGTTTTGCAGATTTTCCAGGATACAAGTGGAGACGCAGGAGGAGGATTGGAAAGGAGGCAGCGACCGGTATGCATAAGAGACAGTTTTTAAGACAATCATTCAGCTTATGTTGGTTAGTGCAGGGGAGACTCCATTCGTTAAGGCACTACAACTCAAAATGATGTCAAACGCAATACACCTTGCGCTTGGCACATGGTAGCCAGAGCTGATTATGCGCCATAAAACACAACACAACCCAAATAATGACATACGAGAGAAATCTAGAGAGGACGTGCGCTTGCTAACAGAGAAGATATTTTATTGCAGCACTCCTAATAAATAAAACGGGTTCAGGAAAATAGCGACCTAAGTAATTAGAAAGAATCGCAAAGAGTAAAAGACAGGAACTAGGATGAACTGTCAAGAAGCCAAACCACTGTTCATCCACGCAGGGCTGAGCTTCCGTCAGCACAGTTAGGTCATGATGTGAAACTGTTAAAACCTGTGATATTTGAAGAGCTTCCTGTTTTGGCAGGCCGTGATATTTGGAACCTTATTTCGAACGTGGCTTCACAGTGATTATTTCGCTCACGAACATTTGTATTGAGTACGTGGGAAACGAACCGTGCGCGAGAATCTTTTTTAGTGCTTTAAACCATTCCTTGAGCAAGACGATGAGAAAGTGGCACTGGTTGGTTTTACAGGAGCCTGAGAGGGTGCAGTATAAGCCAGGAGGTAGGCGACGTGTCGTGTTGTAGGCGACGCCAAGCATTGGGGCATTCGCCTTATGATGTAGTGGACCAGCTCTGTCATGTAAAATAATTGGAAGGCGTAAAGTAATATGCGAGCCAGGTACAGGGTGAGAGTCAGAAGAGTGATCAAATTACAGGGGTTAAACGCTGCTGAACCAAATAGTGAGCGAAAGCATCAGCTGCGGATGATCGAGCGTTCTTTTTCTTCTCTTTTTCTTCTTCCTCAGCCCACATATAAAGCCCCGCTTTAACCAACCCATATAAACGTGGCTTAGTGGCCTATAAGGGTAACATGAATGCCAGGGTCCTAGCAGGCAGATTCTGACATAACCGTGCCATGTGAAACGAGAGACCCAAGTTGGCAGTTCCTGCCAGCCCGTGTGTCACGTGGGGTCGGACGTCACAGCGTCACGTGGATAGGACTGAACAGCGGCCGGGTCACGCGAAGGCTTGAAAGTGCGAGTAGTATTGCTTTCTCAATAAAACTCTAACTTGCATTCAATGCGAGGCTAACTAAGAACAGTTTCGGAGGAAGAGTTCTAGTTCAGGTAATTACTGGTTGAGTAGTCTTGTCCCACAAGATTGAAGCTGTTTGTGTTTCGGAAAACAGCTCATGGAAACAACGAAAAGCTTTCTTCCGGATAGCGGATAAACATGACATTTTTGCTTAGCGGTTGGTGATTTGTATTTTAGAACCTTCACGATATGCCCTCGTGTGGTGCGTGCATGTGAAATATGCAGAAAGCTGGACAGAATGCATATGATAGAGCTCAATGTTACAGTATGTTTAGTGCTGAAACACTCAAACACACACGAACACTAGAGCCGAGCAAGAATCATGGCAGCTGTTTTGTCTGATTCGTGATTGGCCCACCAAATAACGACGCCGCTCTCCATTTGTCCTGGCGTACATAATGCAAACATTGGCTTCGCAGGATATCATCGTTCTAACGACTTTATTCCTTTGATGTTTTTGTCAGTAAAATTAGCTGTTAGCTTTTATATATTAAGCATAACAGTAAATGTTCTATCGTGACATTTAAAGTTGTCAATGGGCCCAAGGTATGATAAGTTTTAACTGAGCTCAATAGTCAATCTGGTTGGAAATACTGAACATTAAAAAAGTGACTTATAATGCTCTATGAGTTGGTTTTCCCGTAATGCATCTACTTAAGATATGCATTCGCTTATCATCCTATCCGTCTTGGAATGAAATAAATTTCTCAATAATATGAAATTCAAGCGTCGCCTCAATTTGATGCAATAAAATGAGCGCCAACTAACTTTCCAACTGCGCAATGCTAGAAAGGCAAATAAGCGAGTTTTCAAATGGACCATTATTGACTTAAAAATTTCAAGTCAGATTGTCCATTAAGTAAGTTTATAAAGGAGTGGTAACCTTGTAAGTTGACTGCTCTCAATTTACGATGTAACGTAGACTCCTAAAATAAAATCTCAAAGGTTACTTAGACGTCTGTAAAAAATATTTTTCTTAAAGACCAGTAAAATGCATATATTTCCTGACTCCATCTAGAATCCGTCTGCGCGGACTTTTTAAAAATAGAAAAAAAAAATCACCATTTTTGAAGACTGATGGAAGCACTGTCGCTTTTGTAGCTTGGGGTCGAACGGACGGACCACAATAAAATTATCACTCAATTATGCTCTGAAACAAAATGAGCTCAGATGAAGCCAGTCACTTAATTTATGCCTCTCAGAGCATAAACCAAATAGCTCTGAAATGGTCGTTACCTCTTTTGTGGCTGCTTAACGCCCTAAATAATATTTTCAAAAGATGTCACCCCGCTGAAGTGCCTTGGAGTATTGATTACTAGCCTTACACCCTCTATCGTTTCTCTACATCTGGCACTAAGAAAATAAGAAAAATATTCGCTACAGCGCAGCACGCAAGACGTACGTCCTCCCATCATAAGATCAAAGTACGAATGAGGAAATAAAAGCAGCCACTAATATTCTCTTCAGTGTAAAATGTGCACTGCCGCTTGCACGTGAGTTTTGAATGCGTCTCTTGTTATGAGTTCAAATCAGAGAGCCACTTGTTTCTGTCAGCCCGCCGCTCCTTTTCAGTCTCATAGCGTATTGTAGGCAGTTCTGGCTACTTGCACGCCCAAGCGGTCAGCCGCCAGGCACGTAGTAGTTGGACAGGCACCCAGTGCTTAAAGTTACTGAGGGAGAAGTTTTTCTTCCCGTGCGCCCAGCTCAAGGGCCTTGCTTGCCTCCATTCGTGTTTTAGCAGCTGTTCCTGCTCTTTAGTTGGTATCGGCAAACTTACTGTCATTCAATGAGTCATTTTATGTCGACCGTGCAACATACTTTTGTCTGGGGTTTTGTACTCTGCAGGGCGCACACGCTCACATAAACATATCTATGTAAGGCCACGTGACCGCCACTAAAGGTTTTGTCAGATATATTAGTAAGGGCTTCAAAACATTTCAGCATTTCTTATTAGTTCAAAGGAAAGGAATGAATGGTTAAAGTAGGTTGTGTCGTTTTCCTGCAGCATTCATTTACATACTGTTGACATCGTGTAGAGGTAAGTGATGTTGCTCTGCAGATAAACTACTTCCGCTTGGATTAATCTCTGAGTGGATCTCAGTAACTTAACCGCAAACAGTGGATTGTTTCGCCATGAACTATTTCAATCTGCTTTTCTGCACGCTAATGTGAAGCGTTGTGAATGCTTACAGAAGGAGCCTCTGCCAGAGATAACAACCAAGAGAGAGAGAGAGACAGAACAGAAAAGCAGGCAGGTTAACTAAGCGATGCCTTGTAGGCTACCCTACGTGAGAGGGGTGCAAATAAAGAAAATGAAGCAAAAGAGCGTTAAATAAATAAGATTTTTATGTGCCCAATATTACCAAAGTTAAAGGGATAAAAGGCGCATACTTACATTTTATAATTGCTAACTCAGCTCCGAGTCATTATAAAACTTCAAGAGAACATTCACCGCTTTCCTTTTGTGATGGTTTTGTCCAATGTCCTACAACCTTTTCACTTGTAAATAATAGCCAAGCCGTGCATTTTTTGTGACATAAGAAATTGATACGTCCCTGCAAGGGAATGATATCTGTTTCTAAACAGATTAGAAAGGGTACATTTCCAAAATGCGTGCTTTATCTCGAAGGGTCACGAATACTCACAGGTCAGCGCAACTACTCACGGTCAAAAGTGCTCTTTGCTAACTTTCCCATTTTTGTCCATAAACGAGCCGAACAGCTGGTTTTAAAAAAGTTTAACAGGAGAATCGCAAATATTTTATTAGAAATAAGCTAATTGCGGTTAGACTTTCTGCGACTACTATGAAGTGAAACGTAATCAGCGCTGTATTTCAAGCAGCCATCAGTAATGACGCCCGTTATATCTCTTATTAATTATTCGAAGCGCATTTCATCTCGGATGAATGGATGGGAGGAGTCTGCATTGATGCGTTTTAATGTGCTGCCATTAGTAGCCCCGGATCGCGAAAGATATGTGGCGCCAACATTAGTTCTCTGATTAACATCTCACAGCTTGCGTATCAATCTCACACGCTAACAAAAATCATCAAGCGCTGGTATTCGTGCGCAGGAATCGCAGTGATAAGGCCGCTTGCCGGCGGCTGTACAAAAAGAATAAATACAGTTTCGAATGGTACGCGGTAATATGAAGACTTTATCGCCTTTTTCTTAATATGATTCCTTCCCGCGGTTAATCGGTGGTTATAGCGTTCGATTGCCGAGATCAAGGACACGGTAGGAAATCTTGGCCGCCGCGGCAGCTATCCGATGGAGGCGAAAGGCAAGGCGCCCATGTATGGTTCGTTGTCAGCGCACGTTGAAGGACACCAGGGCCAGCTTGCACGATAAAGTCCGAGCTAAGTCCAGACTTAAACGGTGTCTTTAGTAAGAACAGACTTATTTAAGACTGCTCGGATTGCGAAAGCTTCGGTTCGGCTTGTGTTCAGCACAGTGGCTTCCCTGAACGCCCCCAGCAACCACTTGATGCATTGTACCTCGCACCACAATCTTAAGCCGCAAAAAGCAATGGCACGGATTTTAAGCAGCGCAAGACTGACTTAATGTTTAAATCTTACAGTGGGAACAGGGCCAGTGCCTCCCTCTATTTTTCCTAATTTTTCTATTTAGGTACCTGGCGTCCTTGCGTCTTAACTAAGACGGCACTAGAGTAGTAAGCGTGCAAGTGACTTATTCAATTCAGCACTGAAGCTCAGTCTCGACTCCAGTCTTAAGCGGCCATGCTGGTGGCCTATCTTTTAGACTCAGTTAAGTCTGGACTTAGCTAAGACAGTCTTAAAATCATTTCGTGGAAGCGGGCCAATGTATTCGTAACTTGCTGGGTCTTCAATTAGAGTGTAAATCATAACCTGAGTCACTTTGGGACGTTGAGCACTTTTAAACAAAACAAACCATAATAAGTGCAATTGAGTGGGAAAAAATCAAGACGTTATAAAGAGCAAACAGTCGAGATGCCAACTACTGAGTCTTGTTGTGATAGGAAATACCAAGCTAAAGTCATTGAATAAGTATAATTATGGCACATTTTAACTGCTGTGTCCAATTGTGCTGATGTCTGAATAAACTGTAATAAACAATAGTCATTAATCGCTTGCAGTAAGGCTTTCCGTAAGGCGAGTTTTAAAGCAGTGCTCCATAAGGCGAATATTTTACATCCTAATGGTTGGAAACCCCATCAACTGTATATTTTGTAGCGTTCACAATCAATTAATTGCAGCTTGCTTGAAGAAAGCTTTCCACAGCGCTTATGAAGGGCGGTCAGTAAAATTAAACAGAAACAGTGGATCATTTCATCGCATTGAATTCATTCAAAACATTCAGCATGCACTTCGTGTACTGGCATCAATGTGACCAGAACTACTGATAATCGTGTGATTACAAAGCTGCCGAAATTCTTGTTCTTTCTATCTCACCAATAAAGAGCATAATCCTGTTAATATACTTCACTCTCGCTAATAAATTCG
The DNA here is from genome assembly GCF_055883805.1 of Amblyomma maculatum. NCBI lineage: Eukaryota > Metazoa > Arthropoda > Arachnida > Ixodida > Ixodidae > Amblyomma > Amblyomma maculatum. Next base: position 125,792,435 of record NC_139348.1, on the reverse strand, counting down.
CAACACTCAGGGACAATATACGTTTTTCGATGGCGAATATTACAGATCTAATTACGATACCCTAGAGGAAGGTAAGTTGCCCTCGTTGAAATAAATAGCCTCGTTCAATTCCCGAAACAAAGGGTTCTAATCGTAACTGTGGTTAGGCACAGCAGGGTTAGGTTGAGGAGTTATTTGGCATACTTAGCATTGTCAACTTCCTAGCACTGCGAAAATCAACAACAGTTTTGGTTTGTTTTATTGACTTTAGTGTCCCAAAGCGACTTAGGCCGTTAGGGAAGCCGTAGTGGAGTGCTCTGGAACTTCCGAAAATCTGTGGTTATTCAATATGCACTGAAATCGCACAGCGAAGAACCGCCAAATGTCTGAGAAAACACATAGCTCTTGGTCTTGCCACTTTGAGAAAAACAGTTGTGCAAGACGCTAACGACATTACCAGTAATATAAAAATACCGGTCATCTCTGGTGAAAGAGCGTCAATAAACTAGAACACTAAAATCTAAATGGGCTGGCCAACACGGCAGACTTCTTTTTGTTTGTTTGTTTGAAGTGGTATCGAATTATTTTAAAATGTCTATAACCATTGCTCGGCCAGCTGCTAAGAATAAAAAATTGGTAAATGAAAAAAAGAGAATTTACTGGGAATGAAACATTATGGGCGCTGTGTAAACCACTGCGTATGGGTTTCCTGAGACAATAAATACGCTTCGTATATACACAGAGCAATGTTTACGCACTTTCACCTAGAGGCTACGTACGAAAAGGACGCCATCCCAACAGGCTTAAATATTATAAGAATTGTAAAAGAAAATATTTTGTTGGTTTCGCCAGCGGCAACACAACATTTAAAAATGACAAAGCCAAACAATAATCCTCCCTTTCGGCCTACGTATATAGCTAACCAACTGACATCCAATCGATCGAAGCAGTTGGCACAACAATCACATGCAAGTATTTCTTTTTTGTCCGGTCTTCCTGAGAAGTGAATGGACAACGGCTTTGGCGGCAGGAGCGGCTGCGAGCAAATATCGCGGAACTGTTGACTGTGCGCACGAAATGAGAGTACCCCGAGTCAATAAAAACATCAGTGACTCTCTCACGAGTTTGATGCTTGTCCGGCTTGCCACAGTTGATACAGTTTGTAGGGGGCAGTTCGGCTAGTTCCGACGGGTGCCAGCAGCCGAGCACATGGCGCCGTTACGAGGAAGACAAGGTGGATCAACTCGCTGTTCTCTGACGGAACGATGCTTGTATGCTTTATTCCAAGGTTACCTCGGGACATTAAAGTGCTTGGCATAAAAAAGGCACAAATGTATGCGTTACATGCTGGTTTATATTTTGACATGCAGCGTTGAAAAGGAAATAGCAAGAAGAATAAGATTGGGATGGAGCGCATTTGGCAAGCACTCGCAGATTATGACTAGCAGCTTACCGGTATCGCTCAAGAGGAAAGTATACAACAGTTGCATCTTACCTGTACTCACCTATGGAGCTGAAACGTGGAGGCTAACCGAGAGAGTTCTACTTAAGTTGAGGACAACCCAGAGGGCTATGGAACGAAAAATGGTAGGGGTAACATTAAGAGATAGGAAGCGTGCAGTGTGGGTCAGAGAAATAACTCAAGTTACTGACATTCTAGTGGAAATCAAGAAGAAGAAATGGACATGGGCAGGACATGTAGTGCGAAGAGAGGATAACCGATGGTCGCTTAGGGTAACAAACTGGATTCCAAGAGAAGGAAAGCGTAGCAGGGGGCGGCAGGAAGTTAAGTGGGCGGATGAGGTTAAGAAATTCGCAGGGGTCAGGTGGATGCCGCTAGCACAGAACCGGGTTAAGGGGAGACATATCGGAGAGGCCTTCGCTTGAAGGCTTTCAAAAGAAGATGAGCGGACTTAACATTCACTATGGAACTTTTAGAGGACGCTGTGCTCCAGTATATTGATGCGAAAATGCGGTTTCATGCAGGCTCGTCTCCCTGCGATAGTCCCAGATGAGGGAAACGAATACTATATTTGTAGTCAGGCCACTCCAAGATATTATAGCTGTTAATAGAGCAACGCCTTGTCTGTCCCCTTTGGTCTCGGTGTCAGAAGAGATTTGTGATCTAAGCGACATGTCTCCAAAGTGGATATGCTCCCCCTTTGTGTGTCTGAGTCCTTCGTATACAAAATTAAAGAAGTGACACGATTTCAGTCGGGCTGAGCAGCAGATTCCTCAGAACAATATTCCCCCAACACTTCCTCAGTGTTCGTCTTCAAAACACTTTTAAAGGGGCGGTCAGCCAGGCTAAGAAAAGTAAAGATACTAACAGATATTGAATGAACCATCACCTTTGTGCAAGAAGTTTTGATATAGTTTAAGGAAAAAAGAGAGCAAGCTGCGATTGATAGTAAATTCTGAACTTTTTTTTTTTTTCAACTCATACACCGGAGCACATCGCAACGAAAGCGAAAACATATAGACCGCATGCTGGAACCATGCTCTGCCCATGCCCACAAACACATAACCGAACAGCTAGTTTGTTTACTTCCAGTTGGAAGACTCGCTTCATCGATTCGGTTACTGCGGCTTCTTTCCAACATGGGCCGGAGAAGAAACAGCAAATACGCAAAACACCGCGAATGGCTCTGTAGCAACCAATAGAAGACGCGGCAGTGGTAGGCGCTTCGTCTGCTCCCTGCCTGCCCTACTCGTCGCTAGGCCTAGTTGGTTTAGGCGGATGGCACTTTGAAACAGGTCAGCGGCCTCAATGTTGTAACAAAGGTTCGTCTTTCGTCACCGCATTACAGGAAGCCGAACTGATAATAAAATGACCTGGATAAGATGCGTTCAACGACCGTCCTCATTCGGTCCAATTTGCTTGCTGAAAACAGTTGCCGACTGCTTGCAATATTGCTAAATTTACTGGGTCACACTGTCTCTTCGTGGTAATTGTACGGGCGTCCTGCGATGTCAGCAATTGTCGATTTTAGTTCTCTGTTGCCAAAACTATACTCGATTGCAATTTTCATTAGCTAAAATTTGTACATTTTCTCTCCACAATCACCTGATTCGCTTTCACGAAAGCGAGGCTAAACTCTGTGCACAAAATCGGTGTTTCATCAGTACGATTTCCCTGAGCATCTGCTTGCTCTCTTTTATCATCATTTCAAGTTCAGACTAAAGTAAACTGTCTTCCGTTGACAGGCAGTCGACAGACACGACAGGCAGGCTCGCCAACAGGGTCACCGAATATTCTGCGTCAAGCGGGCAACCTCCAAATTTTATCCGTATTGTGGTCCAACGGGTGATCCCGTTTCCATATGGCTATTATCATGTCATGAATTGAAGTTGTTATCATCCGTCGAAGGGTTTTGCGCTCATTGTAGATAAGCGCCTTAGCTTGACTACGTGATATTTATTTTATTGCCTTTTCGCCTGTCTTTGGCCATCATATCAAACACACGCGACGTTGAACATAGAATGTTGTAAAAAGAAACTTGCTGTGGTTTCGTATGTGCACAGTTTGGCACGCGGGTTAAAATAGTTAGGGACGTTCTCCTGTTACAAATAAACTGGCCAGAAAGTGTTTGTGTGCGAAAAAGAAAGCAAAAAAGGGCTTGGAGGAAATATGAATGTTCGGCACAATCTGAGTTGGCTCCGTGCAAGCTTGGCATCATGTACGTCATTCCCGTTTTTCTTTTTTTTTTTTGCAATTGAGCTTATGTGTGTCAAGCGGGTGCTTGAATGTGTGCTTGCAGACATGGTACATGCGTGAAAAATGGTTATGGTTCGAATGAGTTGAGCACTGTCGAGACTGTGATATGAAATGCGATTGCTCTCAGAGACTTCTAGACGCGTGCGCTCTGAATGAGCCAACTGAAAATAACATTATCCCGCAATGCTCGAAGATTTCCACAAAGCGCAGCTAGAATAGAAGTGCACTAGGAAGTCATAATTTCATATTTGTGCCCACATGCCCACATATGTCTCAGCTGTTGTCGTAATGTCTTGTATCATTTGTTGTTTAAATCTTTTTTTTTCGTTTTCATGATGCCTGGAATGTCTGATGAAATTATCTTGTCTTTGATGTTTTCTTTGCAATAAACATTCAGTTACGAGCCGACAATTCCTTGTCCTTGTGTCCTTTTTTGCTTTGTTCGTTAAAATTAAAAATGTTAATTACCTGTCTACGGTTGTTATTCTTGTTGAAATATACGTTTCTCAGTGCGCAGGCTTAGGGGCTAGTTGATGAAACGGGATCGTGGCTGCTTCTTTCAGGCACGTTTTTATATCCGTAGGTGAAGAAAATGTTACACTCCCTGCAAGGCTGTACATATTGGGTGAATGTTTTCTTCCAATGGGGTCTAAAGACAATCCATGACAGTCAGTACATGTCTAAGAGCTCTAGATTTCACCTGCGTCTGCAGACAGCATATGCGGCCAGTGAGCGGACATGTTACTAGCAATAAACCAATTTACGTCTACAGAAATTCTTAGAATATGGTTAGACGAAAATATAAATGACTTCTATCGCACTTCTATCTGCATATATATCCACGGAAGTCAATATACAGTATACATGCGATTCCAAAGGAATATATATATGCAGACCATGAACAAATAAACTCTCAAAGACTTCGCATTTATATTTGTTCTTGTCGATGTACACAAAATGAAAGCAACAAGTAAATATCTAAGCGGAAAATATTGCTGCGAAGAATGTCAAGAAACACTCATTGCTACCAAATATATGGCTAATAAGCATGCAGAACAAAAGAGGCCTCGAACACAGCCCTACAGATTGAATACCTTAGAGCCACTTCGTAATTCCAGCAACAGTACAGCCTGCTTGTACTTCTTTCTGACGTGGTCCCTTGTTTTGGCTCCGCGCTGAGCGAAATTGCACGCACAAAATGAATTCACAAAGGAATAGTATTTCTTTGCTAGAAGAAGCATTGTTTTATTAGAAGGCTGGTCTTGGTTCTCGAGGTGAGCCACAAATCACGTGTCTAATCGCGGTACGTTAAGATACGCCACAGGGCACGTCACTCATCTAGTGCTCACAAACGCCCACCTAATTGAACTCTAGGCCTGAGCTTTGGGTAAATATGTTTGTTCTCCGAGAAAGCGCTAATCATGGTCAGATGAAAAAATACCGCCTCTCCATCAATCTCAATATCTTCGCGAGTACAAGGCGGCGACGGGCGTTGCCTTGGGGGGCGAATTAGGGCGTCCGTTTCTCAAGGACGACACTGCCAGAAAGAGGAGCCGAAATGAACTAGCCAGCCGTCGTCGGCACCTTAGCTCGTCAATGCTCCTGTCGGTTTTGTATTTCTATTTTCGCACTATCCCCGCACTTTCATAGCAAAACGTTTTTTTAATGAGACGCCCAAATAAGAAGCGCAAGATAATAACTTTTTTGTTTTACGCCTTACTTCGTCCCCGGTTCTTAATTTGGACAGGTTATGAATTATTCAAACTTTCACTCGTATGCAGGTGATAGTGGCCGTGCAACACCAAGCCCTGTAATTGCGTTAGGACATTTTCGGAAAGAAAGATTGTAGCGAGGATATGGAAAAGGGGGGGGGGGGGGGGGGTAGGGGTTAACATAGTTTTCTGTAGATGCTGACGGCGCTGCCTTAAGGTGAAAACGCGGGTTGCTTTCAACCTCATATTCGTGCGTAAGCTCGCAAGATTCGGTATAGTTTTGTTTTGACGAGCTCTTGCCCATTCTCGGTAAAATTTCTCTGCCCTTAACAGATATATGGTCAACAGGAGTTAGCCCTTAATAGTTTCCGATGTTTCTCTAGTTTTGTAATGACCACTGTCTACCTCTATGTGTTAGCAAGGAACGCTATTGTTGAATGCTAATAGGTTGCGTAGGCATGAAAGATAAGCTCAAGTGCTGGTTGTCGCTTTAATTATGATTTTTATTTATAAATGCTTAGAATCGATACTCCTGATAGAATGGTAGTTACGCTTCGGTGCTGTCATTTTGTATCAGTAAGAAGCTCTAGAAAGCTAGATTTACTCTTTTATTCTGAAGTGCACATTTCCTTATAATAACCGCTGCACAGATAAAAACTAACAAATTGCGAATGGTACTGACTTTTGTTTACAATGTCTTGCAATAGTCCGCTTACAGCTTGCTGCGAAATTATAAGCTGTGTTTTCGTGATGTCGACATGAAGCCTTGGACTCCCGTTCCAAGTATTCGAAATATTATTTGTTCATCTGCCTGAGCTGCATGCTTTCATCCATGTGCCGCGGGAAATATTGCAATATAAAAGACCTCCTTGGTCTTTCATTTAGAGATGCACAGATCACTTATGTCTGTGACGAAAATGCAGCGGATTTCCCACATAAGTGCTAGCATTGTGCGTTAAGGAAAAGGGTGAACTTTTTTATTGATCTCTGCATCGTGTGAAGCTCTCAACGCGTAACTGATGCAGCCCTTGTTCAGTGCTTCTTGAATATCCACCAAGGAAGCTAATATTGCAACACATGTTTCAGGACGGCGTTTGAAAAAAAGCGGAAGAAATGAAGGATGTCACATTAACCAATTACCAATTAGCTCATTTGCGTTACTTGCACGGCTTTGAAGTTCATTTGTGTGTAAAATACACTTTCATAAGTATATACTTGCAATAAAACTGATCCCAATTCCTGCCCAAGAATAACTAGTGTTGCCCTTCTAAGCTGCGAGTTGTATTCGTCTAGTCTGTGCAGTCGTGGGCTTTTCGGTGTGTAGATTCACTTGCTCTTGTTCTCAGAATAAAAAGGTAGCACAGTAATGACGACCACAGAAGAATGACACCGCAAACATGTCAGTGGTCGTCCTAATTGCGCTGCCTTTATATTCTGTGTCACCAACTAGCCCAGCTACAAGTTTTCTTGCTCCTGCTCGCTTTTGAAGCATCGACACAATCTTATTAAAGAGGCAAGTAACGCTGTTAATTGTTTTGTTTGCTTTGAGCTCGAGTCTTTATACTTTGTTACTAAGCCTTATTCGGGTTTGGCAATCAAATCAGTATAATTATATTCTCCGTTAAAATATTTCTACGAGGCATAATCACTTTCTGGGATCCTTGAATCATATATATGACTCGCTGTACTCCAAGACAAAACAGGCACGTTTATGCAACGTCGTTAAATATGCGCTTTTCATATATCCTTGAAAGTGTTTAATGTCGCAGCCACCAATTCCATGCTCGTAAGTATGTGTGAGATAATAAAGAACAAATATAATGATTTGATTAGGCGAGCCGCCACACGCGCATACGTAAAAGGGGACCGGGAGATGGATGGCATTAATGCTGCCGCTACCAGTGTTGGTGTTCCTGCAATTTCGATATTCAATTTCTCTACGAACCTCTTTTTGTAAAGTAAATACCATGAGTTTTCAGATATCTGCTACTACTTCAAGTGCTATATCATATCTGCCTGCAGTAGATATTGGCCTGTGTGCTTTGTACGTAGCACTGACTAACCAGCTCCCTTTAACAGCGCGAGATGCTCTGCACATTTAAGCCGTGCAGAGCATAAATACAAATCTATATGGTGTCAACGGACAACGACGAGGAAAAAGGGCTGTTTGTAAGTAAGAAACATCCTTAACCGGAGTTTAACATTACAACGTCTGTTCCAACTAAAATAATAACAAATCACGTGGCGAAGCATTTTTATTTCAGATGATAAACAGTTCTTCAGAGTTCTCAGCTTTTTCCTAGCTTCCCATAGCCTAATCGATCACCTTTGGGACGTTGTAGCCCGTGTTTCAAGTCAATAAGGAATCATTGAGATAGTAAATTTACCGCATTCATTTCACTGAACTAACGTTATTATAGCACTATACACCAAATGTTTCTCTCTTGTTGTTGCGATACGCTTTTGCGAATACAGACCTACAAGGTTTGTGGTGCATACAATAAACACTGACTCTAGACGGTGTAGGCAAGATTGCAAGAGAGGGGCCCACATTTGGATCAGTAACTTGTAAGCCATGTTGCCTATCACCGCGACAGTTCCTGTCGGAAAAGTCTAGAACTCTTACGCAAGAAGGCTTATATGTGTTTTGTTCCGAGAAACAACGCTTATTTTAAGTATTCATGCAGTGCTATTCAGACCTGCGGGTGTCCGGTTGTTTAAACATCCAGACTTTCGAATGGACACTGCAACCGTTGCCCTAGGTCTCCAAGTCACTCATCTCTGTTTTATGGTACTACCGATGGGACTAGGTGAGTGACGCTTTAATGAGATTACATGCCTCAGAGGTGGAGCATAAGACACCACTTCGACTACGCTGTAGGCAGGACTGTTTTGTTTGAGTACTGCGCAGCGTATATTTCATGACACACTTATGCATTGAGTAACCAGTGCCACTATGATAGCTCCTGAGTTTTGCCAAATGATATATGGACGGTGTTTTGCAAGAGTTCTTCACTAAGAGCGCATATGCAGTAGCGTATAGACCGATTTACTCTAAGAAAAAAGTCAATGTGGGCAGGACAGGGGATGTGCGGAAAGCTGGCAAATAATGTGCGGTCATAATGAGGGCTTATTAAACGAGTTGGTGCTCCAAGACAAAAACAAAAGTTGGTATTGATGCCAGATATACGAGTATTGGGATATTTGTATGTGACGTACTAGGCTTTTGACGACGACATTAATTTCGAACTGTGCATGCCTTGTAAAGGGTACTATGCTGCACATAAACGCCTCATGCAGCGAAGCAATCCTTGCGTTCTAATATAGCGTTTCCGTTCTACAAATCAAGGTATATTAGCATCGTGGAAGAATTACATTGATTCAAATGGCTCGCATATGCAGAATGTACACAACGAAGCACAAGTTTTTAAAATACTTGAAATGATTAAGTGACTAAGAGTCTGTTTTGGAACTGCCTGCAAGCGAAAACAATTTTGTTAAAAGCATATCTGGGTCTCCCGCTTTACCGGAATTATCTAAAAAAAGTGAGATATCTATAATTTTTGCCTGCGCCGAGGAAACCTCTAACCAATATTTCTACACCATGCAGTTCTTTTGAACAAGGCTTTTTCTTGGCAATTGCTTTCGTACCATCAAGGGAAAGGGGGAAATGGAAGTGCTAGACTGACGCACTCATTATAAACGCCGGCAATAAAGTCCTAACTTTTTAACAGCCTGCAGGTGGTCTACATTATTCCGCAGCCCTCTAAAACGGCATCTCCCATAGCCTAAACGAGCACTTTTGGGTCGTTGTACGCCGTGTTTCAAGTAAAAAGGAATCATTGCGCTAGTAAATTTACCGCATTCATTTCACTGTAATAACGTTATTACAGCACTACACACCAAATGCTTCTCTCTTCTTGTTGTGATATGCTTTTGCAGATACAGACCCACAACGTTTGTGGCGCATACAATAAACACTGACTCTAGATGGTATAGGCAAGATTCCGAGCAAGTGGCCCATATTTGGATCAGTACCTTGTAAATTATGTTTCCTATCACCGCGACAGTTCCTGTCGGAAGCGACTAGAACTCTTACGGAAGAAGGCTTATATGTGTTCTGTTCTGAGAAACAACATATATCTTAAGTATTCATGCAGTGCTATTCAGACCTACAGGTGTCCGGTTGGTCCAACATCCAGACTTTCGAATGGACACTGCAACCGTTGCCCTAGGTCTCCAAGTCACTTATCTCTGTTTTGTGGTACTACCGATGGGACAAGGTGAGTAACCTTTTAATGAGATCACATGCCTCAGAGGTGGAGCATAAGACTCCACTCCGAAGACGCTGTAGGCAGGACTGTTTTGTTTGGGTAATGAGTTGCGTATATTTCATGAAATACCTACGCATTGAGTCACCAATGCCACTATGATAGATCCTGGGTGTTGCCAATGATATATAGACGGTTTCTTGCAAGTGTTCTTCAGTGAGAGCGAATATGCAGTAGCATATAGACCGATTGACTCGAGGAAACCAGTCAATTTGGGGAGGACAGGGGATGTGGGGAAAGCTGACAAATAATGCACGGTCATAATGAGGGCTTATTAAACGAGTTGGTGCTCCAAGACAAAAAAAAATGGGTATTCCTACCAGATATGCGAGTATTGTGATATTTGTATGTGGTACTAGGCTTTTGACGCCGGCAATAATTAAGAATAGTGCATGCCCTGTAAAGGATACTTTGCCGCACATATACAATAAACGCAGTGAAGCAATCTTTGCGTTCTAATATAGCGTTTGCGTTCTACAAAAGGAGGTATATTAGCATCGTGGAAGAAGTGCAATGATTCAAATGACTCGCATATGCTGATTGTGCAGCACATAGCACAAGTTTATTAAAAAGTTTAAAAGCTTAAGCGACTAACAGTCTATTTAGAAGCTGCCTGGAAGCGAAAACAATTTTGCTAAAAGCATATCTGGGTCTCTCGCTTTACCGGAATTATCTAAAAAAAGTTGGATATCTATATTTTTTGCCTGCACCGAAGAAACATCTAACCAATATTCCTACACCATACAATTCTTTTGAACAAGGCTTTTTCTTGGCAATTGCTTTCGTACCATCAAGGGAAAGGGGGAAAATAAAGTCCTAACCTTTGAACAGCCTGCAGGTGGTAAAACTTATTCCGCAGACCTCTAATACGGCATCTCCCTTAGCCTAATCGAGCAGCTTTGGGATGTCGTACGCCGAGTTTCAAGTCAAAAAGTAATCATTGCGGTAATAAATTTACTGCATTCATTTCATTGAATAACTTTCTTACAGCCCTATACACCAAATGTTTCTTTCTTGTTGCAATATACTTTTGCAAAAACAGGCCCACAAGGTTTGTGGTGCATACAAAAAAAATTACAAGGGTTCAATGCTGCTGAACCAAATGTTGAGCGAAAACATTAGGTGAGGGTGACCGAGCGTTCTTCTTCATCTCTGTTTCTTCTTCCTCAGCCCATATATAATGCCCGTGTGACAATTTGAATGTCATGTTTAGGAACGGACGGGCCATCAAATCTTTTCTAGAGCGGACGTGGAGAATCCCGACACAGTGGTGAATCTAATCAAGAAAGACATGGGGCTCATGAAGGGTGTACCGAATGTGCCTTGGCAGGCGACAGACGTTCCTTCTGTAGCCATTCCTGTCGTTATTTCTGGCTTTCCTGGGCACGTCGCAACCGTTTCGTCATGTTCCAACGTTCTGCACTACTGAGAGACACACTACACATGGCTTCGGTATCACTGTCCGTGGCACTGAGCGATTCCATAAATTAACATTAGCCGTCTGATCTCCCACTGTTTCCACTGAAGAGGTTGCAAGTTCACGCCGAGCTGCATACTGGGCACGTTGTTTAGCACGTATTTGTTCATGCTCTTCGTTTGTCTCCATAGCTCGCCGTTGTTTCATCCGCTCATTACGGCGAGCTGCCTTCGCAGTAGGCAGCATCGTAGTCATGCGCACCGCCGTCTCTCAAGGACGGCGCGAGCCGATCGCCGCTTTGCACAGCTGTATAGTGTCAACACCTGTGGCGCTCCTGGCGGAGAGAACGGCAGTTAGGCCGCCGTTCATGAGCACCGCCGTCTCTCACGGACGGCGCGAGTTGGTCGCCCAGCTTTGAGGCGTGACGTCACACAAAGGTCATGCGAAAGGTCATTTCATGTCCACCGCCGTCGCACCGCAAAGGCTTGAAAGTGGAAGTAGTATTGCTTTCGAAATAATAATGTGCGGTCATAATGAGGGCTTATTCAACTACCTGGTGCTCCAAGACAAAAAAAAGGGCATTGATGCCAGTTATACGAGTGTTGTGATATTTGTATGTGGCGCTAGACTTTTGACGCTGGCATCAATTTCGTATAGTGTGCATTCCCTGTAAAGGGTACTTTGCCGCACATACCCCAATAACGCAGTGAAGCAATCCTTGCGTTCTAATCTAGCGTTTCTGTTCTACAAAAGGAGGTATATTAGCATTGTGGAAGCATTACGTTGATTCAAATGGCTCGCACATGCTGATTGTACAGCACGAAGTAAACGTTTATGAAATACTTGAAACGCTTAAGTGACTAAGAGTCTGTTTTGGAGCTGCCGGGAAGCGACAACAATTTTCTAAAAACATATCTGGGTCTCTCGCTTTACCGGAATTATATAAAAAAATGTGGGATATCTCTATTTTTTGCCTGCTCCAAAGAAACATCTACCGAAAAATCCTACATCATAAAGTCCTTTTGAACAAGGCTTGTTCTTGGCAATTGCTTTCGTACCATCAAAGGAAAGGGGGGAAAAAAGTCCTAACTTTTTACCAGCCTGCAGATGGTCGAAATTATTCCGCAGCTTCTATTACGGCGTCTCTCACAGCCTAATCGAGCACCTTTGGGAAGTTGTACACCGTGTTTCAAGTCAAAAAGGAATCATTGCGGAAGTAAATTTACCGCATTCATTTCACTGAAATAACTTTATTACAGCACTATACACCAAATGTTTCTCTCTTGTTGTTGCGATATGCTTTTGGAAATACAGACCCACAAGGTTTGTGGTGCATACAATAAACACTGACTCTAGATGATGCAGGCAAGATTTCAAGGAAGTGGCCCATATTTGGATCAGCAACTTGCAAACTATGTGGCCTATCACCGCGACAGTTCCTGTCGGAAGCGACTAGAACTCTTACGGAAGAAGGCTTATATGTGTTTTGTTCCGAGAAACAACGTTTATTTTAAGTATTTATGCAGTGCTATTCAGACCAGAATGTGTCCGGTTGGTCTAACTTCCAGACTTTCGCATGGACACTACAACCGTTGCCCTAGGTCTCTAAATCCCTAATTTCTGTTTTGTGGCACTACCGATGGGACTAAGTGAGTGACCTTTAATGAGATTACATGCCTCAAAGGTGGAGCGTAAGACTCCACTCCGACGACGCTGTAGGCAGGACTGTTTTGTTTGAGTACTGAGTAGCGTATGTTTCATGAAATACCTGTGCATTGATTCAGCAGTGCCATTATGATAGCTCCTGAGTGTTGCCAAATGATATATGGAGTTTCTTGCAAGTGTTCTTCAGTGAGAGCGAATATGGAGTAGCGTATAGAGCGATTTTCTCGAGAAAAAAAGTCAGTGTGGGCAGGACAGGGGACGTGCGGAAAGCTGACAAATAATGCGCGGTCATAATGAAGGCTTATTCAACGAACTGGTGTTTCAAGACAAAAAATTGGTTGGTTGGTTGGTTGGTTTGTGGGGTTTAACGTCCCAAAGCGACTCAGGCTATGAGAGACGCCGTAGTGGAGGACTCCGGAAATTTCGACCACCTGGGGTTCTTTAACGTGCACTGACATCGCACAGCACACGGGCGCCTTGCTTTTCGCCTCCATCGAAAAGCTGCCGCCGAGGCCGGGATTCGATCCCGCGTCCTTGGGAACAGTAGCCGAGCGCCGTAACCACTGTGATACCAGATATGCGAGTTTAGTGATATTTGAATGTGGTACTAGGCTTTTGGCGCCGGCATTAATTTAGAATTGTGCATGCCCTGTAAAGGGTACTTTGCTGCACTTACACCCTTAACGCAGTGAAGCAATCCTTGCGTTCTAATATACCGTTTCCGTCCTAGAAAAGGAGGTATATTAGCATCTTGGAAGAAATACATTGATTCAAATGGCTCGCATATGCTGCTTGTACAGCACAAAGCACAAGTTTATGAAATACTTGAAACGCTTGAGTGACTAAGAGTCTGTTTTCAATCTTCCTGGAAGTGAATACAATTTTGTTAAAAGTATATCTGGGTCTCTCGCTTTACCGGAATTATCTAAAAAAGTGGGATATCTATATTTTTGGCCTGCGGCGAAGAAACCTATAACCAATAATCCTACACCATGTTGCAATGCCGCTTTCCATTTGGAACCATCTCAGCTCTGCTACGTAAAATTACTTTCTTATAAGATGCGACTGTAACCCACCCAGTCCTCAATGGTTTCCAATAGAGGAGCATGCATTGGGTGAATAGAGAGCGTGAAAAAAAAACCGGAACGTTGGAAGCTTTGAAGAACGCTATCGTGTTGGATACTTGCTGTTACGCCATGGATCTCCCGGCCTAGCTGTAGTTACCAGGATAGCGCATGTACTTTCGGCGCTGACTTACTTTTTAAGCAGCGGCTTATGAAATATTCTTCATTTATTAAACTAAATTTGATTATTGATACAGCAAAGTGGCCTTACTAAGTTTGTACAGAAATTGAAAGATTTTCAAAAGAGTCAAAATGAATAACTTGTATCGTAATGTTTAACATGTTTATCGCCTGGACTAATGGTGGAAAGGTAATCTGAGTTTCGAGTCTACTTAGCTCTTAATACTCTTCGTCTGGACTAATGGTGGAAAAGTAATCTCAGTTTCGAGTCTGCTTAGCTCTTAATACTCTTAGTTCTCTAGGCAGTAATGTTCGAAAGCAAAGGTAGCACTTGAAAGCACACTGGTAATTTTTGAGTCTGGACTATAAGGTCAATATACCTCACGTGCGCTCATAAACACAGTTCCCCTTTGCCGGCTTGAGAACTTGAACATTCAGGAACATTCATTACTAATATAAACAGCGCGAACACGAAGACAAGGGACAAGAAATAAGAAAGCCACAGTACATGCGCTGACTCACAACTAAGCCTAAGCCGTTTACTCCAAGGCCCAGAAAAACAAACATGAAGAAAACGAAACAGTCACGTGAAACAACCCCTGGGTTCACCTGCTGCATAAAAAATTACTTTAAAAAATCACTTAAAAAGACACGTCTTTGCTTGAAAGTCACGCGAATGTTTCACGTGACTGTTTCGTTTTCTTCATGTTTGTTTTTCTGGGCCTTGGAGTAAACGGCTTAGGCTTAGTTGTGAGTCAGCGCATGTACTGTGGCTTTCTTGTTTCTTGTCCCTTGTCTTCGTGTTCGCGCTGTTTATATTAATAATGAATAAGTACCAACACGCCCAACAAAGTATTTCGGGAACATTGTTTGCCCGTCCTCTTATAAGGTTCACTGATGGTTGTGTGTGCAAGGTCAGAGGAGCTCAGTTCAGTTCAGTCGTTCAGTCGTGTCCGACTCTTCGTGACCCTATGGACCATGTCACGCGACGCTTTCCGGTCTCTCACTATCTTCCTAACATCACATAACTTTATCTGCAGTGCCTCGAGGAGCTAGCGGAGTGGGTTTTCACAGTCCAACATTGGATAATGGATGGTCCTTAAGCTTTACTGAAGTCGTGTCCTCCACAATGGCGGAAAGGGTTCTCTTTAGGGCGGCTTTACGAAAGCTGCGGTCATGTCCGGCTCAATCTGTTATTATCTTGAGGCATTCTGAATCTACCCTTGAAATGGTAGAGCACGTGTTCTTTATTGGTGACTTGTCTCCTAGCTGTCTGTGCTTTGTGCATACTCTGTGGAGCAGATACTTTTCAATACGTTTCCATTGGGTGAACTCACGTATAGGTGTCATAGGCAAGGAGGTGGCAGACAGCCTAGCCCATAAATCGGTTTTGGAACACCCATCAAGAAGAGATGCTCAAGACACCAAAATTCTCTTTATAGAAACAGTCCATAGGCATTTGATTACCTTTCGGAGTTCACCCTACAACCCATGCGTGACCGAAGGTCTCAAGATGCCTCAAGTCCCTTTGCTGTATCGCATTCCGACGGCCTCTGCTCGTACTTCTTCGTGGATATATAAGACGGGTCTTGCAACATCGCCGCTGTGTTCTACATGTGTATTGCGCGGGTATATTGAACAGTATATTATGTGCTGTCCTGGGTACAGCGCGGAAACGACTGTGTTGTTCGTTTCCCTCAAGAACACTGGAGTCCCCCACAGTTCATTTCAGGACATTGTCTACCCGTGCGGAAACTGGTCTTAAACAAATGAGGTTTTGCGCTTTCTTTTGACTTTCCTGAAGGACACAGATCTGTAACCCAGATGATGAAAGAAGTAGTGACAATTATCTATTACGCGTGACTATGTGTGAGTGACTTTTGAGCACTTTATTATTTAAGCTTCGCTACGGTGGAGCAATTTCCAGCAGAAACCGCAAGGCTAATCACGCCTCTAGTCAACAATAAGCTCAACCTCGACCTTGACTGATATGGATGGGAACTAATTATAAAACCGGAAATAAATGGAATAAAACATAAAGGTGTAGGCACTCTAAAGTGTTAGTGCATTACTAGAGTGCAGGTTTCAAAGTGCATGTCGTCCAAGTGGCCATGTTTGCTCAATTCCGGACGTCCAGCGCACTTCGCGGCTTCTTTAGCGCAGTCTCTTATTTTGCCCCTTTTTTAGCGCCAAAACTGCTTCAAGCTGTGCAGAGTGCCGAACGTGCGGCGATTTGCACAGGGCCCTCCGCGGGTGCGCAGCCCGGTTTGCGCTCCACTCTGCGTCTGATTTAAGGCTTAATGAGGGAGGCAACTGCATCATAAACTCATGCGGAGCTTCCTCGTTATAATGTGTTGCAATACCTTTCATACCAGCAGTAAGATGTGAACGTGCGGAGAGGCGAATCAATGCATTTCGTGCTGGCGATCGCTGAGGACTTCACTGTGAGACATTAAAACCATTTCAAAGTTACAATTCGCCAAGGATCCATCCGATTTTTTTTTTTTTTGAGCGCAAGTAGGAAAGCAAAAGGGATATAAAATACACTTGTCCAAAGCTAAGTTCTGGCTTACCTTATGGTTTATGCTGCGAGGACAAACAAAAAAAAAACTGAGTGGACGGGCAAAAGCCATCTGTTCATCACGTTGAAGGCAGGTTGATGTGCAGTTGCATGCACTATGCTTAGAGGCCAGAGACTTCTTTCACTCCTGCTTACGATAATTTCACGCATGCTTCCCTTTCATGTGCCCTTGAAAGCAAATTTGATCCGACCCACGCTGAGACCCACGCAGAGAGTCTAGCACATCAAGAATCCTATACGGCGAAGTTTATTATCGCGATCGTGAGTGTGAACGCGTCTCTTTCCGTTTTTGTTGGTGTTGCTGCTGCTATCGTTGCTGTGTGTCTGTGTTATTCTTACCACCTTCATCTTCCTGCACTCTTTATCTGTAATTTGGCATGGTTTGCATTTTTCTTGCACTCTTTATCTATAATTTGGCATGGTTTGCATTTTTCTTGCTGCCTTTTTACTACTCGCAAGAGATATTGTCCTTTGTATATGTAAAAAATGGTTTCATGTTTTACTGTGAAAGCAATACTACGCCAGGTCTAACCGCTCGTCACTGTGTGCCGTGTCCGTGTCCATGGTCCCTCATACAAAAACCAGCCTGTCATGACGTTTGAATACACGTTACCCCTATGTCACGGGCAGGAGCTGCCAATTCGGGTCGCTCCTTTCATATCAGAATCAGCCTGTTTAAATCAGGTGATATCAGAATCAGCCTGTCAGAACCATTTGCATTCTCCTTACCCCTACGAGACGCAGGCACGTAGGGGAATGAAAGAAGCTTCCGCCGTTGCTTTCGGAATTCAAATAGAGTCCAGAGCTAAACCACAACATTTGTTTTTCTTGCGCGTGTCTACATGCGCGCATGTGTTCCTCCCTCCAACAGTCTTCTTCTCCTTCCGGTGTACCTAACCTATCCCGGTTGAAAGAAAGCGAGTATGTTCAGACTCCCAATGAGGTCCAAAGGAGCCCTCTACGTCGGAGCATCCGGACGCTTGCATTACGCTTCACTCTAAAGCTGTTCACACCTGTGGCTAAGCTTCCTGCATGATAACGCTCGTTAAAGTTCAGAAAAATTAAGAAATCAAAAGTTGAACAGACGTATTACTCTTTCATTACTGTACGAGTTGCAGCCTTCGCGCGGATGGGGCAATACGTAACGCATGTGGAGCCCTTCTTTCCGACAATATGTAAAAAGCTGCTAATAACATGTAATAATTCTATTCAAGAGGAGGAAATTCGATATTAATAAAGTTAGAGAGAGGGTCGGTGAGGGTAGGTATGGCACACCTCCTACAATTGTTGCCAGCGAATTTGTAATTTTCTCCACTTTTTCTCCCCTGAACCATGTTTTAAGCTCTTCTAGAGCATTTAGTTTAGCGTAGCATCGTTTATACGAGCGCTCGCTTTGAAAATAAACGTGAGGAAGTTGTTAATTTTATTATCCCTTCTTTTTCCTGATAATTATGTGGAAGCGCATATTTTCCGTCGTAGTCTTAGGCGTTCATAAAATCTGATTGTTTTTCTTTCTCTTATTAGCCCTATCACACTTCGCGAAATTCACAAATTAGCAACGCCACATTCTAATTCAAGTAAAACTACGGCTTCACTAATCTTCGTTCCAAAACACGGGCCTTAGAGCACCCATGGGGCGTCCTAAAAGAAAAAAAAAATTAAGGAAGTCAAATTCGTGTGGTAAGAATGTACGTACCACACAAGACGCGGCTTTAGTTTCTCTTTAAGCCGAGATTTTAAACTCCAAGGAGTTCAGTGATCAATGCGAGGAAAGACTAATTGCACTGAATTAAAGCTTCTTCACCCCCAGAAGTCAATCTCCCCAAATTCGTTCTGGCTTTTGATGAGCCTTCGTCTTTCAACGGTCCAACGAAACTCCACGTTTCTCTACCCACGGTGACTTGCAACGAAGGGGCCAATTAGGAGGGTATTTTGCCTCGCGTCCTCGCATTTCCCGGCCTTCTCTTTTCCGTTTCCTGAATCTCGCAAGTGTTTGACGAATAAATACTTATCAACGCATGAATAGCAAGCGCATTGCTGACGGATTAGTTCCGTACCTGAATGGATTCCACGCACGCCTAGAAACGGTTGTCACAGCTGCCATGTTGATGCTGATCACCATTATTTTGGATTAGGAGGATATTTGTAGCGATAACAACCACACAGGGAGGAGAGAAGCACAGGACGACGCTGATCTTCCATGTGTTGTCCGTTAGGGCTAGAAATATTCTATTGCAGTATGAACCTACTAGCCTAGCCTAAAGATGTGCTATAAGTTTGGATTTATGTAGTTTAATCTTTAGAACTACAGATAAGTATTCGCTATCCGAACCCTTGATCAGGGCCTTGCTTTTCGTCCCCTTTACAACTTAAGAACAAATGTCATCAGGGATCGGAAGTTACAAACGTATTCTGCAGCACATTTTACCCCGACTCGTACCATTTCTGTGCCCTCAATACATTTTTCAATCAACCGCTGAATAGATCTGAATAAAATATCTCTCTCAGCCGGACGCATTTTGCGATTAAGACTGCATTACTTCTCTTATCGCTATGATGTATGAGTAGATCAACAAAGTCAAACTTTTGTAATCAAACTTCCAAATAAATCTTATTTTTTTCACAGAATGTGCTTATCCAATATGCCTAATTAGAACCGTGTTGTCATTCGATGGCTGACACATATTATGCGTAGTGATTTCAGCATTCGTGAAACGTGCCTGCATTTATACGTTGTAGTCAGAAGCAGGCTGGGGCCAAAGGAAGTACGCGCCTTTCAACAAGATGTATTATGTGGGAAGCTATGAAAGGCATAGGACATCGGCTCAGGAAACAGAAGTGGGATCGAAACATGGCAAGGCGGCTCGCCAGCCTTAAGAAGGAAATTGAGGAGCACGTGGCAAGACTAGCTAAGCGAAATTGGGAGTCCATGTGTGATTAGCAGAAAGGTAATAGAGGGTTTCCATGAACAAGGAATATCTTCAGACACTTATTAGACGCAGAAAGTAGCCGTGCCATCCAAATGATTCTGCACAGCTACACTGGAACGGCGGATGATTTACTGTAACTTAAGGACCGCTACCTAGGTACATAGCATATCTCTTCAAGAATATTTAGGTAAAGACAATCGCCAGCTCGACGTCCCTGTAAGCAAGAAAGAGGTTCGTGTTGAGATAGCCAAACTAAAAAAGTTGCTGTCAGGTCCAGACGGCATCATAAACGAAATTCGTCGTAACCTGGAAGAGGATCCCTGAACAGCATTAACCAATTACGGTAAAATGTTGGGAAGGCGGGAAGATTCCTGAACAGTGGAAGACGGCTGAGATAGTAATGATCCCCAAACCAGTCAAAGAACTTAAGGTTGAGAATCTCCGCCCGATCTTCATGACCTCGTGTGTAGGCAAACTGATAAAGCATATAATTCAAACGCGTGTGAACAAATTTATGGAGCGAACGAACTATTCTCGCACAAGATGATAGGCTTCCCACTAAAGCTGTCCGCGCAGGATGTCATGGTACAAATTAAACATAAATTACTTGGCATACTCGTACAGCACACGCGATTTATCGTGGGATTGGACTTGGAGAAGGCGTTCGATAACGGTGATTATTAGGCTATTTTGGGGTCAGAGTACGGACATACACCTACTTTAGGGTCTAGAGGCAGAATATGTAAACTTCACATTGGAGAGCACGAAGACGGAGAAATCCTACTGGGAAGCAGGGGCATGACTCAAGGCTCGGTTCTCCCTCCATTTATCTTTAGTGTGGCCCTGCTCCAGCTACAACAGAACCTCGAACGCATTCGAGGCAAAAACATTAGTTTGTATCCGGACATCACTCTCTGGAAAATAGTATGAAGTGATTTTCAGATAGTGGAGAGACTACAAGAAGTCATAGACGCGGTTGAAGTATACGTTGCCTCCCGAGGACTCAGATGCTCGCCGAAAAAGTCAGAAGTTCTTATCTGACGAAACCAGATTTTGGAGATATAAATCGTGACTCTTCGTAACAGGACGGACATAAAACCCATAAATGCTTATTTCAGTGTTTCTAATTCACTGTATTTGAAGAAGTCTACTCTAAACCTACATTTTGGAGCGATTTAAATGTATAACTAATGTCACGACGCGTAACTTGTACTGACAAATATTCTAACAGTGGGTGTAGTGTACAGATTGTCGTCCTGATATTTTGAGAGGTGTTTGGAAGTTAAAGAAGCCACCGAGCAGGCACTGAAAATGTCATCTTAAAAAACAGCCTTACGAGCATTTTTAATGAACGAAGAAGACGGCGGGCACAAGTGTCGTAATCATTCTCGCATTTGATATGCTGACCAATATTTATGATACCGCATGAACTGCATATTTGCAAACCAAAATGCGTCTTTTAACGCCCCTAAAAGCAAAATATTTTCGCATATCTTCCTTGGTGGTGCAAGTGTAACCGATGACCATTGTGATATCGAAGCGAGCGTGGAACGCTCAGTTTTCGAGTATGCCTTGCCCGTTCGCAGGATTAAATAGATAGTCGGAATTAGTTCTCTCGGTTTGTTTTTCACTTGATGTGAAAGCAATAACGAGTAACGCGTTACTTTATGGTTATTTAATATGCATTCGAAAGACGACGAATGGCTTGCATGAGCTTTATAGCGCTCTCTAAGTATTTAATGCTTGGTGAAGCTTTGAAGATGAAGCGAATAACATAGCTGGGAAGTTATAGCCCGCTCAGTGATAACCTGGAACAAAGAGTGTGGGATTTACGAATATAATATGGATTTTTGTTTTCACAATGAAAGTCATATGCTGTATGTACGCGAAAAAATTTATCAACAGATTACTTTACAAGAATACTTAATCTTTGAATTTTAACAAAGACCCGTATGTTGTCTGAAATACGGAGATATATATGGTACCAAGGACCGCTTTCCAATGACGATACAGATCTCCATAACGCAGCGTTATTGGCTCCGCCTGGAAAAACTCAGGAGAGGATGCATTGTCGGCAGACGTAGCTGTCTCTTTTTCCTACCGGGTCCTCACAAAGCGCGATGGAGCTAGAAGCTCCCATAAAAATGCAAACTTAAAAACAACAAAGCGCACCGATGTCACTCTTCACGGCCATCTAAATCATGATGAGTCGATTCGCTGGCGTGAGGTGTGTGTGAACTGTTGGCACGATCAATAAAGTGGTTCAATCCTCCCCTCCTCTCGAGCAGCCCACAACATAAGGATGCACTGAGGTTATAATGAATATGGCCGCCTGTGCTCTAACGTACAAGCCACCATTGTTCGTATATTGTGTTTTGGTAGATTGAGGCTTTAGACATTTCACACTTAGACATTTCAAAGGTAGCTTAGGGATGATGCACGCATCACAGTCAATAAATAGATTGATCTGTTTCTTCACGAAGTCACGAGACACTGAACAACCGTCAGAAGTACATCTCAAAGAATGTTTTAGGCATGGCAACCTGGCAGTAAAGATTCTGTTGATTGAAGAGCAGTGTGCTGCAATATGATGTAGAGCAGGGTACTCTTGTCTGTTCTTCTAGATGTAAAGGATGGATGTGACGATGCCAAAGGTTGAATTACTCTGGAACGTTTTAATGTATTTTGGATAAGATTGCATTGCGGTGACATAAAGCTTCTAAAGGCGGTATACAAGAATATTAAAGTGGAAAGTATTGGGTGAGGAAGTTATTATGCAGAAAGGTTTAAGACAGAGACGCGCCTTGTTGATAGTTGATGCTTAACATTAACGTCTAGAATGAAGCACTAGCTGCAAGAGATCAGACTCGAGTTTAATAAAACATGTACCGAGAAAAATAGACAAAAGCGATCTAGCTATAGCGTACACGGACGATGTTATTAGAAAGATTTAGATTACCGTGATCCGCGATCCGCCACCGTCACCCGCTACCGTGCGTGGGTGGGGCGCACAAGCTGATTGGTCCCGACGCGGCAGGTCTATGTGCAGACATTCAGTATGTGGCGCCATCTATCGGCGTCAAGGAATCTGGGCATGCACAGTGGAACGCTTGGTGTCGGATCACGGTAGCGGATCACGGATCACGGTAAGCTAAAACTTTCTATTTTCAGATAGCCGAAGGAAGGTATAACTTTTCTCTGATATGTGTCGTAAGGAAGCAGCAAACGTAGTACTAGAATGTAGTGCTCAGGATGTTTACACACATCCACACTTCAAACAAATCTCACGGATGACACAGGCACTATACTCCGTGAAGGGATCAATTTGTTTCCAGACGAGGTCACGCGAATCCCAACAGCTGCCAGATGGTTTCATATCGAATACAGTGCCCTTAGGAAGGGAGACTGTACAGTAAAGAATATCAGCGCAACAGAAGCTGCTGTAAGTCTAATGTAGCAGTATTTTATCAGTAAAAAAAACTCTGGTAAAATACATGCTACTCTACACGACTGATTGAAAGGCATGCCTACGTAATGTAGCCAGTGTCTTTTTTGTTTGCAATGCAGATATACTGCGGGAAATGAGTAAATAAAGGTTTATGCACACGTTCATTGCCCTTGCTTTAGTTCCGTCGCTATAGAGACGATGATCTAATAATCAAAGTCGCCTTCAAGTCAATCCTTGTCCACCGGTTACGCTTTCTCTGGCACCAAGTGTCCAAGGATATTGTGAAGAAGGTGGTTCATACCGAGAACAACACATTGAAAACTGTTCGCCGCCTTTCCGTTTCTCAGAGGTTGCTTGCTTACGCGATCCTGTTGTTGTTGGTGGAGGTGGTGAAATTTTAAAGCTCAGAAAATAGTTTGGGAAACTGAGGACTCCAATAGAAGGTCTGTATCCTTAGTCCGGAATGCAGCATGATGAGGTCCCGTCTCGCGTCCGCTTTAAGAGCGCCTTTCGGGACTCCAGTAGGCGCTATTGAGCAACCCCGGAGTTCATGGCGTCCTCGTTCTAGATATATATCTGACTAAATATAGCCACTCTCTCTGCTGAATACAATGGTAGCTGAATATAGAAGGAGATTGGTGAGTACATATAAATTAATGTTTTTGCTTGATTGAAGCAATATTTTCAAAATTAACCAGTAGTTCCGGGTTGGATACGTTTTGCATTTAGATTTGAGTGTTCGAAAATTCACTTTGTCATTTTTCTACGTAGTTGGAATTTTGTGCATATATTACTATTTATTTCACATGTCTGCGTTGTCATGATTGCCATACTTTTGTGTGATTTTAGATTTATTGCTTAAATATTTATTAGTCATTTCTCTTCTGAGTGTCTTGTAACCAAACTCGTAAAAGCTCAATAAAGTTTGTGCGTACTGCAGAAAATAAACTGAAATTGCTTTGCATTTTGGGTTTAACGTCCAAGAGCGACTAAGGCTAAGAGAGGCGCCGTAGTGGAGAGCTCCGAAAATTTCGACTTCTTGCACTTTTTAACGCGCAATGACATCGCACAGTACACGGGTACCTCGTCTTTTGCCTAAATACAAAAGCGGTCGCCTCAACAGGATTCAGTTCGACATCCTCGGGCACAGACATCGAACGCCCTAACCACTCAGTCGCCATGATGGAACTAGACTGAAAACGATATCACGCTAGCTTAGCACAGCGAATGGACTTGTTAGTAGCTCTATAGCGTATTTCGATCCCACATATCTTTAACATCGTCCCTATCATCATAATCTACCTTTCAAACTATATAAACATGCTGATTGATACGAATGAAGTATCCGTGCATCTGTGTTCAATGTAAGCAGGACAGTCGCACTGCTCGTATCTGCAGCGTGACTGTAGCATAACTGATCAGTTTCGTAAGTTTTCTGATTCTTCCCGCTATTGGCCCCGTGCTACCAAAATAGTCAGTGTACGCGAAAATATCGTCATGCAGTCAATATTATTGCCAAGCCCTCTACCTCGGCTTCCCTTTCTCTTTTAATCCCGTCCCAATCTTTCACTCACGGTAAGGCGCAGGTGACACCAGACAGATCAGATAGTTAGCGCACGTTGTTTTTCTCAAACACTGCAGTTATGCGTTGTGCGCGTATCACATTCCGCTTCCCAGCTTGCCATGCGAAAAGCGCAAATTTAACACAGGCGCCCCTGCAAGGGAAGCACAAATGCGAATGCTGAGGAAAACGCTTCGCTGTCCCCAGCATTAGTGCTCCTTCTAACGTCCATGTTTACATAAACTTTTTGTTTATTTGCATTTATCGCAGCGCCATGCGAATAGAGATGCTCAAAGCCGTTAAAGTCGCCTTCATGAAGAGGTATTTGTTTACTTGAAAACGCGCGTTTGTGAGACTGGCAGTCATATTCTATTTGTAGGAGCATTTCAAAATGAGAACATTTTTTAACATTCTCCGTCTTAGAAAAGTGACCGTGACTCCTGAAAAAGCAAAACGCTATAGCGCCATCAAAAATATTATTAGTTAAGAGAAATACCTGAAATGGGCGTTTTGTTTAAAGGTTTCGGTTTTCACTAAGAGGGGCGAATTTCAGGACGCCTGAACCACGATAAAATTTCAGACAGAAAAAAAAAATTTTCGAGTAAAGGGAAAAATGCGCACTGGAATGAAGGAGGTTTGCCAAGGGAAATACAATCTAGAAACACCGTCCGACAGAATTTCGGCTGCATGTTTTGAACCCTGCGCTGTAATTCCACATCCACCGTCCTGTGGATGCTTTTTTTTTCTCTACATTCTTTTTCACGTAGACGTAATAACGCGCAAAAGATTGCGTGAAAGGATACCGGAAAATTTGATACTCAAACATGTTCCTGCTATAAATACAGAACACGCAGTGTAAGAAAAAAAGACTGCAAAGCTTACGACAGGCTACAGCTGTGCAGTCAACAACATGGAAAAAGAAGTTATCGCGGCATCAAGGCAGTCCACGAATAGGACAATGCAAATGGAGATTTAAAAAAAAAGGGTACCAGAAGGGGGACTACGTGAACGCAGAAGTGGTAAGAGCAAAACCCGGAAGGAAGTGCCCTATCATCCTTCGAAAGACGGTGCCCGTCTATGGGGGAGGAAGTGCCCGTATATGTGGGAAGAAGAGCCCATCTCTGTCGGGAGAATCCCGCTGCTCTGGTGCAGTGGTTAGAGTGTTTGACTGCTGTGTGCAAAGATGTAGTATCATGTGTCGGCCGCGGCGGTCGCTTTTTGATGAGGGCAAAAACAAAGCGCCTGTGTGCAGTGCGATGTTAGTGCACATCAAAGAACACTATGTGGTCGAATGATCCAGGACCCTGGACTCAGGCGTGTCAACCTTAATCGCAAATCAAACCAAACCAAAGCTATGTCGGGAGAGGTTGAATTGCCTAGAACCGGCCAATATAGACAGAAGTTCATGCCGCTAGCACAGAGGGATTCTTGTAGGAGGCACATGATGCTTTCGTAGACTAGACCTTCAAGCTATACATCCAGTTATCAAAGCGGACGTGCTGAGCGTTCCAGTGGCTTGCCGTTCTAGAAAAGCGCTAATAATTAAGTAAACGTAACACATTACCTGTCAAAATTAGAATGTGTATAGTACTGCTGATGTAAAAATAAATTAGAAGAGTTGCACGAAATCTCATAGAAATTATATGATTATAATTTTGGATGCAAATATTAGCGCAAGATGAAAAAAATAACGCTCAGTGATATTGAGTAAAAAAAAAACCACAAACTTTTGAAACCAAAACAGTTTCGTAGAGGAACTTGAAGATGTTTACGTGGGGGAATGCGAATATATTATGCTCATGGCGTATCTATTTGATATGTTGTTCAGTGATGAGATTTGACTATGACGCACAGTCATCCAAATGCGTAATTCTGTACAAACTCTGCAATCTATAGTGTGTTACTGGTACTTGCTGAGTAATGCTATGTTTCCATGACTTCCAGTCATGATTATGGGGATGGATTATGATTTCGAATAATATTTGTACTAATTGCGTTAACCTGAGAAGTTGAACAAGTTGGTAGGTATTCATGCTAAACGAGCACGAACAAACAAACGCGGAAGAGAAAGCAGCACGACACAAGCGCTTGTGCCGTGCTGTCCTCTCTTCCGTGTTTGTTCTTTCACGCTTGTTTTGCATGGATTTGTACTAATTCCCCACCTCCTCATCTTATATTACTGGTACAGTGCTGGGCCGTGCAATACTGCATTATTGCTATCCGTCACAGATCATAATTGTGACTGTTTCACAATTATAATGTTTCTGTAAATTCTACGTTTAAACTTTTTTATTAAGAAGTTCTCTCTGTTGCATATTGACTGAGAGTCATGACGATGTCCGTGTGTCTAGAATTATACGGCTACAGCACATTACACTAACACATGACTATAAATATTTTCTTACATATGTAAAGCTATCGCCGATGCTGTGTTGTCCAGATGTCGGGAAATGCACGGTTATCGCAGCAATGCCGGCTTTCTTGCTTTAAAAAAAAATAATGCATGTGTAAAGAAAAAAAATAACGGAAAACGCGACGGAAAACGCAGTAGAACTTTGACTACCCCAATGACGGAGCCGACTTCATTACACCTACCTCTGCCCGTCACCTGCACGGGTGCGCTTCGTCAACGGTACCCCGCATCTCCACCAAGTGAAAATGTGGATTTAATAGTTGGTTTGAACGTCTAGCGCTGCCAGTAATTCGGGCACAGCAGGGTCGAATTGCCAGCCGCAGGGCACAGCTTCAGCACGAGAGATGGGCGCCGGAGACAAGCGATGGTGATAGCGATGCCGCAGCGTTTTCCGTTCTTTGTCTTCTTTACACATGTAAATTAATAAAAATTCACTTTAATTATTTCGCCGACGCGCTGAACGAAAGAGCCGCCAATTAACCATCTGGCAAAATTTTTGCTTGGGGTATCGGATTTGCTGTCACCTCTCATGAGGATTAATCGCTGTTTGAGAACAGATTTCGACGTAAGCAAGTGTGATGTCGAGTATTAAAGAATGGGAATTTTGTGTGCATTCTTGAATGTTGCGTTTTGTGGCGTTTTGGAAAGAAGTTGTCTTCTAAACAATTCTACGAACTTGATCACGCTGTGTTTGATTACAAACCGCTCGTTCACTGTTCGATGCCCTATTTTGCGTAAAGGGTTTGTTGACAAAAATTGATCAGTCCATCAGTAGGTTTATTTTGCAGATACAACTGGAGCGTTTTATGGCTAAAAGCTATCAGTGCAGCTTGACTGGGTTCCAGAAACCTGTCTATACTTATTGAAGGTAGCATGGGCAAAATAACAGAAATAAAACAAATACGTTGCCCAGCCTGCACGGCCAAAAGTACAACGAATTTAAAGCAATATAAAAGTAAAGGACAGGCAAAAAAAAAAGAAAATTTATGATTGCAGAAAAAACAAAGGAAAGAAAGGGGTGTAAATCAAAGCTATGGACGTGTTTAAAGACAGCGGTAAAATTTCTTTTCAGCTTCCTTGCACATCTCACCCTCTCTGTTTTTCATAACTTAGTTGAATCCACATTTAATTTGCTATTGCTTGATAAATTGCCTACTGACAGCCCCGTAACCTCAAGTGACTGGCATTTGTTCACGAACACACTGAAGTACAAAAAATGCATTGTATATAAAGTACCGCTTTTTACTTTAAAATTTAATAGCACTTAGATACACTACGAAATTAGAAAACTAGTTCAAAATTATTGCTTTACAGCCATTCTCATCAGTCATAGTGCCCGTAAACTTAGCTCTTGAGCGAGGAGCACCTTTGCATCTTGATTACACCATAGCTAATTATCTGTGTGCACTTTAGGTGATTAGCAACTGCTTCTTACGGCACGAAAAACATACGAACAGATGACAGTTATAGCCACGTAATGCTTTATAGAGCAGGGCTTTTGTTAGACGAAGGTTATATGCAGGCGGACTTTGTAAATGTCAAGCATTGTAAGAATTAAAACCTTTTAGCGTCTAAAATATGCATAAATAAAATTTTTTTATGATTTATTTTACGGATAACAAGCGAAAAAAAAGCGCATACACACAATTTCATTACCTTAAAATTGGTTTAGTTCATAAAAGTTACATGCGATTCGGCCTTGTATTTCGTTGACTAGATAGATATGCGAGTTTCATTAAGTGAGGAATATAAACTGTTCAGCGCTTTTAGGCCTTCGCTTCGAAACAGCAGTGCCAGCTATCGTCTAATAACTACAGCTACAAGCATTCCCTACAGTAGCGCCAGCAGGGTAAAACTATAGTGGCGAACACTATTCAGTGTACACCTGGCTTCAGTTCCTGCGTTGGGCAGCATTTCTTAGGTCGAAGAGTTAGGCCAGTAATTAGCCATTAGCGTTCTCCTTAATGGTTTCGTGCGTCTACAAACTAAAGCTATCTAGAATTCCTAAATTCTCCGGATGGTTCGTCCTGGTCTGGTGCCCCTTACTACGCTAGGCTCGAGTCATCGCGAAACACCTTCGTCGGCGTTTAAAACTGCTGTGTATAACAGACTAATATTTAATTTTCTTCCCGGCTGAGCAAAGCTTGGTCCCTTCTCACTTCAGCCACACCAACCCGCAAATCGTAAGCAATAAATTAAACTGCCTGATTTACGTAACCGCAGACGAAGTGCTCGTCCCGCGTGTCCTGTTGTAATCCGCGTTGGCAGAAGGTGACGCAAGCACGTGCAGAGTGTAGTTACCAGCTTTCGGCCTTGCAATGGCCTGGGCAGATTGCGTGGGGTAGCTATGTATAGAAATTACACAAGAGCACACCAAATACTGTTAGAATACGGTCGGACTGATATCGATACGAGAATAATTTATTAAAGATATAACGATGGTGTATCTGCGCTTGTACTAACAGCCGGGCTGTGTTCTAAGATGGCGACACTTTTGTGCGCTCATTAGTACCACGTGTTTTCGGCGTCATGCAATCATTGTGCAATTGACAGTTGTCGCTTTTGTCTCGTATAGGTAGGAAAATATCTTAGGGAGTATTATAGCTGCCATAAGGGCATATACTGACATAATAACAACGCGGAAGCCACAAGAGGGTAGAAAACAATGTGCGATAATGAATACACTTCGTTTGATTTAAAGATGCCATTGAGTACCACATGGTGGCGGACTGCAGTGAACATGAGCTTTATCTTAATTTTATATTTGCCACTCAGTATGTGTGAGATAAGGTGAAGGTATAATTAGAGCAGTCAGTGCTTATCAAGCAGGAAGATAGCAACGTCCTGGGTCGATATATTGCGTTGTACCCCGGCGGCGTACAACGCAATATATCGCTTCCCTACTGTCCCCAAGTATGCGGAATCGAATTTCGGCTTCGGCGGCGGCTTTTCGATGCAGGCGAAAAGCAAGGTGCCCGTGTGCTGTGCGATGTCAGTTCACGTTAAAGAACCCCAGGTGCTCGAAATTTGCCGAGTCTTCATCTAATATATTTAGTCGCTTTGGAACGTTAAACCCTATAAACCAAGCAAAACCAAACATTTCGGCACTTCGATAAAAGCTTTGCCTCTGCTAACCTTGAAGGATAACCGAGGATAACCGAGGAAGAGAGGATAACCGATGGTCGCTGAGGGTAACAAACTGCATTCCAAGGGAAGGAAAGCGTAGCAGTGGGCGGCAGAAAGTTAGGTGGGCGGATGAGGTTAAGAAGTTCGCAGGGGTCAAGTGGATGCAGCTAGCAGAGAACCGGGTTAAGTGGAGAAATATGGGAGAGGCCTTCGCCCTGCAGTGGGTATAATCAGGCTGATGATGATGATGATGATGAACCTTGAAGGTGTCAAACTGAAACTGCGCCACAACCACTGTTGTACCATTTCACTGATCTCTGAGTGACGCTTCGTCATGAGAGGGTTGTCTGGTACTCGCCTTGTTTCGATTAAAGCGAGTGCGTCAAGTAGCTGCCAGTGATGAACTCGCCACCATCCAAATGTGTGTTTTTGATGGTGTTTGACGAAGAGTGACAGATCACTTAACTGTTATTTTTTCCTTTTTATATGAGCAGGTTTCCGGTAACGACGCAGTTCAGGGAGTATCTACGGCACGCATGCAGAATATATAGGATAAGGTCTAGGTGGCAGACCAGTCGCGCACCCCTGATAAACTGCGGGGCATAGGGATCTAAGAAAGGCGTCTCTTTGGATGGATTCCGGTGAGGAGAGCGGCTACGTTTAATGCAATAATGTTAAAATGTTAAAGCTCATTTTGAGAGGAGAAATCGACGGTGTCGTCGCCAGCGGTATGTTGAAAAAATACCGATTGGTTGAAAACGACCGACATCACACGCGTAGCGGCTTAATGAAAAGCTGAATGGAATAACACATTAAATTTGATTGCAAGATCGCAGCAGGACTCAAAAGTGATTAGATTATGTAAGAGCACAAAGTAAATTTCTTGCGCTAAACAGAAAAGAAAATACTGTGGGAATTGAAGCCTGACGCCTTGGATCTAGAGTCAACTTGAAAGAAAGCAAGGCAAAAACTGAACGAAGAACAGCAGACACCGTGCACACAACCCGAACAGTGAAGTCATGGGTACCTGCTCTGGCTCTGTGGCCTAATGCATGGCATTGGGCGTACCGCCGATGTTGCTCAGGTGGACGTAGTTTTAATCGTTATGCATCGTTTAGGTTTCGCCAAGGCAGGTACATTATTTATGTAATTGAATGAAAACTGCTCGTTAAAAGACTTCAGCGCAATGCATGCCACGTGCCTGTTAATTGCTCTGGGTTCGTGTCGGCTTTTTTTGCATATATTGAAGCCCCTGACAAAACGCTGCAGTTGAGCATGAGGGCTGTCTACCCTCCTGGGTCATTAATGGCGTGTGGGGTTTTTCTCAAGCAACGTATAACAAATCGCCGAATTACCTCTTTTGTTATCAGATACCACTATCGACCAATACTAACCACCAGGTGGTAGATAGTAACCATGTGGTAGGTAGAGTATGTGTTAAAATTAGTGTTCTGCTCTATGGAAAAGCCGCTGTATCAGTTGATGAATAATGTGGGACGCTTTTTATCATTTTTTTACCATGGTTTCTTTCTCGCCCCTCCTTTCCTCAAACACTTTGTCCATTTTCGATGTAACAATTTCTCACTCTCTTATTTTATACGAAATTGGATCCCAGTTTAAATTTTTCTACCTTGCTTGCACATGGGCGAGGCTTCACAGGATGTTGCCAAAGCCGATTGGTTTTGCGAAATCGGGTTCTATGCTAACTCAGCAGTTATTTCCGTTTTGTCTTTCATTGGTTACAAAGGCTTCGCATTCGTAGGTATGAGTGTTTCCAAAAGGGACCGTCCACGAATTGCTGCCTTCCAGCTGAGAAAGATCTGCCGGATTTCCACCGGAAGAATTGAGTAATATCAACTTGTCATCACCGCAGAATGAACAATATTTTCTCATCTTGCCAAGCGACTCTGACTCAAATTGCGTTATTGCTGACACTCAAGTTTATTTTTTAAAAAACAAATATCAGCTATTCTTCTTCTTTAGCGTGCACCGACATCGCACAGCTTTGCACCTCCATAGACAAGGTACCTATGCTGCCGGGATTAGATCCCGCATCCTTGCGCAGGTCAGTCGAGCTCCCTAACCATTATATACCACCACGGTGGGCTATTCATTAACTTTCTTCCTGATCAGATATTTTGATTACGCGGTCAGTGACATTAAACTGCGACCTTCGCTTCCCTTTATTAGGGATATCGCGTACCTTGCCCTGTTTTTGTGTGAAGTAGCATTTTAACCAAATATATGAAATTTGCTGAAAGACAAACGTACCACCTATTTTAGTCAGGTAATCTTGGAGTTCAGCTTTGAAGGAACCCTGCCCTTATAGGGTGCAGCATTGCAAAGTAATATAGAAAGTAACATCCTGTGACTAAATTGAGGGAAAAAGACATCAATATATAGTACTCCTGATATTAGTTTGTAGGTAAGCGAACCAATGCCGTCGTACTGCCCAAGAAATTTGTCGTCAGGGTCTAAAACATCCAGGAACTACCAAAGCCGTAATTTAGAATGGAAAATGTAGTGTTACAATTCAGCGTACAAGTGGTTATTAGGGGTCGTCGTGCAGTTCTTGAATATACATCGCTTTCATCAAGTCCAAATTTTCTGATGTTTTTGATGACCAAGAGTTTGGCGTCACTAGTTTGCACGAACTATCGGCCACCTGCCTGGTCTAACGCATGACACGAGCATATATTTTCACTTTTATTTTCAAGAACTGCGAAGACCGCTGTAAAAGACCACACGAACATTTCCACAGCAACTGTTCTCAAAAATCTGGAAAATGACAAATATTTTGGTGGTCCCATTGATTTGTTTCAAGCAATATAAACAGAGCCAGCATTGCGTGTTGATAAATAGAAATCCTGGAGGAAATTTACACACATCGGCGATTTGCAGCACTTAGGGGCCGCGAGGCAAGCTAAAAGCACTTGTGAATCATTTCTGCGGTCTCCTATAAAATGTTGCTGTCACTTTTATAAACTAAACACAGGCGGTAAAGTGAAATTTAAAAAATAAAGTGCGTTACCCTTACAGGCCGTAAACCTGAAATAATTAGACAACAGTATGTCCAAAGGAGAACCAGTTGTGGCGGCAAAGACCATCATCAAGCCAAAAACAGGCCTGGGATGGCCTGGCAGGTGTGTAACATTTCGTATAGAGCGTTCTGCTAGAGGTTACTGTATGCTCGTACCTCTAGCCGCCAGTACTCTATGTGCATGTGCATTACCGGGTGGCAGAGATGCCACATGCTCAAAGTAACAGAAATGTTAGTGCTAGCGGTATACGCCATGCAGAAGCCTTCTGGTTCACTGAAACATTTCCTGTTGAACTGTGTTTTAGCTCACGGTTTCCCAGTAACGTAACTCATGGCTTGCGATCCGGTTTTCTAAAACCACGACACACGTAAACGAAAAGAAAGGCTATAAAATACTGTTAGTCATTCAATAAGAGCGGTAGCTGACACCCTCTGCCCGGAAGCGCCCTTTCCAGCAGAGATGCCTCGACTGCCGGAGCCAGCGTAGCGGGACCATCGCGCGGCGGTTTGTATCGTGCCGAGTAGAAGCGAGTGTTTGTTTTGCGTCTGGTGGCGGCTGCTTGCGGACGATGGGCTTTCATCAGACAGCGCACAGAAATAGCAGCACCCTGCGCGAGTTAGCACTGCTCGGTCATTTCTGCCGCTTCAAGGACCGTGGACACAGAACGAGGACACAGAATTGGTGTAGAGAAGCGAGATGACTGAGTATCCTAAAACACTGGATGCCACCAGGTTGAATGAGCCAGCTCGAAGGAATGACACCGCTGAACAAACTGTCTATATAGAACTTCTTCTGGAGTTGAGGTTAGACGTCAATGTGTTAGGCATTGCCAAAACGCTCAAGAAGTGAAACGTTCATAAAATAAATGCCGCCTTTATTGACAGCGCCTTATTTATGTATGATTACACTGCTAATTAGTTTTGAAGATGTCAATGAATTGAAGCAATGTGGACAGAGAGGCCGTAAATATGATGAAACGAGAAATTACCGTAAGGGTTTTCCACTTTAATACGCGAGTTACTAGCTATGAGCATCAACCCAAGCCCAGCGAGGAAGATAGACAAAAATGGGGCATGGCTTTAACAGGACCTTTGCATTTTAAAAGAATAAAAGACCCTTGTGGAGGTACTAGGTTGAATTCATTTTCAATTGAGATATTTCTATAAAACAGTAGAGCTTTTCTTTCAATCCGTATGACTAGCCTTGGGCACTTGTAAATTTATTTCAAGAGTGATGCTACTTGTGATGTTTTATTTAATGTAGTAGATTGTATTTAATAGCTAAAA
This sequence comes from Amblyomma maculatum, assembly GCF_055883805.1. NCBI lineage: Eukaryota > Metazoa > Arthropoda > Arachnida > Ixodida > Ixodidae > Amblyomma > Amblyomma maculatum. The sequence goes on along the minus strand of NC_139348.1, from coordinate 125,757,983 downwards.
TAACAATATTTATTGAGGTCTGCTCATTTTGAGAAGGTAAAAAGAGATATGCGCAGCATTTAGAATAATGCTATGAAAAAGCTTGTCACACTCTCAGGAAACAGCAATGCAAGTACCGAAATCAATAACGATTCGTGATCTTGTTGAATTCAAAGTCCTTAAAAGGTCGGCTCATTCTGCTTCTTTCATAAGGCTTTCGCTTACATGTGTTCGTGAATAAGTTTGCTTATTTTCCTTCTGAAGCAGAGTAGTATGCTGAGCACATATCACAAAAACTCAACCATCATATTGCAGAAAAAAATGTGAATTCTTCCCTTTTGCTTCGTACGGTAGAACTTGCGCTCAAGTTGCACTCAATATTAAGCGTAGCGGAAATTAACATGTGAAGTTGTGTGAGTCCATTAAGAGATTAGTATGGACTATTTTCGCATTTAAAAATTAACGGTGAAAGCGATGTGCTAGCACGAGAAAAAATAAAGAATGGACGTTTTGGCCTCATAACTGGGCTGGTAATAAAAGTCAGCAAAGCTAACGTCGCCAAAATAGAAAATCTGGTGAGCATAAATCGATCATGGATTACCGTACGTTGTTAGCGATAGTGCACACGGTAGATGGAAGATCATTATCACTCAAATTTCACATCCTGCCCTCAACCTATATATGAAAGGTCTTTGTAAGAAAGGAGGGCTTCTTACCCTAGGCCATGGCATCACTATGGACACTAATGATTAGAGCGCACTGCAGGGTTGTCAAATAAGTCTGCACACTGCATCCACAAATATTTGCTTCCATTCGGATTCACCAAACTTAATGGCTGTACATTAATGAATTAATGTGTAAAACGTTAGGTAGCACAAGAATTGTGTTATATGGCATTATTGTAGTACGAGCACTTTAAGGGCACAAGATTGAGAAAAAATGAGAAGGACGTTCAAGCTTTACCTTAAGTGTAGACATGAGAGAGCCTTAAGGCCGCCTTTTAGTTCCGAAATTATTTTGTGGATTTTTTTTTTGTTTCTATTGGTTTTTAGGCGAACGACTTTCTAGGATCAGTGACTGTGGAAACGTTCGCAAAAAAGGATTCGCACGAACTGGAGAAAATCAGTTTGCACCAGGACAAAATACCGATTTTCAGTTTGCAGGAAAAAATACTAGGCAAAAGTATTAAGATGGTAGTCTAGCACAAGGCTATCTCGGAGCAGCAGATGATGTGGGTGGCATATCGTTTATGTGGGAGACATATTATTCCCGGAGAACTGCCACCCACGCCTATACCACCCACATCGGCTTCGACACCATTCCTAGTTTCAAAGAAAACAAATGACCTCAGTGATGTTCGTTGGTTCGAAAAAGAAAAAGCATAGTGTTGGAAATTGGGTGAAACAGCTTTTCCAACGCCAGGTGCTATTATCTCTTGTTTTTGTCGGATACGCTGGTGCTCGCTTGACTGCTCCCTTTATTGGATTTGCTAATTCCTTATCTTGAATTTCACTGTAATTTAAATTGAGCGCTGGCGTGTGATAAATACGTTTTCTGTTTGTTATCGTCTTCACAGTTACACCTATCGTTTTAGTGCCATCGTGTACATCGTAGAAGAGGCGCTCATAGTAAAGTTTTTTAGCCTTCCTGAGGTCCCTCGGGAGCTTATTTCTGCATTTTGTGTACGCATCTAATAACCTTTGGTTCAGGGTAAGTGCAAGATTGTGGGTACATGCAATTTTTAACTCTTATGAGGCCGTACAAAGAAGAGTCTATGCAAGCTTTTTGGATCTTTTTGTTCATGGTTTGATCGATGTTATGAAACTGCAATATCATAACAAGAAAGTATAAACTGCAAAAAAAGTTTGCATGGTTTATCTGCGTCCTTAAGGTTGCATATATCTTGCCACGATATGCTTGTAACAAGGTACCGGAAGTGTTAGAGCTTATGATCACTTATCTTGCGGCAATACCAATGTTCCTTATCGACAGTTCTCTTTTCCATGGTGAGCTTGCAAAACAAAATCCCGGTACATGATCTCTGACATACTTTGTTAGAACTCCAGCTGTTGTGTCATCTTCAGTTAAATGCAACACCCAAATGTCTAAAACCGTAACACTAGTTGCAGAAACACTTTTGGATGCGCGATGTTCTGACAGCCGCTGCTTAATATATAAGGACAAACAAACGTTTTCACTTCGTGTTGCTGATTGCTGGGTTAATCGCGTCTTCAGAAGCATTGCTTACGTGTGGTTCCAGCGACATTGGCAAGGATGGGCGGTACAAGGTGCGTACGTTGAAATAGCAACCGGCCCTGCCGCTCGCGCATGCGCCTTTTCTACTGATTCTCGTCAGTATCCTACATCAGCGCTTTGCTAAACGCGGACTTCCTACGGTCACAGCTTTTCTATCACTCTGGGTCCTCGCGACGCGCACTCACACACTCATATTCATTCCCACCGAATTCTGGGTGGAACAGCCTACCTGGGAAATAAGACTCTCAGAGAGATCGAGCTTCTCATAGAGCGGTCTTACAGAGCGTGCACCAATAACCCCCTTCTGCCAATGACTCTGCACACTCAAAGCTCGTAAACGAGCTGTTCGCACGTTTTGCTTCAAGAACACTCTCGACAATACATGCACGCATGTCTCATCTCAGAAGCTTTCAACCATAAGGCCAAAATGCTGCTGAATGCCGGATATTCTGAGTACTTCCTCATTTCAGTCGCTGAAAGCCAGCTCAAAAAGACACGCACTGATGTGCAAACATGTGACGCCCACTTAACACAAGGGATGTAAATTTTCATGAAATTTTGAAATCTCAGAATAAAACGGAAAATGTTTTCCAATATAACTGAGAACAAAAACTTCCTTTTCGAAAATATTAGAAAAAATGAAATTTAAAAGAAACTATTTCTTGTATTATTCAAGAGATATAGCTGCATTGAAGCAGTAACGAATAATTTTTCATAGCTCTTCGCAGATAATGCATATATTGCGTCGCATTTACAAGGTAATATGACGGTTTCACGTTTCTAGATGGTTGCTGAATACTTGCTACCTTATTGTTTATTGCTGGTTGCTGCCTGCACTACCGCATATGTCAAAGGAAGGGGTCAAATATTGACTGCTTGCCCACCAAGAGGAGGAATAAGCTCAAGCTCAAGTGACAGAGTACAGGGTCTGTGTAAACTTTCCTAACTTGCCCCTTAGAGTCCTTAGTTTAATCAGTAACCCTCGAAATGACAGCAGAAGTGGTTCGGAATAGTGGTAGTGAAGATCTCGGCTTGTTTCTGCGGCTGGTTTTCACTAGCACATGTTTACTAATATTTTTGAGTTGTGAGCTTTTTTCTAGTCAAATATGTGAAGTTCAATCCGGCGTAATTTTCGGACTGCAGTACGCGGGGGCAAATTCTGGATCAGATTAAGTTGTTTTCTTAGATTTGAAAGATAGTCCTCACCCTCTTTATAGTTAGCAGGGACGAATTTCAGTTGAAAATAAGGCCTTTTTTATGGTAAGCAAGCAATATGCAATTTGTAAGCAAGCATTTTATTCTAAAGAAATAAAACTGCGCATTTTATTATTCTACATTATTGGCATTGTCGAGCCCGTCAAAATCACTTTCCTCGAAGCTGAACGCGGCCGAAATTGCTCTTTGCCTTTTCGGAACTACCTCAAGAGTTCTGAATATGCCAGCTCTGACTTTACATCTACATTTATGCGCCCTTGTATTTAGCAATCATTCGTATTCCTGTAGATCATGCGTATGTGCTCACAAATACAGGCGCTGGAAAGCGATACCATTTGCTTGCATATGAAACTAAATTCCATATCAGAGCGGACCTCGCTATGTTATTTAGCATGTTAATATGTCATATGTTCGTTCAGTCGAGGCGCGTTTTCTTTTCATTTTTATAGCCATCGCTAGACATCGCCGGCTCAAACAAGCGATCTTAAAATTAAAATCATGTATAGGCCGAACACATATATCGTCGGCATGATGAAAAATTTCAGCTTTTATGCATGTATAATCCGACACACACACACATTCTCAGGCCGATTATATAAGGCCGGTCGATAGCATAGTAGGTAATGCAGATGAGAGTGGGGTGGAGGGGCTCAGACACGTGCCTTTTGAGGAATTAAGATGGATGGAGAGGGGGAAGGAGACAATAGAATGGGACAACCCTGGACTCTAATTATTTTTGTATATTACAAATTCATGATTAAACGTAATACACGTGCATAACATCGGGATAATTTACCTTTCTCTCCTTTTTGTGCCTTGATAGATCAAAGCCATCCCGCATTCAAGCTCTGAAGCGCTCACAATGCTGTCGCATATCATAATGCCTGAATTAAAATGTCATTCAAAGCAAGCAAAAAGCCTCCCCACATCTTGGTAACAAGTGACGAGCATAATTCGGCTGCTTTGCTCAATGGCTACACGTACTAAACCGGAAGGTGGCGATTAGTTGTAGTTTGGAATGCATGGACAGATAGCGGTGTTTTACATTTAAAGAGGCTGCTCTACTACACACAGAGTTCAGTAAAGAAGAAAAATAAAACCTAAAATGAAACAGATGTCGTCCTCAAAGGGCACTTCAGCAAGAAAAGTACGGTAGGTCAGGCTGCTGTACAAATAGTGTTTTCTAAAGCTACGTTTCACCATTGTCCGAAAAAGAGTAATCTCGTGGTCAATTTCGGTTCTGAGGCGTCACAAATTCCAACAAAGCGGTGAATAAAAAAAAGACGTTTAAATAATTATTATCTACAATTTCGTGCCCATTTTGTTTTTAATCTGCAGCACTGCTATCAAGATAGACTGAATAACCTTTATATTGCATTGAATTACACCCGTGAGAGAAAATTTGTTCTGCCATCCATTCAAAGAAGCCGATTGCCTAGCCCATGTGCGGACTCGCTTGAAGACACGCGCGCACTTTACCATTCATCTCATCCTAACCTAACCTATATTGAACAAATGTTTCTATGCTCACGTGTGCTCTTCATTATTTCGGGTAAGTTCGTTGTAGCTCACCAAAAAGCCCGCTAGGTGCGGCTCCATTCCCCACCTCAGCGGCGGGCTCTCATTAATGCCAACAGTGCGCGATACTTGAAGCTTTCAATCGCATTTGAATAGTGTCTTTTAACTCACAGGCACACTTAATATTTCGACTATAGAAACATCTTGGATATCGAGAATTTGTCAATCTCTGTTGACCTAATAAACTCGCGCTGAACCTTCATGAAAGTTATGGACTTGGGCGTTTTTCATTAGAATCATGTGTTAACACGCAGTTTTTATAATTGGCGGCAATTACGCAGCACGCCAAGCCGCTACAAGCCGCGCCTGCTACTGGCTCTATAGCTGAGCCCCCTCCACTACCTCGTGTGCTGTATGTGTAGACGGGTTAATAGGAGACGCCCCGACGATGTCTGCGATAGTCGCCTGTATTGGCTCGTGAGGTGGAGGTCGCCATGGCGTTAGCAGCAACACACTATGATTTCAAAACAATCATAACGGACTCGCGAGGGGCGTGTAGGAACGTTCAACAGGGCTGGGTCCCGTACCGGGCCCACCGGCTACTAAAAATCAGTTCGGACCTGGCCTATCGACTACTGCAAAACAGCTCGTGCGTGGAAAATCCATCCCGCCGCTTCATAGTCTGGGCTCCGGCCCATTCTGGGCTACGAGGAAACGAGGCAGCAGATGTCGCCGCCCGCGCGCTTTCTAACCGGGCAACCTCGTCTCCTTCCTCTTCAGAAGAATTCACACCAGACTACACTTTCAGTGAAATTACGCAGCTGTACCAAAAACAGAGAGGGTCAGAGAAATAACTCAAGTTACCGACATTCTAGTGGAAATTAAGAAGAAATGGACATGGGCAGGACATGTAGTGCGAAGAGAGGATAACCGATGGTCGCTGAGGGTAACAAACTGGATTCCAAGGGAAGGAAAGCGTAGCAGGGGGCGACAGAAAGTTAGGTGGGCGGATGAGATTAAGAAGTTCGCAGGGGTCAAGTGGATGCAGCTAGCACAGAACCGAGTTAAGTGGAGAAATATGGGAGAGGCCTTCGCCCTGCAGTGGGTATAATCAGGCTGATGATGATGATGATGACCAAAACAGACACAATATTTACCCCCACTCGCGCAGAGGGTTACCAAGAGCGGAGGAACGCGTGTTTCTTCGCCTCCTTACGAATACTATGATGTGCCCGGCGTCACTTAAACACTTTGACAGTGCCTTCTCCGGGGAGTGCCCGCACTGCGGGGAAATGTCCTCGGACCTTTTCCACATAGTGTGGGCATGCCCCTCCGACCCTGCCTTTGCACCTAACCAAAACACCACCCGGGAGGACTCCGACCTGCTCCGACCTGAAAGCCCAAAAGGCCTTGGTCGGACGAGCAATGGCGGCAGCGGAAACCACTGAGGTCCCGTACTAGGGACTCCACCTAGTGTTTGTGAGGGGAAGGGCACTAAGCCGACCCAGGACGACCTTCATATAACTCTATATTTTATTAAACGTTTTCACCACCACCACCACTACCTCGTCTGGACCGAACAGAGAAAGTAGAGAAGAAAGAAAAAGAAGCTGGAGAGAAAGACGCACGCCGCAAAAGCCGTCATCCACCACCTAAACGGTGGCGGGTGCAATTACGGCCTACAACAGACACCTTAGCCGCCTCCAGCGACTCAGGGTTCACGGCGAAAAATGTCATAGATACTGTGCCTTTTCTCTCCTATGAGCAGACACACAAAGCCAGCGTGGGCTAGCCATTGAGCGCGGAAGAGGCAGCCCTCGCTCTTGGTCATACCACTCCCGATATTAACACCATTGTTAGTGATTCCATGTCAGCCATTAATAGTTTCGGCGCGGGACGGATATCCCGTTCAGCCTCTCTGTGTCGCCTTTCTCTGTCTCCGCCTGTCTATCCTCCTAGAACAACCTTTAAACCACTCTATCACCATGGAGTTCACCTTCGACCACGTAGCTCCACTTAGTGCACGGAAGTGCCTCCTCTCCTTTCATGGCAAATGTGTTACTATTATGTTACTATGTGTTAGTCGGTAATTGTAACACATATGTGTTACTATTACCAACTCGGTCGCCTTTTGTATGCCGCAGCATACCGTAAAGCCTTTCGTTATCGCGAGAATAACTAGCGCCAGCTTCAGAAATCACATTTGATACTCCTGCCGTCCGCCACCGTATTCACCCAGTTCCCTATCTCTCCTAAGCCTGCCATGGCCACCCGACCAAGGCCAACCTTGCCCACGTCATGTGGGGCTGTGCTCGCCAACCCTCCCCCCCCCCCCCCACGTCCCCCCCCCACACCAAAATCATTCAATATTATTTGCAAATGAATAATGAGAGACTGCCCTGCGCATCCCAGCACCGATATTCAGGACCAGATCCTGGATTGGCCTTAGAAGGTAGCGGAAGCCTACCCAGCGTTGAACCTCCCTCCCTTCCCGACTGCTCCTTTTCCCTCTTCGTTAACTAACGCCGTTACTCAGTCATGGAGTCGCAGGACAACGTGGCCATGAATATACTGGACCCTTCTTTCTCCAAAACGTATCAAATTTTGGCGCCGCGGCTAAGATTCCTGACTACTGTACCAGATTACCCGACCCTCCTTCCTCCAAAACCTACGCCCGATCAAATTTCGGTGCCATGGCTAAGATGCCTGACTACTGTACCAGATTACCCGGAATCACAACTTTAAAGAAGTCACTGTTCCGTGCGATGAAAACGAAAAGGGAGAGAAAGACGCGCGCCGCAACAACAGCTGTCGTCCACCACCGAAGCAGTGGCGGATGCAACGACGGCCTACAAATAAAATTTAGTGGCTGGCTAGCCCCGCCGCAAGCAGCGTTGACATATCAGTGCAGGTTAAAGATGATATCCCAAGATGGTCAAAATTTCTCCGCAGCCCTCCATTAGGGCACCTCATTCTCTCTTTCCACCTTCACTACTCTCCTCCTCTATTTTTTTTAGAGCATGGTTGAGGTGTCCACAGAGGAGCCCTAGTGAAGGGCTACGGAGTGATTTCGACCAACTGGGGATATTTAACGTGCGCTGACATCGCACAGCACACGGACGCCCCTTCGCTTCGCCTCCATCGAAACGCAGCCGCCGAGCTCGGGTTCGAACCCGGGTTCTCCGGCAAAGTAGTCGGGCGTCTTACCACTGCACCACTCCGGCGGGGCTAAAGATCACCAGGTGGTCGAAATCACTTCGTAGCCCTCCACTGCGGCTCCTCTTTCTCTCTTTCCACTTTCACTTCCACCTTTCAACTTTTTCTGATGGCGCGGTTGAAGTGTCCACAGAAAACAAGCGAGACGGTTACCGCGCCTTTCCCTTCCTATAAATCAATCAATCAAATGTCCACAGAAAACGTGTGACATTTATTGCGCCTTTCTATTCATGTATTTATGCGATATAACAAGAGACAGCGAGTTGAAAGGCAGTATTAATGGGGATATTGCGGCCGCTCTCAAAACTTTCGCTCGTCTCACAAGGTTCAAGACAGGTAACCCCAACAATTTTTATAAATTCTGATGTTGGTATTGACAAACTTTGGCAGAGACACTTAAAGTTGATCACGTTCAAGAATTCAAAAGCAATTCCTAACGTTGCAAAGGCTTGATTCCTGCTACATTGGACATTGACTAAGTCGTGGCTACGACTGAATCATGACAATGCGTAATGTCTACAAGAAAATACGCATCACATACGTTGCTTTGTAAAGTGATCAGGCATATGATGTGACCAATCTATTTTCGCCTGTCTTTGTCACCTGCCATCCTGCCATCCTATTATCCTCATGCTAGACAAGAAATACGACTCGTACGGCTCTCATCTGCGATAACAGCTGTTGCGAATCTGTAGCCTCCCTTTTACAGTTACTGTGCTCCTCAAGAAATATAATGCCTTTGTTCAGTTTTTGGATTTACACAGTCTTTTCGTCCCTTTGGTATGCGCATGCAAGCAGCCTTCCAACTGTGTGGCACAAGAGTAGCACCAACTAATTAAAGAAAACAAATTGCTTGTGTACATAGAATATTTACTAAAGACTGACCAACATTCTCACTCATGCGCAAAACATGCATTTCAGTATGTTAGATTATTTCCGTGAGTCATTGTCGATTCAAAATATTTAAAGCACGTGATATTGAAGAGACGTGACAAAATACATAACTATAAACGCTGTCAGAGGCACGTTACATATATTTTAGGCTCCTATATTCTCAGAGGGTTATGTCTGACTGCAATGCGGTGTGTTCCGTTTAGTGCCAAGTAATAACAATGTCCTCCCCAAATTTTACGGAAGCTCAGAAGTAAAACAGAAACAGCATGGTCTGGTGCCTACCAAACCTAGATGAGAGACGCATTTTCCACTAGAAGAACCCAAAACCTAAACTAAGGCTGTCGTCAATGCGCGCGATTCAATGAGGTTCATACAATGATGCCTCCCACATGACAGTTCAGAGATGATGCTAACATTGGCCCAGCAACTCAGCTGTCGCAGCTCTAGCGGAGTGCGACATTGATATCTCACATACCAACGGATAAAATAAGCAAGTCAGTAATGCCTGGCTTTCCACCCAGACGTTTTCAGAAAGCAAGGCTTCATTACCACGAACGTACAAAAGGGGCGCAGAACTATCATTTGTGAAAAACGGTTCGTATACAGCGCACTTTCTGGCAAAAAGTTGCTAAAATTGTTTACTAAAATATACATTTTCGAAAAGAAGATTTATCTGAGCGCAAAAGATCAGAAAAATTGTAAATACAACTTGCTTTTTATTTTCTTGGGTGGTTGTCTAAAACTGGACCAAAGAGCAAGATGTTGCACATTTAAGCTCAGTGTTTCACCCATACATTGCCCGGATAAATTTGAGAATAGAAAGCTCTCGACAAGAGCGCAAAGTAGAACAAATATAAAGAGCCTGGGGGCGTCGAAAATGGAATATATATTTTCGTCACAGAGGAGGTGTTGCGTTGTTGCAAACTTGCTCTTATAAGAGGTGAAAGACTGAGGATATGTGTTATTTCTTTGCTATCGGTGGAACCAGGGAGTAATCTTTTGTCTAGCTCTCGCGATGTGATTCAAGCCGGATGACCTTGAGGAAGTTTAGGCAAACAAGGAGCAAATATTTGCCCGCTTCTTACTTAAGCTCAACAACGCTCCCGACAGCTCCAGTTATGCAAGAAATCCGGATTTAGATATCGCACATCCAAGGCTGTAAAAGTTTTCAGCACTTTTCTGACAGCTTAGTGCTTGCAGGCACGCCACAACGCTGTGGACGTTAATCTTATTACCCCCTTGGCTTGTCGTATTTTCAAATTAAGAAAAACGCTTTTCTTCAACGCTGGAGTGCTAAGGAATACATTCTACTCGAAAAAATAGAAAAAAATATATCGAATTCAGCACGAGTGAATATAAATGCTGCTTATAGAGACTACAACTCGTTTCTTTTTTAAGGGTCGGGGCAACCTTGTTAAGTGGTACTATTGAATAAAAACTACTCATGCAAATACATTATCGTCCCTTTAAATTAGCTTGTGGAATGTTGCCTGTTCTAAAGAAACATGTTGTGAATTCGTATTAAGATATGTGGCGCAAACAAACAAAAACACAGGAGAAGATACACACCACACGCGTACACTACCAACTGTAAGAAGAACCGGAAAACACTTCCTCTTCTACACTCAGGCATGTCTCAACTTCCTCTTCTTTGCCCAGGGGGAAAAATGGCACTCACTTCCTCGCAGACCTTAACCTTGTCCAAACATGGCGGTGACCAATCTCTTCTTCCTCTTCTTCTATTCTTCCTCTTCTTTCCCAAGGGAATATTGACACTTTCTTCCTCTCAGCCCGAAAACATCAACCAAACATGACAGTCACAAAATCTATACTGTCTTGTAAATCCACACCTCTGCTTTGCCCAGCAACTCCTATCACGCTGGACAGGCAAATATCACCACAAAGTCACAAGTCATTCACTAAAAACACCACCACACATATACAGTAGGACATGTCCATCTACACCCCATAACTTAAGTAGTCCCTATGTAATGAGAAACTTTATCTTGCCAACATCTAAGAAGCCACGAGGCCCATGTACTTGAGGGGAAAAATTCTGTAAACTCCCATGGCCCCAAAACGTAAGATGAGTCCAAGAATAACAACTTTAGGCCAAGAATAACAGCTAGAGGCCCAATATTATTCTCATTCTTTGCATAATTCAGGAGGATTGCTCAATAAAACTAAATTCTTTTCTACGTAAACTCAACGAAGCTTCACTAATGCATCTCTCATCTTTCCTCTGTATCCAATACGCCTCTAAAATTTCGCGTGCCATCTTATCCCGACTCTTGCCTAATATGTTTAGCCTGCTGAACAACGGCTCACACTTGCACTTTTGGCAGTGCAAGGCTAAATTTAACCCTTTGCCATTTTCTATGGACTTCTCATGTTCCCTCATTCTATCATTAATACATCTTCCTGTTTGCCCAATATATAGATTACCGCACGTCAGAGGAACCTCATAAATCACCCCCACCCGACATCCAATAAAACTCTTAACATGCTTCTTATCGCATTGCCCTTTGTTTTTTCTTCTTATTATTGCACATAACCCACCCAGTTTATTGGGGGCAGAAAACACAACTGGCACCTCAAACCTACTAGCCACCTTTTTCAGGCAGTGTGCAACTCTATGTATATAGGGGATCACTTGTGGTCGTTTATTCCTCAACATATCTGGCGATCTTTTTTTCCCTTTCATTTTTTGAAGCAAAGACTCTGCCACCGCACATATAATCATACCCGGGAAACCAGCCGCATCAAGTCTTTGTAATTGATTATTAAAGCTTTCCTCTGCCATATGTATACATGATTTTAACAAGGCCGACTCCAAACAAAGGGAAGCTATCCCTCTTTTTATAGTCTTTGAATGGGCTGATCCATATGGAAGTAGCTCTTTTTTAGCCCTGGGAAAATATTTCCAACACACTTCCCCATTACAAATTTTCATATTTAAATCAACAAACTGCAATTTGTTGTCCACCGGTAGCTCATGAGTAAACGTAAGCCCTTTTCCTTGTATCTTAAAAATATAAAGCACACTTTCCACACTATGACTCACTGCAGCGCCCTTATCCACAATGACTAAGAAATCGTCAACATATCTAAATATTTTAAAACCTGATCCATTAAGGGCTGTATAAATTGCTCTATCAATACAGGATAAAAAGATGTTACATAGAACTGGGGCAACACATGACCCTATACAAATGCCCCTTCTCTGCACATACAAATCAGACCCAAACGATACAACAGTGGACTTAAGGTAAAACTCAAGTAGGGCGAGAAAATTGTCCACATTGACACCAGCAGAGTTCTGAAAGTCTATAGTCCCATTACTTTCAATGCATTCCCGCACCGATTCAAACAATTCAGAATGTGGCACCGAATAGAACAAATCCTCTACATCAATAGAAAAAAAGTACCCAAGATTGGTTTGATCTTTTAAAAAATTGATCACTTCAAAAGAATTCTTAGTAGCAAAGGGATCATGAACCTCCAAACCTTTTAAATGTTTAAGAAGATACCGGCTGATCTGATGCTGCCACGCATCAGCCCCTCAAGCCGTTATTTTGAGATGTTGTGAATTATTTACCTGTGAAAAAGTGCATTTCCCGATAAGCGTGCTGACGCAGCCATCTGGACATAGTTCTCGCGACTGTTACCTCTTATTTTGTGTGATGTAACAGCACGTAAGAACTCCAGGTGGTAGAAATTTCCTGAACCCACCATTACGGCGTCTCTCATAGCCTGAGTCGCTTTGGGACGTTAAGAACTGTCCCTTATAGTGAGTGAATAATACGTTAATTGAACTCAGCCTTTGGCAACAATTAGTTAATCTTTATTGCTTCTACGCTCTTTGAATGAGGTTCTATAACAGTTCATTCGAAGCGAGAAAGTATCACACCACTCATTACAAAACTTCCATCATGCTTCCTGACTGGTGGACAATAGCGAATAGAATAAGAACCGTTTTCATTCGCTTTCCCATGTGGCTCAGCGCTCTCACTTATATAGACGTCTTTATTTCGCTCTAGTAAACCTTCACAGTAGATAATACGATCAAGCAAAACGTAGGTCGGCCTGTTTATTAGGTATCGTGGAACGAGCGAATCTAAAGGGATACGTTCAGCGTGACGTTTCGAATGTCATTCCTGACTACCGCGCATGCAATGGTTTTCGCTAAGCCTCTCACTCGGCATAACGACTCCTTCAGCGCCGCATTTTATGTTTAGTAAGATGAAAGAGTTTCATATCGAAGTTTTTTATGCATTCACTGAGACCTAAAGATTTTCGGTGGAATGTGCAAAACTGAAGATAGCGCTGCTAATCACTGTGATATAGTTTATTTGTAGTAAGAAGCATTTTGACGTTCACTCCTACTTCAATTCCAAATTTTTTCGCATCTTTTCCATTTTCAAATATAAAAATACTACCCAATACTGAGAACGAATCTAAATCTCCGACGGCAGCATTTGGCTTTTCATAGTAATCCTGTTATTCAGTGACACCGGCATCGATATCACACAGCACGAAATCCCCACTGTGGCGCGTGATTTTATTGCTGTCATTTCCAGAGCGAGGGAAGCAGAATGCAGCGCCGGTCCTCAGCCGGCCCACTTGTTGGCTCACTTGTTGGCCACAGGCATTCATCTCTAGTAAGCCCACCAGATCGGTTCAAAGAGTGGGAGGGCGGCGATCCCGATATCGGAAGAAGACGTCGTCGTCAACGTACTGCTGTTTGTCAGAATGTCGCGTTCCTATATGGTCAAACAGCCTGTGGACACCGGAGCTCACAGCCCTGATCGATCTCCACACTCTACTCTCCCACATAACAGCAGCAATAGCAGCAGAAGGGCATACGCGAGGAGACGACGTTAAGGGACGCTGCGAAAGCCAAACCTCGTTCCGCCGCTGTGTCAGTTTGGACGAAAAAAGACTTCTCTTTGCCGTGAGAAGCTGTTCGCTGATCTCGGCCCCCCGCGCAGCGAAACAGTATTTGCCCATGTCGGTGCACAGACCAGAAGACAGTAAAATAAAGATGGCACGCCGCTGCCAGTTTCTTAGCCTAGCAAAAAGAAAGTTCATGGCGAGTTGCGTATGCCGAAATTTCGCAGAATTCCTCCGCTTATAGTGTCGAGGTCAGGTTGCGTTGTCGGTTGTACGGTGCCCTTGACTACTTTTGGTTGGTCTAGTTAAGTTAGCCTGTCACGAACAGCGTGCCGAGACGGCTGTTACTGTTTTCTTGGCTGACCCTGGTGCTGCAGAATTAACTAATGTGAGCTTTGCTTAAAGCAGCTTCAGTCGAGCGGAAAGATCGTTCGAACTTTTGGTTCTGCTGACCGGACCAAGGCGGTTAACGGCTGGAAGTATAATACAAAAGAATCCACCATGAAACTGCTTATGGTATGGCGTGTTGTACTAAGTGCTGCCTTTGGAATATCTCTCGCTTTTTTATCTTCGTTACTTTGCTGGACTCTTAGGAGCCAGACGAACATTGCCGCTTAAATAGGAGGGAGGAATTACTGAAGCTCTCTTATAAGGAGAGAGGAGGCATGTAGGGAGGTAACACTGTCGGCAGTTTCTTTGTTATCCTTGCTGTAGGCCCCATGTTGTCGCACTGGATGCCAAAGCTCTGTGGCACGAGTACAATTGCCCTGAGCACTAAACGAATCACGATATCGATGGCTGGAGCGGCTGCGGCAGCCATAGCGGGCGCTGCCATCTCGTTCCGCGCAGTCCCGCGAGATTGCTTCGAGTGGCGCCGAACTTTTCTTTCGATCTTGCGCTGCTGCTTGTCATGGTTCACAAACGTTTAGTGCGGCGTTCGACCCTCAGCCTGTGACAAAGCGACGGAGGGGAGCGTGCATCACCAGTTGTCCATCACATGGCGTTGTGGCCGCAGTGCTTCAAAACCGCGGCACAAAAAATGAAGACAACGTTTTCAGTTTTTATTGTAAAAGCCACAGAAAATCTGGCTTCTGCGGCCGTCTGCCAGCGTTGGTGTTTTGAGCGAAAAATCAAGAATGTGGCGCTGGCAGGCTGTAGCAGCCAGCTGACATGGCCGCGATGAGTAACTGGACGTAGGACTGGCTAAAATTATACTTGGCTAGAGCTGCCAACTTGGACCTCTGCTTTGATATGGGAGGGTGATATATAAATCAGACTGCCAGGACCTCTCGTTCACATTACCTTTAGGCCACGGAAACACGTTTATACGGCTACTTTGGTTAAAGCGAGGCCTTATATGTGGGGTGGTAGCCAAAGCTATCACGCCATACCTCCGAAGGCAGAACTCAGTGTCCCCCATAAGCTTTTTGTTGACAATTTATATCCATCTCGATCATGTTTCGTATTATTGCCTGTCACCTGCTGCGGCAGCACTGCTTAATTAAGCGCAAAACAGCTAGCTGAAGATGACTGCTCTTCAATGCTGGAGCGATAGGTTATACAGGGGTGAGATTTGATGCGTGTGTTGCTTTAATGTTGACGTTTTTTCGGTATTATATTCCGGCAACGAGATTGAAATTTATTTCAGCAGATACTCTGACAGTTATTTTAATTGGATGCTGCGACAACCAGCCCATTATAAAACATTCATTTTGAGAGTACCATTACGAAGAGACGATGGAAAAACGAATCCTGGAGAGCAGACTCAGTCATGAAAGACTATGGAAGCATGCCATTCAATACCCACAGTCCGCTACTACGTGACGGCAGTATGTGGTGAAATATTGGCCATTTGCATTAATCTTCAAGCATGAAAAATACCCACATGAGAGCGAGGGCAAAGTTTGTTATTGTCCCCAAACTATGCGGTGCGCTGCCGCAGCGGCTCCTGCCTACGAACCATAGTACGGTTACATTTTATGTGATGGCGTATAGAACTCGCTTGATTCGAATAGGAGTCTTTTTGCCGGAACCCAAAATACAGAAACGTGTGGGAAGAAATACGCACATGAGTTGGTATGTAAATTTTGGCGCATCCGTACTTTTTTTTTTCCTGCGCAGCGTTTAGGGTGATGCCAATGCATTCGTCCTCCCATTTGGCATGTATCTCCGGTCTTTATCCCTCCGCCTCTCTCATAGCCTCAGTCGCTTTGGAATGTTAAACCCCATAAAAAAAACTATTCTCTCTTCGTTGTTCTAACGTCCAGTTAATATAGATTGGCCCGGTTATCTCTGTTAAACCAAATATAGTAAAAAACACAGCAGGTTTTCATTTTACTTATTTTAACTTTGTGTAAATACTGCTTTTATACTGTACTTACCTCATATAAACATTCAGCGGCTATGGGCCTAGTGTGCTGCAGTTTCCGCTGTGCATGCGGCCCATAGCCACAGAATATTTGTATTAGGTAAGTACAGTATAAAAGCAGTAATTACACCGAGCTTAAACAAGTAAAAGGAAAACCTCATGTGCTTTTTTTATTATAATAGGTTTAACAAAGATATAATCTATGACAACGGTAAATAACGTTATGAATAGGCTTGGTTATAATGCATCGCAAAGTGACTAAGGCTCTGAGAGACGCGAAAGGAGAATACGTCTCACGGACATTCATTGCAGTGCTCAGGGCGGAAGTGGGTCTGTTTTTTTCCTCCCTACAGAATACGCCCCTTCTCATGAAATGCTGCCAGTTGCTTGCGCAACGCTAACTTTAATGTGATCTTAAGAGTGACCGCATATATGGGAACGTGTTGCGTACAAAGTGAAAAATTTGCACTCCATCTCTACGAGGAGGATGTGAAGCGTTAGTGAACCCCTTGTGTTCTTTCTTTTTCCTAAGCGCTGCTGCTATGCAAGCAATGGGAATGGAGGAAATATCCCTAGGTTGCTTAAATGTAGTCCCGCGCAGAATGGAGAACAACAATGTGTAGTGAGGTTTTGTTAACCAGAAAGCGAACTCGACAGGTGCAGCGGTTATTCCCTAAGCGACATAAATAACACATTAACAGCTCATCTTTACAAAAGCCTATGGAACTGATTTACGGCCAGTGTCGAATGGGAATCAATAGTGAAACTTGAAATCAGCTGTAGTGAATCAATATTGCGTTCGTTTGAATTTGTTCGAAGCGCAAGTCAATTTACACCGAGGAAGTTCCCTCCAAACTACGAGTGAACAAAAGGAGGACAGATCAACGTTAAAAAGAAGACTAAACAACGAAAAACAAACACGTGAGCACACCAGGAAGAGAGATAAATGCAGCGACGCCGAAGTGGGTGGGTAGGCTGGGGGGGAATACTCTGGGCGGTCCTCCCCAAATGTTTTTATTAACATTTATCTAGCACTTATACTGGTATTTTATTCGTTTACTCTTTTTAAACCTGTGTTACAAATAGCGCATGAAAAGCCAATATTGAGCTACTGCATTTAAAGCTCCTATTGTGATCCTTCAAGCCAGCAGTCTTGAAATCGGCGAAATACAGCGGGCATTTATCGATCTTTCAAGGGCATTTCAGAAGCGGAAGCGTACACAGTCGCACGTACAGCGCACACAGCTACTCCCTGGGAGAAAGATGAGGGATTGAATAAATAAGGGCTGAGAGCATATATCGGTTGTGAATTCAGAGTAATCGCTGCAAATAAACATTCCAAGAGAACTAGAACAGTTCATAAAGAACCTGTATGAAAAAAAAAGTTCTATAGCAATCCGACTTTGCCACTAAGATTCAAGGACTTCTGTGGTCGTATATCACCACAAAGTCACATTCATTAGAGAGTTTGTACATTGATGTGCTTTCCCGGCTGTTCCTATGTATTGTGCTTTTTTTCTTTCTGTCCATGCCCTGCGTTACCTGTTTTAATTAACGTTTTCATTATAATCTTCGGGGGTTCGCATTTGCTGGTAATTCACAAAATTTCAGTAAAAATAATTTATCTGAATTGTTTCGTTTCATACGCTACCAGTGCTTTTGTTTCGCCCCTTATATTTATGAAATAAACAATGACCTTGTAAGCCATTTTCAACCAGTGTTTTAATCAAAAATCAAACAATTATCTGCGCTACAAGATGTTTTAACAGTTGTTTTCTTAACTGCAAAACTGGTACTATAGCGGACTGACATATGGCATTCATATTGAAATGTTCTAATTGTAACAAGGCACTCTGCATTTATTCGAAAGCATCGGAGGGAACAGAAACGCAGCAGTTGCGTGGGAGAAGGGTACTAAAGTCTTCATGACGATCACGCCTGCTAGCATTAGGTGATCAGAGTCTTCCAACTGAACAGAGGTTAAGAATAGCGCGCAATAAGGTCACGGTTGCCTCAGAGCCGTCTATTCATTCGTCCAGCTGGGTGACCAAGAACGAGCGTTTCAAGGTCAGGCGGGTATGCAGGAGAAGCACAGTCGTCGGAAGTTGTATTCGCTAAGAGATGGAGACCTCAAATGAGGCGGCACACTGCCTCCTGCGCATTTCGTACGGGGCCGGAAGGCTGGCTCTGCGGATAGGCCTGCAATCACTTTTAATCTTGCGAATGTGTCGTCGAGACTGCGTAACATAGATTGCAATCGGCGGGAAATGTTTGTTGCACTTCTATTTCTTAGACTATTCGGGACATCGATCTATCGGCAGAGGTACGAAATCTGAAACCGCCCTTATTTACTGCGGAAACATTCAAAATTTGGGAAGCCTGCACTTCTCCTAGCTATCATAATCTTAAGCGAAAGGCTATCCTTAGTTTACAATAAGTAGAACACTCAGAATAGAAAATTTATGAGAAATTAAAAGCGGCGTGAGCTTCTCAAACATACCATTTGTACAAATGTAGTCATTTGAATTGAGATTTGCTCCAGCTCTCAAGGTGGAGTCAGGCCGCTAACTAGAAAGAGGTTGATTCATTTGTTGCCTACCGCAGCGTTAGTTCCATGCCTCATTCCTTACTGCCTGAAACTTCGAAATTATTTACTGTGGATATCAGCGCCTATAGTATTCGTCTTTAGGGATACTTAAACAATGGCACGCAATTGTCGACTGTTCCTTTACAGCTCTCGATCACTGAGTGAACAGGCGAACTTGCCATGAGCTACTTGAAGGCATGAATGACAAGCAATGTCTACCGTGAAATGATAAGCTGGTCTTAAAAGCTCGTAGAAAACCCGCTTTCCTCCACTTATCAGATTACTTGTGGTATCCCGAGAACCTAAAAGAAATAAACCGATATGATTAGGTTCAGGAATGCACGAGCCAATATCGCGGGGTTGTTCCTTAGCATGGTACCGTTCTCGTGAACAGGCAGGCACTAAAGTGAGGCGAGTGCTAATGCATTCTGTAGGCTTAAAAGAGAAGGCGGAAATGGAAAGGGGCAGATGGAAGAATGAAGAAAGGGCGAAGGCGACGGATGGCTTAGTGGCTTAGGCCTCTTATTCGGTTGCGGGAAGTGGCTGGTTCCAAGCTCACTGCCGACAAAGTGGCTACAAACATACCTTTGCCCGGCGCCAGGTCTGCTTAGGCGTATCTGTTTAGAACAGCCTAAGCAACCCACGCTGCGCCTTTTCGAGAGCGCGAAGGAAGTTTTGAACGCCTCGGCCTGAAAAGGACTTTCGTGTTACGATGCTTCGACGTGGGCGCAAGCTGATGCTGGAGAGCTCAGACCAGCTTGTCTAACTTGGCACGCAAGTAAACTGTCCCGCTGAATAAGCGATCTTTCGAACGAAATTCCCTACAGAGTATAGGTACACCTCCGCGCAAGCCTCGCTTTGCTTCCGGCTGTCTGACATTGCAAGAAAACAAAACGGAACACATCCGTGAAAGCGTTTCTTTTTTCTTTAGTCACACCACCACCATTGAGGCTCACACATTCACATGACACACTTGTCACCGTCGTGTGAATTTTCTTTATGTTGCCGCTCGAGATGTTTGTCATAGCAAAAATGAAATCGCTGAACACGGGTCAAGAAAGAACACAGACTGTGTTAATGTTCTTTCTTGTCCCTGTCTTCAGCGCTCTTCTGTTCGCAATATTTTACCAACTAGACCGCAAGCACACATTACTGAGTTCGACATCACAGGTTTAGAGCGCAAGGAAGACAAATAGGAGCATATCAGCGCTGACTGAGCGAGACTATTGAGTCGCAATGAGACTATTCGTTTCTTTTGCAGAAGTTTTCCTGGGAAGGTATCCTGGAGATTTGGGCCTTCAAGATATACTGGAAATATGCAGCGGCATAAGTGTTTGTACTTGGTTCAGCTGCGATAGGGACGGCTCCTATTTATTGTCATCGGCACATTCAATGACTGAGCGAATTCACTGCAGGCACACCTTAAATGTGAAGGAGAGATACGCGGAATTTGGGGCTAACAAGAACTTACAAGGTTCTTCTATTAGGCTCCCTTTCAAAGGCCTGAGTATGCTGATTTATTTTGCGCCTTTGTCAGGCAATCGTAAGGATATGACTTGTCATGTTGAGCTGCTCTCACTCTCCCATTTAATTGCTTATTCTACGCAGTTAATCTCGATCCATACACAAAGTGCACCAATACTTGTAAACATCCGAAAAAAGATCACAATAACCAAAACGCTTATGCCGAGAATCTGTCTGAATATCGCGCTATGGTCTTGGCTGGCAATTCCAGACCGTTTGCTTTGATCATATCACCGGCCTTTAACCAAAGCAGTGTGATAAACAAAATGAAGTATCGGTGACAGTGTGAAACTCTAGAAAAGGCGTTGCTGAACTTCCGCGCTGAATTGCCGGGCCATTTTGTCATAGAGTCAGCCGGCGCTTTGTGTGGCGACCTGCCTCGGCGAGGCCACAAAATTCTTTGGTAGCACTTAGATTTTTTTAACGGAAGGAAGGCGAAAGCCTTTCATGCCAATATTTGCACTAATCTGCCGCCTTTTCACTCATTTACTCTTTTACTCACTGTTTTTCTTTTTTGCTACTCTCTTTACTTTTTCTTTCTTGGTTGTTCCTTCTCTCCTTTTTCCTGTTCTAAAATTTTCTCTTTTGCTATTGACGGACTGTTTTCGATGTTGTAACAGAAATACGAGGCCTGACGTTAAAGCTGTCCAATGTTTTTCACGTTGTTTGGGCGTATTCGACGTTCGTGACTTTTTTCGCGTCTGCACACTGTGGATATTTTGACGTCAAATTGAGCTCTATTTAGTTATCTAATCATTCCGCATCAGCGACATTTTGCATACAAACGCGTTTTCGCTCTCTACCTTCTGCAGTCATTCTTTTACTCATAAAAACGATTCATTTGTCTACAATAACGTTGTGCCACCTTTCACGGACGCACAAATCCTGTCGTCACTTATGAGCCTCCTTAGTAAACACTGGAGGAATTCTTTTCAGCAAACTCTCATCAAATCTGCTTTAAGATTATTCAGCACAAATAACCTGGAATTAATTATAGAACCACTGCGCTTATATGCACTGCGCCCTTCTTCCTATCATCGAAATATCCTTCTGGAAGAAAACACTGGTACTATGCGCGGGATTGTTGCACGTTTTATTAACGATGCGCTGCTGTTAGCTTTCCCAACTTAAAAAGCAGCATGCCCCTTTCCTGGGAAATATCTCACTGCTATCCACATTTGCCTCCAAAGACCAAAAGCCTTGTCCTGTTTTTTTTTTATTTTTGTGAGCTGGTGAGACGTTGGCTTAAAGCAGATTAGGAATGCAAATTTGCTGTGCAGTCAAACTAAACCCACTCGGATTAAGGTCTCAGTGGTCCTCATTAGCCTCACCGTAAACAGCGGGAAGATTTATAAACAATTCTAATCTTTTTCTTGCGCGCTGGTGCCAACCGCTGTGCACGCGCACAGAACGAAACTGTATCAGAGATTAAAATCCTCGGATTTTCATGTAATTGAAGAGCATGATACTATTTGGGCGAATAATAAAGGTTTCTATACTAATGAGAACAGACATCCTTCCAAATTCTGTTTTTAATAATAATCGCAGGTGCCCTTAGCTAAGTGCAACTCCGCAGTTAGTTACTAATCGGGGTATGCGCCTCTGTTTGAACAAGTTTAGCAAGAAAATAAAAAAATATGTAATTACACGCAACCTGGTTGTAACAAGGCATTCTGCGATAGCCATGGCGTGATACGTAATCAGGGCTGCGTAACTAAAGAAATATCATCGATTTGTTTTACGCGCACTGTTGAAAGCGTGAAGTAAGGCATACTGATGCAGATTAGCTAAATTTTGCATTCTTGGTTGCCAGATGAAACTGCCATTTATGAGTAATAAAACACATCATCTCTCCTAATCATGATAGAAAGATCATCCAAAGCGCACTTCTTTGCTAATTAATGAGCGGCCCTGCCGAATTGCTTTTCAACTGTCAGTGCTGGTAGCCCGAGTTCCCAAAAGATATCTGACGCCGAAATTAGTTATATGACTGACGCTTCACAGCTCGTGTGATGGCATATCCCATCCTCTCATGGCACCGCTAAATGCTGGCTGATCGATGAGGGGAGTGATGTTATCAAGTGACATGTCGAAGTTGACAGGTTGGTCTGGCAAGTGGCAGTCAGTACTCAGAAGCCTCATTTCACAGAAAATTTCTCGGGTTGGTGTTGGCTATCTCACTGAAGAGCCACACCTGTTGCGTGGAGAGGGAATGAGGTGGCCGCAGTAGGGTTTTTTGGGAAAGGGGAGAGAACAGGGAGCGGAAAGCAGTGAGAAAACCAACGGGAAGAATGAAAGCAGACAAAAGGCGCCTTGGTAGAAAAAAGAGAGAGTCGGAAAAGAGGTGAGGATGAAAAAAAGTTTTATTAACAAGGACACGGGACGGAAGAAGCAGATAAAGGTCTCGACCGCCGGCTTGTACAAGTATGCAAAACCTGCTCGCAATTCCCAATCCTGCGTAGCGTGCTCCTTTCATATCTATTTGCGCAAATTATTACCTTGCGCTGGAAAAATACCTTTTCATGCCTATATGCCGTATTAGGTTCAATAATCGCTATCATCTACAAAATGCTAAGGCACGAATATCAATGAAGATATCAAAACCATCCAAACTGTGGTTCTGTACACGAAAGTGACCGAAAGCAATTAGTAACAAAACATGTTATATGCTTCTGGCATTTCGACCAGGAACAAGTGAACTTCCTGATTGATCCATTGAAACTGTCTTTATTTACACGAAAGAGACGATAAAGCAATTAGCGTAAAAATCTATGCTATGGTTGTGGAATATATATCAGCAATTAGATAAGTCCCCATTTTCTATCCAAGCGGCTGTTAGCCATTGTGAAACTAAGGTTTATAGGGGAAATTTGAATTATAAGATAGCACAAGAAACAATTCCGAGTGGCTAAAGTTGACCAAATGCTTGGAATGTTTGCCCTGATGACGTGTGTATTTATCGCTATCGTGTTTCTGGAGTCTGTTTTCTAGGCGGCACAGTGTAAACTAATTAATTAGCATGATTCGTGAAGTTGTAGTCAACTTTGTGATGAGGTACCCCATACGTTTTAGGCGATACTAATAGTAGTAATTATTAGTTTTGTAGGCAGGTAGTCGGCCGAGGCGCTCTAGCCCCTCCTTTACGGCTATGACGTGACAGCTTTTAATGGCTGCCGGATCTTCGCACGCGTCCATTCAGTATGCTACTCGTCAATTCAATAGTACTATACTTGCGATTTCCTTATCCAACAGATACCTAATATTATACAGTTGTAGCATACCAAATAATCTGAACACCCACGACATAACCGTTTTAACCAAAACCGTAATAGCCGTTTTAACCAAAGCGCACGACACCGCCCGATTCGCTTAGGAGCAGCGCCTCTAATTAGGGATCCATGGGTTGCGGAGGTCTGGATTCTAATTACACCCTTCTACCTGAAAGAAGTGCAACATGACAGCTTGCGTCGTCTCGGCCATATCATGCGTATCGTCACGTCTCATTACCTGCTTGTGCAAGGTCGTGCGACAAGCCAGTTACCGCATGCCAGAGCCATGACAGTGGTCTCCCACTCACAGCGCGACCACCTACGCCAGCAACGGCAATGACGCCAGACTTTTTGGTAAATGCGGCCTTTAACTACATCGCGTTAAAAGGACCACCGTAAAAGATGTGAGCGTTAATGGCTCCCGTCTGTAGCTCCCCATGCGGATTGTCCATACACTTTGCGCACCCAATCAACGCCCAGCCCGTTAAACGCTTCATCTCTCTGTTGCCAGACGCAATCATGTGATGTTTCGCTCTGAATACCAAAGCCAACCATGCGGACGCGTGATTTTCTGAAGAAGGCTCCTTTAGTGCTTAGAGTCAATAGAAGGCTACTCTACCTTCTAGTATGCGGCAGAGCACCGCATATTCTATGCGAAGGTGATGGCCCGGTACGGCCTCTGCCAGACTAAATGGTTGCATTTTCTTCTTATTTCCAAATAGACCTTATTCTAAAATTAAATTCGGTAGAACCACTTGGGACTGCTGACGTCTGAGTAGGCGAAATCAATATGTGGCCTCATGTACATCACGTTGCTTCGTTAAGTACTGAGTCCTCCTACATTACATAAGGACTGTGAATCATGTGTATGACTAGCCATAATGTTTGTACACACTCGACACCTTATATACGTAACTTTGTATAGTCCCGAGGCACTCCGCGACCAATCAATCGAGGCCCGCAATCCCAATCCGGTTAGCGTGAACTGTGGCGGACAGAAAGCTTATTCCGGCGCGTCATCTGAATCAGCAGCAACGCTAACCCTTTTAGGACAGCTCACATAAATCACAGTGGCAGCGGTTCACAATGTCATAGATGGAAGCACAGTATCCACCGACCATTCGGACGTAAAAAGTGCGTGGCCCCATGGCACTTTTTAAACTTCGCGGGTTTTAATTTTTGCCAAATTGAAAAGGGTAAGCTAAGGCTGACTCGTTAGAAGCCCCTGGTTGAGTCATATTTGGGCCTCATGACGTCATTCCTATTCATGCCTGGGCGTCTAGAGCAATATTTAGCAATGAGCCTACATGCCGGGCGAAATGTAGGCTCTCAACATGTAAGCAGCATGCTCTTTGCAAGCAGCGTGATATGAGCGCCGCTGTGCGACTCCCAGTAATTTCTGACGCTGGAGCGGAGTCGCAAAGGTACACTGAGTAGTTAGAATAGACAACAAAGAGTTGATGTCAACCTCTCTGCATATCATATAGACAATAAATTGTCAAGTGTAAGTAGTCCTTGATGTCATGAGTTAACTAGCATCACTAAGCTATGTATCCACAAAGTGTTGGTTTGCGATTGAATCACGGGAAGACAACGCATGGCGATCAATACATAAATATCTAGGGTCCAAATTTTACCTGTGGATGTAGGCACCATATTGGCTGCGAACAAACTGGCTAAAAGCAACCAATCGGTATATGTCCGCAGAAAGCTTTAGGATATAATTAGACCTAAGTCAAGGACTGCGATTGCACTTGAGTCTATTGGCAGACATTCGTCTAAGAAATGCCGAAATTGTGAAAGCGATCATTTGATTGCTTTCATACATAGAATGCACAATACTAAATAAACAAGTTCCTTATGACACCTAACCCCATATGTCTGCTGAAAGTTTATGGAGTCTCAATAGATGAATGTTTATGACGCTATGCCAATCCACTTTGGCCTAGAGGGATTTTACAGATCATGAACTGACAAAATTCTCAAACCATCGTAAACGTTCTGTCTCCTCGACCTTCTATGGACTATAAATACATGAAAGAAAACAACTAAGGGAAGGGTTACCTCGAAGAATACTAAGAAACGCGCACTGCTAGCATATAGCACTCACTAGTATGAACCGCAAAAGAGAGCAGAGTTCTACAGATTGCAGATCTTAAAGCCAGTTCAAATTCGTAATTCTACGAAACGCACAGCCTTCTTGTGATTCGTCCTCGTGCGATCTGTTATTTTACTGCGCTACCATGAAGTGACTAGAAAAGCAGTGCGATTTCTTCATAGAGTGAGTCTTGTTTTGTGTTCTTTTATTGGAAGGACGGTTTATATTCCGCACAAGGTGCCAGAAAGTGGGTGTCTAATCGGGGTGCAGGAAAATATGCCGCAGGGCATGACTATCATCGTGTACCCACAACCACCCACTGCAATGAACCTTCGGCCCGGTCTTGCCTTCAAAATGCTTCGTCTCCGTGCAAGTGATAATTGCGGCCAGGTGAGAAGACACCGCCTAGCGACCAAAACCAATATCGGCGTAAGTGCAAGGTGGAGACGAGCGTTGCCTTGGGGCGATAGGAAGCCCGTTTCACAAGAACGAGACGGGGATGAAGAGGAGCCTAGATGAACTCACCAGCCGCCGTCGGAACCGTTGCTCGTCAATGCCTTTATTTATTTTGTATTTATATTTTCGCACTGTCCCGGCCTAGTCACTGCAATAGGTTTCTTCAATGAGATGACGAAAATTCAAGAAAAAAGGAACACTTTTTACCACGCCTTACTCGTCCCTGGCTCATAATAGACGTGGTTCGTCGACCTAGACACCTTGTTTCTTCTGTGCTGCTTAATTCAATGTGAACGGCATATTAAATATACAAACGTCCACTCGTAAGCAGGGAATAATTGCCGCGCAAATTACAGGGTGCAACGTGCCCTGTAATTGTGTTAACGCGTTTGCAAAAAGAGAAGTGATAACGTATCTTACTCCAAACGCAGGGGCCCTGCCTTACAGTCAAAACGCAGGTACTTTCTACCTAGTATTTCTTAGTAAAACCGCAAGGCTTTATGCACTTTTAATTTTTTAATCCTTCTCCGTCTACGCTAAAGTTTCTGCGTACTTCACTGATTTCTGGACTCAAGGAAATAGTCTTTAGTAGTCTTGAAGTTTGCCAGTCTGTCACGCAAATATTGGATGCAACAATATTAAAGAGCAATGATCAAGAGTAAGTGGGTAACCTCAGTTCGCAAGTCTAGCCCATATTTTGACAAGTGGACTTCTCTTCGTATTTTCTTCGGCCCGGACGAAGATAAGTCCACTTGTCGAATCGTTGGCTCAACTTGCAGACTAAGGCTATCCCTCTATCCTTGTTCAGTGCTCGTTCATACTGCGTAGCCATGTTTCTCTCGTTCTATCTATTATGTATCAAGCACCATTATGCTTGAATACCTACTAATGCTACACTCATGAAACGTAAACTGAAATCTCGGTTAGTTTATTTCTTGATTACGAATGGTTGCCATAAGTAGTTCTAAGGAAACTTTCCACTGTACTTCATAACCACGTCTAGCAATGCTGTTCCGCTTACAACGTTCTGTGCAAATTTTAACAAAATGTCTTTCACATTTACGAGCCGCAGAAGGGGTTTCCTCTCGAACTAGAGTTTTAGTTTCGTAATCCCTTTTCTGGTAGTGAAAATTTCTCTCTCGCAGCTTGGAATGCATATTTCCATTCATGTTCCCGCAGTATTGCAATAAACGGAGCCATAATTGTATTTTGTTTAGGTTTGCAGAGATACACTATATGTATTAAAAAGTGCGGCGTAGTTTCTACATTAAACCTAGTGGTCAGCGTCCAACATTTCCTTTACCCTCAACAGTTTCCGACTTTACGTCGTTTTTGAAAGTGTCGTCATCTTCCCGACCTCGAGTCATCTTATTGGTGGAAATGCGGAAGCGGATGTCACTACCACTTACGATTCCTGCGTTTGTTTTCTAATCAGATGACCCTAAGATGGCGACAGTTTCAGCGATGGTGCAAAGTCCGAATACAGCCCCCGTTCAGCTGTATTACAGCAAAAAAGCTACTAATTAGACCCGTGTGTCTAGGTCAGTTTTTGAAAAACAAAAAACGGAAGGACGAACAATATCAAATTTCCGCATTTAACTATTGGCGCCTTTGTATTAGCGACACGGTGTTTAACTTTTTTTCTGTTTAAAATATTGATTCAATAATTCCATATGTGCTGTATGTGCACTTCATGCATGCAATTTCGTATCATAATTTCTGCGCCGGACTAATAGATTTTGTACGTTTAGACTGCTAGTTGCTTTGACCAAGTGCCTTAGTTTCTGCAGTGCGCAAGCGGACCTGAATGTCGCTGTTACACAGCAGTATTCCGGGATGTAATACTAACACAATTCTGTGAGTCCTCACCAGTACTGCCATTCCAATCGACTTGAGATCAATGACGCGCGGCTCTTATCTGTCACCGTTGCTCAGTTATGAGAGCACAATACGGGAAATGTAAAAGTCGCGGGGGTTTTCAATACATAGTTTCACTTCATCTTTTTTCTTTCTTTTCTAAACTATGACATAAGGCTTCTAAATAGGGAAGTAATTGTTTTACTTCTTTTGCTTTCTTCAAGATCATGTTGGATTTTTTTTACTACGGGGTTTTATGCTTTTTTGTCGCTTAAGAGCGAGTCAGACCTCTACGTTTATATTAGCAGTCCCCTACTTCGAAAGTAGAGCGATTTGGGTAAGTTGGTATCGATCCATCGAATTGTACAGCGTAAAGGACGACACAGGACATTGAACGGACATTGAAGTTGCATACCTAGATACAATACGGCAAAACAGCCATGACTTAGCTTCTGGTTAAACCTGGAGTTACGCGAGAGCTATCTGCATGGTTACGCTTATAACATTTATTTATAACATTTATTGTCGATTGGGCTCTCGTGTAGTACATGTATGTAGTCTAAATGTGTTCTTACGAAGGCTGCCTAGGCTAGCGTTTCAGCAGATGCTGGTGTGGGCCGTAAGCGTCTCATCATGAAGAGAGTGTTTTCAAAGCAGAAGATGCGATATTAGCAACGCGGTAACCTACTCCAGATAAGAAGACAATAGGTTACCTAGGTATCTGCCATTCTTAATTTCCGACAATGACAAGCCATTTATATTGCCATAAAACATGCTGGGTCTTTCTTTTTGTCGCAACATATATACGAAGCACGAATAGATTTTTGCGCTCACAATGTTACTGGTCATAAGTTGCACCATTCGGTAAGATTTTTTAGTGAACTAGCTAGTTTCGAAAATCTTACCTAACATCTAAAACTAGCAAGTTTTTTAGTGAACTAGATTAGTGCAACAAGCTACTTAAAGATAGGTGGTATTCATGGCAGCTGAATTTATAAAATTCGTTTTGCCATTTATTTAGGACAACTATTGGTGCGTACGCATTCAGTGCTGATTTTTGGGGTTAGGGTTTGTTGTTTCCTGATATAGTTCGAAGTACAAATTGATGTTTTGCATATTATAGGTTTGGTATGGTTTCAGCAAGGTAAGGCTTATTAAAAAATAAAAGTTAAGCATCCTATCCATGCCGGACAAGTGTGACGGACTTCAACATGAAAATAAAAGAGAAAGTAGACAACGAAATTTGGGTAGCGAAAGATAAAACCAATACAAAAAACATTAGGAATGCTGCAAGTCATCACTCTATCATCTCAATGTATGGATTAAATCTGGGGACATCGCAATGCAATAGACGTAACGTCTAGCGCTTCCTTGCTTGGTAAATTTACATCTTTAATGATTGGAGTCAATCTGCGGGCTTTGGGGCGTAGCAGATGGCAACTGAAATCTATCCTTAACGTAAGTTGTGTGCAGGTATAACTGTGTTGAATATTTATACGTGCTCACTTCTGCTATGCCTTAGGCTTCGTATGTCATATTTGTCATCTTTACGTAATCAATATATTTATACTACTTTAAACTTGCAACCATCTCCTGTTCTTCGGCATTTAAAATGATCATATTTTTAATTCCGAATCATGGAGCGCGTTCTATGTTTAAATCAGTAAGACCCGCGCAGCAATTTCCGCTTTATGCATTTCAATTGTGCCGATGATGTCCACAGATGGTGCCTGTGGTATGCGGCCCCGGCGACAACAGGCTCATTTCGGATGTGCTGAGTGCATAGGCACGCAACCATAATGTCAATGTGCAGAACACGTACTTTGTGCCAAATTACCAGCGAGACAACGCCAACATACAACGCATCATTCGGGACCCGCTTACCGTAACCAGGGATGAGAGCTCTTTACCGGATGTCTAGGATTTGGTATTGAACCCATGCAAGTCTGTAGGTTATGTCATCAAACAGATACAATTTTAGAAGAGTATAAAGAGATATCCAGTTTATCCCATTCTTACTTGTCAATAGAGAGCGAACAAGACAGGTAATAAGCAGGATTGAAAGAAATATTCTTCTCCACGCTTGTCTGAGTTGAGGCAGCACACCAAGATATTTTATCATTCTGACTAAAAAGAGTTTCGTTTCAAAGCTTATATATTGCAAATGTGGCGAAATCGCACGCAGCTCTTAAGCAACATTCATATTTCTTCTCTGCAGCTTTCCAGGAACTTTCTTGTTGTATGCGAACAATAATCTTGATTCAATTTATTTGTCCAGCGTGAGACACAAGACCTTTGACGAAAAAAAAAACCATAGCTGTTTTAAACTGCGCTTTTTCACGCGCTAATGTCTGAAATCGCTGACACATTGAACGTAAAAAAACTAAACTCGTGTCATCGGGTAGTTCTAGGGATGCAACATATAGGACGAGAGAGGCTGTAATTACTTCAGCGACGTACCTTCGAGTGTGTGTTTATAAGAACCTTTTTAATAAGATCCATTCATCACTTACGGACTTGTGGCGGGCTATGCCGCTCAGCAGAGTGCAGAATTTACCGCCAAGCTTTTCGTACATAATAATTAACTTCACAAAAAAACTTAAAGCTGTGCAAATTAGGTCTGTTTAACTTCAGTAACTTGGTGGAACTGCATACTCGGTCGTAAACAAAAAACGGGGAAGTGTCATTAGTAACAGCTCAAGATGGTGTTTATAGCTCTGGTCATCAGAAAACGCCATAAATGGTGCCACAAAAAAAAAGTTTTATGCATCGACAAACTCCAGAGTCGGTCATAGAAGTGGGTCAAGCGCTTACGACCACAAGGAAGAGGGTGTATTAAAGTGTTGAAATAGTTAGAGTTGTGTTCCTCACAAGTTGACTTGCAAGGAACGGAGACAAACGCTGAGAGGCTTGCAAAATTATGACTGCGAGAAAAAGTAGACAGCCGCTGGGCTTCATATCTAATGATATCGAATGACTCCAAGGTCGGTCCTAAAAGTGGGTAAAGCGCTCGTGAGCATAAGGAGGAAGATGTTATAGAGTGTTGAAATAATTGTAGTTATGTTCCCCAGAAGCTGACTTGCAAAGAACGAGAACGAACGCTGAGAGGAGTTCCCTGGCAGTGAAAAAGGCTTGCAAAATTATGACTGCAAGAAAACGTAAACAGCCGCTGGGCTTCATATCTAATTAAATTAAATGTCTCCAGAAACGTTCCCTTATCCATTATCCATCAGTGCGTACACTTTCTCTCCTCATTAAGGGGTTAAAATAAAACTATAACGTAATCCACTGGGATTCTAAAGACTTTTTTTTTGACAAAGCATCATTATGAAAACAAGACCAATAAACTTTTCAGATGATAAATGATAAATTGAGAATTTTTCTACATTAGAATATTATTCTTATCAGCACTTGGTGAACACGATCTCTTTGTCGAACCAATGGCAACACATTTTTTGCGTAAAATAACCCAAATTTCAATGCTGTACTGTTAAATTGTGTAACGCTTAATGCACCTAAACATTCTTTAAAAAAATCACGAATTCAAGCTTTTAATAAAAGAATAAAGATATTCTGAAGTGATCACCGGGTTCATAAAGTGCCGTATACTGTACACTGCGAAATATGGCGATATCTAAAACAGGCTGGAGCTACAAAAACGTTGTGTCCTTTGGGAATACGAAAGTTTTCTGGCTGTCTGATGAGAATAACACTTACACATCGTAGCCGTTGCCTGGAAATCACCTACTATAAGCATAAACAGAAAAATATCTAACTCTGCCATTCGGAAACATTCGACTCAAACATTGCGTCCCTAAAATTGCAGGCAGGAAAAAGCGTAATAATTTTCTGCACCGGGCACGAGGGCGCGCTGAATGTGTGTTTGCTGTATATTCGAGGTTCCCTAACCAGCACTAACAGTCGGCGTTACCACCTCGCAGTTTCTTGTGATTGTGTTCATGTTTTTCAGCTGCTAAGGATCTGTGACTATACACTCTTAATCTGGTTCCACATATGTTCCGCTTATAAGTGGAACTTTAAAAAAACGTTCCCCTTATTAAGCGGAACGTTTTTGAAAGTACCACTTATAACTCGAACCTATGTGGAACGAGATTACGAGTATATGTAAGCGAATTTCCTCAATGTTCTTCGATATTTCTGATCCGAGTGTCATCTTTTGTTTAGCCGCGTTCGGATACATCATCTGATAAGAAAGATAAGCAGGCTTTTTAACGTCATTTAATGTCTTAAAAGAAGATGCGACTACACATGCGGTAAAGTTGCTTTGAAATCAAGAGAAAACACCGTTTGGCGCATCCAAGGATGTGATTGGATGTGCCCAGCGAATACTAGAATATATAGCAACTCAAAGTGGAGCATACAATCTAGGGACGACACCTAACGCTAACTACAACAAGTGGGATGAAAAGAATTCTTTTTCATTAGATCGTACAGTTCTACAGAAGTGAACCAGATATCGTCTCAAAATAGAACTCGGTAGTTCCGCTGTCTCAGTTCACTCTTCAGAAGCGTCAAGCAACAAGCCCGTGAAATTGGTGGCAATTTGAAAGTGACACTAAGGTTCTCAGGAAGCAACCATCAAGTGTTGACCGTGTGGGAGTACCAAGACTTGCGACCATCACAACTTTTTCGGAAATAGAATAGTGCGAGGGTTGTCTTAAGGGTTCGTATACATTCTTGTACTGCGTATGAATCGAGAAAACGGGTCCCCATTTTCCAACCTATATACGGGATTGAAACCCTTTATTGGTTTAGGAGAACTGGTTCCTTTCACTCCCCAGATTTTACGCGGGTACTAAGAAATCCAGAGTAAACATTTCCGGGCAGTCCTGGCTTTCCAGTATCGCACTCGCATTCT
Organism: Amblyomma maculatum; assembly: GCF_055883805.1. Lineage (NCBI taxonomy): Eukaryota > Metazoa > Arthropoda > Arachnida > Ixodida > Ixodidae > Amblyomma > Amblyomma maculatum. The sequence continues at coordinate 125,724,974 of NC_139348.1, read as the reverse complement.
AATAACGATGTTGTTTCCTGTATCTTTCTTTACACCGTAATAAGTGGGCGCTTTCTGTTTCTTCCGAGGACAACAGACTGACTTAGATAGTTTCGGGGAATCAAGATTATTAGCGTCTTCTTTGAATGCGTGGGGGATGAAGCAGTACTCGGGAATGTGGAGTTCCAGCCTAATGTATCAATCATGTTTTAATTACCGCGCTATATTTAGATCGTAAACTGGCATTTAAGGAAAGCGTCGCACAGCGCTACGGACTCAGAGAAATGCTTGTTCATAGCCGTAAATAACTTTTAGCATCCTAATTCACTGTACGTAGTAAAACTCAGCTCCTAGATTTACCGGTTTGTGTGTCATCTCGGTGCGTTTGGAAGACAATTGGATACATAAAGCGTGATCTTTACTGATGATAACCAGGTAATATGCTGAGCGACTATGGCGTCATGTCAGAAAATTTCCGTGATTACACGACCATGCGTCAAATGACTGATGAAATATATGAAAAATAAACAAGATGTACTATGTACTAATTTTCAAACCGGAGAAGAGGGTGTGAACAGTCAAGAACGCTTGGAATGAGTTTAGTCCACCACCAACTTTGGCACTCAGAGTTCTGCTTGCAACATCAATTTTCATTAGATCTTAAGCCACCACGTACCTAGCCGGGTGAAGCAGTGGGTATGAGTTAAATGGCATGGTGTTCGGGTTATCCGAGAGAGAAGAGCGAAGAAATTGCTCTTTCCGTCCTCTATGGTTATAGTAAGTATACTTTTTTTCCCTGGCGCTATTTCGCCACACAAACCACGAAATTTGATTATCATCATAACATTTTGATTTTTGAAAGCGTGAGTTCTGTCCAAGTATCGATAATTTTGTGTTCATTTCTATTCTCAGCTAGTGCTAGCTTGCGCACTGGATTTCTATAGCGAGAAGTATGGACATATTCTGAGAAAGTGCAAGATAAATTTTGTTTTCACATATTTTGTAATAGTATCATAACAGTCGACACATTTGGAAATCCTCTCTGTTTCAGCCTTTTATAAAAGTTCTTGCTATTTACTTTCGAAAACACACTCGATTGGCTTTCCATCTCAGGCTCAATTGCTCATTCTGAGGGTGGGGAAAATTGAGAATTTTATTTTATCGACTTACCGGACGTTCTATAAACATGATCATAAACGCACTTTACACTATTCCACAATGACCACAATATAATTTTTTTTTTTAATGCGTTGGAGGAACTTAGATCTCTTTTAGGTGCGGTAAAGTGAAAGACTCATTCATTCCTTTGCAATCATTGGCCGCTTTTTCACTCATTTGTTTTCTCCTTTCCATCTTTTTTTGCACTTTTTCTTTTTTGTTTACTTTCTTTTTTACTCTTTGAACTCTTGCTCTTTCCATTTTTTTTTGTGCGCTGTTTTTACAGTCCTTTCTCTTGAAGTATTTTTTTTCTCTTTTACTCTTCAGTGACTGTTGTCGATATTATAACGCAATGACGAGGCAACGTCTTTTGCAACGTCTTTACCCGTCTTTTGCACAGTTCTTACGTATTTTGCACAATACTGATACCCGAGGCTGTTTGGACATCTGAGCACTATATTGACGTCATTGGCTATATTGATGTCAGAACGTTTTTGGGCTCTAATTATAAATAATTACTCCACATCAACGAAAGTTTCCTTACATACATTATTTCACCCGTTACTTCATACAACCATTCTTTTATTCATTAATTCATTTCTCGACAGTCAGGATGCGGACGCGCAATTCCTGTCCACACTCATGAGCGTATAACGGCTTTGGCCTTAAATCTCAAGCGGTTTAAGTATGGCTTCTGCCTACTGGTAGAGCAAACGCTGTGTTGCAGCGATAGCTTTTGTAATACCGCCTTTCCAATCCGCTGATTTTTTATATTTTTTTGTTGGTAATTCAGTGAAGGAAAGGCCGAGTATCTGTGACACGTTCCCTGTAGACACCTGAGCAGCGCTATGAAGGAATGATGGAAGATGGGATTGAAAGTAGAAAGAGAGGGCTACGGAGTAATTTTGGCCGCTTAGGAATTTTCAACGTGCACTGACATCGCAAGCACACAGACGCATCTCCGTTTCGCATACATCGAAACGCTGTATTGCCCTACCAGTGCAGGGCAATGCAGGTATCACTGGAAACGTGACAAACTCATTAATGTTTTTTATGCAAATTAGTGTGACATTGAAAATAAAATTATAATATTCATCAAAATGAACGTCAGGTGATCAAGAAATGTAGATTGTACACTTTCAGGGAAAGGACAATCAGTGAAAACAAAGTATATAGCACTTGCAAACTCTTCGTTAGTATATCAAAGAAAATAATCCGTCAGCATCAAATCCAAAGAAAATTCATTCGTTACAAACGTTTGATAAGAATTATTTGCTTGGGAGAGTTTGGACAAAAAATGTTCGTAAGCGGAAAAATGAAAATGAAGCAGTTTCTTGGTCTGCTGATGCAAGTTTATTTCCATTACCTATTTGCACACCGGCAATAACTGCTGGTGTGTTTTTTCTTGCCTTTTTGTGGGTGTGTGCTATGTCTCCTCCCACCTTATGGAGTACTTAAGTTAGCAGTTCGAATAGATTGCAATACTTGCATTGTCCTTATGAGACGAACCCTACAGCAGTTAGGACCTTTGCCGAAGCTTCCCACACGGTCTACAGAGATGGGCAAACGATAAACATAAAAACAAAAACGCTCGCTGCAGGTGTATTCATCGCCGACGGAGGTTGTCTTAATCGCAAAGCGTATTGCACACAAAGTTTTTAGAACCCAGAATTTTGAGATTATGTAAGCGACTAATGACGGCATATATTTTGAAGTAATAACAGCCTTTTGGCGGAGCAGAAAAAATACAAATAAATAAATCTGAGAAAACTGCCGGTGAGGGTAAGTGTATGCACATATTCTACACTTATCAATGGAACTGGTCAGTTTTTCTAGCTTTTTTTTCTTCCAACGTACGCTCTCATACACCATTATCTTTCCCTAGCAACCAATTTGGGAGAATCGCATTGAAAACAAACGTTTGTTTGTTGGTGTTACTTTCATTATTCCTTTTTATTCCTAAATTATAAATTGGAAGCGAATATGTACCACCTCAATGTTATAGGCATCCATAAACATTATTTTTTTTTTCATTTTTTTTGTTAGACTCTTTACATTGCGAGAAAGTACAAAACCCAGCAACAACACTCTCCTAATCCAACCAAACTTCCGTCTCGCTAGCCATCGTTCCAAAACAGCGGCCTAAGAGCATCCATTGTGTGGCTGCTCACAAAAGAGAAAGGAAATCAAAGTCGTGTGGTATAGGAAAGTGTCCACCTATACGGCTAAATTTAGCTGCTTCATGGGGTAACATTTAAACTCAAAGCGGCTCACTGATTAGCACGGAGAATCACTAATTGCCCTTAATTAAACTTTGTTCCTACTCGGAAGTTAGTTCAAGTTCGTCCAAGCTTTTGAGAAACCTCTGCCTTTCATTGCTCGTTTTGTCTACCCATGGGGGCTTGTGATGCGGAGACAAATTGAGAGGACATGTTCTTACTGGACGTCTCCCATCTCTCGATCTTCTCTTCCACTTCCTGACTTTGGAGAGTGTTTAGTGAAATAAATTAGCCGTGCCCACGTGTTTGGCAAGCGCATGGGTGGCAGATTAAATCCGGACCTGAATGGATTACACACACGACTAGCTACGGTTATCATAGCTAGCGTGCTGGGAATGTTAAGATTGCTTTGCATTTCTTCATGCCTTTCTTTATGTGTACCATTCTGATTTTTCTGCCTAGAACCCCGATTACACTCTTCTATTCGTCCTCTTTGTTACTTGAGAACAGGTCATCATCAGAAATCGGAAATCACAAAAGTATTCCCCGCTACGTTTTCCATTTTTGTTCCTTTCGATAGCACGCTCTGAATAGTTTAGAAGAAATCATGCCTCCCAGCCAGATGATTAAGGTTTCATGATTAAGGTTTCATTTTTTTCTATAAAGGTGGACTATGGTGACTGTTTAGATTAAATAGGTATCGATTTATAAAAAGACTTCTTATAAAATTTTCAATTTTGGAACGTACATATTTACCTGATGTTCGCCATGTAGGCTTACATTAGAGGTATCGACATTCTAAAGGTGATATATATTATGGCATAGTTATTTCCACGTTTATAAAATGGCCTATTACTCTATCTTGCTGTTGTCAGTAGGCTGGGCACCGAAAAAAATGTTTTGCCTGTTATGTAGTTAGTGTACGCGCGCATCATTATGTCAGTAAATGCGGCAATTATAATGAAACCAATGAAAAGTCATCTAGATTAGTCTGGTTACGGAGTTAACGAGAGCAAGGGCAATAAAAAGTTAGAGGACATACAGGATTTTTTTCTTTAACGAGCCGATTACGTCGCGAGAATGTGATGAAGAAAATGTATTTCGTAAAATATTTGGCATAGGCGAAGAAAAAAGGTGTACGCCTCCGACATTGCAGGATTTATTCTCCTCTTTTTTAAATCAGTTCAGTCGTTCAGTCGTGTCCGACTCTTCGTGACCCTATGGACTATGTCACGCCACGCTTTTCGGTCTCTCACTATCTTCCTAACATCACATAACTTCATCTGCAGTGCCTCGAGGATGCCATCTAACCATCGCGTTCGCTGCCTACCCCTTCTCCAGCGACCCTCAACCTTTCCCAACATCAAATCTTTCTCCAGCGACTCCTCTCTTCTCATCAGATGACCAAAGTAGCTGAGCTTTAACTTTAGAATTTAACCCTCCAATGAGCAGTCAGGGTTTATGGTCGACAATATCGACTGATTTCATCTTCTGGCAGTCGAAGGAACTCTCAAGAGTCTTCGCCAGCACCACAATTCAAACGCGTCAATTCTTCGGCGGTCAGCCTCTTTCACAGTCCAACTCTGGCATCCATACATCACAACTGGAAAGACCATAGCACGAGTTATACGGATCTTGGTTGGCAGACTAATGTCTCTGCTCTTTACTAGGCGGTCAAGGCTAACCATTGCTCTCTTTCCCAGAAGCAAGCGTCTCCTAATTTCATGGCTGCAGTCTCCTTCCGGGGTAATCTTGGAGCCCAAGATTACCTCGGTTCGAGCTTTTCTGAGTGATATTTAAAGTGCGAAAGCCTATGCCGAGAGTTACTACCAGTAGAAAAAGTTTGTATCGCTTGCTGTGCAGCTGTAATTGGTTAACTACTGCATAGCAGCGCTGCATAACAACTACATAACATCTTCGTTGCAGCGCGCTACCATGGCAGTGGCATGTTCCTCAGTATAGTATTGCAGTCGCGCATCCAATGTATAAATTAAGAAACCTAATGGCTGACAAATATTTATGTCACGTTCCAGCCAACTACACAAACCTAGTTGACAGAGGGACAAAACCACTTCAGCAAGCCTTTCGCGGAATAGTAGAAATTATAGCTAAAGTTCTCTTCATTTTGAAACTTGTTAAAGCGTAGGCAAATTTGAAACTGTGCTCTAGTGATCCGCCGTAAAAATATCTGAAACTTGGTAGATAATCGATTCGCGAGCGTCGACAGAATTGATCCGCCTAATTAAACTCGTCAAACTGGTAATAATAGTTATGACTTTTTGCAGCGTATGGAGAACATTGGCATAACTTCGCCACGGCATCTTGTACGATGACACTGCTTTCATTTTGAACAAGGCGGTGTAATTCTTATAAACTACTGGAACTAATCTTGGGGGGATTTAAACGCATCGCCTATCTTTGCCCGATGCCTTTAAATGCAGAGAAAGCAAGATATGACAGCTTCGTCGTGCCGAACTCAAAAACGTATCCCTGGTCTGGTATTGCAGTATTTAAAAGTAATACGTGTGAAGAACGAAGGGAAAAATTCATGGTTAGGCGATCCAGAGTCACGGCTGAAAGACCGCGAAGAAGGGAACTTATAGATGACGACAAATATGGGAACGTATGCGTCTGTGTGTCTTCTAAAGCGCAATTTACAAACTCTTATTATTTTGTGATAGGTATGGCAAATAGCCCTGAATGTACAAACTGCGGGTGCGACGAGACTATGGGCCACATTATTTGTGAATGCCTCATATACAGCGAGGAAAGACAGTCTCTTTGCTGTGCGCTGGAGCGTCTAGATGGACTCCCACTGACTGAAATTAAGATCCTAGGTCCCTGGCCATGGCGATCATCTGCGGTGAAGGCCTCCCAGGCACTGCTCCGCTTTATGAAAAGCACAGGACTGATCGAAAGGCTATGATTTTTATGTTAAGTGATATGATTGTGAAGTGATGTGATGTGACATGTATGTGATGTGACTGTACTGCCTTCACATCCCTCTCTCATTCACAACTTTTACACCCACCTACCTCTTTCCCCTGTGCAGGGTAGCAAACCAGTTCCTTTACCGGTTAACCTCCCTGCCTTTCCTCCTCCTCCTCCTCCTCCTCCTCCTCCTCCTCCTCCTCCTCCTCCTCCTCCTCTAAAACGCAATTAAATTCCATGCTGTAAAAATATATTCAAGATTTAAAGTCGCACTTACTACGCTTGAAAAGGGTTTCTAATTGGGCTAGTTGATGATTGACATGTTCAAACATGTAAACATCATTGCGCTTTCGAAAACCTTAAACGTAGAAAACGACACATGGCAGATATGGGCCCTCAGAATGCAGGTGTCAACTTACCAGCTACAGGCCATTATTCAAACGCATTATCTGAGTTTACGAAAGAGCTTTACTTTCAACTTTCGACACTCGGGTTACGTACACGTGGTTACACGGAAAGTAGAGAAAAAAGAACTAAGTCTACCAAGAGGCCGAAATTCAGTTGTTCAAGGATAGAAAACGTGCCTTACCCCTGAACTGGGATTATCCTGTTTTCACCGCATTTCCGTACTTCGCTTACTCAGTTAAATAAGTTTAGGGCCGCTAGCTGAGAGGGGCATAGTTCCTTTGCGTTTCCTTCGGCAGGGCGAACGAATGGTATCAGCAGGGGATAATATTTGGTTCAACTGTACTACAAACAAATAGTATTTTCAAATATTTCAGGAAGGTGACGAGTATATTTCTTGGAAGCAATCTCTGGAGCCATAACATATGCTTTCGAATGAACAGCCTACAGACAAGACCACTAAAGCACAGTCGCTAGTCCGAGGACACTTGAGTGTCGTTTCCTTGAAAACAGCCTACTCTTCTCAGCACAACGGGGGTACAGAGGCTGTTAGCTCGTATTGAGTTATCCCTCCAGAGTTCGAGCCCGTTATGGCCTCTGCGCTGTAGGCCAAGCTAATAGCAATTCTCCCGATGGTATCTCAACATCTTCGTGAGAAAATCAGAAGCGTCGAATGTAAGGCTGCTGGTGAACTATACGTTTAAGGGGATTGAGGAACTTCCGGAATTCATTTATTCCAATTTGATTCGTCGGCTATCGCATAGAGCACCAGGCGATGTTCTATAATGCTTCGCGAATCAACGCTTTTGCGATGAGAGACACTAAAGCGCGTAACTGAGTTGGCCAGTCAATCGATGTATTGATTGCCCAATCCGTCAGTCAGTTGCTTAATCATAAAACTTTTAATCAATCATACTTCAATAATTTGTTGAATTATTAAATCAAACATGAAGTCGATTATTCAATGACGCCTTAATTTATTCATTGTTTCTATTTCACATTTCGAGGCAGATGAGTAACAAATACTCAAGAAGGTTTAAATTTAATAGAATACCCTTTCTTTGGGATTCGTGTGGTGGACTTCGCATAGTAGAGTCGAGTTCAGTGATTCGTGACCCAAGGCTTGAGCCGACGCAGGGGCTGCGAGGCCACACCGCGGCGCTGCTATCTGCGTCGGGTGCTCCCTGCTCGACCACACTGTGGGACTACAGTCTTCGCCCTCACCCACGTGCTGTCGTGTGACAAGCCTGGTTAATTCTATGACCAGCGTTGGTCTGTTTCGTCGCTACCGGTAACTACAAAGGAGACCGCCTGAACGTTCGCCGGTCACTATCCCTCGTCTGCTGGGACACCCGGTATACATAGTCACTGCTAAACCTGACCTTGCTTGACCATACTTCGGCCGAAGAGCATACAAACTTCATTACGTACTCGTAGTTGGAAGATATATTGTTTAGAATGGTGAAACCTGAACACGTTTTGATCGTTTGCTTATTGGTACAAGATATATTGATCTTTAATGAAGTACTCCAAAACAGGCATGCCTCTCCCAGCCAGCAGGTGTGTGCTTCGTCACTAAAACTTCACAGTCTAACAAGCTCTGAATTTTTGGAGGGGTGCACTTGCAAGCGAAGTATATAACAAGTTTAGTGACAACGTTCTGCAATGCCTATCTATTTCCCACGTGCAGAGTGGGACCTTGAAACGATGTCAGTATTTTCTGAATTAAAAAAAAATGTTATTTCTCCATGAGCTCTGCTAATGGTACATGAAGGCTCCTTAGAGCGACGCGAATATACCCTATCGTCGCATTGTTTGACTTGTCAACCGAAGCAAGCGCACTTTTATTATCTCAAGACTCTTGACAGAATTGTTTTTGCAACCGATGTATTGAATGTGCTGCATAATGGCACACCTGTATTCCTGATTAAAAAATTATCTGCAGAGGAAACATATTGAGCCATTTGCTATATTCTATGGTAATGTAATGAACACCTAATAGAGCTCATTTTCCGCTGTGCCGGAATACGCTTCATGACGGAGCGGCACGGCTTCAATTATATATACCCAAGCCTCAAAATTTTGCCACGTTTCAATCATGATATTACATTGGGATTATGTGCCTTTCTTTATACATATAGCGCACGTGATTAAAAATCTTGCGCGTTTTCTTGCTACGTGGTTCACTTAAACGTAACATTCAGACTTCAGTTGGTTTGAACCCTAGTGGTCACGCCATCGAATTTTGTTAGCAATAACAATAGTGAATATTTCAAAGAGAAAATGAAAAATTACTTCAGCGGTCGGATAGGCCGAGGTGAGCGCAGGAGTAATAAGAAAACAAAATCATATCTACTTCAGCAATAGAGACCAAACTACGTTGAACGTGTACCTTCCCAGTCGGAAAAAACTACAGAGTAACAGAATTTCTGTGCGGTTTTTCACGGGAAACTTGTTGTGACAACAGAACATTCTGTAGTAACATCAGAAATGTCTGCAGTTACAACAGAAAAGTGCTACAGAACTACAGGCAACAGAAATATGCTACAGAAAAACTACACAACTACAGAAAAGTACTACAGAACTACAGAAAAATCTAATGGTTATGACAGAACTACGGGATATTTTGTATTTTTTACACAGTTCTGTAGTTGTTTTCGACTGGGTTTATCTGGACTTCTTTTCTCTGCAGAGGCCTACGGCGAATTCGCCGTGTGCCTTTGTGGCATACATGGCAAAATTACTTTTGAAATGGAATCAAATTGCATTACTAATTACTTTGCTGAAAATTGCAGAAAAGTAATTAAGTTACGCTACTCATTACTTCTCCCAAAAAGGAATGAAATTACATTACAATTACTTTTACCGAGTAATTCAATTATTTTAAAATTACTTTCTAGTTTCCATCCATGCAAAAACTAAGTAAACCTAGTAAAAAAGACAACTTGTTCTCCAGACGCGAAGCACACACATTCTTTCGTCTTTCCGCCAAATTCCGTCCCAGAGAGCTATTCCTTCCCTCTTTCCTATAGCACTTGTCATTAAAAAAACAAGACCAGACCAAAAACCGGAACAGACCAGACGCACTTCAGTAAAAGTAATTTGGAAAGGAATTAATTACTTTTGCTGCGAAATTACTACCAAAAGTAATTCATTACATTACTAGATTACCAAACTAAAAACGTATATAATTACATTACAAATTACCAAAAAGGTAATTAAATTACAGTAATTTCAGTACTGTAATTCAATTACTGTCATGTCTGCTTTGTGGGAACCCCGCGCCACATCCCTCACATTGCAAGTGAACTCACCGGCCGACGCAAAAACGGAGCAAGGCAGGGGATGCCGACGCTGCTATCGATCGGAAGCGAGGTCCGAATCTTGACTGTCGGGCCGGTGAGAGAGAAAAGAAACCGTCCCTGACTCCTTTGGGAGTGCCCTGAAACTCATGCCTCTTGCATTCAAAGTGCACATGGTTGGTAAAGGCAAAGAATATCACTGCACCTCTCGAAAACACATCCGGAAACATTTTCTAGCGAACTCCGAGCTTGCACGGGAAGTTGGGATCTAAGTAAAAGCATAATACCGACTCTTCCATTCCATCACGGCCGCCTCCTTCCTTCCCCTCTTTACTCCTGGTTTGGGTACATTATTTGTGATTAATACACCTTTCCATGTTCTTGTTTAGTTAATAAGCTATGTTTCGACAGATTTTCGCATTCATTTATTTATATCTGGTAAACTGGTCACGAAGAAAGGATCAGTGGAGTAGAATATTTTACCTGAGCTATGTTTTATTCTGTACGTAACTGATGTAAGTTCGCTATTCTGTTAGGTCCATATGTACCCCAAGTGAGTTATGAGATGTTGCGGGCGTGGAAGGGAGGTCGTTTAAAAGTATGATATGCCGCTGTAGTTTCTCGTTCGTGTTTTGGAATCCACATATTTGAAAATATCACCGAGCCGCGGGTCTACCTATACTTTCTATCCTCTCGCCTGAGGATATATTTCACTTTCACAATTTTCTAGCGTTTGGGCCCATGCATGAAAGTGTACACTTGGCTGAATATTCTAACCGTCAGGTGTTTCATATTATTCAACACAGATTATTCTTCGAAATGCCGGCGAAAGTGTGCCTGTGGGCTTTGTGCAGGTCAAGCGGGCAATATGTACACGGTAGTGCGCAAGAAAATGTTAAGACCAACCATTTGTGCGTATGAAAACCAAAAGCGTTGTAGTGTAACACTGGTGAAATCGTTTCGAGGAATGTTTGTTTTTATATGTCTTAGAACTCGTTTTGCTGTTGTTTTCTGTGTGTTTGCTTGCGATTTATTGCAGACGGCCATCCTTCATCCGTCCTATGGGAGCAATAATCACTAAAGTCAAGTTTGAAAAGCACGTAGATAGAAGTACACATATCATTGCTTCGATTTCCTGCCTTGACTAGTATATGTATACTATATGAGACGAGAACGAATACAATCCGAAACGCTGTTTGACAATCCCGTGCTTAACGAACGATTTTGATACGAACTGTAGGACTGCCAGTGCGGAGTATATATACATGGATGATGAGATGGGCGGCGCCAGTTGTCAAATTCAAGAATTCCGCCTTGCTAATATTGAAATATCAAGCCGCATCTCCTCCAAATAGACATGAACTGCAGATAACTGTGTTTAGAAGATCAGACGTCTTCACCTTGACATAAAAACCTTAAATTCTCAGAAGTGAGATGCAAGACAGCCGACATGCAGATAGTTGAGGTGAGCGCACACCGAACTTTCTACGCAAAAGATCGCAATTACGTGCCATCGATAGGCTGAGCAACAACCTTTCCCTGCAAGACACGGATGATTGCGTGTTACTCTTTTGAAGGCACCGTCACAATTTTTTATCATTCGGCCTCCTCTTCAGACGCAATGAGCAGTTCAAAGCTTCGCTCTGGCCCCCTGGCTTAGTGTTGCGCAAATCTAAGGGGCATTGTATTTCCTGACTGTAGAGTAAGTAACACATTTAAACAAAAAAAAACGTTGCCAGAAGGCGAAGTTACAAGCGGGAAAGTCTGAAGATAATCACTGTAATCACTGTAATAATTATCAATATAACCATGCAGTAAAAAAAAGCGCGGTTTCTTCCCATCTGCGTTGAACAGCTGCGATGCATCGCCGCCGTCGTTCTAGCTAATGTCGCAGATGGAAACTTGTAGAAATTAGTTTCTGGCGATATTTTATAATATGCGCAAAGAGCTACTGATGCGGTTTTTCCTGAACACTGACAGCAGCGTTACGGCAGCGTTAAAGCAGCTACCGATCAAACACGCAAAGACGACCGCGCGCGCATAGGCGCTAACGGGAGCATAGCCTATAAAACCCGCCTACGCAATGCGGCTTTGGCGAAAGAAGGTTTTGTCGCTGTTTTGTCATATTGATGCCAGTGCCCTTGTATCGATCAATACGCTGTGGAGGGGATGTCTTAAAAAGCGTAAAAATATTCCAGTACGGTCGTCAGCAAAACATTTGTTCTTGCTCTTTCACAGGGGTACATCGCCTGTTAAACCATGGTTGAGGGAAAAAGGTGTCTTTGTCCCGCGGTTGGTGAACTGCTTGGTTCGCCATAACCCATAGATCATATATTCTTTGACTGCTGGGATGCAGTCTTTCTGTGGGATATCCTGCAGAGGACTTTAAGAAAGGACTTTCCAATTACGCCATATGGTATACGGTTCCTGCCTGCCCATAATCAAGGAGGTGTGCCATACGAGTTTATGTTGTTTTGCTTTTAAAGTGCATGAAAAACGAGAATGGCTGCGAGACAAGCGGACGTGGATGCTCGCTCCGCGAGTGGGTGTTTGTTTGAAAGTGTAAACTACCTGAAGCTATCTATATTGCCTGAATGGATGCCAGTTTTGAGCGAGCTGGCTAAACTAAAGCGTTTTTTAAAACTTTCTGAATTCCTATCTTTTGCTAGAGCTCTTCGCGTTAATATAATTTGACTTCGCCCCACTATATATTTCATTGTTAACATGGAATAAAGAAAAAAAATTTGCACGTGGCGCAGTTGGTTGATGCTCTCAGCTGGGATCAAAAGGATGAAGGTTCGATTTGCGGTGAAGACAGAATTTTTTATTTATTTCTTTGTGGAGCTGGTTACAAGGGACAACGACGACAAAGCTAAACGCAGGAACGGGTGCCAAAGAGCTGCATAGAAGCAGGAAATAAGAACGTTTTGATGGCCTTTCAAAAATAAAACATTGAGTGATTGTTCGAGGTAGTTGTTTCAACGCACGGTTGTAATATCTTTGGATACATAGCTGTACAATATCTTGGAGTATTTCCGGACATTACTTGCAATGTTGAGATCAATGAGTACTATTTCATACATGCATTTACCTGAGTAAGCATCATAGCACGTCTTTGCATGCTGGCGAGTTGAGTAGACCACCACCCCGAGAGTACGAAGGTAAGGTATACGAAAAAACCTGGTTGTGCTATATGGGCTGAAAATAGTTTTCTTGCATTCGAATTATTATTTTAAAATAGCCGGTTGAAGGCTAGCGCTCCAAGCCTAGGTACTCATTCTTGCCTGTCGTCTCAAAATCCCTTTCGCATTAAACGTTTAATCAACAGCTCGCCTGCTATATGCCATTGACTATCAAGCTCAAAAAAAGTAGCACTTAATCCCTGCATTTATAGGTATCACGCGACACCGCTGATGACTCCCGCCGCCAACTACCTTTGTGGATCAGTTTCACTTCGTAATGCCCGCTTAATAACTAACCCTTTATTGTGTACCTCCCTTAGCTCACACTTCATCATCATCATCACCATCAGCCTGACTATACCCACTGCAGGGCGAAGGCCTCTCCCATATTTCTCCACATAACCCTGTTTTGTGCTAGCTGCATCCACTTGACCCTTGCGAACTTCTTAACCTCATCCGCCCACCTAACTTTCTGCTACCCCCTGCTACGCTTTCCTTCCCTTGGAATCCATTTTGTTACCTTAAGCGACCATCGGTTATCCTCTCTTCGCACTGCATGTCCTGCCCATGCCCATTTCCTCTTAATTTCTACTAGTATGTCGGTAACCTAAGTTATTTCTCTGACCCACTCTGCACGCTTCCTATCTCTTCATATTACCCCTACCATTTTCGTTCCATAGCCCTCTGGGTTGTCCTCAACTTAAGTAGAACTCTCTTGGTTAGTCTCCACGTTTCAGCCCCATAGGTGAGTACAGGTAAGATGCAACTGTTATATACTTTCCTCTTTAGCGATAGCGGCCACCTGCTAGTCATAATCTGTGAGTGCTTGCCAAATGCCCTCCATCCCAATCTTATTCTTCTTGTTATTTCCTTTTCATGGTCCGGATCTGCGGTCACTACCTGTCCTAAGTAGACATATTCGCCTACTACTTCCAGTACTTCGCTACCTAATGTAAACTGTTGTTCCTTTCCGAGGCTGTTGAACATTACCTTAGTCTTCTGCATATTGATTTTCAAGCCTACCTTTCTACTTCTTCTGTCTAGGTCACCAATCATTATTTGCAGTTCATCCCCCGAGTTGCTTAGCAAGGCAATGTCATCAGCAAATCACAGATTACTAAGGTATTCTCCATCTATCCTTATCCCTAACTGCTCCCATTCCAAGTCTCTGAATACTTCCTCTAAGCAAGCAGTGAATAGTACTGGGGAGATCGTGTCTCTTTGCCTAACACCTTTCTTTATGGGAATTTTGTTACTTTCTTTATGCAGAACTATGGTTGCTGTGCAGCCACTATATATATATCTTCCAGCACTTTCACGTACGGTTCGTCTACCCCCTGATTTCGCAATTCCTGCATCACCGCCAAGGTTTCAACTGAGTCAAATGCTTTTTCGTAATCAATGAATACAATGTATAAGGGCTGGTTATATTCCGAGCATTTTTCTATCACCTGATTGATGGTATGGATATGATCGATAGTAGAGTACCGTTTCCGAAAACCTGCTTGATCCTTTGATTGATTGCAGTCTAAGGTTGTCCTGATTCTATTAGCGATTACCTTAGTAAATATCTTATACGCAACAGACAGTAAGCTGATTGGTCTGTAATTTTTAAGGTCCTTAGAGTACCCTTTCTTATGAATGAGGATAATGTTAGCATTCTTCCATGGTTCCGGTACCGTCGATGACACCAGGCACTGCGTATACAGGGTGGCCAGCGTTTCTAACACGATATCCCCTCCGTCCTTCAGCAAATCTGTAGTTATCTGATCCTCTCCAGCTGATTTCCCCCTTTTCACAGTTTCTAATGCTTTCCTGACCTCGTCCTTCGTAACTGGTGGAACGTCTAACCGTTTTTCCCTACCGTCAATCTCCTTACGGTCCTGACTACTTTGGCTACTGTAGAGATCTGTATAGAACTTCTCGGCTACTTTGACTATCTTGTCCATATTGGTGATGACGTTGCCCTCCTTGTCCCTTATCGCATACCTCTTATTATTGCCTATACCCAATTTCTTCTTTACCGCTTTAAGGCTTCCCCCATTCTTTACAGCATGCTCAATTTTCTCCATGTTATACTTCCTTATATCGGCCACCTTGCGCTTATTGATTAGCTGTGATATCTCGGCCAATTCAATCTGGTCTGTTGGACTGGAAGCTTTCATACTCTGGCGTTTCTTAATCAGATCTTTCGTCTCCTTAGACAGCTTACTGCTATCCTCTCTAACTATCCTACCGCCTACTTCTACCGCACATTCAGTAATGATATCTCTGAAATTATTGTTCATTGCTTCTAGGGTAATGTCGCCATTCTCGTTTAGAGGTGAATATCTATTCTGTAGCAAGATCCTGAACTCCTCTGCCCTCCCCCTCACCGCTAATTCGTTTATGGGTTTCTTTTTTACTAATTTGTTGCGTTCCTTCTTCAGATTTAGGTTAATTTGGGACCTCACGATCCTGTGGTCACTGCATCGCACTTTCCCGATTACCTCTACATCTTGCATAATGACGGGGGTTGAACACATTATGAAGTCAATTTCATTTTTAGTCTCTCCTTTAGGACTTTTCCATGTTCATTTCCGGTTCTTCCGTTTGCTGAAGAAGGTATTTGCTAAAGAAGCTCACACATACTCATTCGCAAGCTATCCAGTTAGATTCCAGACTACCCCGCCAAGATATATATAGATCCGCTTGAAGTAAGGTGTACAATATGGCATAGGGATAGTCCCAAAGAAGCTACCATGTAACTTGGCATGCAGTGTCACGTGGTCTCGCAAAGTCACACAGCTGGCCTACCCATCAGTGCATGGTCATATTACTAGCTGGAAATTACTGTCCGGAGGCACGGTCGAGATTTTTCTGTCAGAACACCGGCTTTCACAACGCGGGCGCCTAATGTCTTGGAGAACGGCTCCTTTGACCCTATGGCTCAAGACCAACTGAAACGAATTTTATGTGGGCTGCAATGTAATTACTAAATCCTAAGCCAATCCAGGCAAAGATTTCTACTCCGGAGGAAACTGTTTGTGTAGATATAAGGGTGTCAGAGCTGCGTAGCCGACGACATGTGCACCTGGCGGCGTTTTATCGAATTTGGCAGTTTTCCGGATGTTAAATAGAAACTGGCGTTCGCAAAGCGTCTTCAGCCCGGGCACATTTTGTGTGAACGATCTGGCGACAGCGTGCAGTCAAGAGCTTGAGACAGAAGCGCTGCTCTGTGGTGTTAGGTTTGTTACAAACCTGAACTTTGTTTTTATCATTTCCACCGCTATGACCGTGCCGAAACAGTGTGCCGTCGTCAGGAAGAAACGCGCGCGTCTCCTGCGGTTCAGGAGTATTGAAAACAGGGCAGAAAAAACTGTGGTCCATGTTAATGTTGGGTTTCGTTCGTAGGGCTGTAAACTCATACGTTCGACGCTCACGTCTCTCATAACGCCCGAATAAAACCCCTGCCCTCTGGTTGAGGTTTCTGCAAGAAGCCGCACGACGCCTGTAATGCTACAACTACTGCGTCGGAGGGCCCGATTGCGTCAGTTTCTATGTCACTTCCGGCCCTTAGTAATGAAACGCTCTTCTAGTTTCAGTTTGAAAAACAACGGTTTTTGTGATGCGATCCTCCATGTACTACTTGAAAACGCTCCTGTTACACGCTGAAATATTTAGCTGTAGTTGGCCTTTAAAATCACTTGCTCGGAACCAATACGGGAAAAATCAAGTTTCTCAAAGTGACACCTGTCATCGGTACACAACCCACCCACCTTCACTCCATTGCTGTATGCTACGCGGCAGCTTTCGGTTAAGGAGCTTTGTGACATGTCGCCTCAGAGGCAGAATCGATTCGGGGCTTCCTGCGGCGCCAAAGCTCTGTTTTTACAGCTTTGTTGACTCAAGAAAAGAATTCGAAAGCAGATCAGGTCACAACATTTAGAGGTCTATTTGAAGAACATAGAAAGAACCAGTAATAAACGATATTGGTTATCTACTCAGGATTTAGGTAACATTAAGTTGGCAGGCTTGACAATCGAAATCCACATCAGGTTCCGAGTAAGGTAGCGTTTCCTAGTGTTCTGGTTCTATAGGCACTGTGTGCTGTGGAAGAACAATACGCACTGTACAAGAAAGTGAACTTACAAGCGTAATACTTTAGGGAAGAGGAGCGTGTGGATGTTTTAGCGATAAGTGAAATTCTCAGATTTATTGGCAAGGGGGCCAAAAATAATGAGCTGTCATGATCTCGTAAATGGGCATACAGCTTAAAATGATAATACCTAAACTACGTTTATGTTTAGAGGTTAAGATGAGGTTGAATCCGTTAGAGCTGAGAAAACAGAAGTCCTTGGGAGACGAAAGATAGCGACTGGTACGAGAGGTCTTTCTCATAATGTATCTGACGTGAGCTAGCAAAAGCCTGCAGATTTGTATCAATTTTCTAGAAGTTTAGACAGACTTCGCAAGACCGGGGCGAAAGCCTCCTCTTGAAAAACAAAAACAAGAAACAAGCAATATGGGCATGTAATATGCAGCGAACCAAATGCATGGAAGAGATTTGTCCAATGAACAACAAAAATACTGGCAGTGTTTAGGCTATGATCACACTTTGTAATGATCAACAAAGGAAAACAAAAGTGCCTGCGGGCGGGAGATATTCTTCTGAAGCAAGGCTTCTCTTCAGGCCGTAAAAAGCTACTGTGAAGATAAAGGCATCATGGCCCGCGGCGCATTTAGAGCCAGCTTTTCAGCACCAGCTTTTCAGCAGCGACGGCCTAAATGGAAGCTGCCGACGTGCGAGCACTATATGGGTAAAACGTACATATATTTAGAGTTCTTTTACTCGATAAAAGAGTTATATTGATATATACCGGGTGTCTGAGCGAACACATTCAGAATATTAGAACATAGCTCGCTGCAGAAAAAAGAGAAAATAATAATTTTAATAATACACCTGCCGGGGCTAACGCAAAATGCTGGAAAACGCCTCCAGCTATTCAGCTGGTTAAATATAATGCACTCTCTTACTCTTTTTATTCTCATGTTTTGGTGATTAGACCTAAAGGGAGTTTGAAACGATGCCAGCTCAGCTTTCGAGACAAAGACATCTTGCAAATACCTGAAGCGCGCTATGATCTGCGGCTTTTATATACCTGAGAAAGAGACACTGGGAGCACGTGCAAGACAGGAATTCATATATACACAGCGTGCCAGCAAAATATAACCAATGTTTTACAAAATACAGTTTGCTCTTGCCCGTTCAAATCTAATGAGAGCTAATGAGAGGCGGATGGGGTAGTTTACGCTCGTTCCTTCGTGCACTTACGTTTATAAATATTAAAGACAAATTTATAACTTTTGAACTGTCCGTTTGAGGAAGAAATTTTCATAGCAGAAGTATACACTGTTGCGAAACAACGGTGACTTAATTTGTTTCCTTAATATTGCGATTTCCGTAGACTTATTTATTATCGTTCAAATAAAGCCCTGAAATTACAAACACAACCACTTCACATGGCAAGAGTAACCGATTGAGTAACGAAGGCCTTTTTTCTCCGTACTGCTGCCCTGAAGTGGTTTTCGTTTTGCTGTTTTGAAGAGGTACGATCCAACGACTGTCGCAAGTGCGGTGTAAATTCGAGCGAAATAATTGTAGTCTGGCAGCAGCAACTAGTCAAGGTGGGGAATTGTTTTGTTGTTGTTGTTTTTGTAGCTTATATATATATATATATATATATATATATATATATATATATATATATATATATATATATAATGAATGAGATGCTTACGCTACGTGACATCAAAAAGCGACGTGTCGTTGCTGCTTTCACGATGCGCCGACACTGATGATCTACCAGACCAGCCTTCCCTGACAAGCAGCGCGTGATCGCTTTCTGCGGCGCGTTAGGAGTTGCAAGCGCAATTCTCGAAATGAAACCATCGCAAAACTCCAAACGCCGTACTGACCGCGTGGCAGAAAAAAACCTATTTCCTTACTTGATTGGACCTCTGGGAGCACTGATAATGATTCCTATCAGGTGGCCTCTCAGGTGGCCTTTATTTTCGCATATCGCGGGATTCTATGATGCAAAAAAATAAAAACAAATCCAATAAAATCGTAGCTTGATAGAAAACATGTAGTCAGCTGTTCTTCGAGCCTATCTACAACTTTTGCCTAGACACTTTCTGCCTCAAACTAATAGATAAACAGCAAACATTTTTAATATTAACCAACGTAAGTGAACGAAAAAAAAAATACAGCAGACCAGCATATCCGTACCTAAACTGCTCTCAAGCTGTCACCGAGCGAGGGCGCGCCGTAATTTAACACCTTGATTACATTTAGGTAGGATGCCCTTTATTTATTTATATATATATATATATATATATCTATATATATATATATATATATATATATATATATATATATATATATATATATATATATATATATATATATATATATATATATATATATATACATAGAAGATAATTAGGCAAAGTCCGGAGCTTTCTGGATACACAAGCGTAAGCCCACAGTCAGGGAGGCCAGGAAAACATTAGGGATTTGTTATTTTTCACTGGCTGCTGCTGTCATGAATCAGTGCTTGCGAAGTTCGCTGAACTTTCCAATGCGTCAACCGTTTCGCTGTACGAATGTCTCACCCTAGGTAACTGCTTCGAGATTTCAGAATGCACCTGTGGGCCCCGGTCTCTGGGATTACCAAATTGCTCAAACTACCCAGCCTCAAAGAGACGCCCGGTGGGGGCTCGGTGGCGCCACCGCCACCGCGTGTGTTTTCGACACGCAGCTCTTCGCACGCAGTGATTTTTCAATATTCTTTCTGCAATCTTTTATTAGTTGAGGGAAGCCTTATTTTCGTTTCCCTAATATTTATTGGTGAGAAGTGTCGCTTTTGATGCTATTGGTTGCGGTCCCCATTATAGCCGGAGATAGAAGGCTTATATGTAAGCGCTCAGGGTAGAACAACGACTGTATTTTTCTGATCAATAGTTTAAGAATGTTGTAAATAGTTTTCTCATTGATGTATACCTTTGTCTGTTATTTATGTTGCAAATAAATTGTTTACCTTGCCTTTCTTTGAGTTAATTCGATGTTTGCAATTTAGTACACCTACAAGAGATCACCTATTCCATCATCATGTGCTTCCTGTCATCGCCAGCTGCAAGAAAGCCTTAACTGTACTCTTTTCATTTTATAGGAGATAGGGAGAGAAAAACTGTTTTACAGAAGAATTCGGGACATCTCAGGCCCCCCTGTGTCCCCGCACGACCCCACTACACTCAAACGTTCGTGCTAATTTGTACATGACGCTGGCAGTGCAGCTGGCGACGATCTTCTGTCCTGCCGGGTTCGCAGGGCGTAGTGAGGTCTCGCCGTCTTCTAATGTTTGGAGAAATATAGCTAACTATAAACAAAGTCGTAAGAAATAACGCTTCTTGGGTCTGAACTCTCTGCTTCTGAATTTTCATCCGGCGCTCCTACCAAAGGCGCTATATAGACGGCTGATCAGTCTTATATTTTCGAGGTAGTAATGGCACTTGTAATCTGAGAATTCACCAATCCCACCCTCGGCATGACTGTTGGATAATTAAATTCAAAATAAAAGCAAAACGACACGCCGATAGTGAGAACAGAACCCACGACATCCAAATATCGCGTCCGGTGCTCTTACCAACTAGCGTCATCAACGGATGCCCAACTTTCAACATGCTTGAGGAATCTTGTTGCCTGTAACCGAAACTTGAGTGTGTTCACCAGCGCTCATCATCTGAAACGGCGGGCGGGGAACGTCCTTTGATACCGCGAGTGTGAAGTCGAACGTTATTAATTTGAAGTGCGGAATATGTGCGAGAACCAAGTTGCGCTACTTTTTGGCTTCAAGTGTGCTACAACCGATAGCCTTGCTGGCTATTAAGCAGAAAAGTGTTGGCTAAATGAAAGAAGCAAACAGTAAAACGAGGTCATGTAAAGCATAAGGAACATTTGTTTATAATTTGTATTTGCTATTGATCTTAATTACTGCTATAATGACTTAGGGAGAAAGACAATTAAATATAATAAAAGAAGGAGAAGGATCACGGGACATTTCATCTCCACCGCTATAGATAAAGGTGACGCTGGTGAAGGCCCTTAAGTTTCGGTTACAGGCAGCATTAATACCCAAGAAAGTGGAAGCTCGGACAACCGTCGATGTAGCTCAGTTGGTAAAAGCACTGGAGGTGATATTCGAAGTTCATGGGTTCGTTGTCACCCCATTAGCGCGTAGTTTTTCCTTCTACTTTGTGATTAAATTTTATTTTTATTACGACTTACAAGATTTTCCACATTCTAATCGCATTAATATCGGTGCGAGAGAGATTTTTTTAGTTTTCGTTTTCTTATACGCCTAACTATCAATAGGTGGGATGTTCTATTAGTCGTCTGCCTAGTAATGAGTCTTAATACCCGTACTTCGTTAAGCGGTGACAGCGGTTTCTAGGGAATTGACGTTTGTTCCCCAAGAGGATTAAAAGTAACGGACATAAAACGGTCCATTCGCCCTACTTTTTTTTTTTCAGAACGAATGTTTGCTGGGCGAAATATTTTCTGTGCGTTGGTTAGACGTGGTCTTACAGCAAATTACACCTGTGGCTTATCGATTGTTGTTCATGCAAGGGCTGAAAAGAATAAATTAACCTTACGATTAACTGTACATTTACGATTAAGTAGTGCGGAAACCCTTAATCCAGTTGTCGGCTAAACGAGACGGTATTGACTTTCCGTCATTGCAAAAATTTTCTAACTGCACCTGGTTCCATTTTAATAATAACGAGATAGCGTGTAAGCCTCCCTACCCCTGAAAATGCGCCGTTGCCGTCTGAGGCGTCAGTGTTGTCAGCGAAAACTCCTGCGTACGGCTTTGGCAGGCAATAGATGGTCGCTGGCGCAGATTAGTGGTCAGGTTATGTTCCGTCAAGAGGCCATACGAGATGACCTATTATGAAGTGGCTGCCAACCTTCAAGCAAGAATTCGACAAACTACCCCTGGGCTTTGCAAGCGCGCTCACAAGGCTTGTTTAAAGTGGGACTTCATATTGACATCTATCTCAGGTGGTATTTATGTAATAGGATCGCTTACGACTGTACGCAAATTAATAGATGTGGTGTAATAAAAGCCCAAAGTAAAATGTTTGCAATATACGAATAGCAAAGTACATGCTGGGGGAATGGGGATTTGTAAAGGTATACGGCAAATTGGACCCGTTTCCACTGACGAGTTATACTATTGAACACAGAGATTAAATGTCACCCCAATGTATGTGGAAGTTTGTAAGAATTAATCTTAATTGAATCCATGGTTTTAGAAAAAAAAAGTACGAAAGACACAAACTATGGTTCTAAATATAGAAATCCACGTTCTCATCAGAGAAACTGAACGCACATTTCTGTGCGAACCTAACCATGGTATCTGTGAGGCTGATTACCTAATTTATGCTAGGTCTATAAGAATGTCGGCATGCACAAAACTTTGCCTTTTAGCGACAGCTGTTACAGAAAGGTTACAAAGACTATAATTCATCCTTTCGAAGGACAAAAAAAACATAGTTTCGTTCTTATTAAAGTGACACAAAGGAATGAGAAGGAGGAAGTGGCTCCTGCCACCCATTCTTATTTTGAAGCGACCTTGACTGCAAAGGCAGCATCGACTGAGCTTATGAATCCAAGCTGTTAAAGCAAGGAAAGGAAGTTTTATGGCGATTATCTGCGAAAATAGCGATCTGAAGCAGCGTAGCCTGCTACTCCAGATGGCGGTCTTTTGACTGTAAAAACAAAAATGCAAGAGCGCCTTCAATGCATGCCAGGAAGGACACACACGCCGTCATTTGAGTTCGAGCGTCGTCCTTGTGTGCAAAGTTTTCTTCTTGAGAACGACTTGAGTTCCCTTTATTTGCTTATCTCAGAGATGGAGGAAGTGATGGCGGGATTTACGCTATGGTTTCATCTGATTTGCTATTCTTGTAAACTTATCTCCATAATGAAAAACGGGTGCGACCTCACTAGCACGAGTATTATCGCCCTTGCCCTTTCGGGAAAGCTTTGCTCAATCCCTTCTCTCTTTTTCAGAAGCCCACGCAATGTCAGCGTTGTGTGTGTAGCCCAAGCCTGACTTCACTGATAACGCCCCAAGCAGCATTGGCCGACTGCCGACCTATGGCCGTTCATCGGCGGCTGGTCGGCAGCCGACCTGTCGGCATTCGGGGCTCGGTCGAATGACGGCCCATGGTTGGCCATGTGCCAGGTAGGGCGGAAGTCGGCCATCAAGCAAGGCCCAAGCTCGAGCACCCGACTGAACAAAATACATTTCACGCATGGTCAGTTTACAGAGATCGTCGTGTCAGTGGCGTCACACGACGTTTAAATTAAACTTCATGCAGAGAACATACGAGCGGATAGTATCTGCTACACATCAGTAGGGATTACAGGCCCAATCGTTTCCGAGGAGTTTCCACCTGCAGTATAGAACTGTCACTTGTATAACGCTGCTAAGAATGCTTAAACTACATTTTTATCCTGAGCTTGTTAAACGTATTTCAGCATTTGTGGCGCTTCGGCTGACACAGCCACTCTGACGCTGACACAATTGGCGAAAAGTGGAAGGCCTCAGTATAACTGGATTAACTTTATGTTCTAAGGGAATTATGTTCAGAAATCGCTTCTAACATATATGCTTTACCATTTCACAGAGATATATTGCTCGTTTCAGAAATATTAAAAATGTTTCGTATTTTCATCCTTTCTTCAGCAACAAAATCAAATATGCTGCTTTCAACTTTTTTATTTCAGTCCTACATGGAGGCTCTTTTTTAGTACCTCGACATGCGGTATACTAAGACTCATTTCACATACGGAACACATCTTTGTTCCAACCTGATGAAACGGTTTGTTGGAAACAGGTACTGGTTAACGAACGTGTACATTCATTTATTTTGCTTTCCAATGTCCCCGCCGTGACTCGGGGGTATCTAGTTTCAGGCATTGTTTTCTGATAATATTAGCAAAGACACTTCAATTTGTAAAAGCGAGGGTAACAAAAAACATAACTAGTGTAACACGTGTAATCTTTTGTCGACTGCTTATATACAAAGTTACTGATGGGATCCTTAAATTATTTTCTCTACTTTCATAGGCCCAACGAACAGTGTGCCCAAGTTACCGCCGCCGATGACAGAGAATGATGCTCATTTTGTAGAATTTATAGTTTATGAAAGTCCAGTTTTCTCTCACACCTTTTACTGCGATGCAGCCTTGAGATTTTGTTTTGCTATTTTGCAAATCTTGATTAGTATGGTATTAGCAAATGCCGCGAGTCATTTCAATTTTTGCTCTTTTTGAATAGCCACCGGAATGCGTCCTTATCATTGTGACTGTAGAGCACGGAGCGATCATATATGCTGTTTGTTCATGCTCGCTGCAGTGAGACGCGGCTTTATCTTTTCTTTTGTCGCGGAACATGCACCGAGATGCATCTAGAAGGTTTCCAGCCACGCGCGCGCATTTCTACAATGTTCAAGTCATGCTAGAAACCGTTTGCGGACTTATCTAGATGCTTCTTCGCCGCCTTTAAATTGGCTGCTGACGATTGAAACCGGCATTCTTTGTTCGGCGACCGACGAGCACATTTGCTGATAACGCCGACGCAGAGTTGCTCAGTTCTTTTGCGGGCGCAAGTCAGCCACAAGAAAGAGTATATTTCAGTGCTGTTGCGCCTGTCTCGCCTTTTGGGCCTACGACCTTGTCACTACCACTTGACAATATGATGCGAAGCCAAATTGGGTTTTCAAGGCTTCTTGGTGCAGCTACCGAGCAAATAAATCTTGCATAGAAAAGCAATGTGCTGCCATTTTTAAAATAAATACGAGGGAGATCTACTGTAAGCTCCAGCTACGAACACACTAATAGCAATAATTTAAGCTAGTATTTCTGTCAAAGTGGTGACAGGATTCACTCAAACAGGCTGCTTGGTGGCAGTGTGACCTCGATAACTTCATTGCTAGTGTTCAAATTTAGTTGCAGATTTGAGCGGGGAGAAGGGCGGTTGACATGACAAACCGTCCAGCATTGGCGGTCTAGAATGCAGGCTGATTGGAAAGCACCGACTGCAATTAGCTATTACTGACTATTAAATAACTACATTCTCGCTGCTAAATGCAAATAGCTGCGTTCTTGAAGGACGGTAACTCGGAATAGGCGCAGTTATGTGTCGGGGCAGTAGGCACGGACTCTATGTGTTGACTCAACTCTTTCGTAAGTGGTTAGTTCCCGGCTAGTAACGACGTCCTTCCAGGGTATAGATGTCGACAAATAAGCGTCACAAAAGCGTCCTGTGCTTAGCTTGCTTGAGAATAATAATGTCAAGTGAAAGGCTGAGTGGAGAACATTTCCTTCGATATAATCGAAAATCATAACTGCTTCTTCTTACAAGATGAATATTTGTCAACATTTAATGAAGAAGCTTCAAAGCCAATTCAGAAAACAGTGTCATTTTGTCAACATTTTGAAGCTACAAAATTTAGGAAAGTCTTCATCTAACAATTTGATTTAAGCAGACCGAAGTCCGTGAACGGTGGTGCACAAGGATGTCTGGAGAAGGACATGAAGGACATTAGATACTGCTAACCGCCAGAAAGAGCATTTGGATTACGGTCAGGTGCCAAACCTGTCTAAGTGGAGGCATGCAAAGAAACCCAACTGTATGCAAGCGTTGTCCGTTTCACTACACCTTCGATGACGGCGGTGATTATCTTTCGAACAAAATGTTTGAAGGCATGCAATATAACGGCGCTTCGCAATGTCACGCGCACCGTGAACCAGCTTATATAACCCATGTCATTACCAGCCTAATCGTCATGATGGAAATTATTACCGCTGTTATCACCCGAGTTAAGGACACAACATTGACGAGTGCTCTTCCGTTCACTACCAATCACATTCATCCACCATGAGCAATATCCAGACTGAGCCAGCGAATCCTCCAAGCTCAACCTTCGATATGACCGTCCTTATTACGGGACTGAACTTTCTTCCCCTTTATATAATTCCTAATTATTTTTGTACAACACATATCAACTATTCTGGCTTTTACGTAACCAATCCGTATTCGCATCGCCCGTTTAAATTGAGGGGGAGGTCAAATTGCTACGATTTTTTTAAAGCGTGGGCTGCGTCTTGCAACTTTTAAGGGCGTTCTCCTGAGGAAACCAGTGAAACATCGAGGCAACAAATCCCTCATAACAATTCCAAATGTGCGATCATATGTTCTGCATACGCACCATGATAAGGCGCTAACTTCCCCTTCTTGCCTCTAGGCTAACATGTAAATGTGGCTAGGAACATTCCCCTAAAGAAGCGTCGAACCGAGCAAGGGAAAGGGCGGGATTTATTGTGCAATTTTCGGTTCGCACTAACCTTCTCGTGTTTTCGCGTATACGCGGTAGGCAAAACCGCGTATCTGCGGACGCTTGGTATGAACCGCTGAAACTGAATCTACTATGCTGTTGGTAGAGTTGGACGACACGCGTAGCATGATTGGCTGATCTGAAATAAATCAGATAACAGAAATAAACATTACGGCCTTGATCATAATTCAAACTCGCAGAAAAGGGTGCGGGTAACCTTCCCTGGCCACTGCATAAGACAACTAACCCGTAGCCGCAGCCTGGCACAGTAAAACTTAAACAGGTACTAGCAGCATACGTCGTCGCCTTCATGACCTTCTACACGTGTGCAGTTCAAGACTGCGCTGCCACTTGCACGTGAAAGCCAAAGTTTTAACTCGTGGCCGCATCCGCTTTGGCAGTCGGGCCGCAGTTGCTAACAACTTCTGGGATAGTGCTGGGTCATTTTTGGGAGTCGATGAAAGGATATGTAGGGAAGCCTGCCATCTCCGTTCCCAGCTTAGAGAGAGAGTGGAAACATCCATGGATGCCCATTGTTCTCTATTTAGGACGCTGGCCCAATTACTTTCATAGCGGCCGGAGGAAAGCCTATTGAAATTTTTTTTAAAACAAACTTGGGCGCCGCGCTCGATTCGAATTACCAACCGCATAAAAGGGCACTACTCAATGCCGTGCCTTGACAGCTCGACAACCGCACTATCTTATCTTACCGTAAGCGTGTATAGTGTGTAATTCCTTTATACGCATCAGTTTCCTTCAGTAGCTAGGTGCTGTGAAATAGCCGAAAACAAACTAGCTAGACTTTCCTACCCGTGGTTTAGATACGGAGTCTTCTACCATTTCACACATTTAGGCGGCAATGAAAATCAGTTAACATTAATTGAACACGTAAGACGGTAATCTTAGCTATGTAGAATTTGTTCTTTAACTCACCTTGCTCGTTTTAAATTTCGGAAAGCATGGATTGCAAAACAGCGGCAGGTTCCTAATACCCTCCGACAGCAGCTCTTCACTCCTTCAGACTGCGCATTGACAAGAAACCGTGGAGGATGGCGACGATAGGCTATGAATATCTTGTTAAGCTGACTATATCATCGTACTTCGCACCGATAGCCGCAATTTCGTTAACTTTGACCTTCACCAACCCTATGCGGGTGGTCTCGAGGAAAAATTATTGAATATGTCTTTCACTTAGAAGAAAATGTCTAAGCTGCGGCCCAAACGTTAGGAGCAACTATAGCACTTATTTTACTCCAGTGTCGTCCTCTATCTGGCTTTATTGCTACAATCGCAGCCGGCTTGGTTCGTTTACTCGCTTTCCGGAGGAGAATATGAGTGCTGAGAGCATGCGTGTAAGAAACTGTGGCTGTCAAGTCTCTGCTTAGAAATAAAATACGGTGCTAAACAGTGATTCGTAGCACCTATAACCGCCACACCTTAGTGAGCAAAAAACTATCATATTTTGCTTCGGTCGGAGGTTAAACTGGCTGTTGCTGCTGTTCAACGAGACCCTTAATACACTCAATAGGTCAATACTTCGGTTTGTCAAAGAAATTTGACAGTGCTTTGTAAATTATTTCAAACTGTCGGGGGAACTTCTGCGGCGAGAAAATATATCTTCTTAAATGGTAGAATGTGATGTAGAAATAGCTGACTGTTTACAGAAAACAGGCGGTACAATAAATACAGGATTTATAGAGATATAAGTCTGTTGAAACAATCCTCTCGTCGAAGAAAATAACGCTCAGCAGGATATTAAATGCAGTGTTCTGTTTGAGGTTCACGCATCTGTCGTAAACAACCGCAACGCATTCCAAAAGCTGTTACTGTCACCACCACTTCTGAAAACCACGATACGGCTCTCAGAACCTACCCGCATAACTGAAGAAGCGTTGCTGCCATATTCTTGTCTCCAATACCGGGAAACGCAGTTTAGGGACCTGTACACGGGTCGCTTTCCAGAAAACACAACTTAGGGAAGCCTGCGGCTGACAATCGGATTACGGCACTGCCTTCGCAAACAAGCTATGTACATAATGGGCTATGTTTGCGAAATGCAGATACCGACATCGAAATGGGCTTCAAGTGCCAAGCGGTTCTACCGGAAGTTCTGTTCCGAACAGCTAAGACAAATATTTGTTCAAGTGGCAAACGTCTCTTCCCAAGTCGACAGGCAGCAAGCTTCAGTCATCGTCCTGTTTTTTCTAGAGTGTGTGTGTGCGTGTGTGTGTGTGGAGGGGGGCGGGGGTTAAACAAATGCGTACTTAACATAAAAATACAGTTATGTATTTAAATAGTCCTTTGATATTGAGGCAGCAACTTGCGCTGCCTAACACGAAACACTGATGTGAAAAAGTTGGAAGGAATGTGCGCAATTTCAACTAAAAAAAAAAAAGAAATAAAATTCGATTTATTGAGCAAAGGTCGAATCCACACCCGATTTCTCTCCCTTCCGTACTTTTATTCTAGTCTTGGCCATGATATATTTTTTCACCATGGGAGCTGCATCATTAACAACGTGAAGTACCCAGGAATTCATGATTCAATAGAAACTAGTTCTTTCTATTACGCAACACATTCATTCAGTTCAATGTGTTCGACATGTTAAATTTCTTATGTTAACTCTATCACGCGAATATGACATTCACCACAGAGGCTTCAAATGCCTATATGTTACGTAATTTTATTCAGCTACGATAACGAAATAGATACCGACGCAGCTTCCATCAATAAATTAACACTAAATCAAGGAAACTGCCTCTGAGTGAATTGTACTGGCGGGTATAAGCTTGTCGAGGTTACAGAATTGAACACTTAGCTAATAAGACTTCAAATCACTGGGTGTGCCACGAGGCAGTCGTCGTACCCATTTGCTTTCACTACGTACGCGTTCGCGACATTTGTCGCCTTGGTAACAGGCCTGGGTCTGGTACCCGAGCCGTCTGTCGCTATGGTTCCCACTCAATCTCTTTACCGTCTGTGTCAAAGTGACCTTTCTCCTTTCATCCGCCAATAACTTCGGACTGTCTGGCACTGCTATCACCACTTGTCTCCGAGTGCATGAGTATTCCTCAAGTGCCTTCAATTCCAACAGGCTCGGCCACTACCACCGTGCGCTTGACAAGTGGGCTCAGTGGACGCGGCCCGAGGCCTTCGTCGAAGACAATCACTTCAGCTAAGCTTACTAGTAAGCAATATCACGTTTTCTCGTATCCATGACCTTTAAAATATTTTGCTCTGTCGCAGGTTACACTTTACTACCCTCCACCCCCCCCCCCCCCCCTTCTTTATTTTCTTACTCGAGTATCGAACAGCTTCGTTTACCTACTGTCACATGAAGTTATTTTTAAGAATAGGAGTCGCACAGCATGATGGCTGCAAGATCAATGTTCTCCAAACAAATATCCGAAATTCATGTTCCCTTTTTTTTTGTTGCTGCTGTTTTGAAACTTTACTGGTATTATGCGCACTCAGATGACGAAGAGCAGCAGAGCGTCAGTATGAACACTTGCAGACCAATCACAACTGGAATACCTACCAAAACTTGATTTCTCTCTCTGCATCGTTTGAAATGTGGAAGCTCAGAAGGAAAAAAAACAAGAATATATTGCGCAAGCAGGAAATGTAGCCTTGGTAACGAAACAACAGGGGACACATTGATTGCGAGGTTGGTTCTCGGAATATAGAAGTTGATAGTCGTGACTTCAGGCTTGTCCTCAATACTAGCGTCTCATATACTAACTAGTGTCTTAAGCGAAAAACAAATCCGAGTCTTAGCGCAGCGTTTGAAGATCCATATTGCTGCCAAAGTTTATTCTAGCCTGTGCTTCGTCCACACGTGGCAAGTATCGACGAGTAATTGACGAGTACGCAGCTTATCTCATTCATAAGGCACAGAGAAAGCAAAAGGGCTAGGGTCACACGGTATAACAATGGACTTGAGGGATGTGCTGTGGGGTTTTCGTGACGGAAATTATTGAAAAACGTTTGTCGACAGAAGAAATTAATGAACAGTTAGCCGTTCACGAAATACCGCCAGTCTGAGGAAGTACTTTTTCTAGAAATTGAATGCATTTTTCGTTGGATACATCTATCTCGGTTATTTTGTTTTTCGAGGAACAGCGTGGAGTGAGATGGGGGGATATGTTATGGGGTGAGCAAGGACTAAAAAAATTAAAACGAAACAGAGGCAAGCCTTAGTGTTATGACTGCAAATGCTATATATTTATGTTTTCTCATATCAATACAGTGCGCAGGTTCGGATTGAAATGCCAGAACTTGCTAAAGCTTCGAACGACCTTACATGTGAAAGATGACTTGGAAGGGAGCTTCTAGATTACGGCGTGTCTCGTAATGTCCCTCTTCAAGATGGGGGCGTGTTTCTATTTTTTAACTGCTTCATGCTACAGCCACGCCTTAGGGTTTTAAGGACCGGGCCTCGGTATTAGCGAAAATAATTTTCGCACAAAGCGTGTGGATGCCTATAAGTAACCGGTAAGGAGCTGTGTTCAGATATCACAAAAGTAAGAAGATCTCCTTGCGTCACGCCTGCAGAAAAAGGGACATGTAAATAACATGTACGTGACCTGCGACTTTAGAGGGCGGTGTCTTGTTTGGACGAAGGGTTACATATATCGTGTCGAACGGCGAAGCAAAATGATCACTGATTTTTCTGGAGAGCTATTTTAGCCCTGACAAATAGACGGCTTTAGCCTTTGTTAAAAAGGAATACTTGAAAAACAGCGAATGCTTCAAACATACGCCGTTTTTAGCATATCAGAACTGTTTTGTTAAGGAAAAAAAGCGAACGTTAAAGAAATTACGAAGTGATTACCAAATATTCTGCCAAAGTCTGGGCAAGCTAAGAAGTTCTAATACCACCTTCATATATGCTACTGTACAATGAAGAGGTTAGGCTTAGTGCTGCGCAAACACACAAAATCAACTAGTAAACTGTGACGTGATGCCCAAGAACTAGTAATGGGTCTAATGTGGTTCTTTTTGTTTTTTTATGGCGAAATTATTTAAGTGCTCATACTTGTGGTGACCATCCGTCTGTTCAATGAACGAATGCGTCAATGGCGGCTCCAGGCTTCTCCTGGGACTTAGGCGACAGGTGCAGAACGAAAGCGTTGGCAACAGCTCATTGCATCGCCTGGGACAGCGACTAACTGGCAGTAATTGGCAGTCGAAGTGGCATAGTGCACCTTAGGCTGGCAAAGTACCTCCTTAATGTTTTCTTGTGTTGTCTCATCTCGTGGCTATCGCAACTTTGAATGCCAAATCACCCATCTGTTGCCGCTTGGGCTCCTTTTTAAGGCCGCGTGCAGGTCTTATATGCAAATTTCGAAAATTTACAGGACTGCGCCTAGTCCTGCTAAATGGCGAAAGCCACAACAGAGTATTGTTTTATTATTTGAATCGTAATTTCCATGCCTGATATCATCTATAATTATCACTACTATTGTCATTATGTTAATCACGTAAGTGCACCATATTTATTTTCCCTAACACCATCATTATCATTATGACTAACTGCATCATTATCATTGCAATCGCTACTATCATCCTAATGCTAGAGAAGGAGAATTGCGGTCTGTTAATGACGAATCTGGTGTAAAGTAGGGGCTTGCGCTCTGGGCTGGGAATCGACATCGCAGGGAGAGTGGCTCGATTTTCGTTGTTTAAAGATAATTTCGTGTATGTGCCAGTGCAAAGGACATTTTCTGGTCAAGTTCTGTCGACGCTTTCTATTCACGCCACGCACAAAAGGAAGGGGCAAGAAAGATTTTCGCCTTAAATTCTCCTCTTACAGCTCTGCTCACAGCTATGTCTGCAAAGCTGTCCGAGTATTGCTTGTGGTGAACCAGCTTCTGTGCTCCCGTTGAGAACGAAGTGAGTATGGCACACCCCCGCAAACAAAGAAAAAAGCGCCAAGTGACTGGTACAAACGAACTCGGGTACACAATGATGTAGCCAGACCAAACATCCCAATAATTGTTCGCTTTTGGGTGCAGGCGGCGAGGGCTGTGTCTACGAAGGTGATGTTACCGATCTGCTGTAAATCCCATCAAGAAAAGGAACTACCTTCCGCCAGGTGGAAGTTATAGCGTAAGCCCGATATAACTTGACCTGATATAACGAAAGTCTCGATTTAAAGAGTATATCCCGATTCCCCCTCAGACATCCATGTGGTCAAATGCTCTAACTAGAAATAACGAAATAAATTTCGCTGTCTGCCCATATTTTTGAGCCGAAAAATGAAGGTAATAATATTTATTTTTGTTCTATTTGGTTCAAAACGCCTTAAACCGCATTGGTTGCGAGCCAAAGGGTATATCGGGCAGAAACTTCGTCCTGTTTATGTCAAACTGCGCGGCGCAACATAGGAGCTATATTGATTCGAATTCATGAGATTTCGCCTGCGGTGAAAGCTTGCTCATCGACTCAGTGTAGGCACCGGTGCCGCATGCCGGCAACTGGTTAAGTGTTGGATACTCTTGATCCGCTGCGACAGTTTGCCGGAACACACGAGGTAGGAACACACAAAAATACGTGGAGTTGTTGCTGGCAAATAAATTTGTAGTCCCCGGGGACCCTTCTTAGCAAGGTAACAATTTCGTTGCTTCTTTTCATACGCGCTATTGGTGTCGGTCGTTTACGTGGGCCGCAGTTTTATTATAGCAGCGTAGCATAGTGGAAAATGTGGTATTTCATTTCTAAATAACGTAAGAGTGAAACCTATCTGGTCCGTTTAGGTTGTGCTGTTACGCCCTTTTAAAGGCAATTTAATTTTTGGTGCATATAGGCTTTGCAAATATGATGTCGCGGTACTTTCGCGATGCCGCTACATCATATATTAATCGGCTGCATCAAATTATGTGACCGAGAAATACCTTCCTCGATTTAACAAAGTTTCCGATTTAACGAACTTATTCGCGACTCCCGTCAACTTCGTTCAATCGAATTTTAACTTTAAATTAAACTATAGTAGTCCGACATGCAAGAGGGGGTGATGTTCAACATAATGACCCGACTCGGTATGGAATTACTTGTTAACGATTGTTGCCATGACCGAGCGAAACATTTATACATGCCGATAAAAAAAAAAGTGAATGACCAGAGAAAGTTAAGTGAAAGATTTTATTTCCGACCAACCATATCCAAGCTGCCACATTAGCTGCTCTGGGCTATTAAACCAGAGCCTAGCAGGCTGCAGTGGCAACCTTGGGTAGAGCCAAGACATGTCCTGGTCACCAAAATACAGTTTACAGCATGTATCCCCTCACCAAACGCCAATGAAGGCTTCAGACACTCGCTTACAGTAACTAGTTCACTCTTTCACGCCCTGTAGCTTAACACAGATTATAAAGTTAGCGCTGTAAACTCCACAGGAAGATGATGGATGTACGTTACCGGCATATTTTTCGTCGCGGGTTTTCTAACTCTTCTTCAGCGTCTAGCAGACTTCGCTAGATATGAATATTGATGCGAGCACTCCAGGGACTCTCTGGTCGCCAAAGTGCGCCTGAGGCCAGACACTGATGGATGACGCCGTTACTCAGCGAGCGCATACAGTGCGTTACGTATTTCATTCAACGGCTGAAATGTGCTCAGGCAAATGGACGCCAGCCCCATTTCGATTTGGCGTATCCCGTTTTCCCTTCCGCTTTCAACAAGAACTCTTCATATCTTCTTACTACTCTAGCAGCTTTCCAAAGCGCCGCTGTGTGCTTAGACCCCAGCAATGAAAGTGATATTTTTCTTTAATTAACAATGTCATCTGTTATATATTAACTTAATGAGGTCAACACTGAATTTTATTCCAGCTTACCCATGGCCGTTGAATAAAATTTCTCTTTTCCGTTCATTTCGAAAATATAATGAAAATCTGGAGTTAATTGTTTTTGCGTGCGTGTGTGCGTGCGTGTGTGTGTAGTATTCTTGAACGTACGAGTTCAGGTTAGCGAATTCGTGTTTAACGTGAACAAGCTTTCTGGCGTAAAGACTGTACCTCACCACCCCCCCCCCCCCCCAAGGTATACTGCGCACACAAAAAACAAGCACGAGAAAGGTACACAACAAGCGCAGACTCGCAAAACAAGCGCAACCATGCACTCTTTTAAAATAAAGACTGTACATTGAGAAAGTGCATAATAGGAGTCGTTGATATGCGCAGCGTTGTGAGGCTTATGACGCAAAATTCTGTGGATGACGTTCAATTCACATGACGACGCCTACCCCGTTGCACTGCAAGCCAGAACATGCTAGATTTTAAACTTTTGAAAAGAGCTGTGCTACTGGGATGCTCTAGCCTCGCGATAGTGTGTGAGAGAGAGAGAGACAATTTTATTTGTCAGTGATTTAATTAGGTGGTTTTGGTCTTGGGTCTAAGCTTCTCCAGGTGGACGGCAGTTTAAGTCGGTCAGGGACCTCTCGCGCTCTTGCAGAGGCCCGGGACTGGACGTGCGGGTCCCGGCTGGAGAGAAGAGCTTCCCATTGTTCCAGTGAGGAAGATGATACATAAATATATATATATATATATATATATATATATATATATATATATATATATATATATATATATATATATATATATATATATATATATATATCATATATATACTAGACCTGCCGGAAGTGGATCTTTCACGCAGTCCCAGATTATATGGGAAAGTTTTTTTATAGGGTCAACTGCAAAGCGTTCACGAGGAATGTGATCAAAGTACCTTCTACGCAATTTAGAAGTTATGAAAGCAATAGTATATCATCAGCCTGACCATACCCACTGCAGGGCGAATAATAACAGTGGATAATAAATGTCATTTTATTTTACGACTTCGTCTCAACAAAGGCTTTATAACAAGCCAGTCCTGCAGAGGAGGCTATGAGAAAACTGTGAGATGTCAATAAATAGCTACATGTTTTCTCATAATTAATTAGCGCAAAATGTCATATCGCGTATACAAATATAATTCAGCCTGTGAGAAATAAATGAGATCATGTAGCATTTCATTGCTATTGGTTTGAGAGAAGACTGTATGAGGTTATTGGAAAATATAGTTGCTTTCCCCTAGAGAGTAAACATAAATTATCATTGATCTATGTTAGAAAGAGTGAGACCCACGAAGCTATGAAGATGTGTCTTGTTGAGCCTGGCAACAGGTTGGCCCATGCACAACTGTAAAGATAAATACATAACTAGAAGAAACGGTAATTTATTTTGCGACAAACTTAAGTGAAGAGCATGGCAATTTTACATTCACAAAGAGGAAGGGTGGGCAGGGTAACTCATGATCGTGGGCCCCCCCTGGCGTGCACTAGATGATTAAGCAAGACTAAGAAACAGTGATATACTTCTACTGCTGTGGTCGGGCGGAGGGGGGGAGGTCGGAGTTAGTTCAGAGCTTACGCCAAGGCGCCAACGCGATGCATACAGACACCCAATCGAGCAATAGTTTTCGAACAGTTTTTTTTTTGTTCATCATGTTCGTTCGGCGAACAAAAACGTTTGAAATAAATTCTACTGCCTCATAAAATCACACGTCCTGAATGCAGTCTCAGTAATTTAACACAAAGTCAAAATATCTGGGCAATAAACTTTTAAAATATATTGAGCGCCTGTTCCTAGCAGGTGTGATTCCCCGTGTAGCAATAAAAACTACAAAACATTTCTAACGGGTGGCGTTCTAGAAACGGCATCATAAATCTGGACATATGGGCCTCCAACTCAGTAGTATACAACCCCTCCCACCCCGCATACCTTCAGTTTTACCAAGAAGAGATTGAAGGCAAGATGTAAAATGCAGTTCAACATATCAGAGAAAGAGGCTTTCCATCATTTTAATAAAATATTGATTTTTATATGCTCTCCAGTGAAACGGTAGATCACCTACTCTGTTTCGTCAGCTATTTGCATAATCGTTGAAACCGTGATAGCATACATAGGCCAATTAATGCAAAGTTGGTTTGGTTGGTTTGTGGGGTTTAACGTCCCAAAGCAACTCAGGCTATGAGAGACGCCGTAGTGGAGGACTCCGGAAATTTCGACCACCTGGGGTTCTTTAACGTGCACTGACATCGCACAGCACACGGGCGCCTTGCTTTTCGCCTCCATAGAAAAGCGGCCGCCGAGGCCGGGATTCGATCCCGCATCCTTGGGAACAGTAGTCGAGCGCCGTAACCACTGCGCCACCCCGGCGGGGTAATTAATGCAAAGTGTTACAGAAGTTATGTCTGATAGATGTTTTGTAAAATATATACTGTTCACCCGAAACTTGGGAAATGTGTCGTAATAATGCGCTTTGATGAACTTTATTTATGGTTCATCTATTTATGGTTAGCTTAAGCAGGTACACTTCAAAGCGCTTCCCAAATATCCGCACGTTGAGTTGGCCAGGTGACTACTAGTAAAAAAAAATGTAACCAACATACGTTGAAAAATCTGCGCTATATACAAATAAGCATAAAGCGTAATCGTATTTTATATAACGGGTGTACCAGCTCAGATATCAAAGGACAGTGCTGTTTAAAACTTCTGTTGCTATCATTATGGTTATAATCGATTTTGAGTGGTGATGAATTGAAAAACTAGTATTTGTCGCAAATTTAAGTTACAAAGCTCTCGTAGGAAATAAAAAGCAAAAGTTTTATTTTACTTGATTAAATTTTATTACTCTGTGCCCTTTTACAAGCTTTGCTGAAAGAATACAAAAATTTGACAATAACAGTTTTCTAACCCAATAAACAACAAAAACGTCGTTCCAAGTTTCCTTCAAAAGGTACAGCACGCCTAGACGTCCAGACTTGCCAAAAGGGTTGGAATACTCGCCGCAATGCAGCACGGCTAGACTAATAGACGCAACTCCTAATCGTATGCTAGCAGTTAGGATTACCTAAGCCTCATGCAGCACTTCGTGAAGGGCATCATAACTGATAGCGATGGATGGATAACACAATGTTCGCTACAGATAATTATCTTCTGCGCATGCGGCCTTTGTCAGCGACCATCTCAAATATTCATCGAAAAATATCTGCGAGTGGCAGAACTTCCTCACTGCAAAAGAAGTGGGATTAATACTTTTGAGACGCAATGCTTAAAATCGTTGGTGATGTTTCTTGGCAAATCTTTGAATGTTACATTCGCGCTAGAGATCCTGGCGTTGTTCTTAGATGTATTGCATCGTTGAAATATGTATTTTGCGCCCACAAAACAAATCAAATCAAAATCGTATTCGTTCTCTCATGAAGAAAAGGGGGTGACGGGTAAAAGCAGCTTAGGTGCGGCTTGACAAAGCCCAGCCCCCTCTATGTGCAGTTGGCCAGCAGTTCTGGTATAATACATAAAACATCAGATTGGGTTAAATTTGTGCGCTACACTTCATATACAGATACCATCATCATGTAGGCGCACTAAACCTTAACTCAAGACGATTCATTAACACAAGACAAGACTGGTACGTGCGCATGTACCAGTCTTGTCTTGTGTTAGAGAATCGTATTGAGTTAAAGTTCAGCGCGCCTACCTGATGATGGAAAACCAACTATCCGCCATTACAGCATTGTTTACAGACACTAACCTATTACAAAACAGAAACACTGCGCCTGAAAACAATGATTTCAAAATACATTGAAATGATAGTCATTACATGGCACACTGTATTCTAAGCATATTAAGAATAAAACAAAACACATTCAGTTTGAAATCATACTCAGCTTCAAAATATCCTAAATATTCAGCATTAATTTTAGAAAATGTGAAAGCATGGCATAATGGTGGCGTGAAAAATAAATCGCAAGTAAAAAAGGGCAATACGCAAGAAATCGCGAGATGCTGCTTATAAGGAAATATGCATGAACCAATCGTACTGGCATCTGTTCCGGGCTTATATTGATAAGCGACAGGGTATTTTGAAGAACGGCCGCATGGTAAGAGAAGGACAGGCGGGCGTTCATAATCTGTACGGCAAAGGGGTAACAGGTACACGTAATTTTAACGTGTATTGCAGATATAATTGCGCCTGTGAAGATTTATTAATTTGAGAACGCTGTGATGACGTGCCAAAACTGGCTAGCGACATGTACAGTCTTTGTCAAAAATATACAGCCCAAGAGGTTTCCTTCTAAGCCATGTAACGACGTTCCTGGAAGCAATACTGGAATGTATGAGTAAGCTAGTGAAGAACGAGGATGAACTTTCTCATCTACGAGGTTTCGAACGCTGCAGATGCTCAACGAGCTCTGTTACGGTGCTTAGAAGCAAAACCCTTGGGCTGTATATTTTTGACAAAGGCTGTACGTACATGCTAGTAGGAAAGGGTAAATGAGTTCAATGGCGATTAGTTTATTCTGAAAAAAATAACAAGATGTATGGCCACGACAAGAAATATTTGAAATGGCACGCAAGGCGCGCTTCTGACAGATTTTTGATTTCTCTATTTTTCTTTTGGTGTGGGCGGCCAGACTAAATGACAGTAATTATCCGTCGACAAAAATAGTGCGTTATAAATTAGACGTTAAACAGCTAGTGGTAGGAAGTGGCGTTGTCCGTTCGGTAGCTGCAAACCTTATTACGTTTGTTGCACAGTTCCTCCACGTGCTTGTTCTACTTAAGAGTTTCCAAAAATTTTATACCAAGGGTCTAAATTTTATTAACGATGCTTACCTCCTCGCAGTCTAAAATTACTTTATCTCTAAAGTTCACATTTGCGTTCCTGGTACGGAAACGAATGGCTTGAGTTTTTTTAGCATTCAACCTCAGATAATTTTTTCAGACCAAT
Source organism: Amblyomma maculatum (assembly GCF_055883805.1). Lineage (NCBI taxonomy): Eukaryota > Metazoa > Arthropoda > Arachnida > Ixodida > Ixodidae > Amblyomma > Amblyomma maculatum. Next base: position 125,685,567 of record NC_139348.1, on the reverse strand, counting down.
TTCACACTAATTACAAAGAGTGATTTGTGGCACACATTAGGTCATCAGTATTTGCTCCCCTGAAAAACATTGCAGTATCGCCTACATAGCCGACCATTGAAATTGTGTTGAGCAGAGAAAGGGTGTCGTTAATATAAATAACAAATACCAAAGATCCTAAAACACTTCCTTACAGTGCGCCAGAAGTAATTTTTATTATTTTTGAATTATGGTTTTTATGGCTTACATAATGGCACCTGTGATGAAGATATGACGAAAGATTTGCACTGCCTTGTAGGCCTTATTGATCTAGCTTAGACAATATTATTTCATGATGAACACAACCAAATTCTTTTGCAAAATCGAGGTATAGACCTAGTACAAGTTTAGTACAAGTTCTTTATGTTAAAAGCATCAATGATAAGTTCCTTTTCCGTTAAGAGTGCTAATTCCGTGAATTTTCCTTTCCGTAAACGATATTGATGTGGCGAGATGAGGGAGAATTTGTTTAGGAAATTGTGTAGGCGCGTCTGTATTATTTTTCTAAACCCTTTGAAATTATTGGCAGTATGGAGATGAGGCTAAAGTTATTTGTGTTATTTTTATCTCCTACAACTTTTGCAATCTGCATGTTTTTTGACAAACAGCTCTGCTCTAAAGCTAAGCTGTATATGTTCTTCAATATAGAGACAATCAGATCTAGGACATATTTAACTGGAGCAATTTGCCTGTCATTTGCATCCTGGGCTTTAGAATGTTTCATTGTATGGAAAGCCATAATGACCTCTGTCCCAGTTGTTTTGTCCCAGAATTACTAACTGCACTTGGCCCAGGAAGTTGCACAGAACCTATTGCTGACAGACTGCTAGAGATACCGACACCAATAAAATGGTCGTTAGCCATATCACATAGCTCCTTGTTAGCCACACCAGTGCTACCCAAATTCAAGCTCGTGAGTTCTGTTTAGTTTTTTTCTTCTCAGAAGACTGGTTAGACGTTTTCATTAGAAATCAGTGTTTTTAACTGCGTCATTGAACTGCATCATTAGGTACAGGTGTTTAGCATTCCTGAGTTCAGTTTTTATATGGTTCCTGAACGATTCAAACGTTTTAAAATAAGACACGCCCCTTGATTTCACGAACTTCTAGTACAGTCTATTTGTACATTTATTTGAGCTAGAAGGTAGCCTGTGATCCATGCATTTCGTGTGTTTTTGTTGCTTGTGCGCAACGTGTAAGGAAAAATCTTTTGAGCACTGCAAGTTCTGAGAGCAAAGCGTCATACATGGAATTACCATCAGTTTTTTGAAGCACTAGATCCCAATTGTGGGCTTGAATATCCGCACGGAAACTATTTAAAGAATCATTAGTGACATTCTTCTCACCCATCCTCCCCCTCTACGCACCTTGACCTACTTTCTTCTCATCCACGTTCCCCCTCCTCAGCTTTTCTTCTTCGGAAGCAAAAGCATATTTACACCCCTGCCAATGATGCTCGCTTGGCCCAGACGAAGACACGTCCACTTGTCGAAACGTTGGCTCGACCTGCCAACTGAGGCGTACCCCATTTACCCTTGTTCAGTGCTCCTTCATACTGTATTGCAGGCTTATTAGCATTAGTGACAAAGATACCAAATAATGTTTCAGAAGATGATATTAAGCGTGTAGGCTTTTTTATGGGGTTTACAAAGCCATATAAATCAAAAGTTGAAAGCAGATCAGTTTGATAATGTGAGCAAGCATGCACGTCAATGTTGACATCCCAAGCAAGATATTGGGAATATTTGTTTGAAGACACAAAGTCTAAAAGCTGCTAAAGAAATGTCAGAAACAAGGCGACATTTGCTTGCCATGGGTGCTAGACTACGGTAAAAAATCTACGGGTATCTGGAACTGTCAATATCTCGTAGTTATCATTGGACGCTGAAACTTCATCCACATACAGGTTAAAAAAATGTTTTAAAAGGAGCAGCAGACCCCCACCCATTTCTCGCCTGTGTACCAGGGTTCAGATACCATAATCGCATCAAACTTGTTATCTAACGAATCGAGAAGAAGTTCCAAGTCACCATGCTCATTTTTCAGGGAACGGGAATTTATGCGCAGAAAAAACCAGTGTGCCTTCAAGTTTCAGGATTTTAAGGCAGTCATGCTTTACCGGCATGAAAGTTCCCATTTTTGCGGACCGTGTACTCACAGTCTAAATAGATACGACTAAGGTGTCCTAGCGCAGCTCGTCATGTGACACAGGGACGCGATACGAAGCACTGTCGAGCCATCTTCCTTGCGGGCGAAAGTCTTTCCATCTTTCCACCATGCATATATCCTTCCATCCAATCTGCCTTTTCGTTTTGATTGTGGCACCGAGCAGCTGCTTGCTGTGGAGGGTGAGATGCTCATTTGTGAAAATTTAACAGAATTTTTCGCATGCAGACGTAGCAGTTGTAACCCGGTTTTTCTTTTCCTTTGCTAGTACCCTGTTCCTTTTGTCCCGACGGGTAAAACGAACAGCAATGTTTGCTTCGCTTGAGTAGAACCTGGACACTCTGTGACATATGTCAATGTCGTCTGTTGACATGGGTACTCTTACCACCTCGGCTAGCTTAACAACAACGTCGCTAGGTTGAAGCTCAGATGGCGATCCCTGTGAATTGTTCGAATGTGAATACTGCTCCAGCTAGTCTACACGCTCAGCTAGCTAGCGGTTCTCCTCTTTGAGTGCTTGGTTACTTTCTTTCAAGGTTTTGATTTCTTCTAGTAGCCGCTTCACTTCTTTCTTCGTTACATTAATTTCGTTGCAGGTGTCACTACAGAACTTACTGCTAGCATGCAATGCTTGAAATGGATCCAGAACTTCTTTTCGGAAATCATCAAGTTCAGTTATCAAGTTGCTACTTCCAACAGGTTTTTATCATTGTCCTCTTTCGCCTTAGCACTTCGTGCGCTGCGACCAGTCATTTTCGACACAATTCTTTAGACTAGCATGCAAAAAAAAACACATTCAACGACAGACCATTAGCCTCTTGGCACCTGTGCGAAAACTACAGACTCGCCCTCAGAGAGCGGTTAATTAAATGTTTCTGCTTACCTAGAAAAGTGCAGGAAGGTTCCTTGATTGTCAAAAAAGGAGCAATGCTGCTGAATGGAGCTTTGTCCGTCGTCTTCCGGCTATTCAACTTAATCCAGGTAGCGGGCCAACAGTCAGTGCAGGCGCAGAGCCCCGATAGGTCCGTGAACCCTCGAGTCGGTGAATCAGGTGTAATGCACTTGTTGGCTTCCGACGATGAACGGCTTTTCTAGGGCACTTAAGTCGATGAAGGCCAGGATTCCTTGGCTGCAAAAGTGCAGGAACGTTACTTGATTGTCGAAATAGGCGCGCTGCTGCCGAAAAGAGCATAGCGGGCATTTGGATACTGAAGCCATGTTCTCTACGCGATACACACTCCTTCACATTTTACCGTTATCACTGCACTTCACAGTAACGCGCAACATTAATGAAACTTCCATAGCAGTTTTTAAAATTTATTGCATGTCTAACGTTGTCTGGCCTTGTTCTTGGGAAAGCGCTATTCACTTTCTTAGAACTTGACTCATGCACACGGTGGCAACAAAAATAATAAAATAACAGGTTTCCACGTAACATTACAATCGATTGCCACAGTAGAAGATTTGAACTGCAGATATACGATGGAGGGAACATACCTGTGCCATTTAGGAGCCCGGAAACTAAATATCATCGAAAAAAGCAAGCACACCACTCGTGCAGGGCGTCCTTTGGTGGTGCGATAGGAGAAGTGCGCAGGAAATAAATTTGGTACGTGAAACGGGCGTCTAATACCCTTGTTGGACGAGTAGAGTTGACAGCGGTTACGGTAGCCGCGGTTTCGCGAAACAGTGGTTAGCGCATGTTACACGGCGGACAGAGCCGTGGTCACGCCCCTAACCGCTGTTATCGTGAACCGAACTTGGCGACATTGGTTTGCACCGTTAACTGAGAAACTGGCATCGTCCATGGACCGAGGCAGCGCGTCGGCAGCGTCCGCGCCCGTGTTATAAACTTTTCTAAGCAATGAACTGACGACACAAAAAATACTTTTCACCGAAATCATGTTTTATCCAAATATCTTCTAAAGAACGCACATATCTGCGTACGGCATTTCGTTCCGCCGAATTGTTTTGTCAGTTCGTTTGTTTCCACACAAGGCGACGTTAGCTTCCATAACCGAGTGATGGTCCCTATAAACGAGGACTCTGGAGTGCTGTGTAACAATGACGAACAGCGATTTGAGATAACTACAGTTAAGTTTCGTAACCGCGGTTAACTCTGTCCATGTAACAAGGGAATAAAGAGAGCGATAATATGAGAAGGACACTTAAGCTTCGCTTGAATGGTGACTAACAGATTATGATTAGCAGCTTAGCGGTATCGCTCAAGAGGAAAGTATACAACAGTTGCATCTTACCTGTACTCACCTATGGGGCTGAAACGTAGAGGCTAACCAAGAGAGTTCTACTTAAGTTGAGGACAACCCAAAGGGTTATGGAACGAAAAATGATAGGGGTAACATTAAGAGATAGGAAGCGTGCAGAGCGGGCCAGAGAAATAACTCCAGTTACCGACATTGTAGTGGAAATTAAGACGAAGAAATGGGCATGGGCAGGACATGTAGTGCGAAGAGAAGATAACCGATGGTAGCTTAGGGTAACAAACTGGATTCCAAGGGAAGGAAAACGTAGCAGGGAGCGGGCGGATGAGATTAAGAAGTTCGTAGGGGTCAAGTGGGTGCAGCTAGCACAGAACCGGGTTAAGTGGAGAATTATGGGAGAGGCCTTCGCCCTGCAGTGGGTATAGTCAGGCTGATGACGGTGATGGTGATGATGAATAGTGACTTGAAAGCGTGCGCGGTCATTGCTACATTTGTTGTTACGCGGAGACTACAATGATTGCACCCCATTCTTTTTCAATCATTAAGCGATGTTGATGTTTCCGCTCGGCATCTTTGGCTTTAATTGCCAACTCAGCTTCAAACCTGCGTTAGGATCGCTGGCAGTTTGATGACGTTCCACCTTGGCGTCCTCCGCCCACTTACGAAGCTTCGACTCCGTTTGTAACGCTCGTACGTCGGTACCATGCCTTTCCTACAAACGTTGTCTCATACAGAGTTCTCTTCTCTTTTTCAGCATTCGCGACTTCACCCTGGTTATCCAGAAGCACCAATATGACAAGACACATCTCCAAACGAAGTCTGCGAGCAATTACACGCGTCTGCTGCAATGTCAGACAACTATGTCGCACTACTGCCAGCCACAGATCACCGCACGCGTTTATATTCAACAACACGCAGATGATATTTGTATGCACCACGCTGGTTTCACTCAGTAGCCACCAAGCACATTTAACTATTCTACCAATTACTCTATCAACACCACTGATCGGCAAACCGACACTAAGTATATCATTTACACTTATTAGCTGCTATATATCAATCAATCAATCAATCAATCAATCAATCAATCAATCAATCAATCAATCAATCAATCAATCAATGAGTTTATTTTCGCATACAATGTACAGCGAAAAAGGCTGACAGGAGAAAAAGCTGCTTTTATTGCCACTTGACTGAGCTCCAGTCACCCAGCAGCATTGATAACGATGCACTAGTTAAGTTTATACATAATTTGACTACATTAATTATACATAATACATTTATACATGTTATATATCATGTTTTCAGCACATCTTTCGCCTAGACCCTGATGCGCAGTATTTTTTGTTGTGTTTTTTTCTGGCGTATAATGTCCCAAAACGGCTCAGGCTATTAGAGACGCCGTAATGGAAGGCTCCGAAAATTTTGACCACCTTGAGTTATTTGACGTGCACTGACATCGCACAGCATAAGGGCGCCTCGCTGGTCGCCTCCATGGTAAAGAGGTCGCCGCGGTCGGGATTCGATCCCGCATCCTTGGACGCAGCAGCCTAGCGCTATATCCACTGTACCACCAAGGCGGAGCTGACACGCAATACGATGATGATGCCCTAGAACGTGGGTACGCCATTGACCTTGGAGAAAACTTATCAGGTCGGTAGCCCTCGTGGCTACCGCATCGCATATTGCCCCATGCAAAGTTTTTGTCGGAAGAAATCTGAATGGCAATTCCAGTGTGTGTGTTTTTTCTCACTATTTTGAGTTATGCATTACATTAAATTCCTCGATGTGTCCTGACTCCGACGCAAAAAAAAAAAAAAAGTTTTTCAAAATTCGAAATGGAACGATTTTTAAAATTAAAGAAGAGAAAATCGAAACCGAAAAGGGTTTCATGACCAGAAACGACTTTCCACTTGAAGGAATGGTGACGTCATGTAAGGTATTCAAAAACCCTTTGCGCGAACGTCCAATGGTGAAAATGAAGACTGGAAATCATGACGCTGTGCATAAGATGACTGACGCAGCCTACTACATGCCTCAAAATTTTATGATCACGCGGAAAGCGGCGCAGTAATGCGGATATAACATTTTTGACGCTACAAACGCAGTGCTGGCCGCGCCAACCGTTCGATCTGAAAACACGAAAACTGCACGTTTAAAAGCGAGCTGCGCGCGAAGGAAATTACAGCACAGCGCCCACATTTCGTAGAATGCGTCAGAGGGGAGAGGAGAACCTACAGTAAAACTTTTACCAGAATATGCGAATGTCGAGAAACCTCCGCAGTTACCAGTTGACCCCTCCTTGAACGCTCCAGTAAACCCGGTGTACAGCGACGGCTTTTCGGTGATGAGGGCGCAGTACGCTAAGCGTAAAACCTGACCGCTCGCTGGTGGGAAAGGATGAAGCACCTTCTCCCTAGATGTGCTATGCATGTTCGGGCACGGACATGTTCTCTTTGGTAAAAGTAACCAGCCAGCTCAGTTTACTTATCAGCCCAACAGTAGAGTGTTTAGGACGCCCTTAGAGTTCAAAATTCCTTGTATGAGAAGGAACCTCCTTACCACAAGCGGTTAAAATCTCTTTCACCAGGGGTAAGTTTTCATAAATTGGATGTACAAGGCTCAGAGCCTTGCGCCCTGGTTTCTTTTGCGAAAACATTGCATTATTAATTCATTGTTCTAGCTTTCGGTTCAGTGAAATTCACTACAAATCAATATCAGAGACAAATTATTTCTTGAAGCGAAATATTCAACAGTTCCGGAAGTGTTATAGAGGAGGTTGAAAGAAGCGTAAAGCAATGCGGTGCAGAGCGTATTCGTTTTGTTTCATGTTTTGGCCAACAGTGCGGCGCCGCCGGAACAAGCACATTGCCGCCTTCTGCAGGCAACCTTTAACCTTTAACCCCGGCAAAATAAACAGCTTGTCCTCTAATCCGGCTTACGACTGTCTCCCGCAGGTTGCAGCCCGCAGTCGACGCAGAAGCTCCCCCTTTCTTTTCTTCGATCCTGCTTTCCGCTTGTGTCCGGGAATCGTAACTGCAGGTGCACAGGGCAGCAAAATATCACGGACCTACCGCTGAGTGGCGCTGCCTTCCTGCGAACACTTCCAATTTCCTTGACGGTTCGGTTGAGGCCATCATTGATTCCTGAGAGTGGATTCACAGCAGACCTTTGATATTTCCGTGCCTGTGTAGCGACACATGCAACCGGCGATCTTTCAACCTTGCGAGAGATGCAACCATTAGCTTTTTAATTTAAAAAGTATGAGCACACTGCAAGATTTTCTATTCCGTACTGGCAGATGCAAAGCCTATGTAGCATAATTTCTTGGACTTTTAAACAGTATACAAAGTTTAATATTTCTATACAGTTTCACACATACAGGTGCCGTTGATTGTGTTAATGAATGGTTAGACCGGATAATCTATGCACTCTATCGAAGTAGGTAGTTGCCTCACGGGGCTAGCGTATGCTAAATAAATAATAAGTTCAACCTTTACAGCCGCTGCCTTGAATGTGTTGCAGTGGTTCAACCCTACAGAACTATTGTACTCATTTTCCGTTGTAATTCCTATAAGAACTTTATTAAACCTTAGTCAACAAAAGTAAGTTTCAACAATTCCCGAGATATCATTTGAGATATCAAATATTTCTTGAGCATGCAGTTGAAAAGCTGGCGTTGTTAGACAATATAGAAATAAAAAAAGAAAAAGATAGCATTCTCGTCTAGGGCATGATGACAGTTGTTCGAATACCACTATCGCGAAATTCTCTGAAGAAAAACATCTTGGCGTAGAGCTCGATATTCAACTTTAAAGATATACGACGCCACAGCGTTAGTGGATACCGTCTGTGGCTTTTTATATGTAAGGGAATCTTTATCCATGCTTGTGTCATTTGCTATTGCCTTAGCTACCGTATATTTGAGATTTTTTATCTTCCGTATAGTATTAAGCTCTGAGTCGAAAGCTTCGACATCATATAAAAGGTACCCAGACATAGATATAAGCCACCTTTAAATTGGATTTACGAATGTGCCTGCTGTCCAGGAAGCAGCGTGTCTGCCTTAGGATATTGCAATACCTGGACTCGACATTTCTTTTTTTTTTTCCAACTGAAAAAAAAAAAAAAACGAATTAGCAGCTCCTGCTATGTCATGTTGTTTTGAATGTCGCCCAATGCAGCAACCAATCAGGGTGCGGCTACGTAACTTGCCAGCTAGTATCTGTCAGGGATTTATTGGTCCTTATTTTGTGGCCACACTGCCAACGACATATTTCCTGGAGAGCGGGGCCTTCACCGCTATTGCGTTAAAATCCCCGTGTTCACAGAATTGGACCCCAGAACAAAGCTGCAGTCAAATCTAGATGTCTACTTCCGAAAATGCACCACTTCAACAGAACAGAATGTTAATACATTCGTAGCAAACTGAGGCACTAAGCTTCGAGCGGCGACTGAATAAATGTACAAGGAGTGTTTAGACTTTAAACGCCGTAAATTGTAGAAAACAATATCTGGCTCTGCATTCACGCCTTTGGAAACTAAGCTTGGTAGCATTACAGATAGAACCGCATTCCAGTGCGATGAGTATGTGATGCGCTAGGAACTGTGGGTGGTAACGTTTTGCAGCTGATATGACAAATGTTATGCGGTAAAATGGAGCGTAATTAGGTATCAAAACTTGGGTACATAGTATGCTATGGCTGTTTAGGGGATAAACGATGAACAGGTGTGGGTTCTATAGCCACAACGGCGTATGGGTAGACATAAAAAATCTACGCCAATAACAAAGTGCCTGCAGTTGTCGCAGTTAAGCTTAGTAAGGCGATACGATAATTGAAGGTAGAAAAGGCCTACGCGTGAATATTCAGCCAGGACGACCAGATCGTCCAAAAATTAACTAAGACGTGCTAGCGGGAAGAAGTGAAATAAAAGCTCAGAGTATGATATGGAAAGCAAAAGAGAGACTGGATTCCAGGCGGCTGTGAGTTATATTGCAGTATGACCTGGGCATAACACAAGAAAAAGTTATCACAGTAGTTCTTGCAATGAAATACACCTTCTCAGGGAAGTAGTAAGAGCGGCGGTGGATGCGAAGGTTCCGTCATGGTGAGAAAAAAAAATAGCTTCACACGTACGTTTACGCAGACATAGTGCACAAAGTGAAGTACCTTGCCAAGAGGTGATGTAACTACAGGATGACGAAGTTTATAATTAGCCGAGAAGTGAGCGGAGTTTGGGAGAACCTTCTAAGAAAGAAGGCCATCAGCAAGTTAGTGGTTCATATCAAAATAAACTTCAAAATACTTCTGCAGTTTGGGCTTCGTTCAAAACGACGACCGACATCCAATGAGAGCTAATCTCAGAGATATCATCAGGGATCACTTATACAACGCAGGTAGTAAAATAGTGACAGACTCTATCGGTGAACCCTATCAGAAGGTGAATGACGTCGTTAAGAAACGTTTCAGCATGAAGGCCCGCAACACGACAGATTGAACAGGATATGTTGATACATCAAAATTAATTAATGAGCACTGAATATCAGACATTAGGAAGCGTGATAGGCAAAGCGAATATGCATTGAAAGAAGGGGTAGCTTAAAGGTAGTCAGCTAGAAAGAAGAAAAATTTTAAAGGTAGATGTCTGTGTTTAGACTAGGCAAAGAATTTTCTTACATACGAGGATAGGAGTTAATGCAGCTGGAGGGTTCTACACAGAACAAAACCAGCGAAGTAATTCCGACGACAGTGAGCGAGGCTGTCGTGCACAGCTATTAGACATTTCGCTCGTAACTAGAACGACATTAGGCATTAGAATCACTGTCGACTGGTAAAGAAAATGTTGAGCATCGGCTAAGACCAAATATGCTGGAGGACAGTGAGAACACTGTACTAGAGAAGGATGACCGGCAATTATTATCTCATAATTTAAATATTGAGCGCTCCTCTTTTGTTTCTTTTCTTTAGGTTTGTGAGGCACTTAACAGGTTAACCTTGCCCTTCTTATCGAGTCATAAAGAACTAGACCTTTGCGCTTTTATGAAGCGGATATGCAAAGAGTGATCATATTATGTAACATGAAAATGAGAAAGGCACACAAAGCGCCATCAAAATTAAAGGTAGAATAGGGGCAGGCTAGTTTTTATTTTTGCGATGTTAGCTGTGCGATTGTGGCTCGAAAGAATGAAACAAACTTACCCTTCCTAAAACGTTCTAGAGCATTATTTAAAGTGACATTGTTGGAATCTCATATTGTTAATCGGAACTCTAGTTTAAGGCGTAGAAGAGATTAATAAAGCAATAATTTCAGTAACATAGAAGCTGTACTGAAACACCGTGAACCCTAACCTTACATACTTATAGCATTCGCAATTGTGATCTTAGATTAGGCTCGCGACTTAACGTTTGTGGCTCTAGGGCTTCTACATTTAGGCACGGTCAAACACGCAAACTCTACGTTCTTTATTGCGTGGTTTAACACGCATCTCGCACGGTTTGACACACTCTTCAGTCTGTATTTGAATACGTTTTAGCTTCATTGACTACTTCCGCATCGCACAACGATATTATTTAGGTCTACTTTGAAGTTGACCCTGTCACCGCGAGTTTTATTTCACAATAAAAAAGGCAATCGCCTGGATATATGTGCATGTCAGATGCGGCACTACAAGTGAGATCATCAATATATATTAAGGAGAGTAAGTATCTCAAAAGAGAGCTCCGAAGCACTCATTACTTCACAATTACTAATGAAGATTCGTCTTCGTTAAAGTTAACGTACTAGTAGCAATTATTGAGAATATATTTGAGTCTTTTATTGCTTGAATTCAGTTTTAATCTTGGAAGTTGATTCGCGAGATGTCTACGAATAACGTACATGACCAATAGAAGGCTAAGATGAAGGAAAATGACGGTTACAAATTCATGACCCCCTTTCCGATGCACACAACCTGACATAAATTCCTTCCTGAGCGAAAATATTTGCCATACTTTTTTGTTATTGTAGAATGACCCGTTTGTAAGTTCTTTATCATCAAACCCGAAAAGCTTATTTCAATTAAACTAAGCCGTTGTTGATGGCGACGGTTTTCGGAAAGCGTTTAGTGTCCAATAACGTACCCAGGCTACATCGGCCTTGTCGACTTTGCGCAACGACACCTGTCGTATAAACGACTGTCGCAATGTGATAATGTGTTTTGAACGGTCGGTAATCCTACTGCTTTACAGATGCCGCCATCTTCAACTTCCATGTCTTGGGCAAAAAGCTTCACCTTCGCAACGAATCAGCCAGAAATTTGGACGTCATAGAATTAACGCAAAAAGGGTTGCACAATCATCAAAACACCTTCTTGAAAAAACAAAAAGAAACATTATAATCTTGTGGCCCGCTAGACCAAGTAGATTTTGAAATGCTGGCAAAATATTTTTGCTATATGACACGCTTATTGAGCGTGCAAGGTCCAGTAAATAAAATCTAAAACGAAAAATGTCGGCAATTTTTTTACACTCCTTTTATGTCTTATTGATAAACGCCTCCTATTACAATAAAATCATGATTCTCTGTTTTATGGTTTGGTGGCGATTTGCTTCGTTACGACAGCTGCGAACTTTTTCTTTCAAATTACGGTCGTTCTTGGGCTCCACGTTGAAGGCAAAAATACCAAAAGTCAACATTTTTTTGCTAAAGTATAAAGAAGTTCAAAAACTTTCCAAAATACGAAAAACTTGGAGAAACTCTTTGCTCAAAGCCGTTTGCGTTTACGTTTTTAGAGAGGTACGTTAACCCTCAGGGAAAACGTAGGCTACGGTACAGCTGCGCCATGCTTTCATCATGCATGTTATGCCTAAACTTCAAAGGATACAATGGCCGCATTGAGTGTGGGCTGGAAAAAATAATGTATTTAAACTGTGGTGGCCGTTAAAGCTAGAATATCTAGGTTTGCAACACTTGCACATCATCGTACGCATGCATGTCAGCGTGGCTGGAAGGTGGCGTTGATGTTCAATATTTCACTTGTTTATATCACTGGAAAGAGAGGATAATCTTGCATCCAGCGCTCACTGAGATTTGTTATTCCGACGGTTTGGGAAAGGTTTAGACCAGCTAAAAACAAATATCTATCTGAGTTTTACCTTGGGGCCACCCAGCTTCACATGAGGTTCGTCTTGCAAAATATGATCACTTTCGGGTATTAAGGCTGCAACAGTTTTCAAAACTTCGCTTCCTGCGGCATGGCTACATATTCACAAGAATAGTAAGACTCTGTAGCATTGCCACAAATAGAAGAACCAGGAAAAAAAAAGCAAATATAGTAAAGCCCCAAAGAGTTTTCGCATTGAATACTTGCAATGCGGGTTAACTTGTGCAACCAAGCTCATACGCAACAAGGTGCCACGCATCGCTTGAGGGCAAACGAAAAAAATGTAAGTCAATGCTCATTTCATGCAAAATTATGCTAACCTTGATATTGTAATAGAAGCAGGTTGGGAAGTTGCGAATTATAGTTATTTTCATACGACAAAATACAAAAATGGATTACCAATCGTTCCTGTATATCGATAATTATACTTCCGTTACACAGTTAATTTGCGAAAACCATCGTTTTGGCCAAAGTTAGTTGACAAAAGGTGGCCCTTATTCTGAAGCTTCGCTACTGAAGATATGGTTCTGTCTGGTGTGTTCAAGAGTTAATAACTAGCTTATACGAATTTCATTGCATCGAGGTGCTATCACGCTAACAAAGTATCTTACGACTATTACATTCAATTTTATTAAGCCACACAAATGTTTAAAGGGTTCATAATGAACACAATTGCAAAAATGAATTCCTGTTTTTATCTCATTTTCGTGATACTTGTATAGTATTTTTTTCGTGATATGTAAAAGGCTTTAAAGAAGATAATTACCTGTGATCTCGTGTCAGGTCAGGGTCGGCACAAACCCATCAATGCTCTTAGTGATTGTTGGCTGCTGGGCAGTAGGGAAGATAGTTGGCGCAGTGTTAGTTCACTATAGCAACGGTACTATATCTTAGCCTCACCCAGAGCTTATCTTAAGCTCTTGCAGGAGACAAATATCTTGCTCTCTTTAATACATATCTGACATAAAAAGCAGTAAAACAATTACGAGGGGCACGGAAATCCATTATGGATACCAGAACATTTGCGCTGTTCCTCATATCATTGACCACTATACGCCTCATACGGGAGCCCTTATGAGGGTAGACGTTCTTATGACAATTTGCTTCTAAATACGCTAGGACATGGGGATTTTATACACATGATCATTTGTGTTAAATTCCACCACGTGCGGCAGATTTTTGCGATCAGTATATTCACCTTAATAAAAAAATGGCAAAACATTTTTCAGTAATCTTCGCAATGAGCACATACATGCGGGGTCTCTTGTATTCCCTTAGCGCAGCCCAAGAACCTTTCTTCATGTTTGTTAGATGCCGACTTCGACATTGCGTAAGCCGATATCGCTGCCCGGAAGGCTGATTTTATTACCGCACTAGACCACTGCAGTGAGACAAGCAATAAGCAGCACCGCTCCTCGGCCTCTCGTTTGTCCTCTTATTGCGATATGCCATTCCGCTCCAGACAGCCCGCCTGATAGGCTCAGACAGTGCGAGGGCGGAAAACTATTTCCAGGGAAAAGGCATTGCCACCATCGTCGCCAGGGTGTGCTGTTTGTCAACCATGTTGAATTTCAACGCGGCCAAATAGCCTCCGGGGTCTGAAGCTCAGTGGCCCAATTTAACTCCTTTTTCACGCTCGAACGAAGGTTCAGCAGCACAAGAAGCCAATGCGTGACGCAGCAACGCTAGGACACACTGTACAAGCCCAATCAAGTTACGCGGCAGCGTAGGTTTGCAAAAAACGAGCAAACTTTGTTTTCCCAAGCAGAGGTGCATTCCAATCTTGTCGTATGTCCACCTGGAAACAATATTTGCTCCTGTTAGTGCGGCGTGTGACCCTTTGGTCACACGCCGCACTAACACGCCGCTCGCTGTCACCAAAGGGTTTCTTTGAGAGAGAGTGGGCACCCGAGTCCCACAACTCATGAATGAATTGGGTAACCATAAAACAAGCGAAATGAAAATGAGGCCATATTATGGCGTACATAAAAATGGAGCCAACAGTTGGTGACTGAAAGGAAAACATAGGGCACGTTTCTTTTTTTACTGTGAAGCATTGAATAAAAGTGGAGATAATTGATTAGACAGTAGAGGAAACACAATCAGTTGCCGCCGGTGAGATTCTAACCCACGACCTCTCAATTTAGTGTCCAGTGCTCGAGCTCTGAGTTACTACGACCACTTTTTAATCTTCAATTTTTCTAGGTATTTAGGTGCGAGCGATCCTTGAGAGTGGCTCCGTGGTTAAGACTCTCGACTTCTGAGTAGGGGCGTACCTAAGTTCAATCCATGTCTCTGTGGCTGAGATTTGATGTAGGCGAAATGCAAGGCTGCCGTGTACTGTGCGATGTGACAACTTTTCGAGAGCCCAGGTGGCCAAAATTTCTCGCGCCCATCTACTACGGCGGCTTTTATATCCTTCATAGCCTTAGTTGCTTTGGGACGTTTGAGCACATGAGCTAGCAGCCAGCGCCTCATGGGCCTGCTTCAATGACCGACGCTGCTTCTGCGAAAAGCTGTTCTTTTCCTGCTCCCGACGTATGTCTACTGGTGTCTTAGCAGTTGGCATGAGGGGTTTCACAGTAGCATTTTATATGCCCCTAATGTATTTTTTATTTTTCACACAGCCTATTTTCTGTCTTTCTCTTCCAAATACCTTTTCCTACACAGTGTAGCACGCAGCGAATTCTAAACGCCGGCTAAATTCTCTGTTTTCCGTTAAAGAATATCTTTCTCCTCTGCTTGCTCAGTTCCCGAACGATCAGACAGCGAATCGTGTTTCCTGCTTGTTTACTTTTGCTCAGTATATTTGCCTTTCTTCGCTCGTCGATGGCGTTAGAGAGATGAAGGATAGTTTTGAAGCGATAAATTTAAAAGACTTATTGAGAAGAAAGCCGTGTCGCCGACTGCGTTTAAAACTAAGCGCTGATGTACAGAACACTGAGACCAGACGAGATCAGATTTTCTTAAACGCCAAGCCTCAACCACGAATGAGCCTTAGCCTTTTCCCCTTCGAGTTGAGCTCCCCGTTCTTAATTACCTCGACTTCCTTCTTAAGGAATAGGGCATGGGCTCTGACTCTCCTATGCACTCACCCCATCCTTCAATACTAGATAAAGGTGCAGGAGGTGGTTGTTACAGGGATTAAGGGTGCGGCGGCATTTCAACAGGCGACTTGCCGAAGTTCTCGAGAAGAAGAAGCGCCTAATGCGTGTCTTAATGTAAAACCACCGCCTTTGAAATAAATATTTGTTACGTGCAATAAATGTCATTGTTAAGAAGCCGAAAAGCAGCTCATATAATGATTAATAGTGAGAAATATTTCGAAATCCATTCGCAGCACGAATAAAACAACGACATGAAGAAAACACGCACGACAGGACGAATGAAGTCTTGCATTCGTCCTGTCGTGCGTGTTTTCTTCATGTCGTTGTTTTATTCGTGCTGCGAATGGATTTCAATATGGATCATTACCAACTGGCCCAAACATCGGTGTTATTGCACAGAGAAATATTTCCTTCATCATTTTCTGACGGACAGCCCCAAGATTCATGGCCTGCTGAGGCTCCAGGTTTTAGATGGCCTCTATTGATTGCTATAATAGAATACTGCGGCTTCATCCTATGTCACACGGAAAGTATTCAAAATAAACGGAAATCGCTACACTGGTGTTTTGCAGTGTTCAGTAGCTGTTCGTGAAGGTTTCTCATTGAAATCAGAGGTTTTTAAGGCGAATCAGAACTGAATAATTATATGACCAAAACATTAAGGCAGGACTACACAACTTTCATACGCGAAATACGAGAATCACTCGTTGTTTTCTTCCTTTCTCTCTATGAGTCTTTTCAGTCAGAACCAGCTATCCATCGCTCGAGAACAGCGCTTTAGCACGAATGCCTAATCAAAAATATCCCGGTGAAGTTATGTCATGAATAATAAAGGCCAGAGAGCTGGCTGCTTGGACGCAAGTATTTTTGTGCCGCAGACTTATTGATTACCGAAAATTTGCAATTTATTTTTAATAGTAACGTCCCACTCTGAATCAGCACAAAACGAGCACTGACACTCCCTTAATTTAGTGAAGCTGCCACTACCAGCCATCCGTGCTTCAAACCAAAGACCTTCCGGGGCGTGCTTGTGCGTTAAGGATAAAAATAAGAAAAGAGGTAGAAGCGTGTTTTAGTAAAGTAGCACGCAGTACGTAGCATTCATTTTTGCACATGGGTGGTTCCACTAGAGAATCAACAGCGTAATTGATATATATAATTTATTTTGCGTTTGGGTATATATGCACGTAAAAATGTCATCAGGGCAATTATTTTTCCCCTAACGTTATCATAAAGGGAAAAAAATACCAACGAAGTCACGCCACAGGCAGACTTTTCGCACACATCGCTGCCTCGCACAGAAGAAAGGTTCGAAAGCAAATAAGCTGCACACTTTCTTTAGAGAGTAAACGGAGATGAATGATGAGACAATATTTCAGAGTGTCTTGGCGGAAACGGTGGATATGAATTACATGAACATCAGGCTTACCCTCATCCGTCATGCGTGCATCAAGCAGCAGGGAAGCTAGACCTTGATGTGTTTTCTGGTGGAAGAACAAATTCTTACGTTTTGGTGATAAAAGTTACTGCATCATCATATGAAAATGCAAAAAAAAACACGTTATTTTACCTTTCTCTGAACATGACAACAGCATTTTGTTTCTTTCGAAGCTCATACGTTGCTTATTGTCTTGGTTAGTAGTCTTTGAGACATACTATTTCCTCTGATCTGCACAGTAAGCCGTCGCGGTACCTTTGAAGACTATTTTACTCAGAAATGTTAAGAGACAGTTTCTTGCCGGTGTAGAGCAGTATGCTTATTAACTTTGTGGAACATTCAAGTAGAATCATTCCAGTTAAAATCAGCGATGTGGCCTGATGAAGTCTTGATATGATGGGGAGATGCATATTTCTAAGACCGTTTTATGTGAAGTACTTGACCGCAGGTTGTATTTTCTATTATTCATACCAATTTGCGATGACGGCCTCTTTGGGATATATTGTAATATTGCTCAAAGAATGCATTTTGAGTATAAGGGCTAACTGCGGGCGTTATGGCATGTTCTTCTTGATATGAGTTGCTGCAATGTTCAACCCCACCGCCCTCTGTTCGTGATACTCTCACCATACACATGCAAACCCGAAATGAAGGTAACATATGCTACTTGTGAATCACTTCTTAGGTTTAAAGCAGAGTTCCAGACTTTTGGAAAACTTCTAGTAAAGGTTGGAAAAATATGACCCCTAAACCAAAAATACGCCACGCCTTTGCCGTTAGAATTAAAATTATTTCTTAGGGTGGAACCTTTTGTTTTATTTTATTATTGTTCGCTTTTCTTCCTTTTAGAGAAGGCTTTTAACATGATCGCTCCCTTACTGAGGTGGCTGCAAGGGTTCCGTCGTAACTACACAGATGTCACTTATCCGGAGACAATTGTTTCTCGGTTTATAAATTCAGATCATGTATATGGAATTTTGATCCACTGGTGCAATCAGTTCCGAGTTAGAGGAAGCATTGAACATGGACTTCCTCAGTAACACGCCACCAGGTGCAAACGTCGTCTACTACTCAGCTTTTAGACGCTCGTAGTACCAAGCCTACTTGCCTGAAAGGCATAAACCTTGTTACGGTCCGTGTTAACAATTGTCGATCATATTAAATGAGAAGGCAAGGCTTAGTGCGGCCTCCCTTAGAACGCCCTTTCACCTAGGTGGGCACTATGCTGCTTTAATGCTTCCTTTCCTCGCTCCTTCACAACAACGCACGCTTCTCTGCAAAACAACTCGTTTTGCGCTTGCGCAGTAGGACGCGTCTGGAGGCTCGGGAGACGTCCACTGCAAATGGGAAAGTGCGCAGAGCGGACATTCGCTGTTACTGCAGCAGAGCCCCTATACCTTCGTTGTAAATATTTGCATGTTGCCAGGCCAACGTTGTTTCCCCGGAAATCCAAATCAGCTTTGAATAAAAGGATAAAACCTGAGAGTACATAGGAGAGCACCTCGAAAGAAACAAACGTTATAAATGTGTACTTACTTTGTTTTACATTTTTAACCATTATACCTTAAACATTGAACGCATATTCTCGACCCTAGACGGATGTAAGCGATTCCTTGCCCAAGGAGCCGCTAAGGATGGTTCGAAACTTAAATGCCTCTCTTAAACGCCTCATTGTGTTTAGGACGTATGGAGGGCTCCTCGGAAGCTAAGGAAATAGGTAAGCCATACAGCGTTCCGAAATTTGGCCTTTAGTTTATCGTACTGTATGAATGTTGGCGCCATACATTCAGCAAATTAGCGAGATCAGACCTTGACATTGCAAACGTTGGCGCAGCATCTGTACCTTGCGCACTTCGAACCCTCTTTCGCATCATCAGTAAAGTTGACTGCACTGCTACGCGAAAGGTCTGCCCACTCTCCTCCAGCTGGTATTATCCTGCGCCAGCCGTAACTTAACAGTATACTCAGATTGTTTTTGTCCAGATAGCTTGCAACTTTCCTGAAGGAAGATGTAGTTTTTGGCTATGACTCATAGTTTTGATGGCTGTGTCCATTTCATCCGCGATCAGTCGTTCCTTGTCCTGAGGTCGAGACCGGTTGGCCACCTCCCTAACTATGGCCAACAACTGAGGACGAGTGGAGACTGGCTCAAAAGCGTACTTTGATCCTTTTTGTAGAACTTTCTGGGCATCCTTTGGAAGCCTGGCGTCTCCGATGATGGTGAGCTGGTTCAGCAGTGGGCTATTCATTGTGTTTCATCGTGAGGACGACCAGAAAGTTCTACAAAAAGGACCGAAGTACTCTTAAGGGCCAGTCTCCACTCGTCCTCAATTGCTGACCGTGATTAGGGAGGTGGCCATCCGGTCTCGCCCTCAGTACATGGATAGACGGATCGCGGACGGAGTGAACACTGTCATCAAAACCGTGAGTCATAGCCACAAAATACATCCTCCCATCAGGAACATTGCAAACTATCTGGCCGCGAACAATCTAACTATGCCGGAAGCTCACCCCAGTTCACCCCGTTATGCGTGGTCGCCAATTCAGTCTCGTCATCTTCTGCCGGTGTGCTAAATCTACTATGCTTTGTTCTCTCACGCCTGCCGCTGTGTTATCATGTGTAACTTTGCACAAAGGATAAGGAGTGTGTTGCGTACTAATGTGGGTGCTCGGGCAAGTTGGTGCTCCATAATTTTTGAGACATCGCAAGGAACCAGACGACAAGGGGACACAAAGAAAATACCCAAGCGCCCTTGTGTTTTGTTTGTGTGTCCTTCTCGTCCGCGTCCGTTTCGCTGTATCAAAACCAATACATTTTATTGCGTGGTTAGTATACGCCGTAAATTTGTATCAAAATAACAGTTTCCCATTCGAGCTCCAAAAATAGCTGTCTAGTGCACCCAGTTATTTATTTCTCATGTTTTTCCAATGGCGAAGACCTAGATATCTACTGACTAAAAAGTTTGGGATTGCAACTCTCCGTCCAAACGAGCAAACAAGCGGGGACATTATGAGGTTATTATGGTGTAGCTTTTAAAATACCAGGCAAACCATACAAATAACGACAATATATGGGCAGGAGGACGATAAAAAAAAAAAAAAGCATATTGTCTTGTAAGCTCGAATACATGGATATACTAAGCTACACTGAAATTGGCGACAGTGCTTGTCTAGCAGCGTAAACACGTGTAGCTTCGCTAGCGGTTCGACAAGCTATCATGAAGTTCTATAAGGGTTCTCGGAAACCCTTACCGACGAGCCATCGTTTCTCAAAAAGGCGCATGCTTGTCTGCACCTAAACAAGCGATTCCACAAACGGTTCGTTCTTCAGCCCCGAATACCGAGAAAGCGAGGCTGCTATCACTTATTTTTTCGTTAGCGCTCCTAATAACGGATGAAGTACGGTACCGACAGAGGTCGAAATCGGATTATGGCTTACCTTCGCAAACAAGCGCTTCGCAATGGGCTGTGTTTACAAAGGGCAGATGCGAACATGGAATTGGGTCAAAAATGTCGAGAGCTCTCTGCGTAGCGGTTTCTTGCTGGAACGTTCAGGACAATATTTGTTATAGACGGCCGGTTTACTCTCTGCCAAGAAGGTGCTAGGTTGATATCAAAATGATGCATTTTTAGAGGTAATTGTGCAACAAAAATACTTTGCTTTTCTTAGTGTCAACCGCTAGTGAATGTCGCTATCGTATTTATGCAGTAAATAATATGAAACAGGGCTAAAGAAAAACGTATAGCAGAAATATACGTTAGGGTCACAGCAAACAAAGCAAAAATGAAGCTAAATTACTGAATATTCCTTATAGACTTTGATTTAATATGGCACACACACACACACGTGTGTGTGTGTGTGTGTGTGTGTGTGTGTGTGTGTGTGTGTGTGTGTGTGTGTGTGTGTGTGTGTGTGTGTGTGTGTGTGTGTGTGTGTGTGTGTGTGTGTGTGTGTGTGAGTGTGTGTGTGTGTGTGTGTGTGTGTGTGTGTGTGTGTGTGTGTGTGTGTGTGTGTGTGTGTGTGTGTGTGTGTGTGTGTGTGTGTGTGTGTGTGTGTGTGTGTGTGTGTGTGTGTGTGTGTGTGTGTGTGTGTGTGTGTGTGTGTGTGTGTGTGTGTGTGTGTGTGTGTGTGTGTGTGTGTGTGTGTGTGTGTGTGTGTGTGTGTGTGTGTGTGTGTGTGTGTGTGTGTGTGTGTGTGTGTGTGTGTGTGTGTGTGTGTGTGTGTGTGTGTGTGTGTGTGTGTGTGTGTGTGTGTGTGTGTGTGTGTGTGTGTGTGTGTGTGTGTGTGTGTGTGTGTGTGTGTGTGTGTGTGTGTGTGTGTGTGTGTGTGTGTGTGTGTGTGTGTGTGTGTGTGTGTGTGTGTGTGTGTGTGTGTGTGTGTGTGTGTGTGTGTGTGTGTGTGTGTGTGTGTGTGTGTGTGTGTGTGTGTGTGTGTGTGTGTGTGTGTGTGTGTGTGTGTGTGTGTGTGTGTGTGTGTGTGTGTGTGTGTGTGTGTGAGTGTGTGTGTGTGTGTGTGTGTGTGTGTGTGTGTGTGTGTGTGTGTGTGTGTGTGTGTGTGTGTGTGTGTGTGTGTGTGTGTGTGTGTGTGTGTGTGTGTGTGTGTGTGTGTGTGTGTGTGTGTGTGTGTGTGTGTGTGTGTGTGTGTGTGTGTGTGTGTGTGTGTGTGTGTGTGTGTGTGTGTGTGTGTGTGTGTGTGTGTGTGTGTGTGTGTGTGTGTGTGTGTGTGTGTGTGTGTGTGTGTGTGTGTGTGTGTGTGTGTGTGTGTGTGTGTGTGTGTGTGTGTGTGTGTGTGTGTGTGTGTGTGTGTGTGTGTGTGTGTGTGTGTGTGTGTGTGTGTGTGTGTGTGTGTGTGTGTGTGTGTGTGTGTGTGTGTGTGTGTGTGTGTGTGTGTGTGTGTGTGTGTGTGTGTGTGTGTGTGTGTGTGTGTGTGTGTGTGTGTGTGTGTGTGTGTGTGTGTGTGTGTGTGTGTGTGTGTGTGTGTGTGTGTGTGTGTGTGTGTGTGTGTGTGTGTGTGTGTGTGTGTGTGTGTGTGTGTGTGTGTGTGTGTGTGTGTGTGTGTGTGTGTGTGTGTGTGTGTGTGTGTGTGTGTGTGTGTGTGTGTGTCAAAACATCCCATTTTTTGTCTTAAGCAATAAGATTAGCCAATTTCTTATATAGAAATGTGATCTTCCTGACGTAACTTATGCGAAATGAAAAGAAATTCATCTTGCCCAACTGTTAGGCGGGAGCTGCATACGTGCGAAGGCTTGACTGTGACGGAAAAAATGAAAGTATCCCAGTCCAGGAATTCACTTCTCTTCATGTTTTCCTGCGGTCAAGTTATTCGCAAAGGTAAAAGTTCAAAAATAAAAGCTATTTAAATATTCCCCCTCAGCAAATATCTTAAACCTATTAAATATCGTTCTGGTCCCATAAAAAAAACCATTTTAAGCAGAACTCGTATTTTCCATTGTTTGTTGCCTAGTGGTACTATAGCTACTGCAAGGTTTTAGCTGCCGATGTGCAAGGCGTGAGCTAGTTTCAGAAACCGTGGCAGCCACTCTGCCCTGAATAAGAATCTGGCTGTTGCTGAATGTAAATCGATGAGTAGCACCACTATACATATGTGAGGTGTCAATGTTTGCACCTGTTAGCCAACTCCCGAATGCATCCAACACCCACTCCGCTCTTTTTTGAAGTCCACTCCCTTTTCTCACCTCGCCATGCTCTTGTAGGATAAGTAGACGCGCCCACACACCCCAACGCGCTTTGCCCTGTCGCATAACGAGTTTAACCAATGAAACGGAGTGGAAGTACATTTATAGCGAGGTGTCTCTTAGAATGATAAGAAATGGAATGGCTCTTTTCTTGTAAGTCATGTGTCGATTGGGCTCTCAATTAGACACGGCACCCATAGCCTGCCCAAAGTGTTTTACAACGGATGCAGAGGTGGATCTTCGCCGCATGCCGGGAACTTGTTCATGGACAAGGAGTTCAACAAGGCTTCATTTAGAGAAAGTTGGGCTATCAACGAGAGTTCTAGAAGTCGCCATCTGAAAAGTAAGGTAAATATCCTTATTCAGTTCGTGTACGAATATCGTATTCAGAAATGTGGCGCAACAAACACAAACATTGGTTGGCGCTGAATACGTTGCAGCACCAACTAGCCCCTCAAGCCATTATTTTGTGTACGAATATACCTTGCATGATTCCATGTAGTATACAGCAAACCCAAATTGTGCCTTTTTTAAGTGCACAAAAAACAAAAAAATTACAGAACTACTTTAAGGCAACATACATGGCACGAAATGGCAGTATTAAAATTATATTGATATTTTGACGCTGTAAGCATTCTTAATCTCTTTCTCTCACATGTAAAAAGAGATCCACACTGTAATTTTACGCTCACAACATCCGTATAAGTACGTCAGTCCCTTCCGTTTTACAGCATAGGTATTGAACGTCAGTGCATGTGCACACGAATGTGGAGGACCTCACACAGGCCCATATATGAACTGCGCGGCCTACTGCGGACCACTACTACTACTGCCTACTGCCGAACTAGGGAAAAGTCAGGATGTGAGACATGACCAAGAATCTACAGGTAATTGTCATTCTTAAGTACGTGATGAACGCAAGCGGCGCTGTGCTATCTACCTGTGCTACATGTTCTGGACGCGCTAACACCAGTTCCAGCGACTCTACAGTAGCAGACACAATGGGAGAGAACTCAAGGATGCCTCTATTTTTTAATAAAATGCCCATGGTCTTCAGTCCCGAATTGTAGATATTGGACAATGTGTTCATGCAAACCACATCCCCATCTTTTTTATTTGTGAACCGAGTGTACAAAACATCTTGTGACTGTCAGGACACACGAGAACTCACGTATGTACTCCATCCAGTGCGTCCGAGCGACGATAACCAGTATGCCTGCCTGACAGTGAAAAAGAACAATCTCACGTTTACGCTCGTGCGAGGGTATATGTCGCCATCAAGTCGGTTTGACGCCATATCATTAAACGACTTCATAAAGATTACACCTGGCCCTTGGATCATTATAGGAGATTTTAATGGTCATCACATCATGTGGAGAAGCGTTCGAATGAACCTTAAGCGAGGAAAGCTTGTATAATTCGTCTCCGATTATGACCTGCAGTGACCGTATTCCTACCTTAATTCGAGGGGCAACTTACAGTGAAGAAAGCTTGTGTCCTTCACCCCTGATCAGGACCTGCAGTATCTTAATAACGGTACGCCGACCTTTATTCAAGGAGCAACTTACAGTAGCTGTCTTGATTTGGCTTTCGCGTCTCGATGTCTTTCCAGCAGCGTCCAAAGGTTTGCGGACACAGAAATACATGGAAGCGACCCCATCCCTATATATGTGATCATTAATGGCATTTATACATCCACGTCTGCCATACGTATGCACCGCATTGATTGGTCAACATTTTGAGCACTTATAAAAGATGCTTGCAGAGCAGGCCTCGCCGCAGACGTTGAAGAGAAACTTAAAGAGGTCATGATAAACTCGACGTCTTTCGTCACCCTAATACATAACTACAAAGCGTTTGATACGGAATTACAGCGTCTGTGATCAATCCGATGGAGGGCAGACTGTAAATACCGACACACGAAGTCGGTTCCTCGACCTCATAAATTTGAGGCGTATGCAAAAGAACGTTCAGAGCAGAATTAAAGTTCTCTAAGCAAAACGTTGGAGGTCATTCTGTGAAACACTTGATCCACGGAAGCCTTCATCACGCACCTGGAATGTCGTTCGTGCCTTCCGAGCATCCGCTCAACAACTCTACCCATTCAAATCCCTCGCACTCTACCAAACACGTGGTGAGGTCGATGTCGCTAAAGATGTTTTCGCTAGGGTTGCAGGCCAATCGATCCAAATGGCAATGCTACATTTTAAAAATGTTCCAGCTTCTCCGGGTTCGCAAATGGTGGTGGTGGTAGAAACATTTTATTGCCATTGGAACAAAGGGGGCGGGGGGCGAAGCCCCCTGCATGACACTTGGGTGCTCCCTCACTACATGGGGGACACTCGTAAGGGTACTAAACAATAGCGAGTGCTCATAGAGGATGCTCTCTCAATTTTTTTTCATTTAGAACTTATGTGTTTTATTTGTTTTATATTTGTTTGCTTATAGCCGGCCGGGCGATGACGTCATAGGTAAGCGCGGACGTCGTGTGAAACGTGATGTGTCTTAGTGCGCGTTCAGTGGAACGCTTTCATTCTGTTTGATGAAACGTCTGGGAATTTCACTGTGAACTGCATGAAGCAACAACACTTAACACAAAAGGACAACGCTTATTCCCTCTCTATGTTTTAGCTTGCTTATACACCCACCGGTAATTAGTATAAGAAAACATTGCTTCTCTATTCTGAGCACTATGACACCTTCATCCTTTCTTCGAGGCTTCATTTTTAATATATCAATTTTTTTATCCATTCCAAATTTTACATTTGTTTTCAGCGCATTGGATTTTCATTCTGAGCATTTTGATACCCTGATTTAACCTATTTCCAATTTCTCATTCTTAATTATTTCAATTTATTTCTTGAATAATTTCATCCGCTGCATTTCCTTATTTATCATTAACAAGCACTTGCTTTTCATTCAAAACAATTTGACACCATTGAAGTCCCCTCCCTTTATCCTTTTTTTTATTTTTCAATAAACGTGCAAATAAATATATAATTAAATGTTTAAACATTTTTTTGGCACAATTAAGTACTTAAGTACTGTCTTTTAATTCTGAGCATTTTGATACTTGAAACTCCTTGTTCTCAATTTGTCTTTTCTTTTAATTTTGTAATTCATCAAGCCGTAAAACAATTATTTCATCACCTCCTTATCGCCTATAACACGCCAATCAATACTCAATCTCTAGAACCACAAATTACAATGAAACGATTTTTTATGCAGCCTTCGTTATTTCCGACAAGCGGTTCAGAATATTCCCAACGACTACTACGATGCCAATGGCCTTTCAGTCGGACTAGGCGTATAAGCTATCGCTGAATACTTAATCCTTGTCTGAGTATCATGGCTTCCTCGCACCCGCAAGTCATCAGTGGAGCGCCAGTCAGTAACAGAAGACAGAGATGGCCAACATACGTGATGCCATCGGTTTTCGACCTAACAGATAACGTAATTGTATCTTGAATTCTCCAGCGGGACAGCACAAACGCCGTGTGCGAATGTTAACCGAGGAAATACATGATATTACCATATGCTGAAAGGGCGACGAGAAGACGTCCATTTATGTGTATGGTATAGACATCTTACTACGCATATTTGTACCTTTTAATAAAGGTTAATGTTTGTTTCAAACATTTAGTCTGCTTAGGAACATTATCGTGTACTTGTCTGGGATTTATCACAAAATGAATCCCGTTACCCCAAGCACAGATTTGAGGCGCATTTAATTCAGTAGTTGACCATCATGCAGTCCAGAGGGGCCGCTTCACGGCGCTACACGCATCAACAGAAGCCACTCAATCACGTATGACGAATGCCTCCTGTGACATTCAACGAAAACAAATGACAAAAACAGATCTTTGCGTGTGTGCGTGTGCACAATGGAGAGAGATGGACCGCAGTAACTCTAGTAAGCCTTTAATATTCGACCTGTAAGAGATTAATATTAATCACGACAAAGTTATTAAAGAGCGCCCAAATAAGGCGTCAAAATACGGGCGATCTGAAGAGAAATAAGAGCCTATGAATGGCGAGTGAGTGAGGCATTTTATTTACTGCTATTGAACGGCTGCCTTGTAAAGATAATGCGTCCCAATGTGTTAAACAAGAACACCGTGGGTCGTAGAGCTAGTCATAGTCTAGGCTAAGTAAGACTTATTGTGGTTGTCGGAAAAAGGTTTCCGTCATTTATAATCTTACTAAGCATGTTTCGTATCACCACTCTCTCCTCCACTACGACATGGTCCTCGATAGGCACAAAAACTATCAATTTTCTGCAGCAAAGCATGCAGCACGCCAACAGCAATACAGTGATGTACGACCATCCGGCCATCTATCTTTAATTTAGGGTTTCCTTACTTTGTGGCAGTCTCGACGCTTAACTAGTACTGTACATTGATGTGAACACAGAATGACGGCTCCATCAGGAGAGCTACGCTCAAGGGCTGAGCAGTGATGGATGACCGTATCCACTAGCAAGCGAGCGGCGTTTGAATACAAATCGCATTTCTCTCAGACCTCAGAACATGCCATAAACGTACCATGCACACGCTGTAGATCATCTCCCGAAACCTTTTTTTAGTGTAGACCGAGTTATTCATGTCACTTTCAGAACTGACAGCTTCCGACGTTCCATCATTCACCGTGGAACGTGAATGATGGAACGCATAAAAGCAAGAAACTGCATTCTGAACCAAATGAATAATAACAAAAACCTAGTTTGCCTTACAAACAGACCGAGACACATTCCATTCTGGCAGTAAGTGCAGAGCCGCGCAACCGAAAGAGGGTATCAATGTTTGTGTACTAGGATGTCTTAGATATTTCATTCCATGTAGAACAAATGTTCGTGAATGTAAGAGAGGGCGAAAGATTCAATGAACTGTAGGCACAATGTCGAAACTCTTACGCAACAGGAAAGAAAATGGCTTTACCTTCCTCTCGCATCGTATTGGGAAAAGTGGCCCAGGTCCGTAGGCCAACCATTATGTATATTTTGAGAGCTTGAGATTCCCATCGCGAAAATATATTATGGTTACGTAGGACATAGTCTCCACCGCCATCTCCACAAAAGAGCAGATAAAAAAATGGCAGTTCTTTGTACACCAGAAGAACCGCCTCACTTCTGATTTAAAAATTACGAGGGACTTTAGCGACTAAATTAGTGAAACGCGAAAGCCTGAGTGCCGCATTCTGCTACGATACTGTTATTAATTAGTAATTATTTATTTGATCATTTGGTAGGCAATAGTTTACTTCATTAATTATTCCTTAGTTCATTGTTGAATTACCTACTTTGTTCTCAGTTAGCAATCAATTATATATTAATCAGTACTTCATCATTGATTGCCATATGCCCATATAGGGCACACATTCGAGCATACTGTGGTGGTGCTCTGTGATTGGTCGAGACCTCTATGACGTCATTCCGCCTCGGCCAATCAGCACCGCCGCTAAAGCGGGGCACATTTTGTCAATGACAGCATTAGCCATTAAAGGCTTCCACCTTAAAATTTCACTATTCATTTCGTGAGTGACGGGCGTCGAATAACGCTTTAAAAGAGCCGAAAATACGTACAGACAGATTCACTGAAGGCCCTCTGATTCTGGTGTAATGCACACAAATGTAGGCAAAAGGCTCCCAGATTTGCGATGAGTTTTTGAAATTCGGTTTGTGAAAAAAATGGGAAACCGAATATTGTTATCTTAGTATTCGCTGTTTCTAGATGAAGAGAATCGCTAACTTCTGCACTATTGTCGCCTGGTCGTGGTTTTTGAATTAAAAAAAAAAGAGAAGTGTAGTATCTCTCACAGTACTTGATGGATAGCTGAACCACACAGTAAGAGGAGAGAGGAGGGTAGGACCGCAAGAAGAAACAAAGAAATGTGTGCCATAGTGGAAGAGTACGAACTAATTTCTTCTGCTTGAAGATCATCAACTGGGGTTGACATCGCATAGCGAACTAACTCGTTTTGCTTTTCGCCGCCATAGGAAAGTCATCGCTGCGGCCGGGTTCGAACCCGGATATTTCTGTCAGTAGGCAAAGGTCTTATCTACTAAACAACCGTGAAGGGTTCTGTAGGTCAACGCTTATATAAAATTTAGTCAAAATGTGACAGTGGCGTATAAAACTTGCTACAGACTATAAAAAATACGGAAGAAAGCTATTTTGTGCATTCCCTGGTGCACCGAAAAGCGCTGATGAACTTTGGTCTTGTCGTTTCTAATAAAACCGCAGGCACGGTCCGCGGAGCAAGCCTTTCTCGAAATCCGGAGGTACTCCTCAAACTACTAGCAGTTGCCAAAGCCACGACTTTAGAAGTGTATCTTAAAAAAAAGATCCAGATCTTACACTAAAAAACATGTCACCGAAAGGTTAACTTTTTGTAGAATCTCTCTAAAATCGTCCGCGTGCAAAACTCAGGCACCCGCCATATTCCCGATCTATGCCCTTGAACACAAGTGCATTCCGCAAATCCATGAATATATTTGCCACTGATCTAGACATTGGTCCCTTGACGGTAAGAATAATAAGGCGAAATCCTTTAATGGCTATAACTCACGGCCATCTACTTGTCCATTCGGCCACAAGAAGTGTCGCACTTCATCGTTAGGTTTCGTGTGATACTGCTAGATTGTGACATCATAACATGGTGACGTCATCGGCCAGTCTACCTTGAGAAAGGTAGTTAAAATAAATAAGGAAATTCTGTCGCAACTAGGAATCGAACCAACATCTCTTGATTCCCAACCAAGCGCTTTAACCAACTGCACCACACCCCCGGGTACGCGAAACGCACGTCATAATTTTTGTCTATCGTGAGAATGGTAGTAGCAAAGACAGTGAAGCTGCATATTAATGATATCAGAATTATGACATTAGCAATGAAAATGTCGGTGCACTTACTTGATAATAATACTGAGAGCACACGTAATGCACCGTGTGCACAAACAACGCTTAGGCTATCGCATTTCTTCAATGCTTAATCCCCAGGGTCCTTGGAATTTTTTGATTGGCTGCTCGCATGTCTCTTAAGATGCGTTAAAAGAAATCATGAAAGGTTGCCTGAAAAACTTCACTTTATATCAAGCTTTGTCCCAGTTTTGTATTCATTGGTAGTATCTAGATATGTGCAAAAGGCCAAAAATTAACAGGCAAATTTCAAAACCTTGCTTGAAGAACAGCCTAGCAAAAAGCTCCATGCAAGGAGCGCTTCAGTTCGCTTTGTATATACCCTAGAGTGCAGCAGGTGGTCTGTGAAAATTTGGGATGTCAAAAGTGCCACTAGAACTCTTGTACAGGCATGATTAAGTTTGTTGAATGCGCTAACTCATAAGAATGGCGAAAACTTCTCACACATATTTCTCCCGCTTAGGAAACAGTGTCCTGTATACGCTTCTAGCTTTCGTATATGCATAGTCTGCCTAGGCATTTAAAGTATCTCCCCACCGCGGTGGTACATAGGTTGGGGCTCTCGACACTTTCACCAAAAGGTGTGGGATTGAATCCCGATCGCGGCAGCCGCTGTTCAGTGAAGGCCAAAATCAAGGCTCCCAAGTGCAGTACGATGTCAGTGCGCGTTAGAGAACCCCAGGTGGTCGAAATTTCCAGACCCCGGCTGGACTACGATGTCTCTCATAGCCTGAGTTGCTTAGAGACGATAACCGTATAAAGAAATTGAAAACACTCGAAGTATTGCGTCTCTTATAGCTTGAGTTTCTTTGGGACGTTAAACCGCACAAACCAAACAAACATTCGAAGCATCCTCATCCTGTCGGGAGACGAAATCCCAGCTGAAAGCCGAAGATTTAGTTACCTATTTGCTTCAATTCACAGCCCCTGCTTTTTTCTGATTGAGTTCAGGAAACTGCGGGTAGGAATCCATGAACGCAGCTTCATATAACGTACTGCTCGGTGTTTCAGGAATGATGTTTGCCTTCGCCGCCTCCAATTCGCAAAAAGACTGACGCTTACTACTCCGTTCGTGTTTTCTTTTTTTTTTTTTGGTTTGCAAATTATTCAACTTGTTTTGCTTATTTATACTTGCCTCTATGCTGCATACAAGTCCTTTCCAAGTTGATTATTTCAGCAGCGAGATAATTCTTAGGAAATTGTTTCTTCAAGTGAGTTAGAGGAAGAGCAGCATCGGATATGATGGTGTAAATCCTGACACCGAGGAATAGTGTGTTTGCCCTGATTTTCTGAAGGGTGAGCAAAACGTTTATTGAAGGATTCACCGCACACGAAGTCTCGTGCAAGTAGATCATAAATGCTGGAAACTGATCTGCAGTTTTTGCCTCTGTTAAAACATAAGCCTCAACATCGTTGTCGAATGCTGGGTGTGTTGGTGAGCAGTTAATGGAAATATACTAGCGCCGATAGAAAGGACAAAAAGAGAGAAACAGACAGCACGATAAGAATCAGAATTGATAATTGCTAGGAGAATTGTTTGATTTGTCACTGTTTGCCGAGATGTGAGGGCGCTGATACCTCCACGACTCCGGCAGGATAATTTATAAATAGCAAAGGATACCAAGTTGAGAGTTTTAAGGCAGCATCGGTTAATGTAACTAATATGACAGTGCGCAAAATTAAAACGAAGAGATAAAATTAGGGTATTGAAATAACACTGAACTAGCTTTTATGGGTCGCCTTGAGTGTTAGGCAATTGAAGTAGGCATATGGCTGACTATATATGAAAGTTTGGGCTAGGTTACCGATTACAATAATGCGAAAGCGGCCACTGGAATGGTATGATAGCCGTTCCAAGAAAAATAAATGAAAGGTATGGTTCCATTTGAAGGGTTGAATGTCCCAAAATTACTCAAGCTATGAGGGACGTCGTTGTATAGGGCTACAGATATTTCGGCAACCTGGGAATCATTACATGCAATGACATCGCACAGCTCATGGACGCCTTGCTCTTCAGCACCACCAATAAAGCGGCCATCGTACCCGGAATTAAATCCCGCTTCTGTTGCGCAGAAAAGAGACACGATGGGGGGCCATGAAATTAAATATGGGTGATATTCACTATAGTAAAATGCAGCTAAGTTTCGCTCGTAATATTTTTGAGTGATAGGCGCAGCGACGTGTGAATAAATAATGGTTCAGTTCAGTCGGTCAGTCGTGTCCGACTCTTCGTGACTCTATGGACCATGTCACGCCACGCTTTCCGGTCTCTCACTATCTTCCTAACATCACATAACTTCATCTGCAGTGCCTCGAAGATGCCATCTAACCATCGCGTTCGCTGCCTACCCCTTCTCCGGCCACCCTCAACCTTTCCCAACATCAAATCTTTCTCCAGCGGTAGTTGTCGTTATATTTTCCCATCATAGTATTATTCAAGTTTTGAGCTTGAACTTTTATAAAGCCTTACATAAAGTTTAAAAATTCGCGCGAGAAGAGTAATAGGTGGGTCATTCTTAGGAATTATAATTTAAACGGACATCAAGGTATAAAATGGCCTACTTATACTTTCTTTGGGATAAGCTTAATACAGGGACGTAATTGTACCTCCATGGGATATAATCAGCATGTGTATGCAAGACGGAGGCATATGCATTATATGAAAATATAGAATACGTTAGACCATACTTATAACACTGAAATTGTGACTAATCGAAAATGTCAGCCATTTTGGTAACCATGCGAAAGCTTAGAACGCGCTCTTGTACACCGCTATCTAGGTAGTGCTGAAGATTCCAACAAGAAGTTTCCAAGTAGAAGTTTCCAACAAGAACATCCCGTTGCTGCACACTCAGACTTGATCACCTTCTCAGAGTGACCTTTACTGCAAATCGGCACTTATTAAACTTCCGCACTGGCTCTCAGGCGTAATTTTCGTAGCACCTTATGTGCCGCGGTCAACACGCAATAGGCTTCTTTCAACGCTGTTTTTACGTTATAGCTCCCACTCAATGATTCAGACTCATAGTGCCCTGCTTCGAGCCATAAAATTTTCATTTCATTTTCAATACAGTTTTAATCTGGTGCCGATTGTCGCGGCGAACGTAGTTAGCACCATCTTTGTCTCATTGTAACACAGAGCACTTTTTAATTTCAGCACATGTTATTTAAGAACGAAGAACCGAGAGGGTACCCGTTGTATAATGGAAGTTTGGATCAGTAAGTTTTAAAGATGACCACCGTTAGTACAATTAGCCAAGCATAGCCATCTGACACTGCCTATGCATGATAGTCATGGCCAGGGTAGGTCTTAACTTGGCAACTGCACTTTGATCAGCACCTTGCTCCTACTTCACCCTTACCACGGCCTTGAAAGCAAGCCTGACGCGAGGCAGCGGCAACTCATGTAGGCGTTGCAGGCGCGCAGCCAATAGTTAAAAGCAGCTATTTAAATGGGCAAAATGCGTTCCTTATCTCAGGCGAAACCTCAAGCTAGGCGACAGAGGAGCGAAGCCTGCGCAGCGCCTCTCCCGCGCCAAGCCATGGTGATGTGGTTGTTAGGACACTCGACTCCAATAACCAAGGATGAGACGAGAGAATTCTGGCCCCGGCTATCGCATTTTGATGGAGGCGAAAAGAAAGCGCTGGCTATGACGGAGCCCTCCACTATGACCTTCTTTATAGCCTGAGTCACTTTTAGTCGTTAAAACACATAAACCAAAGCAGCAAACCTATTCAGCCTAAAATTTAAATTTCAACCTAAATTTAATACTTCATCTCGTAGACCACTGAAGTAAACTTGTGACGCCAACGATGACATAAATCAGACATGTGTTGCAGTTAACGGTAGTCTATCCAAATATAGCAGTTCTGAGCGGAAAAATGAGAATCAGTGCCCTTTCTTACAGAAACTGAATTTCACTATTGCTCATTTTCTTTATCTCAGTGCTTGGGTTCTTAAAAGCATCCCTCTGTCACTAATATGTGGCAGTCCATGAATCCAGACCAACATAAGTTCTCGCTGCGTCCTTTCAAAACTAGTGGACACTATGACGTAGTGCGCACTTTCCTGCTCCGGCGCCTTCGGCCCTTTCCCCGTGGAAAACTGTCGCCATCTGTTGAACAATGTCGAAACCAGCTCGAAGCGTCACGGGTACGGCGGGAAATGAATGTTTTATGCGGACCACGAGTCCAAGCAAGAATCAAGGTTTGAGACGAATGAAGTGTGCGATCAAGTTATAGCACTAACTACTTATTCTAAAGCTATTGCATTGCTTTTTATTTAATGGAAACTGAAAACTGTCTGGGTATTCTTGTAGAAGCCTGTGGATATCTGAAATTCGAAAACTCTGAAGCAATAGATGACGAAGGAAATGCAATTTTTTATAATATAAACGGTGTGACGGCAACATATGATCGATGTGAGTAAGAATAAAAGATTAGAAAGCAAGAGAAAATTAACCAGGTGGCACTGGTTGGACCTCAACCACGCTCTCCGAGTTTCACTTATGGCGTAATACCGCGCTGAATTCGGAAACGTGGATTCGGCCCTCAGTAGCGGCAATGTGGCTGATATTAGGACAAGGCTAATTCCCTGTCACAGTGATCGAAAGACCCACTGGCGGCATATCCCTTTTTCGGTTATATATATATATATATATATATATATATATATATATATATATATATATATATATATATATATATATATATATATATATATATATATATATATACATATATATTGTCACGGACAAGAGGGCTAGATGTGACTAAGACGACGGGACGAAGCTCAACCAGCAGGCAAAGTTCCGCGCACAGCACGCGAAACCACTTCGGCGTCCTTTTCTTCCAGGTGTCACCTAAAAACATCTGGGACACCAGGTGGCATTACTCCCCCTCCTAAAAAAACGAAAGCACAGACTGGGCGCGAGCGATGGGCGATGCAAGTCAGTACAGAAAACGAATATAAAACAGAGGCGGTGCCCTACACAACTAAACGAGTGCATAGTACACCGCACATTACTGCGTGAAATACGGTTTCATGCGGACAACGTGCACCACCTAGGAGCGTGGTTGTCGACGCGAGGTCTGCACAGTACCCGCTGGAAGGACTTCGTATGTCACTTCTGTGACACGGCGCAGAACCTTGTAAGGTCCAAAGTATCGCGACATCAGTTTTTCAGACAAGCCGGGCCGGCGCACCGGTGTTCACACCCAAACTTGCTCTCCTGGTTGGTATGTGACGTGTCGATGACGGAGGTTGTAGCGACGCGTATCCTTTCCCTGCTGTTGCTGAATGTGGATGCGGGCAAGTTGACGTGCTTCCTCGGCACGCTGAGCAAACTGCTCAGCGTCTGGGATGAGAGGGTTATCCGTGCAGCACGGAAGCATGGCATCTAACATCGTCTGAACGTCGCGTCCATAGAGCAGGCGAAATGGCGTAAAACGCGTAGTCTCTTGGATGGCAGTGTTGTAGGCATACGTGACGTACGGGAGAATCTCGTCCCAGGTCTTGTGCTGGGAGGCTATGTACATTGTAATCCTGTCGGCGATCGTTTTATTGAGTCTCTCCGTGAGGCCATTCGTCTGTGGGTGATAAGCAGTGGTTTTGCGATGGCTCGTGTGACTCAGCTCAAATACGTCGTGCATAAGTTGTGCCGTAAACGCCGTGCCTCGATCGGTGATTACTTGGGACGGTGCGCCATGGCGCAACACGATCTGCTGCATAAAAAACTGGGCGATCTCAGATGACGTGCCACGCTTTACCGCCTTGGTTTCCGCATACCGTGTGAGATAGTCGGTCGCAACTATAATCCATTTGTTACCGACCGATGTCAGCGGAAATGGGCCCAGAAGGTCGATGCCGATTTGGTCAAACGGTGTTCGGGGAGGCGCAATAGGTTGGAGCAAACCCGCTGGCTTGAGAGGTGGCGCCTTTCGACGTTGGCACTCACGACAGCCTCTGACGTAGCGATGAACGGCGTCAGCGAGTTTAGGCCAATAATAGGCTTGACGAACTCGGGCGAGTGTGCGTGTAAAGCCCAAGTGGCCGGAGGTGGGCTCATCATGGCAGGCAAAAAGGATATCGGCACGGAGGTCGGCTGGCACTACGAGGAGGAACGCTCGGTCAACAGTGCTGGAGTTCTGTTTGTATAGAACGCCATTCCGGACACAGAAAGCAGACAGGTTTCGAGCAAATTGCCGAGGGATATCAGCAGCGCGACCCTGCAGGTGGTCAATGACAGGTCGAAGGTCCGGGTCAGCTCGCTGTCGGGTCATTATGTCTGAAGCGCTCACCAGTCCAAGAAAACCGCTCTCATCGTCCGTGCTCTCATCGACTAAACCGACGGGTGCGCGCGACAGCGCGTCAGCATCTTCGTGCTTCTGGCCAGATTTATACACAATGGTGTACTCAAATTCTTGGAGGCGAAGACTCCATCGTGCTAGGCGCCCCGATGGGTCGCGGAGGTTAGCCAGCCAGCACAAGGAATGATGATCGGTGACAACTTTAAACTGGCGGCCGTAGAGGTAAGGCCTAAATTTCATGGTTGCCCACACAACCGCAAGGCATTCCTTTTCTGTAGTGGAGTAGTTTGTCTCGGCGCGGGAGAGCGTGCGGCTGGCATACGCTATTACCTTTTCGACGCCAGCTTGGTGTTGAACGAGTACAGCGCCAAGGCCGATATTGCTGGCGTCGGTGTGGACTTCGGTGTCAGCGTCTTCATGAAAGTGCGCAAGAACAGGGCTTGTTTGCAGTCGGCTGCGCAGCTCCGCAAAAGCCTCTTGTTGCTCGGCGCCCCACACGAACTGTGTATCATCGCGCGTGAGGCGAGTCAGGGGGGCGGCAACTTTGGAAAAATCGGCGATGAAGCGGCGGTAGTACGTGCAGAGACCCAGGAAGCGTTTCAAACTTCTCTTGTTTGCAGGAACGGGAAATTTGGCGGCAGCAGCAGTCTTGTCGGGGTCTGGCCTAACGCCTGCGGCACTCACAAGGTGACCAAGAAACTCTTTGTAGCCAAAGTGGCACTTCTCGGGCTTGAGCGTCAAGTCAGCTGACCGGAGGGCATCTAATACTGCGCGCAGGCGTTCGAGGTGTTCTTCAAAGGTTTCAGAGAATATGACAACGTCGTTGAGATAGACTAAGCAGATTTGCCATTTGAGGCCGGCGAGGACGGTGTCCATCATGCGCTGAAAAGTTGCCGGCGCTGAACATAGGCCAAAAGGCAGCACTTTGAACTCGTACAGTCCATCTGGGGTGACAAAAGCTGTTTTTTCGCGGTCCCGCTCATCAACCTCAATCTGCCAGTACCCACTCTTCAAGTCAATGGAGGAGAAGTACTGGGCGCGACGAAGCTTGTCGAGCGAATCGTCGATACGGGGCAGCGGGTAGACGTCTTTTTAGTGATGGCATTCAGCTTTCGATAATCGACACAGAAGCGAAGGGTCCCATCTTTTTTCTTTACCAGCACGACAGGGGATGACCACGGGCTGTTGGATGGTTGTATGACACCATCACAAAGCATCTCCTGAACTTGTGTCTGAATCGCTTCACGTTCCGTCGTTGAGATACGGTACGGCTGCTGGCGGATAGGGCGGGCGTCGTCAGGAGTAATGATGCGGTGCTTCACGAGAGGCGTTTGCCGTACTTTCGATGAGGACGCAAAGCAAGAGCTGAACTCTAGTAGGAGGGCACGTAGCTCACGATTCTGTGTGTCCGAGAGATCCGGACTAATATTAAGACGGTCAAGTGGGGGCTGCACAGTGCTAACAGCCCCAAACGTAAAACATTCAGAAACATCCGTTAAGGAGTCAGCAAACGCGATGGCAGTAGCACGAAAAAGATTCCGGGGTTCGTTGGTGAAGTTAGTCACCAGGAGATCAGACCGGCCGTCGCGGAGATGGATGAGGCTGCGCGCTGTACAGATGCCGTCGGTGAGCAAAAGTGACTGGTTGCCTTCCGCGACCGCATGCCCGTCACGCAGTTCGTCGCAAGTAACAGTCACAAAAACACTGGCGCGTGGCGGAATCGAAACGCTCTCGGCGGAAATTCGAAGGGCGGCGCGGCGTTGGCGATTCTTGACGTCAGTATCAGCAGCTTTCTCGGTTGAAAATGTCACTGTGCGCTTTCGGAGATCGATAATAGCTCCATACTCCCGGAGAAAATCAACCCCAAGGATAACGTCACGGGAGCAGTCAGGTATAACGAGGCAGCTTACAATAAACGTGGAGCTGCGAATTTGAACTCGTGCCGTGCACAGGCCACTAGGAGTTACGACATGTCCGCCAGCGGTGCGAATCTGCGTGCCCGACCATGGTGTCATGACTTTTTTTAGAAGCGCTGCTAGCTTCCCGCTTATAATCGAAAAATCCGCGCCAGTGTCCACCAATGCGCTAACCTTATGGCCGTCGAGAAGCACGGGTATGTCCAGCGAGAGTCGAATTTCATGCGTAGGAACTGTCGTCGGTGCCGTAAAATCCAGATCGCTCACAGGTCTCTTTGTCAGGAGGTCTTCGTCACGTCGATTGCAAGCGGCCTCGTCCCCGGAGGTCGCTCTCTTTAGTTTTCCCGGTGGGGACTTGGCGAGCGTCGCTGCGCCGTCCAGGATGGCCCGCGCTGCGGCGATGGTCGTCGTGGGGACGTGGATCGTGACTGCCGCTGAGAAGTTGGCGCCATGCGCTGCTGCGCTAAGTAGTCTTCAATCTCCCGGGGTCTTTGGCCTATTAGAGGGCGACGCATGTCAATAGGAAATCCGTGAAGTCCAAGGTGTCGATAGGGGCACTGGCGATAGAGATGACCTGGCTCCCCGCAATGGAAGCACAGGCGCTGGCGATTTGGGGCGCGCCACAGGTCCGCCTTCCGCTGGGGTGGTCGTCGGTTGTCGACGAACGGCTCAGTGTGTGCGGAATACAGTGAGCCTTGATCGGGTGGCGGTAATGGCGCCGAAGCAGTGGCAGGGCGTCGCGCCATATCTGCATAAGTTGGACGCAGGTACTCCGTGGGGAAAGGTTGTGGATCAGCGGACGCTACCGAGGGCTTCAACGCTTGAAGCTCTTCGCGGACAATGCTAGCTACAGAGCCGACCGTCCGCTGTGGAGCACCGAATAGCTTCTGGATCTCTTCGCGTACAACTGAACGGATGATGTCGCGTAGGTTCGGGGTAGCCCCGAAGGCCGAAAACGGCTCCACAACCGAAGCGGCGACCACCGGCCTGTCGTAAGTGGTAGACCGCTGCTGGAGCATCCTCTCTATTGTGACAGCTTCCGAAAGAAACTCGGCAACCGTCCTTGGTGGATTACGCACGAGGCCAGCGAACAGTTGCTCTTTAATACCGTGCATAAGGTGGCGCACCTTTTTGTCTTCGGTCATGGCCGGGTCAGAACGTCGGAAGAGCCGGGTCATGTCCTCCACATACATGGTCACAGTCTCATTTGGCATCTGTATACGAGACTGTAGAGCCCTTTCTGCGCGTTCTCGCCGATCCGCGCTGGTATAGGTCTCACGAATTCGTCGGCAGAACTCACGCCATGATGTTAGGGCGTCTTCTCGGTTGTCGTACCAAGTACGAGCGCCATCTTCCAGGCTGAAGAAGACATTTGAAGCTTGGCGGCGTCGTCCCACTGATTAAACGAGGCGGCCCGTTCAAATTGGATAAGCCAGTCTTCGACGTCTTCGCTCTGACTGCCGTGGAAGGGCTGAGGCAGTCGTGGATTTTGCAGGGTGTAGTAAGTTGGAGCTCCTTGCATAGCCGGTCGAGGGGCGCCTGCGGTGTTGAACTCCAACGGCCCGTGCTCAGGTGGTAGGCCTAGGTTCCTCCGGCTAGCGCGGTGAACAGGAGTGTCGATTGGCACAGGACCTGAATCCTGGGTATGCGGAGGAGTTCGGGACATATACTGGGATCGATACCCTGCGCCGACACCAAAATATGTCACGGACAAGAGGGCTAGATGTGACTAAGACGACGGGACGAAGCTCAACCAGCAGGCAAAGTTCCGCGCACAGCACGCGAAACCACTTCGGCGTCCTTTTTTTCCAGGTGTCACCTAAAAACATCTGGGACACCAGGTGGCAATATATTCTATTTTATTCTACACTCATAACTTGGTTTTAAGAGTCGCATGCAGAAGTGAATCATGATGCTTTTCCGAGGAGGAAAAGAAATTTAAGGTCAAAATGGCAGCATATAATGTATCAAACAACAGCTTAGTATTTTTTTTAAAACAACAGGACACTAACGGTTAAAAGCCTCCCGTTTCAATGCCAGAAAGCAAAATGTAGAACTGTCATGGTAGACAGTGAAATATTTTTTGCTGAATAAGTATTGAATTATCGATCATGCCATTATTCCAAATTTACCCTCAGGAAATGAGCTGAGTTATAGTCAATTGTGTGATACCGCGGATGAATAAGCTCTCTTTCAACGCGTAATCTTTTTTTAGTTTAAAATTGTCGCAGCATACACGAAAATATGGGCTATTGGGACACTCATCCCGTTCTGGTTGTAGTCATCCATGGGCTGCCTTGGAGCATATTAATTGTGCAGAGCGTGCTCACTTCTCGGTAACGTCGCATTACAGCCTTTGAATGTCAGACCGTTTTTTGCGACGGTGGGACAGCAAGAAAACCGATGCAAGCGACAAATTTTCATGCTATTTTAAGAGAACAAAGTTGCGACCGACTAGAGAAAAGCAGGACGGAACCGAATAGAATATATACTTTAAAGCAGGACTATTGATCAAGCCCCGTAATGGTACAATGAGGAGGCATTGAATACCAAATTAAGCCTTTTGTTGGTTGCACTCAAGCCTGAACTTAAAAGCGAGTGGGTGCATTCTCGTTTCGCACGCATCTCATGCCTGTGATTCTTTGGTGTTGCTAAGCATTCCCATAGAAGGGTGCTATAAAAAGTGAAATGTTATATGTCTGGCGTCGACGGCGACCTTTTGACGCCGTTTTTTTGTAAACGTCGCTATGGAACTGATTGCAACAAAACGCATCGAAAGTGTCTGCAGCGACTTCCCGAAGATCACTGACTTAAAGCGTCTTGAGGCACGTGCTTCTATCAAATCGGCGAGCATGTATTTGGTGGCAACAGTGTATTGGCTATTCTTGTTTTGGCCAAACAACATGGTTTTTGCTGCGAACTTTGCGGAAGAAACTATCCTCAAACGGACGGAATTACACCTGTTGTGTTCGACAACAGCTTCAGTTGAGCTCATGAATCGATGGGACTTGGGTCAAAATCCTCACGTCATTTCTTGGTGCGAGAGCTGGAAACACTACCTTGCTTTTCTGAACAATAGATCTGGTAGTGGCCAGCACATCGTGGCAATAACCACGTTTGAGATATGGAGGAACGCTCTGCTCAGGGAAGTGAACAGGGATAAAGCTGTTTGTTCTCTGGCTACGTGGGTGATTCTACGAGGCCCAACCCAAGAGCTGTCGCATGAGAATGGAACTTACCAAATATTTGATTGCACATCGGTCTTCGGCATTTCCACTTCAAGCCCGGCACAGCAAAACAGTTCGCCTTTCCCATTACTTCAACAAGCGACTCCGGAGAAAAGGAACTGGAGGGGCCTTTCCGGCCACGAGCTGTCAATGGGCTGCGTCGTTTTGGATTTTGCGGTAAACCATGAATACTGTTTCTCACTAGATAGAAACACAGTAGCGCACGGACTTAAAGCAATCAACGCCAGTTTTCATATCGCCCCAGTCAAAAGAGGAAAGTTCGCCGATGTTCTTTTATCGAGAGAAGCGGACATTGTGGTGATCGCGGTCGGTCTGACCCCAGAGCGCTACCTACACTTCGACTTTGTGGTCAACAAATTTGGTCGTGCCGCTTTCTACGTCCAGAAGAAGTGGCGGCACCGCACTTACCTTGTGCTTAACATGCTACCCTGGGCTTCTTTGCTCGCTTTCTCGATGTTGGTATCCGCGAGCACATTTATCCTTCTTAACCTACGTCGGCAGCACGGAGCCATGCAGGGCTTAGGTAGTGTCGGCCTGGCGCTCACTGCAGCAACTCTGTCGTTCGTGTCCCCACTGCGGCTCGTGCACTCTCGTGATTACAGCGGCCGCATCGTCATGGCGTTCTGGATGCTTGCGTGCTTCTCTCTGGCAGCTTACACCAGAAGTCTTCTCACCGCCAGCCTCATGGATCGTCCGACGTGGGACGCCGACATCCACGTTGAAACCATGCTCCCAAAGCTTCAAGCAGGCCTTCTACTCCCATGCGCTGAGAGGCACTCCTTCTTCGACGTTATGCTCTCCAATGCCTGTAAATGCGAGGCCAGAAACCAGAGCGACATTATGGCTGCAATGGCTTCCGCTGTGAAGCGATGGGCTCGCGGTAGGCGGGACTATATAGGGAGCTTTCGCCGCTGTCTTGAACGCACTAAGCGGGGAACACATGTCATGTTGGCCATGGACATAGAGCCCTGTAGGTTCTCGCCTTTTTCGCGGTTGATCGTAGAAGGCACAAAGCCTGTACGGAGCCTCGTCGGTGGTTTTCCAATCAGAAAAGACTTCGTAAAGCACGTAGAGCTTCTTTCACTCATCAAGAGGATATTTGAGACCGGCTGGGACGTCCGTGTAGAGAGGTCTGTCGACTGGAACTGCTCAGTGCCTGTTGAACCTGATCCCCAGCCCCTCTTTAAAGGAGCGTTTTGGCGCATTTATTTTTTGTGCTGCGGTGGTACCATAGCGGCACTGTTCTGTGAAATAGTTTTCAAGCACGTGATTTGCGGAGTTTCGCTGTTGCGTACACGTATTCTGTGCAGGCGCAATGCTTATGTTTAAACCTAATGACGTTCTGACTTTTGACAGAGTTGAACAACGCAGCCAAGTTTTGCGTTCCGGTGCAAGCCAATGGTATTTTTTTATTATTCTGGTCAATTCAGGCCTTCTTTGCGAATAGGAAATTTAGTTA
The DNA here is from genome assembly GCF_055883805.1 of Amblyomma maculatum. NCBI lineage: Eukaryota > Metazoa > Arthropoda > Arachnida > Ixodida > Ixodidae > Amblyomma > Amblyomma maculatum. The sequence continues at coordinate 125,642,929 of NC_139348.1, read as the reverse complement.
TATACTTAACTTTCCAGACATTGCATTTCCCAGGTTTATGAACTAAGGTTTAAAGGAAAAGAGGAAATCTATGGCAGGGCTAAATCACTGGAATGCACCATAGTATTCGTAATGCCGATCGTGTTACCAGCTTTCTGGGATGCAACTATAAGTATAATATAGACTGATTTAAGATATAGAAAGCTAGCGAAGTAAAATTTATTTCCCTTCCCTAGAACCTGCCTATCAACAACTGCTTTTTTCAGTGTGTTAATAAGCTTTCCCAAGGTTGTTGCTACCGCGCTTGCACTACTTCTCAGGTTTAAGAGCTGCTTATCTGTGTGCATCCGTTGATATTTATTCGTGTGTAGCGCCAAATATTGTCATTACATTGTCCACCACTGAAAACTTCGAGGCTGCAATATAAAAAAAAAACATGCAAATGAAAAGCCAAGGAAAAGCACCCCTCAAACTAAAAACATGTGTCCTATAGTTTCGGCCGCACCTCAGTGTGCAAATCGTCAAAGTCACGAATGGCGGGAAAGTTACCGCACAGGTGTTCATTCCTTTGCTTGGCATCGCAGGTAAGACCACTAAAGAGAATTATGATTCGTGTTAATTCTCATTAACAAAGAATGACACACATGAACTTTCTTATGAGTGTCTGAGGATTTTAGTGCAATACGTGGGCAAGTTACATTATTACCGTCGGGAAATGTGCCCACGAGAAAGCCCTCAAGCAGCCCTCATAAAAACACGGCTAGCATTCGCAGAGTAGCGAATGTTGGGAAGAAACAGTTCTGCCCAAAAGTGGTGATACTCAACGTAATGATAGGACTGAATTCCAGCTTAATCAGACAACGAAAATGAATCTTTTCACGTCCTGTGTATGGTGTTTCGACTGATATGCACCCCTGATTGTCCGAGTACTTCCGTCTGGCACACCCTTTTATACAGAGTAGCAACAATCTCCGCTGTTCGCGTGGTGTTCATGTTGGCTCACTACTGTACATTACCTTAAGATTAGAAGTTGCAGAACCAAACACATACAGCTGTTTGCAGCTTTTCACTTTTGATCATAATTTTTGCATTGTTCTTGAGTAATTGGAATACACATACGACACATTCAAGTATATACCGACACCATGTTTACAAAGGGGGTGCTCGCGACGCAAAGAAGACTGTTGATATAGTTTTGTCGCCCATATATATACGCAAGCGAAAGTTCTCACAGCAGTTTTCTATTTTACGAGGCACCTATAATGTCTGCTTTAGCTATAGAGCAACCATGAACATCTTAAAAGGAATTGTAAAATACTGAAACGTCCTTTAATATATAGGTTTTGGTTTTAGTGTTTAACGTCCAAAAGTAACTGAGGCTATGAGAGGCGCCCCGTAGTGAAGGACTCCGCAAATTTCGACCACCTTGGGACGACGACGCCATTGTCCGCTGCGGACGACGGCATCGTCCGCCTATGCGACTTGTGTGAACACATGGGGCATATTGGTCGTCTGCTCTGCTACGCGCAGTACTTTTATAGTGTTATGTGAGGACTTCCTTCAGCTTAAATGTTTTCATCCTTTGAACGGCAATGTTTAAGAGCGAATTCAGCCTGGCGGCAGCACGTCCTACTACAGGAGAAGCTGTCGCGATTACCAGAAGCAACCAGCGGATAGGAAGTTTTTCAGGGTTATGTTGGGCTTTACAATGTGCATTTCTCGAAGTATTTTAAAACTATATCTACTGGTACATAAAATATACCTTTTTTTCTTTTTTTTTTTTTTCAAAACAATCTCTTTTAGCCATCGGCCGCATTTCGATTTTTTTGTCGCAATCGGAAATTTATTTTGGTAAATTTTCCTACGATACGTTTCTACGGGCCGTGCTGCCGACTTGCACAACCATACATTTTACAATGTTTTATAAATACTACGCCTCTGTGATGCACTTTTATAGTTCCACAATTCTTTCTACGATGTTCGCATTACTCTGCTTCAAATGACATAATAGGCGCACTGTGAACGCAGAAAGTTGGTTTGAAATCTTTCGGTTCCATGCATTCCTATGGGCGCTATACCTTCCTTTCACCACCAGTCAGCCAACCCTGGCCGCAGAAGTGCCGCCGCAACAGCCTACCTCAAAGATCGACGTTGTTTTTATAGGTGTGGCACACTAAAATAATCTGCTTGCGACTTTTTTTTTAGTCGATATTTATTGCCTCAGGGCATCAGTAGGTTATGAGATGAAGGATGAATAAATTATTAAATGAATGGAAAAAGGTTGGCTGATTTTATGAAGTCCAGAAGTGAGCGATGATGAGGTCCCTGCGTCCAAGTGACGTATGAGGCAGGATTGGTTGCTGAAAGGCCAGCTATGCTCAGGCGCCGGATTCGTGTTGGCTTGAGTGCTGGGCAGTCCCACAGCAAGTGGTGGATGTCGGCCTCGACATCTTCGTTGTTACAGATCGGGCATCCTGGACGAAGATATAAGTGTTGGAAGTATGACCACGTCCTAGATGCAGCTGGTGTAAGGGCAACACCGACCTGGATCCTCCTAAGCGCAACCTCCTCTGCACGGGTGAGACCGCGGGGAAGGGATATCGCACACGGAGGGATAAGTGCACGTGTGCGGCGCCGGAGGTGCTCCTTTCTTGACAAAAGGAGGGTAGCGTCGTCGACTTCGAGAAGCCGTGGGATTGATGCGTCTTGGTTCACGAGGCGGGTTGCAAAATCAGCTTGACTTTGGGAAGGCAGCAGATCCCGTGGGACCCACTCAATGCGTATTGATTGTGGGATGCGCGCCGCAAGCTGGTGGATGTCCTGGCAAATTTTAGGGCAGCGGCTGACACGTCGAAGCAGACGTACTGCTTGAAGTGCGTCAGTGCGGATGACAATGTGGGCTGTAGGGATCATGGTTATAGAAGTCACGGAGCAGAGTGCCTCCTGAACTGCCACAAGCTCAGCGCAGAAAGACGTAAGTGGTTCCGAAAGCTGAAACGTAGTTGTCTGATTCAGGCTAGGTCTCCGTGGACAGTAGATTGCCGTTTTGGCTTCACAGCCTTGCAGGCTTCCATCTACGTACACTACTATGGAATCTTGAGGCAGGTTAGTATCTTGCTCTTCAAATATCTGGCGTAGCAACGATGCAGAGTTGGCAGACGTCGGTCTGCGGATGTCAGTTGGCTTGTTGTCTCCTAACTGTAAAAATTTCCAGGGAGGGAGAACTGGAGCAGGTGGCTGAAGAATAATGTGTGACGTTGCATACGCCCTCAGTGCTTGCGTGGAATGTGACAAAGCAGTCTGCGAGCATCACGACGCTGCTGCACCAGTTCATCGATGGTGTTGAGCTGCGCATTCTCCTGTAACGCTACGACTGGTGTGATTCGTGGGAGGCATGTTATGGTCCTCATAGCTTCTCGATTTACGATTTCAAGGCGATCCCATTGTGCCCTTGTAAGATGCTGGAACTGGGCCTGATAAACAATACGGGGCTGCAGAACCGCCCTCACTAACTGGCGTGCAACAGACGAGCCAGCGCCACCCGTTTTAGGTGCAAATCTTCTTATTTAACTTATAGTTTGAAGTGCTTGCTTTTTTGCCTGAGAGAGCCAAGCAGTCGCTGATCCTGATTGGTGAATTGTTAAGCCCAGAATTTTCAGGCTCGAACTTTCTTGTATTGGGGTGCCTGATAGAGAGAGACGAATTGGATTTGAGGCAAGTTTACGGCGTCCCCAGCGGTTGGCGACTGACGTGTATGAAGTTTTACACACAGAAAGTTGAAGGCCAATAGAGGATGCGTAATCAGAGGTTACGTCTAATGCTGACTGAAGGGCGGCCTCTTGAGTGAGAAGATCATGCTGAGTGCTCCATACCGTGATATCATCTGCGTACTGCAAAAACGTGATTTCAGGGATATCATGTAAGCGCCACGCCAATGGTATGAAAGTAATATTGAATAACGTCGGAGACAATACTGATCCCTGGGGCACGCCACGTAGTGAAACGAATGAACCAACAGTGTCACCGCTGAGGCGTATTGCGAATTTTGTTCCGTCCAAAAATGATGCGACAAGAGTGCGTACTCTCGGAAGGAGATGAAGCATGTCAATGGCATTCAGGATTGCAGCATGACTGATGTTGTCATATGCCTTTTCAACATCCATTGCTAATATGGTACGTACATTGCGGCTGCGGGTAGATGATAGAACTACTGATGCCAAGACAGCCAACCCGTCCTCTGTACCTATGTATGGACGAAATCCAATTTGAGCAGGGTGATAAAAACCGTGCTGTTCAAGCCACCAAGAAAGTCATGTGGATAGCATTTTCTCTGCGAGCTTGCAAAGCGTTGATGTTAAGGAGATTTGTCGTAAGTTGGCGAGGTCCGTTGGAGGCTTCCCAGGTTTGGGAATAGGGATCACGACAGCGGTTTTCCAGCTCTCGGGTACGACACCATCAAGCCACACTTTGTTTATGGTGTCTAGTAGTTGAGGAAGTGCAGCAGTACTGAGGTTCTTGTAAACCTCATACTGAATTTTGTCCAGGCCGGGCGCTGTTTTCCGTTTCGCATCGTCAATTGCAGCCAGCAGCTCGCACATCGAAAAGGGGCTCGCAATTCCATCAGCGTCGGCAGCAGATGGTAGTTTCCATGCGTCTGCAGGGATACCTGCCAAATTAAGGTTTACAGCTGAAGGAGGCATTATATCGTATTTTGGGAAAAATTTTCGAGCAGCTTCTTTGGCGAAATCGCCCGGCGACAGATTAGCCGCAAAGCATGCTGTTGCTGCTGCGTCAGTAGAACGACGACCGTGTTTCATTGCACGGAACGTTCGCCAGAGTGAGGCATTCGATGATTTATCAGAAAATTGTTCACACCATGCATGCCACTGGCGTCGCGAGAGATCGCGTTCACATCTCCGAGCCTTCGCGGTAAGATAATTCAGTCGTGTACGTGCCTGCCCCGAAGTAGGGTCTCGCGTAGCAGCCAGCTCAGCTTGACGGCGGGCTGCCCACAAGTTAAGCGACTTAAAAAGCACAATCTTTATCGCCCCGCGTGGAAACGTATTTCAAATCTCCGATTAACACATTTTTTCCTTTCCGAGACTCTCCTATTTCATAGGAGAGTACCAGGAGCACTAAACTGTTTTACTCTTTCCTCTTGAGTGATACTAGTAAGCTGCTAGTAATAATTTGTCAGTATCTTTTATAGGTGCTATATCCGAATATGATTATCCTGGCTATTTTCCTTTCATGATTCGGATGTACGGTTACTACCGGTTCTAAGTAGTATTATTCGCTTATATAATTTAGTGCCTCACTAATTATTGTAATTGGTTGTTCCTTTCCTGGCTGTTTTACATTACCTAGGTGCATTATACACAGTAAATATGTATTTATTTGGTCTATAATGTGACACAATTGAACGTAAATTAAGACCGTCTTCAAAGAATATTCTCTATTTTGTAATTTAGTTTCCCTTCAATGTGGCTGCCTGAATTCCAAGGGAAGGAAAGCGCAGCAGGGGGCGGCAGAAAGTTAGGTGGGCGGATGAGGTTAAGAAGTTCCCAAGGGTCAAGTGGATGCAGCTAGCACAGAACCGGGTTAATAGGAGAAATATGGGAGAGGCCTTCGCCCTCCAGTGGGTATAGTCAGGCTGATGGTGATGATGATGATGTGGCTGCCTCTCTAGGTTTTGCTATTGAGCACAACAATAACCTATATGCTCGGTAAGTACACTCTGCGTGCCCAGTTTGTCACTATATCCAGTTTAGGCTGGGCATACTGCTCCTTTTCTACCGCTGTTATTCCTGTAGATAATAAATATAGAGCCCGGGTAAACAAGCATTATTTCGGCGCATGCCGTAAAAACTGAAATAAACCTTGATGTTTTAAATTACTTTCCGACCAGAACTGCAGAAGCACGTAGAAAGGCAAAGGCAAGAGAAAAGGCTCAGAGTTGGCCTGGCACTGGCGTCTTCCGAGATGACTAGTTTCGCTTGGTCTTGGGAGCACAAAAGCTAGACCCGGAATGGGTCTTCTAGATCTTTAAGTAGGTTAGCCATGACGAATATAGGGGACCTGGCTAATACACCATTAGAATCAAACCGTAATTGTCCAAACGTAACTTCCCATAGTTGTGTTGCAATATACATCATTATGAACTGATCATAGCTTATTTTGCCCCAATCTTTATTGTTCTAGAAATGACGCTTCATTAAAAAGTTAACAGGCGAGAGATAAAGTATATGGCAGAATACGTCTTACTTCACTATTTCACATAATAAAAGAATGCGTTCTGAGGTCAAGATGGTCCGCGTCAAGTTCTTTCTTATAATCCTTATTTCCGCTGCTCTTAATGGGCTTACACTCATAAACTGTAGCAAGTCTGAAGAAACAATACCAACCCACCACCGCTTAGCATTAAATTAGGGGCAATCGGTGTGACTGATTGCGCAGTGAAGGAGAGCGAACACGATAAAACGCATGTGGTGCGAACTTTATTTTCATATTTCTGTGCCGTCATATGTTCAGCGCCTTCAAACGCCTCCATGAACTCTAACAACAAAATCTAATCAAGAAGTGCTTTATGGGGACGCAGTAGTGAACAAAAGACCTCGCAACACGTTTTTTAGTACAGATGAAGGAAAAAGGAAATCTATCTATTGTGCTGCATGGTAGACCCTAGAGTAAACTTATGGATGTCACTATGGGGAAAATTCATGCGTCAATCAACTAGACGCACTGGGAAACGGGTAGCGCTTTTTGTTTAATAACCGATGGCAGCTCTCAGTCGGAAAAACCAAAGAAAAATTTCTGTTGTTACGACATAATTTCTGCGCTGCTTTTGACGGGAAACGTGTTGTGACAACAGAACGTTCTGTAGTAACATCATAAAATTTTGTAGTTACAAAAAATTGCTCCAAAACTACATAAAACAAGAATATACGACAAAAAACTACAGAACTACAGAAAATTACTACAGAACTACAGAAAAATCTGACGTTAACGACAAAAGTACAGAACATTTTGTCATAATTTTGACACGGTTTTGTAGCTTTTTCGATCGGGCTTTGTCTGTATTTGCCTATACCGAATGCTTAAGCACCTATACCGAATGCTTAAGCACCTCCATAATTTTTCTCACTTCGCAGAGCTTTTAAAAAGCTTCTGGTCTCTTCGCAGAATCCTCTAGTTTTCTCAACATGGAGCTTTTAAAATTTAGTAGCACGAGAATGAATAAAAAATAGTAATGGCATTAAATTAGAAGACTGAAATGAATAGAAGCTTTCTACGCAGCGGTTACTCGGCCAGCTCAAACTTTCTACTGCAATTATTGATAACTCCGGGCAACTTTTTATTTTGGTTAAAAAAGTGGTTTGAAGATTTAAATTACTATATCTTACTGTTCTCTTTTCATGGGTGTAGGAGAGCATCTGAATAACGAAAACATCGATTTGCACATTTATACCTGTCGGCAAATCGGAAAGTGTGTCTTAATTATTTAGTAACTCGGCTTCGCTTTTGACCTGATTCGTTGGGCTAGCTCAGCTTTCTTATTATACTATAATATGCTGTATTCCAAAATTTAGAACCATGGACTTGTCTAGCCATATTCGATTTATCATTAACGAGCATCACGATATAGGCGTTTCAAACGGAACGTAGTAACAAGGACATACACGAAGCGCCGTCTATCGGGAGATGTTTTATTGACCGTGAAAATCGTTATGTGCGTGGGGCTAACAACGCAAAAAAATTCACGCACAATAAGCCACCTCCTTCGTAACAGTGCGATCGATGAAACCGGGGCAATTTTCGCCTAATATTTTATTCTGAAGTGCTTCGAAAATGTCCCAAGTTCTTAGGCGTCAACATACATTCACAACTTGACAAACGTCGATAAAAGAGCGCATTCAAAATTATTGCCCATTTCGCGCAGAAAAACCTTCTGTGGTAAACGTTCCTTACTAAATATTCCGAGTCGACTCGAGCTCTCTTGTCTTTTTTTAGAATGGCTCTTCCTAAGACCAGATGGCTACACCGCAAATGTAGTGAGGTACGCTTTTCTTTGCGGAAATCAGCACGTGCTGGTCTGTACACTTAAACCCTGGCGTGAACGCCTGATTATAAAGCACACACGCGTGTTCTTAGCGTTGTTTTTGACGTTATTCATGAAACAAAAATGATAGCTTTTTTGGGTCACGTGTCTTTATATGGTGGCCACGGACAACTATCAATATAGCTGACTTTTTATGGGCTGCCAGGACGCTTTCTAAAGAAGCGATTCAATTGTGCGCACAATACTTGACAAAATAAGAACGATGTTAGTACAATGGAAATGGAGCGGGGAACAGCAACCCCCCCCCTCCTTTCCGATTAATATTTCTCAACGCTGGCAACATGTTCATATCACGATTCATATCAAAGAAGGCCGCATAAATAAGCTTGGCACGAAACAAATAAAAAAAAATTACGGTAGTACTTATGACATCAATAGAGATTACTACACTGAGGTTTCAGCCCATATTTTCTTTAAGCAAACACGTGCTTCATGGTCTTGCTTCAATAACTGAAAATATAACTCTTTATTTTCTTTCACCCACAGTATAAATGCAAGAAATGTTATCTAAAACAGACGCTTGGGCAAGTTGGTGATCCATCGAGGGTGAAGAGCGCAAACGAGCGCTGTTGTTGATTGTTCCCAGTCTTTGCGGGACAAGCAATAAAGTTCAGTTGAAAGCAGAGCTCGTTTGTGCACTTCTTATGTCCTCGTCTGTTTTGCGCTGTTTACCCTCAAGAAATGTTAGAGGCATGATTTGAGCTTTTCTGGACGACAGCACTTTCTCCGAGGCTGCTACCCGCAGTAAATTATTGTGTTACCTGTGGAGCTGTTGAGATATATAGGTTAACAGTTTGCGAAGGGAACAGCAAGTCCCACAGACGTCGCTGTAGTCGCGCAACCAACCAATCAATCAAATAAGAGATATAATTGGCGACAAATGTGTGTCTCACGCGTGCCAATGAAACAGAGCACAGCGACAGGCGACCACAACTTGAGCGGCGCCATTTCCTGCGATATTTTCAATTTATTTATTTCCCAGCATGATGAGAGTCTGAGAAAAAGCCGAAAATTCTGGCTCTGAAGAAGTTTAACTTTGCATCGAAGTAAGTGGCGATGCCGGTTATTCATACCTGTGACACGAGGAAGCTTACTGATGACAGCTTTAACATGATTGCCCCAGATTAGCTGGTTGTTGAAATGTATCCCTTATATCTTAATATTGTCTACAACCTTTATTGTTTTGATATCTAGCTTAATATTGCATGGTAAATTATTGTTTTTATTTTTGGTTTGAAGATAACCGCCTCAGTTTTAGTTAACACTAATTTTCAACTGATTATCAAGGGACCATTGATGGAGTGTACTTAGCGTCCTATTTGCCCACGTATATCACATCTTCACATGAGCTTGATGAGAACAGTGAGACATCATCTGCATACATAACACATTTCGCATGCGAGCATTGATTAACGATATCATTTATATATAAGTTAAAAAGTAGGGGTATAAGGATACTTCCCTGAGTTATGACAGAAGTTACTTTTTTACTGAGGACTGAGAGCTATATTAATGCTAACAAACTGAAAATGGTGATCAAGCTATGACGAAATGGGCTCATGAACACGTAAGCCGTAGTCGAACAATTTTGCCAAAAGTATATTATGATCAGTGTAGTCGAAGGCCTGCGAAAAATCTATAAGAACACCGACGGCAAGTTTCCTTTCTTCGAAACACTAATGTGTACTCTTTAAACGGGATAGCGTTAAGGGCCCCGTGTCGCAGAAAAGTCGGTGCCGTCGTCGGCGGCCGCCGTCCCGCGTCGTCCGGCGTTGGCCGTGAGCGAAAAATCACAGAAGCATTAATAAACAAAACTAGTAGGAAAAGTCGCCGACCTGAGGAATCGAACGTTGGCCTCCGGGGTGCGAGACAGCACGCTAACCACTCCGCCCCGCCAGCTAGATGGTTTGAAATGGACAAAGGCGCGTCTATTGGCAGCGGTGTTGTCTCAGAAATGTCCCTTAGAGAAGTGTATTGTGGCGTATAATAATAATTATGAGCATGTAAATTACAGAATTACTGAACACGCAGTTAAGCGAGCGGCAAATTACTTTTCCGCGGTACTTCCTCTTCGCTTGGCAGGGACTTTACGCTTGGCGTGCACGTAGCGCCATCATGCGTGTGGCGCACGAAATAAGATAGACAGAGCATGGCCTCCGAGATCTTCATCGCGCCGGCTCGGATCGGCAACGATGTTGCCGACGAACTGCGACTGCAACGTGAGGCCCGCGCGTTTCGGCAAGGTGGCTGGCAGCGCTTCTACTTCCCGGAAGGATTAATAAATAAAAATGAGTAACTTTGGATAGGTTAACGAGTGTTGTATCATGTGAACTACGTCTTTGTGTCACTCAAAAGCGCGACAAGCAAATGAGTAGACGACGCGAACAGGGCGTGATAACGCAGCAGCAAGCGGGCTTGGTCATCGCCAAATGACAGCAACACCATCCTCGGCTCAACTAAATTTGAAGCCTACGAGTAAATTTCGAGGTCAGGGGATAAAAACACTTACAGAAGCCTTCGATAATAGGCTATAACTATTTTTCACATTGTCCCCGACGGTCTAATTTTCGTAACGCTTGGACTCTACACGCACTTTGTAATTTGAAGCCGTTTTCAATGGTTCCAACGTCGGGACTCGACGTGCTGCTTGTTTGACTCAAAACCGGACAAGCCGTTAGATGTCTTCTACGCCTAAGAATTGACGCGTTTGAATTGTGGTGCTGGCGAAGACTCTTGAGAGTTCCTTGGACTGCCAGAAGATCAAATCAGCCGATATTGTCGACCATAAACCCTGACTGCTCATTGGAGGGTCAAATTTTAAAGTTAAAGCTCAGCTACTTTGGTCATCTGATGAGAAGAGAGGAGTCGCTGGAGAAAGATTTGATGTTGGGAAAGGTTGAGGGTCGCCGGAGAAGGGGTAGGCAGCGAACGCGATGGTTAGATGGCATCCTCGAGGCACCGCAGATGAAGTTATGTGATGTTAGCAAGATAGTGAGAGACCGGAAAGCGTGGCGTGACATGGTCCATAGGGTCACGAAGAGTCGGACACGACTGAACGACAGAACTGAACTGAACTGACGTACTGAAGGGACACATAAACCTAGAGCGTGTTCTCTTCAGTAATGTTTTCAATAACATTAAGCGGAGTCTAACTCCGCTTAAACCGATAAAGGCGCCGCCGCGGTGGTATAGTGGTTAGTTAACTCGACTGGTTTTCCCATGAGCATGTGGGATCAAATTCCGGCCGCGGAGGCCAATTTTTGATGGAGTCGAAAAGCTAGTCTCCCTTGCGCTGTGCGATGTCAGTGCACCTTAAAGAAAGTAAAAGGGTAGAAATTTATGGAGCCCTCTGCTACGGCGTTTCTCATAGCCCCACTCGCTTTGGGACGTTAAACCCCACAAACCAAACCTAAACTGATCAAGACGGGAGAAAACACTGTTTGGCAAGGATTGTCGTACCGGTTTAGTATTAAGCAACTGGAACAGCGATGCCAGTGCACGTGAAGTCTAGACGGCGGCACTTATTATGTTGCCCTTCACTACGGTACCGGTGTTTTTCACTCCCATCTCCTTCCCTTCAAATACGACGAGATTCGGCTGTCCAGCGAGAAGTATGAAAGGTGCTCTACATTTCTTCTCCCATACCCCAATTTGGAATTTACGCAATTTTGTAAGGAATTCGTGTACGACGTTAGTGCACCTTAATGAAGCCTAGCTGGGCGATGTTCTTGAAGCCGTCCACTACGAATCCCTCATGTCGTGAGGGGCGTTCGAATGTTAAATCCCATAAACAAAAATATTTAAAATAAACTAAAATAAAAATCTTTACTCGGTTTGGATTTGTGGAAGAAGCGCAATGTCTGCCCTACTCCTCGGTGAACACGTACACGAAGCGGACCGACAAAACTTAGACGGCTTTGCTAGTATCCGAACTTCCGGATTAGTGTCTTTTCCTTATAGCTTCGAGCTTTGTGGACGCTTCCCCATCTTCGATGAGCTAAAATTATGACAGGAAGATTAATATTGAGTAACGCAGAATGCAGCGACCCCTGTCAAAGGGCATTCAGTTCTCGATATTTAACTCTAAGTAATGTGACAGACATGCGCGGGAATTTATATCAGCAGAACAGTGTTTTTAGCTTTCCACACACGCGCGTTCCTCAACTACAGCGCCGTTCAACCGCTCTGATCATGGCGCCACACCATGCAAAGCGGGAAATAATGCTGCTACCCTGCCATATTCTATTCCCTTTTTCGATAACAGCCTTCCCGGTGGTTATCGTGGGTACCTGTCTTCAAGCTACTAGGGATGCTTACTAGAACCAAGAGAGGCTGATAGAATGCACGCTTGATGCAAAGGCGTTAGCTGGATGTTGAGAAGAACGCGGTGCTATTGGCGAGCCTCTAAGGGAGTAGGGCGAAGTAACTGGCAAGCATACGTGTAAAATAACCTGTTCCAAGCGCTCTGCAGAAGCCATTTTTCTGCAGACACAATAAGTGTAATGTTGTTTTTCTGAACAACTCAGACTAGCTTTCGTCAGCTTTGTCACGAGCTCTGTCCATGCGTGATTGTACAATTTTGGATGTCGCTTTGCAAATTGTTGCAATCCTGAAGGCAAAAAGAGTGGCGTTGGACATTCAATGGTCTTCCTGCTTCACACTAGCTGGTCAGGTTTTTATTTCCCGTTAAAATATGTACATGATTTCTAAAGTTCACGTTAGAAAGGGGCTGCGGAGGTCTATTCTGGCCTGCTGGATGGACCGTTTTCTGGTTGAAAAGAGTTAAGGCCCTGCTCGCTTGCTTCATGAATTTCTGGATAACCTTTTTTAGAGTTGAAATGAAGGCGTATTATGTGTATATGCCATATATTATTTTAACAGCACAGTTCTTCACTCATGCATATAGTTATATGTGCTGCATGGGTGTACCAGTCAGGTGGAGGGCAGTCTAGTCTCGAGAACAAGCAGCACCTACTCATTTCGCATAAGGAGACGCTTTTGCTTGCCTCGCTTTAAAAAATTGCTTACGTTAAAACTTGCTAAACTTGGTTAGGAGAAGTGAAATCGTCGTTCTGATTGTGTTTGATTTTCTTGGGCTAAGGTTTAGGCATGGGCAGATATGGCTCTGCTGCGACTAATTTGCCTACACTATATATGGAGTCGAGGACGCCATCAAGCATAAGAGGAAACACGTGATGCTTTATCTGCCGTCAAATATCAACGTCAAAGGTCAAGTTGTGATACACCATAGGTGGTGCTTAAAAGTCAATTGGCCTTTCAGGTTGAACTTGGCTGATGCATGGTGTACTGAAGCTTTCGATTCGAAAAGTAGGTTTTTATTAGCTGCCGAGACAATCTTGTCAACACGCTTTTGTGGCAAGTTCCCCTTGAGCATTCTGAAGCTTTGACCAAGAAATAGCAGTATGCGTTTGGTGAAACATCAACTTGACAGTAAAAAGTAAGAAAGACCAAACTGCGTCTATTCACATCTGTATCTTGAAATGCCGCCCTTATGTCATCGTGAACATGACGTTCCTCACGATCGGCAGAAAGGTGCGCTTTAAGAGGCAAAAAAAGTTCTCCTGCAAGCGCATCACACAGCTATATGAAAAAAGACATGAGGAAACGACATAGTATTCAAGATGGCGCTGCCTTGCATGCTTTATCAACATCCGAAGCCAGCACCCCTCCCGTCTTGCGCGTCATTTCCTCAGGTCCTCGTTTTGTTTCACTTCGTTAATCTGCCTAACCAAGATCGTTATTAGCACAAGACAAAATTTGTATAGGCCACATGGTTTGATGAAAGGTCAATTGCCTCTATTTCTTTTTGTCAATTTAATCAGCATTAGCGTCTCTTCTATAGATCGATTGAAACTGTATGGTTTAACAAAACACGTTACTAAGCTAGTTGGTGAAACTGTTTTGTTTCGTGGAGTCTGGTGTACCGTCGATTTTGCTAATAAAGTGAGCTCTCTTTTGTATGTTGCTATGTCGCTATCATACGAATAAAAAAAGGAAGAGTCTTACGTTCTTAAGAGAACAGTTGCTAGCAATGGTCTTTTTAAGGGCTTAATAAAGTTTGCATGTGGTATTCCTACAGTCTCGGGAGGCTTGGTTATCTCGCGGCAACGGACGGTTAGTGCTTTCAGAGAGATGTCGGTTACAATGCAATGTTTTTAAATCCGCTTTTTTAGGCATTTGATGATGACAACAAGAAGGCATTATAGATTATAGCACCGGATCTGGCCCTGTGTTTCCGGGTAAGGGTTGGTTTTATGTCGAATGGTTCTACGCCAGTGAGTTTGTTTGGGGGAGCTCTCTCGGGATATTCATGAAAGCCACGAAGCGTTTTGAACGTACAAAAGTTTCCTAAGAAAGCAAGCGCCTGTCTACGTTCCGGAAATCACCTCTGAGTTAGTTACATCCCTTGAGCCGACCAGTTCCGGTGGCTGAAGCTGCCTAATGCGATGCCGAATAATTTGTTAAGGGCAAATGCGTTTTCCTTTTATTTTTTTTTTGGGGGGGGGGGGAGTCAATGGGGCTTGGCATGGCTGGAAGAAACCCTTCTGCATCTGATGTACTCATCTCTACGGTATTCAGAGTTGCCCTGGAGTGCACGGTGTTTGCGAAAAACGTGATGACCTGCGATCGGTTGTACGTGATTGCTTAATGTTCTGCAAATAAGGCGATGCCCATGATGACGACTCGGGAACAATGCGTAAGATTTACGAATGTAGTTCGATGGCAAGCATCTTTTAACGCTGTCCTGTTTTTTGGGTGGTGGTGGTGTAGACACGGGACGCCGAAAGTATTGCCACGCTGTTTAGTTTTGCTGCAGAGGATCCACTTATGACAGGGAATTCTGGCTGTATTAAAACGGAGGTTGACCTATGGCCGCCGACAACCATTTCAAGTTCTTGGCGTTCAAGTTCTGAAGCTCGCTTTCACTTAGAACTAAGCTTTGGCTTAATCTTGTTTTGTAATTGTGGCTGAGGCGCGCAATTTTAATTTCTTGGGGCGTAATGTCATTCTGAAGTCGGAGCGTCGTGGGCGGTATCTTTATTTGTAGTGTTAGCATAGTAACTGCGGAGGCTTCATATGGCGGGCTAGATGTAGTATATTCGTCGTGGTGCTGCAAGAATGCTCCTTATTCACTTTGTAAGGCTGCTCTCCTGAGCCACCGCTGAACATTCCTGCATTTGCTGTCTCATAAGTGCGGCGTGCTGATGCAAACCACAAAGAACTCCATAGCTGAAAATATTTCGAATGTCTATGCTTGCAGCGCAGCACCTACCCTTCGGCCCGTGTTCGCTGGGTTAGTTGTGCTCGTGGTGCTTGTTAGGGATGCCACTGGGAACAAATATTTACCTGTGCACTGGCGGCGGATGTAGATTGGCTCACCGCTTTAGAAGCAGGGTAAGCGACGCTGGGTGAGGGTTTTAAACGATGCTGTTTCTTTTCGGAGTTTGTTCAAGTATAGGCGGGCAGGCGGGACATCGACTGGTACTTTTGCGGCTAGGTACTGTTTGTACTTAGGACAGGTAGTAACCGCAGATCCGGACCATGAAAAGGAAATAACAAGAAGAATAAGATTGGGATGGAGCGCATTTGGCAAGCACTCACAGATTATGTCTAGCAGCTTACCGGTATCGCTAAAGAGGAAAGTATATAACAGTTGCATCTTACCTGTACTCACCTCTGGGGCTGAAACGTGGAGGCTAAAAAAGAGAGTTCTACTTAAGTTGAGGACAACCCAGAGGGCTATGGAACGAAAAATGGTAGGAAGCGTGCAGAGATAGGAAGCGTGCAGAGAGGGTCAGAGAAATAACTCAACTTACTGACATTCTAGTGGAAATTAAGAAGATGAAATGGGCATGGGGAGGACATGCAGGACATGTAGTGCGAAGAGAGGATAACCGATGGTCGCTTAGGGTAACAAACCGGATTCCAAGGGAAGCAGAGCGCCGCAGGGGGCGGCAGAAAGCTAGGTGGGCGGATGAGGTTAAGAAGTTCGCAGGGGTCAAGTGGATGCAGCTAGCACAGAACCGGGTTAAGTGGAGAAATATGGGAGAGGCCTCCGCCCTGCAGTGGGTATACTCAGGCTGACGATGATGATGATGATGATGACTGTAGATGTTCGCGCGGGCTGACAGCATGTTTTTTGCTGAAGTTGTAGAGAAAGTCTTGGAGCTAGATTGTGCGGCCATCGATGTCGTGGTTCCAAGTGCCTGCTATACTTAGCATTCAAAATCTATGAAATTCAGTGCTTTGGTCTGTGAGGAAGTTTGCATCCGCGCTGCCGATGCAATTCCTGGCGCAAGATTACACAGATGCCTTTCGGGAAGAAGTCACTCGTGGTCGTTATCGTTTGTTGGTAAGATTTATAAGCTTGCGCTGGAGGCTTGCACTGTAGCATCCGGGTGTATGAAGCTTCTCTCTCTAATTTTCAAGCTCCGAAGCTGAAACAGGCAAGCGTTCATTAATTTTCAATAAATAACAAATACTGATGAACTTGGAACCTGTCCCACTAGAGCATGCCGGAGTCATCCGATTTGACTAAGTTTTCATGACCCTCAATTCGGAGCCCTAATATCTGGCTGCTACGTATCACTACAAGTTAAATACAGCATCAGATCCTCATATCGAGGCGACAAACGACTGGCATAGGGTCAGAGGCCATGACTTCATGTTTCTTAGCATGCCGCACTTCACATAGCTCGTTCGGTCTGCAGGTTTCATAATTCAGGGACGCACTTTTGATGTTATGTTAATCGCCAAACCATTCAGTTAGGAGAAAGAAGGAGAGATATTTTAACGGCTCTGGCTTTTAAAATGATTACTTGGGGGCTCCACAGGGCGCTATTTTCGTTGAATCAATTTATATTAATTCCTTGCGGCAATAGCCTATAATGCTTTGATACAGGTACTTTAGCAGGTTATTTTTTATTTTCTATTCCTTCAAGGGCGGAGTCATTGTAGAGAGTAGCGAATAAACAAAAAAGATAGAAAAGGTAGGTAATTAGCGGCATATATATATAGTCATTCTTTCAGAGAATAAACTATTTTAAAAAATTAGCAAAAGTGCGCATGAAAATTAAAAAAAAAAGCCAAGAAAAAAGCAGGAAAACCAACACTAAAGAAAGCAAGAAAATACGAAGCCAGAATGACTAACCAGTGTTATCTCAAAAATGAATGCGGTCACAAGATGGTAATACCTGCATAATCAACTATGCGGGAAGGTGGCTCGCATATTTCAATTTGCGAAAAATAAAAGGAATCAAAACGCGTTCAGGAGGGCAAACAACAGTCGCAATATTGTGCTGATGATCGACAGGAAACGTGCAACAGGTAGGTGCAGTGTTTAGATATGTGTGCATCGACTAGTGATAATACATTTGCGACTTTGATTTGCGACTTTTGATTTAAAAAAATCAAAAGTCGCAATAATTTTTAAGTCGATCTGGAGAAGGTGAGAAAAGGTAAAATTTCATTGGTGCGGCATTCGTGGTCCGCAAATACCAATTCTGCTTCTCTCGTAGCTTGTGCCGCTTCGCGGCGGTAAATCCATGAGCCAACCAAAAACAAATTCATTGCAAGTGCATATTCAACATTTATTTGTACGATTTACAAAACACACTTTGTTTACAATACCGGGTTTGCTTGGTCAATGAATATTATCACTTCTATTGCACTGTGTGCTTCCAAACCAAACAATTTGCATTCACATTACAGTAATAGCGAGTGCAGTGGATCTTCGTAACTATCATCTGTATAGTTTGATGACAAGGCAAAAATATTTTGCGTTCCCCACATACGTAGCAATTGGAGTAGTGGTAACAAATTAATAAATTAAGATATAAGGCTTGCTCACAAAATAAATGCATTGAATTGACAATATAGTGGTTGCAAGACGAATGACAATGCAGCACTCGGTGTACATATAGCTTGCCCTCAAACCGATCGCCCTGGATTCCCAACATACTGGTTGCGGAGCCTGTGGGAATTACACTGCATTTGTGGATATTGTTGCTTTATGAAGCACGCGCACTGCATTCAGAATTTAGTTGTTGCACCAGCAGTAAAAAATGATAATTTCATTACACAGTTGTTTTCTACTAAGCAAACACAATTCAGCCCCGGGCTCCACCTTCCCTCCCCATTGCCTAGAAGCTATATATTCTCATTAGAAAAACATCGTCGCCCTCCACTACTGTGAAAACTAATGTGAGCAGATCATGCAACTCCAGATGGGTTGTAAGTGGATATGTGGTGCAATTGTTTCTTAGACCACCTGTTAGCTAGCCATAACCGAGTAGTCACCACTGCATTGTATATGAACAAGGACGCAGGCTCAGAAAGACGAGAGAAGAAAACACAGGACGCCATCTAAAAAGCAGTTCACAGATTTAAACTCATTTCGTTGAGAATAACAACGAAGTTAATGATTTAAAAGTGGAAATTGATAATCTAAGCATTTGCTCAGGTAATATACAAATCCACATGTATACTGCTACAACGTACTCTCACAGCAGAGTAGGTTGTAGCATTTTCCACACACCCATCAACTAAAAGTATAAGTCAACCACCAGAAAATTATCGCTCGCTGATTACGTCATAATAATTGGAGGTTGCTTGCACTCTGAATAATAGATTACTCACTCTCACCCTTCTCCATCTTTGTATGGATAAGTGTAAACACTGAGATTCTGTAAATTACCTTCGCAAAACGTCTTGCAGCAGCCGCAGCTCGCTGTTATTGAGCAGGCGCAGAGTGTTACTTTACAGAGTTTTAGCTGACCTTGGTACGCGATCCGCTACTGGGATCCGCCACCGCGCGTTCCACTGCGCATGCCCAGACCCCCCTTGACGCCGACAGATGGCGCCACATACTGGATGTCGGGGATACAATAGGTATGAGGTATTGAGGGGTATTTGGAAAGGAATTATGGTGCCCGGACTTACTTTCGGAAATGCGGTTTTGTGCCTAAAATCAGAGGTACAGTCGACATTAGAAACAAATCAGAGATCCGTTGGACGATTAGCACTAGGTTCCCACGGCAAAACTACAAATGAGGCGGTACAGGGAGATATGGGCTGGGCATCTTTTGAAGTACGGGAAGCTCAGAGTAAAATATTATATGAGGAACGCATGAGGAAATTGGACAGTAACAGATGGGCAGCTAAGGTATTTAAATACCTGTACCTAAAAAGCGTTGACTCACAATGGAGGAAAAGAACTAGGAAACTAACTAGTAAGTATGCTAGTAACAAGGACGGAGAAATAAAGAGCATTGAGCAACAGGTGAAAAACACAGAAGGTAAAAATTGGATAAATTCGATGGAAAAAAAAGCAGAGTGTGGAATTATACCGAAAGTGGAAAATGCAGATCAGGAAGGAAGATTTCTTTGATAACTCAAGAAGCAGTGCCCTACTTTTTGAAGCTAGATCAGGGTGCCTTAGAATACGCAGCTACAAAAAAAAGTTTAACAATGGAGATGACGCATGTGCTGTATGTGGAAACTCCAGTGAAACAATTGACCATATTATACTCGAATGCAATGGTATCCATCCGGAAGTTGATGCAGGCGCAATCACTGTTCCTGAAGCTCTGGAGTTTAGAGATAACAGTGGCCGGGTGAATAAACCGGCGGTGGAAACTAGCAAAAAACGGCTGGAAGATTGGTGGCTTAAAAGAAGAGAAGTGACATAATGTTAGTAATGTAGGAGCAAAATTTAATAAATAGAATGATGGTTTAGTTAACCATTCTAAATCAATAATTAAGATATATGGAGAAAAATGAGCATGATAGCTACTGCTACCACCCCGTTTCAAAGGGGACGCTCCTATATTCCATCCATCCATCCATCGGCACACAGACCTGCCGCATCGGGACCAATCAGCTTGACCGCCCCGCCCACGCGCGGTGGAGAGCCACAGTGGCGGATCGCGGATCACGGTAAGCTAAATCTCTCTATTGTGCGGGTTGGCCAACGGTGTTCTACATGAAGCGCTAAGACAAGCGTCGCAGAACCTAGAAGCATACTTTTATCAACTGTCCATGCAATAACGCACAACTGGACCGCACGCATGACCTCCTTTTTTCTAACAGAGAAGTGCACGTTAGGTTACAGGGTCGCCAGGTGTAGGCACGAGCAAGGTAATTAAGACAGTCAAAAAAGCATCTGGTTCCGAATATTTGCTTTGAACATGAACTTGTACACGCTCAGCGTCTTAAAGAAGCAATCGGAAGCCGTTAGCAGGTTTAACAAAGCAGCTACAGTTTCTTCATTGGCTTAAGCTATCTGGATAGCTTGAATAACGTGTATTTAAGCGATATACTGTAGTCGTCCCCTTTTCACATATTTTTTCTGCATATAGAGCCCATTGTTTCTGGTCCCCTTCCCTACATTTCTCCTCCATGCCAGGCATCTGTAGTGCAACGCGTATTCCTTGATGAGATGTGCACGAAATTCAAAAAGAATTGCCGTAAGTGTCATTCATTTACACAAACACAGATTAGGAACAGCTGTGTCAAGCATTATCTCGAGCATTAAGAATCAAATGCTCTCTATAGCGCAGCCGAATGCCACCCTGGCCAAAGCAATACTTAACCGCGCCACTTGAAGTATATCCTGAGCGGAACAAAGTTAATGGACTGCCAGTAGAAATAGATCCGAAGCGAGCGGCGGAGAGATATTTTCTTACTATTAAAACGAATTTCACCACTTTCTGGAAGTAGGGCTATGTGCTTCGGAGAAAAAGAGCAAGAAATGTTTTCATAAATGTGCTATGTTCACTTCCGGGATGTAAGAAAGCGATAACGCAAGGCGAATCTGAGACAAGAGATAAGCATCGTAAATAAGAGCATGTTTCGGAACCTTTGCACCTTGGGCCTCCCTCCTACAAGAGCTCTACGTTAAAAAGAAAAATATTGATCTGCAGGAGGAATATACTAGCGCCGGGACAAGAAATAAAAACAAGTGTAAATGACAAAAGTACCGTAGAAAGAATGCAGGCAGTATAATATTATCCTAGCACTTCATTCCCTCATGGATTCTGGGTGTTTAAGAAGCTTCTGAGATATGTAGTAGTCACAGTTTGAAACACAAGAGGTGTTGTGAAACTTGGATAATGAAAACGAGGGGTAAAATTTAAACTTTCTCGTACACCAGGTTAAATATATACATATATTGGTATCCCACAACATTAAGCTTAAACATTACCACACAATCCTTGATAATAGAACAGGAGTTCAACAAGGAAAATTGCTGTGCATAAAGCTAATAACGCCACAAAGAGACGAAAGAAATACGTAAGATTTAGAGTTTCTTCGAACTGTTCCTTGAAGCAGCGATTCTGTACCGCTTCATGCTCGCACTTGAGATTCAGCACTGATATGGTCGGAGTAAGGAGTGACGCTTCGCCCATTCTTCGCAAAAAAGTAAAGTATTCTCGAAGAAAGGGATAATTCTTCCGCACAGGTGTGGTTAGAGAAATTCTAAAGATGGGTTCTCGTGCTTCTACGAGATCATGTCCAATCTTCGTCATTTTGCATGCTGAAACCCTGGGCCCAATGCAGATACATTTTCCTCCCCGAGTCATGAACAAGCAGGAATCTACATCGTCGACGAGCACTGATCTTCTGGCTTTACGTTCATTATATGCAGATAGCAGCTTTTTTAAAAGAGAGTTTTTACTTATTTTGCCGCCACTAAGCAAGATTTCTACAACAGTGCCACTTATGAAGCAAACAGGGATCTGTTGTCCGTCTAGCGCCGCATCCAATTTAGCGAGCGTGTCCACAACTTCTGGCACCGCGCGCAGACTAAGCCTGGAAACCAACTCGCTTCGATAGAAGCTAGATAGGGGAATAATAGCCACGAGCCAGACACTGCAAAGAATGCAACGTGCGGCGCCAAAACGCTGACGCCGAGGAATGGGCTGGGAAGTGGCGAAGAAAGAGGCCAGGAGGAACATCAAGAAATCGCACACGTTTCCCGCTAACTGCGGATTACTTTCCTTCCAGCCTTCGAAAGCATTTACCATTACGCAGAAAACAAGAGCGAGGACGAGGAGAGAAATACCGACCTTTGACTCAACAAGGATGGTGGAGAACGATACCTGATCTGGTTGGCCTTGTTTAACGTAGAAGGTGTCATACGCTTCCATTGTAGACGTCGGCAGAGCGAAGTGCTTTATGAGATCGCTTGTGACCGGCGTCATTTGTCCGCAAACATCAATGCTGCCAGTGAAGAGCTCTGTTAACAGTATCGGGTATTCATCAAAGGTTTTCCGCTTCACTGACACGTTGTATACAGAAAGGGCATTCAAGATGACTTCCATATCTTCTCGGCAGCCTGTCACCGGGCGGTTTTTCACTCTCTCATCTGAGAAGCAGGCAATGTTCACAACACTGTTCCTGAGGCGGTTTGGCTCCTGACCACTCGAAATAATGGTTTGCGAATCCACACACCGACCCGCCGAATGCAATGTCACGTAGCCCTCGAGTGGAGGTTGTACTAGCTTCGATAGAACCTCAGGATACCGTGTTTGGCTGACACTACATGTGCAATATCTTGCATGTGATTCACATATATGCTCTTGTAATGTCTGCCTTGCCTCAGCGTTACCTCCTATAACAAACCATTCGACCAGGTAAAAGAAAAGCATCGAATCTAGAACACGATTAAGGCACGCAGATGAGGCTTGACCACTATTTAGTAGGACTATGTTTGTCTTCCTGCTGTAGCGAGTGTTTTTAAATACATATCTTCGAAACTCTACTGCATTTGATGTGGCCCACTGCGTGACGGGCCTTAAAAAGTTACGCAGTCGGGAACGATCATGTGAGACCATGTGCACACCGCAGGTTACTAGTGCTACATCATCGTATCTCGACACATGTGTCTGCAGTACTCCCATAATTTTTGTCGAGGGCTGTTCAAAAGTTGACAAGTTTGTAGTGGAAACATATTGAAATGTGAAAAATAGAAAAACTATTCGAGACATAACGTCTAAAGTTTTCAATCGGGGAACTATATTCATTATTAGGTACTAGGGCAAACTGCGAAACTTCACCTTAGATAAACAACATTAATGCCGACTGAGCGGCAAGCAGTACTGCCCGCAATAACAGATAAGGACTAAACAAAGGCGTACTTTGAATACCGTCAGACATATGCAACGCCAGTTTGGCATCGATGCTATTGTACGCGGAAACATTCATATCTGTTCGTTTCATATCTGGCAGCGTTCATATCTGACTGATGTTTTTAGTACTACATTCATTGAATTCCAAGTGTTACCTGCAAAAAAAAAATTGTTTGTGGTCACTGCGTTCTCACATAGCCGGGTATGCCCCCGTGAGCACAAACGCAGCGAAGGCAGTTCCAATCCTATGTTTCTTACGTCGTTAGTAAGCGGCTTCACGTTAATAAGGCAGACTTCACTTTCAAACCAAAACCGGCTCAAACCATGCTCCAGCGACGCGTATCACACCTAACAGAAACAGAGGACAAATAACTAACAAACTTTGCTTTTACGCTGAATGAGTTGTTCCAGCGATCTCGTCACCAATGTCTCCCAGCTCAGTTTTTCGGAAGAATAGTCCGGTGGCTAGGAGAGACGCACTGGATATGAGACCAGTTGACGCCACAACAAGCAGCGAAAGATCATAGCAGAGAAACTTTGCTAGTGTGTGTACATCCAGTGAGGTGGTGGTGCTTCTTAGGAGACATAAACATCGTCTTCACTAACCCGTGCCACCATCGAATGACGGCAGTTCACGTACTTCTCACAGAACAACTTCCACATGGGCGCGTCTAACGGTCTCAGGCCTCTTTCTCATAGCCGGTTCTTGCCTAGATCATTTCTCTCCGTCGTGCATGTTTTTGAGAGAGGAGGATAATTGAGGAACTCATAAATACAAAAACCTGATGCCCAAACGGGCCCATTATCAATCTATAACGCTTCTTTATTCCGAAAGTAATGACATTTAGAGCCTTGCGGTATTTTACGACAATACACTTCCTCTACGCTCACTTCTATAATCGCTTCTTTTCTGAGCTAGAATTGGCTGCTTTGGCCGACTGCATATAGGTGGGAAAGGGTTGCCAGCTTTTATTATATCTATATTCTGCGAGGGGCAATCTGCATGTGGTGTGGCTAGCCTTCTGCGATGACTGGCCAGCGCGCCTGTCCCAAGAGGCGTGCCATGTGCAAATGGCGGGCCAAGCAGCGAATGGGCAACCAGCGGACCTGGTCTGAACAGCGTGGCGTGTGCAGCGACTGAAGAAGGCGCCTCAGGTGAGGAGGAGAGAGCTTTTACTTTTCAAATCAACGAAGTTATAGCTGTAATTTTCTGTCGTGCTGCGGTGATGAGCGGGGAAGGAGGAATTTGTTTTCTCTGGCGCAGGATCTACACTAGTCGACAAGTCTGAAAAGTCATTACTGTTATAGTTCTAGGAGTTGCTGCGGGTTTTATTGAGTTAACATACCTAGAACTCTACCTAGAAGTGATCTCGAAACAAAACATTGCAAAAATATTTTTAGTTGGTTTCTAGCTTTATTAATCATGGTACATAGATCCGGCTCACGTGTTCCAACTAGTTATTTTCTAATATCAAGCACTTTGCTCCTAGATTTCACCGCTTTTGCTTACTTCTAAGAATAATATGACTGCAGTGCAGCACATTTTTCGCGCTTTAATGCCTGTTCTATATATTCAAATTCTTTTTTTCGAGGTGTTGTGCGTGCGGTTTTTAACAGTAATATGCCGAGTTTGCGCACTTACACCACTAGAGATGAAACGCTATAACAATTTCCAAATCCAGACTGCTGCTAGATTTCATGTGATTGCGTCGTTTAATACTTCAATAAGAAACAAGCGAAGCAAATCAGAAAATGTATGAAACGGAGCGTAGAGCTAGTTGGTGCAACATTTCCTAACCACATAGCGCTGTTCCCGTCCACTCGTTTGTCCTTCATCTGTTGCGCTGTGTGTTTAACAAAAAAGCAAACTCCACTCATAATTCTCATCGTTCGCTTCGCGTTTTTTATTTGTGAGGTCACAAAAAGCATGAATGCATAGCCTCTTAGCAGCAGTGAGGCTCTACCTGAACCTGCATGGCATTGTCGATCGCATCTCTATGAACTGCGCCGCTTTTCCGCCTTGGCAGCGGACTGCGCCATCTCCGGTGCCGTGGATCCCGTCTATGAGAATAAAACATCGAATGTTCTTCTCTGTGAGGGGTGATGTACAGGTGCATTCGATAATTTTGGGTCGAGGTTAACGAGGGGATTTCAAAGTGTGTAGCGAAGCTTGTGACAGAAGCGTGCCTCTCTATGGGCAATTGTGGCCTGTTCAGGGAAAGTAAGAGGAGGGGCAACATATCGAACGCCACTTCGTAATGCGCATTTCTAAAGCTGGGTCATATATTTTTGTGAAGCGTGCCATGCGGTGGTTGCGAAAATAAAATAAAACAAGAGTGCCATATCGATTCAAATGTGAGCATGTTTGCCGCCTAAGGCTGATCTTCCCGCGCTAGGAACGAGGTGCCCCAAACGAAGATATTATTGTGCGCAATGCAATTTTCGAGGACGGAGTGGCTTGCCGCGTGAAAAGGAAGAAACTCGTATATTTTGCTGTAAAGTGGCCTTAGCAGCACACCCTAGCTGTGCGTGCAGTCATGTCAGCACATCAGACAGTGCACGGCTTAGGCGGCCTGTTTTTGACGAGGACTGTATTCCAATTTTGAAAATTCCTGGAGGTCAAGTACAAAGCGGATATATTTCGAACAGTTTATTACAAGTATTATATTTTGTAAGAAAACGTCATGGAGGATACTGCATCATTTCCAATGTGATTGAAAATGGCGTCGCTAACATTCACCCGGCCTTTACATTGCTAATGTCTTACTAGAGTTGAAGCAATCACTAGGTTCTATACAAAATAAATGAGATGCCTTTGGTTCCCTGATCGCTCGAAGATGACATAACAGCACACAGAACAGAAGGCTGAGTGCGTGCTATAATATTATATCTGGGTTTAGCTGAAAACAGAGTACTTAGTTTGGACTTCCTGATCAATACCGCTATACCTAGCACACATAAGAATTGCACTACAATGACGAGAAGGTAGCAGTTATTGTTATTTAAAAATGGTTGGCGCAAAGATGATACATAAAAAGCTTCAATTATAAAATGCCTCCATTAGTAAGGTGTGTTACTACTAGATGGCGCAAACGACGTGACAGGTATCTCCCCTAAATTCCGGTAACTAATCAATTCAATGCTTCGTACCTGCTGCAAAGGCCATGATAGAGTGCATCCGTGGCGGAATGATGCTCGACCTTAATATTAATATCTCGATGCGTAATTGCCAATTTTGAGGCTAAAGCCTTCAATGCCTCATACCGCCGTTAGCAGCCATGTCGACAAATGTTTCCGGGTTTCGAGAGCTAGAGTTAAAAATAAATTATTAAATCTCGTCCTCGACCGCAGAATCGAACCTCTATCCTTCGTATACCCATCCCAGCGCTTTACCACTACGCCACGCCCCGGGTCATGAAACTATTTTCATAATTCGCCTTGTCTATAGTGACAATGATGGCGGGATTCCGCGAGTCACCGATACTGCGCCTTTCCTATCCTGTAGACGAATTATAGAAAGCCAGTGAGCTTTGAAGTGTTCAATGAAATGCTGGTTGTATTCGGCAAAGGGCGCGCGATGTACATTCACGACAGGTCATGACGTCACGAGGCAATTCATGCATATATGAAGCTGACCCCACCGGGCGTCCGATCCCTCTTCACTCGAAGCAGCATTCACCGCCACATTCGCAACAAATGCGTAGCAGAATACGCCACTCAGGCTTTCGCCTTTCACCACTTTAGTCGCCAAAGTGTTTCGTAATTTTTTACTGTGCAGTACTGGGACCCTGTTTGTAATTACATTACTTCATTAGCTCTATTGTTTAATAAGAATTGAATATCTGTTCAAGTGCAGCTTCAGAGACATAGATATAAAGCCGAAAAACATGCTGTACACTTGTATGGCTAATATTTCAAAAGCCGTATTCGACATGCCTTGGCTTCCTAAAGTAAAATGGAAGCGATTAGGTTGATTACAGTGCAGCGACAAGAAAAATATTTATGTAGCAAACGGGAGCGGACACCCCAATCGTGCTTGCCATATGAGCCCAAGGTCGTGGCTAGTAAATAAAGGCGATTTTATACACACCTATGGGCTGCAGTCGTTAACTTGGGCAATGATAATGAACCTGAAATTGTCTCCCATGAGAAAACTTTAACCTCTCTTCATCCAGCTATTTAAGCTGCACTAAAATTGTCTGAATTGAAGAACAATGGCATCCAGCTGAAGCTGGCTTGAATTGCAATCCAGCTAGTGGCGAGAGAGCGTGTCTCAAGATAGCCTCCATTTTCCTATGCATAACTCAGAACTAAGCGGCAAATTCAACTGTGAAGTACTGCTCTCACTATAAATTTGCGCTATTTTAGGGCGAAAGCCTTTAATGGCTCGTGCTGTCGGCCTTCGCTGGTCTGGTCGCATCATAGTTGCCAATAAAATTACGTCATCACAAAAATAAAAATCTTGTTTCTACCAGGAATCGAAGTCCATCTATTGGATCCACAGCCAAGGTCTTTAACCAACTGCGCCAAGCCCGGAACCGTGAAAATCATCCTAATTCTCCTTGTCTCCCTTGAAAATAACAGTAGTGATAATAATAACGCTGAAATTTGCGGTAAATAAAATGGTGATATTAGCAATGATAATTACGGTGCATTTAGTTGAGAATGATAACGAGAGCAAACGTGACGCATCATGTGCACCAACAACGCTTAGACTTTCGTATCTCGGCAGTGCTCGTGAAAGTATCGATTTCTTTATACGACAAACATATTTCGCACCTTTGCTTGCACGTTCACAGCGTGACACCCAGTTTCCCAATGTCGTTGAGGGTCTAGCTTTAAATGACCGTCTGTGAATTATTGGTCATTGTTATCCGCTTTAGGAGTTCATAATCGAACAAGGCTCAGAACGCGCAATTTCTGTTGAAGCAACTGTTTACGCACCTTACGCAGGAGTGCCATTCTCTTTTATGTTTTTTTTTTTCTTTTTTTGGAAAAGGCAACATGACTACGCGTAGCTTTTCTGCAGCGGTCTGTTTATCGCGAGTGTTACCCACTGCAATGTAACCTGCACGCAGAAGTGACCCATTATGTTTCATGTCAGCGATATCATCCTCGCTCACACGCCTGGGGGCTTGAAAAAAGAAGGTATGCAGCGCGGTACACACTTGCGGCACATTGGCCATATTCTCCGGCTGGTATCAGTGGTGTATCCGTAACCTTTGCTGGCACCAGATGCGGCTCTCAAGCGTCGCTATAAGCTATTAACAGCGAAAATCACGTTGTTGTGTGCCACGTTGCATTCGCCATCTGCAGGAGCCGGATTGGATTGCCCTGGCACAGGTGTCCGTAGCCATATATCTAACGTCTACGCCAGTTGTTTCATGTCTTCATTCAGTGACGCACCAACCAAGCAGCCAAGCAGCGAGAAGCACGAACGAGAACGCACTCGCCCTCTTTTGATCCCAGTGGTCATTGTTCCCTGGCAGCATCCACGCTTCCATTTGGCTACTCTGCCATGATGCATGATGTGAGACGTGGGGTGGTGTTCAAGCCTTCTGCTCACGGATACCACTCGTAGTGTTCAGGAGCCGATGGACAACCGCAAACAGCCTGGCAAAGATGGAAACCACCAAGCTTTAGGAATAACTTCTTTTATCTGGAGACACCGGAAGGAGCTAGAAGCTGTTTTAACCAAAGGTTCAAGCTTTTTGGAGTCTACATCACCTGAAAAACTATGGACGGAAGCGGCGAAAACTGCGGTCTTGCCAAGCGTAGCATGGAAAGTTGCAACAGAGGTCAGCAAGGATGTTTTGTTATTGGAGATGGAGTGAAAGTCTGAAACGGGAACACTGTCAGATTCCGCGGCGAGAGGACATCGAGGCGGAGCTCATAGGCGCAAAATATTGCTCCAATTCGGACGTCTGTGCCGCATTTCATCAGGCTCTGCTAATTGAGGCTTCTTCCTAAGTATACACGTTCTCAACACCTTTTCGGCGTTAGTGTTTCTTCAGCTTCCTTTCGCATTACCTCCGCCAGTGTAGAGATTCAGAAAGCACTGACCGAGATACTTTACGGTCTTCCTGGGGTAAGAGTCACACAGGGAAACTTCTTCGTGGATGAAGCCATGGATAGTCTGCATAAATTGTGACTGCTCCGCGGACGATGAAGCAAGTGTTAAGATAGCAATGCCCTCGGCAGGTGCGCCAGACTGCCGTGTAGAAGCTTGTTGCTTCCGTAACTCGTCAAAGCTCTGGCGCACGGTTATATCTTCGGATGCGAAAGTAGGACTTCTGTCCACAATTATGTGGAACGCCTCATCAGCGATACCTTTGAAAATATGTTTTGCTCTTTTGATCTCGGGAATGGATGGATACGCTTGCAGAAGTCAACCACGTTCCCAATGTAGCTGGTAAGTGTTTTTGCCTGAAGCTGAACCCGTGTATGGAGGCGTCGTTCGGCGCGGAGTTTGTGTACCATGGGACGGCCGAAGACATGTCCACAAAGCTGTTCTTGAATATAGAACACTTCGGGAGGCCGGTGAAAAGACTTTATTTACACCGACATGGACCTCGGGGTAGGGGCTCAGCCCCTGCACTGAAGCGCCCATAAAGATAGCAGTCAAGTTTCGCGTCTCTGTTGCGATCACGTGGCGAAACCGAAACCGCATTATGGTAGCGGCGTTGCCGGAGACCGGCGACACGCTATAGCTAGGAAGGCAGCGCAATAAATTTCAAGCGCTTCTTGTAATTCCTAAGAGATGGCAGCACCTTCCAGTGAGCATGCATCGTCATTATGGCACGAAATTTCAAACGGAGGATGGAAACCGTACCGGTACGGCAAAAGCCTTAAAAGGATTAAAAGCGCCCTTAAAAATTGCCCTCTGAACAGCTCGAACTTTTCTTAGCCTTTGCTGCAGGACTATACAATGCTGTTTCGGAGGTTGAAATGCAAGGCTTGTTCGTGGGATATCCCTCAGCCAGCGTCGGGAAAAAGCAAAAAAACAAACTTCAGGTCGATTCCAAGCAAAACGACGAAGCTCCTTCCTCGATACGCTGCATTGAGACGCATCAAGATATAAACGGTGCTGGATGGAAACAGCAAGCTCAACGACAACATGATGCCCCATCAGCATGTATCCGACGTGCAACGAAAGGACGTCGTATGTCCTTGCCGCAATCAAGTGACAAGACAAAGGTAAAACCGGACTGCAAGCCCAACTCAAATGTTTAGGACTTAACATATTACCTTGGAAAGGTAAGCGACGATAGCTATGGAACTGCTTTGTTAGGATAAAGCAACAAACATTTTGTCCTTAATGTACCGTTCGACGCCATGCTAAACGAGGCGTAGACAACTTGTGATGGCCTTGACAACTCACTGCTAGAGGCCACTGCATCACCACTTCGCATGATTCCGTTCTCTCAACGGTAGGGTCCTCGAAGCAGCGTCACCTGGCGACAGATAGGGGAAATATATAAAAAATGTATGAGAGTGTGTTTGAAGCCTGTTGGACTCGTTGCTTCTGTGGCGCAAAGGGTAAACACTAACTACATGAGCTCTGAGTGAATAAAAGAACTGTTCGAATCGTGAAAGTCGATACTTTTTTCTGCCATCTTTTTTTTTTTAATCGCAACGTTAAAATAAGCTACCCTATATCTTTCATGGGGTGGGTTCCCCTTTAGGTAGCATTATGTGATGTTTTTCATTCCTAATTGCCGCAAATACAGCCATTAACAGTGCGATAAGGTGACGGCATGACAACGCTAACACTATTAATTACCTTCACCGTAATCATTTCCCTCCTATTAATTACCTTCACCGTAATCATTTCCTTCCTTCAGGGAGTGCATGTTACCTTTAGGTTGCGTTCAGAGACACCTTTCGGCAACATTAACCCGCTGGGAGGCAACCAGTGAGGAGAAAGAAGTTGCGGGACCCAACCGTTGAGGAGACGGAATTACGCCACCACTTCAACATCATATACTGCAAGCGCTGCACTCTTAGCACATGTGCACCATTTGAATCCCTAAGAGATACATATGTGCGACGATGGCTTCAACCATGCGGAAGTCGGTAAAGCAGAAGCCCCATTTTCGGCCTCGAAGCGTAAATAGGTTTTCCGACCTCAATAGCGGACCAAGGTAATTCATTACTTTTGCCGTCAGTCTTAGCCTTCATTAAAGGAAAGAATTTGCAACACAGATTTTATCGTGTCATCATAAGAAATATACTCCACAAACTTGCAGGGTTTCCACGATCAAGTGGCTCAAGTTTCCAGACGAAACGATGAGATGAATGTTCTTTATTTGCCAGGCAATTGGAATATCATAAAATACTTTCATTGCTGGCCTTTAGGTAAACACTTGTTTAATTGAAGCAGCAGGTGCTATTTATTTGACCAAGAAAAACAGTTTCGAAAATAGCCCTTTCAGTCTATGCTTTTGTACTGTATATTGCTGAGAGCAGCTGTGGTATTTGAAACAGCATGCTGACGAGTTGTCGGGTGCGCTGAACACTTTATATTAATACTGACTAAAACAGTGTTGTTAGAATAACCCTCATAATTCAACTTTTTAGATGCTTTTGCAAAAGCCTACATGTTACAGACGGAATACTGGATATGATGCTAACATAGGACACCTATACAGGAGAGTGTCTGAGGTGAATGATATTAATGCAAGCGCAGGCGGCTTCCAGTTTATGCGGATAAAGCGTCTGGCAATCAGCCATGGGCAGGGAGTGGCTGCAATTAGCAAAGTTACTTAAAAGAGCATGGCTGTTGTCTTCTTGCCTCCGTCCTATGTACCGTGGTTTTATTTTGCAAAGAAGCAACGTTTTTGTATGACGCTTGAAAAAGAAGTTGCAGGACCTGAAGTCTGCGAACAGCTCTTATAGTATTCAGAAATGTGGCGCGACAAACACAAACACAAGAGAAGATACACAACACAAGCGCACACTACCAACTGTATTAAGGATCTGAAAACACTTCCTCTTCACCACTCCTCCTCTTCTACACTCAGGTACATCTCATCTTCCTCTTCTTTGCCAAGGGGATAGTGGCACCTTCTTCCTCGCAGACCATAAACATCGTCCAAACATGGCAGTCACCAATCTCATCTTCTTCTTCTTCTCTTCTTCCTCTTCTTTGCCAAGGGGATAGTGGCACTTTCTTCCTTGCAGGCCATAAACATCGTCCAAACATGGCAGTCACAATTTCTACACTGTATTGTTACTCCACACCTCTTTTTGCCCAGTAACTCAGACCACGCTGGACAAGCAAATATCACCACCTAGTCACATAGTCATACACTAAAAACCACCGCCACACATATACCGAAGTTTGTTCAATTAGCTTTTTTGCAGAAAGATATTGAATTTCATTATTTCAAGAATTTTGCACTCGGTGGAGTGACTCCTCGTTATTCAAAAGTGCAGAGCAATCCTCACTTTACCTTTCTCGGATGGAAGAGGTAAACTGCAGTTATAGCGGGATAAATAACATCACAATAAATAAAATAACAAACGACATAAATGAGCGCTGCTGAGCCGCGCAAAACTGAAGCAATCTTTTATTCTAATGAGAAATGAACCACCTTCTCAATGCGAAATATGAACTAATTACCGAACTCTCATATGAGCATTGGCTTCGTTCAATCACGATTCTCGCAGACACTTGTGATCAACTGAACATGTTGATGTAATAGCACTAGCACAGGAAAGAATTGCGACAAAAAAGAGCAACTACGTTCCTTCTTGTCAGATCAACTCCGCACTTCGACAGCTTCAGACAGGAGTCGACTAAACTTAACAGCTTGCCATGTTTCTGTTCACTAGGCCCCTTGTATAATAGTTACTTATTCCTTCTCTGGTTTACTCCACGATGTCAAAGAAAATTTTCAACCTTGGACCTAGAGAATTATGAACCGTTCCAAACAGCTCAAACACTTTTCAGCCATTGCAGCACAAATATATAAAATATCCGAGCAAGAATCTTAGAGCTATTGATATGTGATCTTGTAGTTATCCGCAGTTTTTGACTTTTTTTATGGAAGATGTATATAAGAGGCACCAGCCGCCAAGAGTTCTTATGAGGATTGCAACCATGCACTCGTAGGCCAACCAATTAATTTTAATCAAGCCTACACTATGCTCTGGGTTCAAGTAAAACAGGTGATCACCTCAGAGCCTAAATGCGCCTAATCTCCACAGCAGGTAACACTTGATATTGCTTCCCGTACCGATGGTAAAATTTGTCGAAGCTGAACTTGGTAAAACGCTTGCGGCTTAAACATAATTGTGTCAATCATAAATAAAGGATTCTTTCAAACAGACAGTATTTTCGTTGCGTCTTTTCCTAAGCAAGCGGCAAGATGGATAGTGATTACAAAAAGGTCAGTATTTTCTGTAATACAGACTTCACACGAGCTTAAGCGACAGTGATACCCAGAATAGAAACCTGTCGATAGGTGCTTTATTTATACGTAGGAAATCGTAAAGGTAAAACGCAATCACAAAAATATTTCTCCAATATTACCATACTTTTTCAAGTCAGCGCTTCAATCCTAGATATAGTTTTTTTTTTTTCGTTGAAAGTATGCGCAGCAATGTTTGCAGCTGCAAACGAAGCAGGTGCGCTGAGTTCACAACAGTCTCATTTGCAGCGGCTTCTCATTCGCATGCCCATAGTCAGGAGTGCATTCCTGCATTTGCGCTAGGATTGGATGTTTCGCTGCTCCGTGCTGTACTGTATTTTATGCACCTGTGTTGTGAGCGTAGCTCGAAATCTCATAGCACGAAAGCTCTCTCTCAGTTCGCCAACCTGCCCCTCAGCAAGTGTATAAATGTAGGGCGCTTTTTTTCTTGCATGCATCGAAATGTCCTGAATCGCATGATATTAATCCGGATTCACAACGAAAGTAGCGTTTCGGACGCTGTTCACATTCTACCACCTAAAGGTAATAAGTTGCTCTCCGTCATCACTAGCCTTGCTTTAGAGTAGCCCGACGTAAGACTACACTGAAATTATCTGCTTTCAAGGTGTCTTGCACTGGTATACTAAGCATCTCTACCACCGTGTCAGCTGCTTTACGAACATCATGCTTCTCGCACGACCGGCTCACATAGCTGTCGTATTCCTATTGACAGCAGCTTCGACAGTGCCAACTGCATCGAATGAAGCAGCAAGATCAGGAGCACGCGCAGGTATTGCGCATTTCCTTTCACAGTTTAATGGCGACTTTTTACATTTTCGAATCTGCGCACAGATCTGTGCACTACTTTAAACGCGCAACCCAGTTGTTGCTTAAAAAAAAAAAAAATACCTCTCAGAGCCCTGCCAAGTTTTTCTACTCACTGAACGATAGCCTTCCCAGGCAGTGCATCTTATATTTGCATGTTGGTTTAGCCGATGTATACCTAGAAAGCACCAGTTTCGGCGCTTTATAGTGAGCTTATTTTCACTGTGCTTAGACGCGTATGCAGACGCACCATAGAATGGCAGAAAAGTCCTATTCAGGGAATCAATCGTTTCTGAGAAAATTTATAGCGTTGTTAATGGCATAACAAGGAAATTAATATTCGTGACGCTTCAACGAAATTTGATAATGAGAATAGAATTGGGAATATCATTTTGGCTCGTTTCATTAAATGTTGTTAGAGAACCAAAGGGAATAATGGTATGGGGACAACGCAGTGTAGGACTCTTGTGCGCCTCAGTTTTCAATATGTGCGACATATTGCCCAACTTAAGGGTGCCGTAGGTTTATTATTCCAGCGTTCTAACCACTTTGCCAACTCGAAGTAGCAGGAAGGGGGCGGTGAGGGGGGGGGGGGTTGATTTAAGCAAAACGTATTTATCGCTATAGTTAAAATACGGACGCCAGGGAAGTAGAACCTTGCTCATGGCATCTTGACGCAGTGCTTAATGTGTAGAAAACCAAGGAAACTAAGGATGCAATGAAGTCTTCTTCGAAAGAGACAATTGCTGTCACTGTGGCTGGGAAATGAAATAAATCTGTAAAAATACTTACTTGCAGGTCAATCGATCCTAACGTACCAAATTATTAAATTATGGCCCACTCTATATTCATCGTAAGCCACAAATAGCGAACGTGATTCACCTAATATTGTGCTCTTTATTTACTTCATCTGCATTAATATAACAATCTTCTTTTTTCTCTTATTTACCTTACAGCTCTGTTACTTTCGCATGAAAAATGATTACTTTTTCATGCTTGTGTCTTTCTGATGTTTCTTCTCCGATGTAAATTGCGAGTTTTCGTTGTGTTTGTACATAGTCATGGTTGCATTCTGTTGCTATGCTTGCTATGTACACCATGCCTTGTAACGGTTTCCTGGACTTATCCAAGCTGCTCTAACAGCTTTTATCCAGGAATCCTTCCAGCAAAACTGGAAAATAAACTGAATGAAATTGAATTAAGAGTTTGTCACAATCAATTCGTATCACCTCAATATTTCTAATTCGCTTTCCAACTACCAGACACATCCCCTTGCGCAAGCATCCAAATAGACGTCAGCGGGACTTGCTGGGCGTGATGCTCCGACTAATTGGACGCACTTAAGTGAAGCGGACGAAAACGGGAAGTGGTGGAATGTCGTCGCAGCTTGTTTTATTTGTTCTTTTTTTTTTTCGCGAAAGCGTCATTTCAGCTGAAGGAGGAGACGAAGAGTGTCAGTTTCAATCACCAATTAATCGCTGATCCGTAAAATCAAATAAAGTGTTTGTTATTGGACGTAGTGAATATTTGTACGAAACGAAAAGCAACCAGAATGCAATTAGCTCAAAAGTATTATTTCTCGTAAAAGAACCATTATTCCACTGTGCATAACAGGTAAAACCTAGTAAATAGTTTTCATGGCTATTTTCAATCAAAATCTAACAGTAACGAAAAATTTCCGCATATTGGTGTTCATCCTTTTAGAAAGGCAGGCAGCGCATAGGCTTGGGCCTTCTGCAAAGTGCGAGATATGTAGTGAGGATAACTCTGCAGTAGAGGTGTCTCTGCACCGAGAGCAGCTGTAAGTGCGGCACTCAGTTTCAGTGAGGATGAGGTGATTGGCTGCTACAACCTGCTTACATCACGATTCCATACCGTAACACTGAAAATAAAGTATTGAAATAAGGGAAGATGCGCTGATTTGGATAGGACAGCACTCAAGCAGAATATTAAATAATCAAACATTCAAAATCTTAAAATAAGCCTTGAAAGCAATATTTTGCACTAAACTTCATGCCTAATCCTTTTGCGGGCTAGTGCGCGTTTCTGTCGTACGTAAATTAGGGTATGTTCAGATTTTACATGTTATTCACTGTGTAATAACGGTTGCTTTAAATGATATGATACTCGTTTCAGCTAAATACATTCGTAGTGCTCTTCGTCTCGTGCAGTTAAATCTGTCCAATAACATTTTATTTCATTTACGGACCTACTGCTGTATAAAATGTTTTATTTCCAAATCATGCTTTTTTTTAATGATATTGCACACTAAGCTTTATTGTTCAATCATACGTCCTACGATGAAAACGTCATCTTACGGGAGAAAACTCAACACTCGATTTCTCTAGCTGTTTGATATAACGAAGTGATGTAATTTTTTAGCGGATATATATACAAAAGCAACATGCTCAGACTCTGCGACTCACAACTGCTGAAGAATGGGATGTGCATTGTACCTCCCCTATGTTCTGCCACTAAACTGTGACGGCCTGACCGAGAGCGCGAAGTTCAGTTTCATAGAATTTAATTTTATTACCGACTAACTTTGGCCAATGATTTCAGATTGGAGAAGCTGCTGTTATGTCGCTTGGTAATGAAATACAGTAGGTTTAATTCACATTCCAATCTCTTGTATATACAGAACATTTTTTCTCGCCCTTGTCGATACAAGAATCTATCAGCGGGCTGTTTACGGTGTTTTTAAAGAAAAGAAGCTCGTCGTGGGCAAATCGCAACGAGACAGAGGTGAGCCCCATGCATTGTAATTTTAGAAGCAGCAACGTGTTGCCTTGTATTGCTCCTAGCAAGTATTGTTCCTAGCTCCGATACCAAGGACCTTTAAAAAAAAATGCTTCGCCTGGTTCATCATGGATGCCAGTCCAGGTTTTTTTGGCATAACGCTTTGTGCCGAGGCAGTTGTAGAATATTTAAAGTAGCAATCATGTGCAGATTGGTGAAATAATGTAATGCTCCCAAGCGTAGAAATATAAAGCATTTAATTATTGTTCCCGATTCCAACCTAATGTGTTAGGGCGAACGCAAAACTCTAATAGTTTTTGACAAAGGAATAGCGAAAGCTACAACGGTCGTGATGGAAGATCTGAGAATACAGCACTCATTATGGCCAAGCCTTACGGCATACGAAGGCTGGCGCTCATAAGTAACTTCCGTAAAGAGATGGCGCTGGTTCACAATTTCTTCACAAAGAAAAAGAAGACGAAACGTATCTTGAGGAATCCAGAAATTCGTGTCTTTTCTGTGTAAAACTAAGAGTATTTGACACGCACCTTATTTGTGAAGTACTCATAGAATGAAGCTGTGATGAGCTTCAGAGCATTCTCTACGTCGGAGGTGTGAGAAGCTATTGGGCAATCACGCCGTTTTCCTGGTATGATCAGCCGTTCTGATATGATCCGGTGTATTTGCCCGTATCTTGCTTGTGCGTCCGCACTGGTCCAGTTTTTACTTTCGTTTTCCACTAGATACATGCCGGATTAATCAAAACAATATTAATTACTAATGGCCACTTCCTCTGGTTAAGAAATGGCAATGTTGCTCCGTAAGCTGCGGAGTTGGCTCAATTTCCCCGATGAAATACCACAGGACGTTTGAGCCTTGCAACCTGCGAAAGCGTGCCAATAATATATCCAGAAACAAAAGCGTCGTTTCATTGGAAAGCAAGAGTACGGTTATCTGAACTCCAAATTACAATTTTGCAGTTACAATTACAAATATCAATTTTGAGCATTACACGAAAACACGCGCAGTCCCTTCCATTGCTAAACTGCCCTCTTCAACACATGTTCGCCTTCGCTGCTCCAACTCTGTAGCAAGCAAAGACTCTCATGTAAAGTAAAGATAACATCTCAAATGCATCCGATGTATTATTTACTGGTTTGGTTTGGTTTCTGGCGTTTAACCTCGCAAAGGGGCTCAGGCTATGAGAGACGCCGTAGTGGAGGGCTCCGGAAATTTCGACCACCTGGGGTTCTTTAACGTGCACTGACATCGCACAGCACGCGGGCGCCTTGCTTTTCGCCTCCGCCGAAAAGCGGCCGCCGAGGCCGGGATTCGATCCCACATCCTTGGGCACAGTAGTCGAGCGCCGTAACCACTGCACCACCCCGGCGGGATGTAATATTTACTATCCCTACAAATAAAAACAAAGCTTAAAATGACAATGTACCCTAGCGTACTGATGTCAGCCTTGGGTAATTGACAGTTACCTCGTCTACTCCTCACTGTGTTCTACGAAAATTTAATGAATTAGTAGAGAGCAAGTAGTAATATTTTTATTTCTTAGCTTGAAGAAAAAATCGAAAAACAAATGTTGAAGGTATTCTGGGCACTTGGTTTCATCAAGTCAAATTTCATCAAGTCAGTATTTTGTTTTTACTGTCTATAAACGACAAATCCCACCCACAACAAAATCCGTGTCACTACCACCCCTTCAATGTCGCAATATACGTCCCCGATAATGCAATAATGCACATATCTTTGAAGCGACCTTTGCGATGAAGCTTTGTCTGCGCACTGGGTGATTGAACTAAACTAGCAGTTGTTCTCGTGACAGCCTTTTTCGAAGGATAACAAGCAAAGCTATATAGAATAGAAGCTCAATTCAAAAAACCTAACTAGCCGGTTAAAAGAAGACCTATACTACTTTTCGAGTGGAAGATTCTTCATCGAGCAAGTTAATAAAAGCTAGGTAATTAGTATTTACCATGTATAAACATCGGCGGCAAAAAAATATTTCGCACTAGAGTAGGCGACAGAAAATAGCTCTCAGTTGGTTCGAAAGGTTATGACGCAATCTATTTTTGAAAACCTTGCATTTAGCTGAGACACGCGATTTATATTTCGCTTGAGAGCGCAAGATGTTCTGCTCGCGGTGCAACTTCTGATTTCGCCTGACTGAGTTCAAGTGACCTTGAGTGAGGTAGGATTAAGCCTATTCCTTTTCTTTAAAACCAACTGCACAAAATCTATAAAAATTAACGGGCCTGACCCAATGCAAGTGTCCAAACAGAAGTCAGAGAGATACCATCCCTAGCTTTCCTCAATAACCCAATAACCCTCCTAAACCAAAAGTACGAAAAAAGATGCCAGAATGACAAAGCGATATTAAAGAAGCCATTCCATCTACTCTTGGGTGTAGTTTGGACATCCCCTTAATTCAAACCTTTACCTATGTAGAAATTTTCGAAACTATGCAAAACCGTAAATATCTTTCCCTCGTACAACTAAGCTCAAGCTTTGCTTAAACCGCTAAAATGTTTGTACTGCCGGACCGTGTATTCAAAATGACCGCTTTCCCGGAACACGAAGCAATCGACACACAGTGGTGTGCAAGCCTGTGCAAGTGTATATTGGTTTCAGGTTATCAGGTCTCGCACCGCAGATCACAAAGGCAACTTAGGGTTGGGTGCATTTTAGGATTTCCAATCAGGAAATTACTACTTTCCATCAATATGGGGCGCAATTGAGGATCAGTAGACGTGTAAACATTTCTGTGCACATAACAAAACTGTTAATGCGCCTTCTAGGCATTATGGCCTAACGGTTGGGCTCCCATGATTAAACACATACAACACCTGACACGCTGTATGCGTTTAATCTGGTTCTGGTAAGGGTGTCATTTTGATACCCTTACGAGAATATATCTCTGGAACTCTTGGGAAACATAAACAGAAAAAAGCATAAGGGTCTACAAAGTCCAACTCTTTTTCTTGAATCGCGCACAACTACTAGGGCATCCAAGTGTATTGAATTAACCTAGCGCTATCGCTTTATATCTGGTTAGCAAGACTCAAAGGGCTGTTTTATGTATACTACAATACTTTCAGTATATTTGCTCATGTTTCAGTTGCAGTTCCTTTTCACATATCATATAATAATTTGACGTACGTGACGAGTGCAGACCAGCCAATGTCATAGTAACATGAAATGCTGCTAGACTTATTGGTACTTCAGCCTTTCTAAATCAAATTATTTTCGAGCATTGCCTGATTTATAGACCCAGTTTAAGCATGCTAAATTACATGTTATGCACACATGTTGATGGCGCTCATATAAAATGTTCTAAACCACATTTTTATTAGACCACTTACATTATATGTTAAGGTGGGGTGTCTCTTGGAGGTCGGCTATTGTTTTCCAGAAATCGGAGCAGGCTACAACTCAGCGTTTTCGATCCTTTTGCCACAAGCTGACGCGTTCCTCCTTGGTATCCGTAAGTGCAGCCGTTGGAGTCGTCTTGTTATTCTTGTCTGCATTTCCGGACAAGGCCGAAAATCGTTGCCAAGGTCCACCTCAGTAGCCGGCCTAGAAAACTTGTCCTCGGCATTTAATCTTTTTGAGGGCTTCATCGGCACATGCCCGACAGGTAACCACTGTAAGGGATACTTCCTCCGTTGTGTATGAGTTATGCGCAAAGAGTAATGCAAGGGGGAATAAGGGCATGTGCACGTGACCTTAGAGAGGAGGTCAGAAAAGAAACCGCCGAGCGCGGGAAAAAAAAGGCGGCTAATTTGAAAGCAAATCGGGTTTGAAGCTTTTTGCGTAAGGGTCCATCTGCTTTCTTCTAATCAACATTTCGAGCGTCTTCTTGAATCGAATTATTGAAATATCTTTCATTAATTTCTTATTTAAAGCTGCTATTCTCTGAGCTTTCCTTAAAGTTTAGTAACTTTTTAAGTTGTTTAAAAGCCACTGGGGAGTTCCTGTAAACTCAGCTTCTCTCATAGACAATGTGGTATTTATAAATTCATCGCATCACTAATCGTGTAAAACGCTATTGCAAGTTCGTTCGCTTAGTTAGTTTCGTAATCCATGTTCGTGAATAACTCCGAATGTTTTGCTTGCATTGGTCGTTTTTGTAACAGTTTCAATGACCAATGAGTCTTTATAAGCTGTGCATATTCCGGGACATATTAAGCACATCTATTGTTGTTGGCCGAGCTGTACGACAGAGCTTTATAGCCTTATAAGTTGTTACTGTCGTGTATACAACTGACTAGTATATATTATTTTCGGTGTCGCCGCTCTCACCTCAGAGCGCTGTTGCAACGGGGCGCAGCCAGAGGAGTATAACATTTTACACCTCTTAGTAAACAAAGTGCTGTTCTAAATCTGGTTCGTTTATATGAGTAAATTTTAAGCAACCTAAAATTCCGACCTAATTTCTTGTACAGTCACACTGATCCGCTACTGCTGATAAGGGTGCCTCAACCTCCCGTCGTTAGATGGATGCTTCTTTATTATGCTAAACAATTTTAGATTCCTAGCTCCATTATAGGCATTATTTATTCTCTTTGTTAACGTAGTCTTTGACCTTGAGCGATATTGGTAAGGAACCCTAACAACAAACTACCGTTGTCTCAAAATATGCCTTATAGGAGAGTATACCACTGCAACTATCATTCGTCTTAGCAGTCATATTCAAAATGGCTTCATCCCTCTCCACCTTAACCTTCAGCCTTGGATCATGTGTTGTTGACCTTTTATCTTGATAGTACCTTGTACCCAATGACGGCCTATTTGCAATTATGGCTGATCATAAAGCTGTCTTTGTACATGTCAACATTTCTGGAAACGAGTAGTAATCTATAACAGTTTTAACCTGAAATACTGTCTAACTCGGACATAGTTATGTTTCGA
Source organism: Amblyomma maculatum (assembly GCF_055883805.1). Classification (NCBI taxonomy): domain Eukaryota; kingdom Metazoa; phylum Arthropoda; class Arachnida; order Ixodida; family Ixodidae; genus Amblyomma; species Amblyomma maculatum. The sequence continues at coordinate 125,600,780 of NC_139348.1, read as the reverse complement.
GATATGGGTGTCGCAGTGATTAATGATGAATACTATTTTCATGTAACGTTTCTTTCAACACTCGTCTTTGTGCTCATGATTACATTTTAATCAAGTGACTTACTCTTTAATTACGGCTATCATCATAATCTACTAGTTCGATCTGTCAGTTGTTTATTCTTGTGTACCTCGCCTGCAACTCTCAGAAACTCTTGTGAAATCCACCCGATGTCGTTAAAAAAGGGTTCCAGTTTGGTAAAACTTTTGGGAGCCGCGTATAATATAAGTTTTTTGAGTTACGATGGGTGTCATTTTCACGCCCTCACTTGTGGTCTACTTCCTTTATGTAAATGTGCGATAACACATAAAAAAATTTGGCCTATGATTCAAGCCAATCCTTTGTTCAAGGGCCAATTGTACAATCCCGGCTAAACAACATCAGCACAAGTGGCTGGCGACCAGACCTGGGATATCTCAAAGGGCGGCGCCGTGGTTCGCAGAAATCTCTATCGTATCGTTTTCATTTTTACAGCAGAGAGGGGGAAAAGGGGGGGGGGACTCTTTGTCAAATGTGTCCCTGATTGAGCGGTAAAGTGCCGGCCTTACGTGACTGTTGTCATGAGCAATAATGTTATGTTACGTTGTCAGCAAACATGTTTGTTGGCACCTTGCATTTGGCTGAAACACCTAATATTGAAACATGTGACGAGCTGGTATACTTTGGTTATCAGCCGCTTCACCAGCCACGTCGCCAATGTTGCCATGTTAACAGTTATCCCTCTACATTTAACAGTTTTTTTTAACTCTTTAGCGGGTGCAGATGCTGTGTTCTAGCAGTCGTGTTTTTTGGCGGTTCTTACGTACTTTTGACTATTTCTTTAGGAATGCATGGCATCCCTTAAATATAATGGAGGCCAATATCGGGAGACGCCCAATATGTCTTGAATTGATTTATGTGGCATTTGTAATGCCATTACTGAATCTTCTGCTGCTGACCATGCAGTCCAACAGACTGGTACCTGTTATGCATGCGGAGAAGTTTAGGAAATAGTACATGCCGGACTTAAGATTCGAAACAAGACACAGGAAGTTCCAATGAGTCTATCACAAGAAACAGTTACTCCAATTCAAGCGCAATCGAAGTAGCTAATGTTCTTCCGTTAGGAAACTGAAAAGCAGCAGCATTATGGCACAAAGCAAGCAAGTATACAGACATGCTGCCAAGCGAAGAGACTATCATCGAGCGGGCCATATATGCTATATTCATGCTTGTGCTGTTCTGGTTGAACGCAGAGTCCACACACGTTCAGTCAACTGAACATTACCAAACATAAACAAGTATCTGTATAGGAACAAAAATCACAAAACCAGTCATAACTTTTCCGGCTTGGCTCGTATAAAACTAAGTAACGCCGCTGAAATCATGAAGAGCTCGAAAATATAATTTAAACGATCGGCATGGTAAGCAGGGCTTAGCATCGCTGGAGCCCTGCTTAGAACCACAAGTAGGAGAGAGCAACCGCCCACTGACTTCTGGGTAATCTACGTTGAAGGAGTTCATTTCGTTATGCCAGTTGAAATGTCTGTAGTCAGCAGTTTATAGTCGGGAAAGAAGTGCTTTTGCAACTTAATTTATAACCTAGTGAAGGCAAGCGGCATATTTCTGAATAAAGAAACCATTCGTAGCCGAAGTCACGAGTTGTAAGAGAAAATGGTATGCTATATTCTATTAACGTTTTACAGAGTAGTTACAAACCAGCCGTTGAGGCTCTTTGGCTAGGCTGCTGGACTACTGAACACAAGTACGCGGGACCAAATCCCGGCAGCTGCAGCGGCTTTTCAGTCGGGGTGAATAGGAAGGCGCCCGTATGCTTTGTGATGGATGTGCACGTGTAAAGAGTGCAGGGGGTCGGAACGGTTGAAATTTTGAAAGCCGTCTTCAAAGTGCGTCCATCAAGCCTGTGCCTCTTAGGGACGTTAAAACCCTATAAAGCAAACCAAACGTTTTTGCAGACTCACTACCTGTATAAGATGTGCAAAAATTGGCCTTCTTGTGGAAACATTGAATTTAGCGAGCTTTAGTGGGTTTTGGAACTTCCTTTTATGAGGTTTTAATTTTTAGGTTGACAGCACTGCACAGCTAGACGCATTTTAATTTTGGTGACCCGCGATCCGACAAGCTGTCACATGTGCTAATGTTTTTACATGCGACAGTATACCATATTGTATAAATGTCCAGTTAGTCTGCTTTGATGCTATACATGTGTAGAGCACCTGCTAACAGTTCAATTTAAGAAAGTAAAGGCAATCCAGAAGGAAGCGCGGGATGTATTTTTTTATCTAGATTATCATCATTTTCCAACCTCTTCGATTATCTCCTTGCAAGTACCCCGTAAATCCTGGTATCTCAACAGGGGAATATTAGTTCTTGATCTGCATCATAGATTCTTAAGTGAAGCCATTTAAAATAACTTAGATACAGTTCAGCCAGATATATATAAGAGACATGCCTCCCTAACCTTGATACAATCCTGCGCATGCATTAACAAAATGAAACAGTTTTCTGCTTCAATCTTGTACATTAGAGTTTATTACATGCAGCATCTCCCACAATTGTGTATGGCAGTTGAGCGATCCACCCTCTAAACGAGCAGTCATGGCATGCTTGTGCCTGGTGGATACCGTAAACTTAGATATGAATTTTAGATTTTTAGTAGGGTATATTTGTTCACAACGGCCAATTTCAGCTTCCACTATATGGAGTAACGTCCTGTGTACGTTTTACATTTTCACAGGGAGAGCCATGGAGCACCTGGATTTGAATGTCTGCTGCGAGGAGTGAAGAAGAGGACTATCTTACAAGAAGGATGGTGATTGTAGAAAAACGGGTCGTCGAAATCTTGTATGAGAATGCTGTCCCATTTTCAGCTAATTGTTTAACCGCCCATCAGATTAATTTTGTCGTTGTAACACTAACATGTCGCTTACCGCAAAACTGATTTTGCCGGGATATGTTATTGTAGTTGTGGCTGTAGGAAGAAGGAAGAGAAAAGCACGGGCCTGCTACTGACTGTAGCTGAACCACCTCCGCTGCCTCGTGCAGACAGAAGAGAGAAAGTAGAGAAGGAAAAAAAATGAAGAGGGAGAGAAAGGCGCGCGCCGCAACAGCCATCGTCTACCACCTAAGTGGTGGCGGGTGCAACAACGGCCAACAACAGATAAAAATTTAATCGTCTTTACCTTGCGGCGCTCTGCTCTGTGATGACATGCATATTGGAAGTTTTATGAACACACAAAAATTTTGTGAAATTATTAGTATCCTGTTATAGAAAGAAGAAAGCTCCATGCACCAAACTGTTGATCAGGTGTAAGGAGCCAGGTTTTGGTTTGCCGACTGTGCATTCCTAACTTAAGTGACAACCAATCACCACTGCGCATATGCAGAGAATGTATGTATGTATGTATGTATGTATGTATGTATGTATGTATGTATGTATGTATGTATGTATGTATGTATGTATGTATGTATGTATGTATGTATGTATGTATGTATGTATGTATGTATGTATGTATGTATGTATGTATGTATGTATGTATGTATGTATGTATGTATGTATGTATGTATGTATGTATGTATGTATGTATGTATGTATGTATGTATGTATGTATGTATGTATGTATGTATGTATGTATAACTTTATTAGGGAGCCGGCAAACGACGGGTTAAAGCGTCGTGACGCTGGCCAAGCGTCTACCCGGGGTTAAGCCCTACTCTGCACTACCTCATTTGGCCCGTTTGTGGTGGGTTGTGAGGCTTGTGCTTTTCGAGCGCACCCCGGGCCTGCTGGACGGCCCATAGTTGCATGTCCTTGTCTGTATTTTGCACAGCACTTTGAAGTTCCGGCGGGTATGTCCTGGATGCAGCTTCGGTCGGGAACCTGGTACAGTCCCACATGATGTGCCATTGGTCCGCCGGACCCACTTGGCATACACTGCACATACCACTCGTGTAGATGTCTGCGTGGAGGACGTGTAGCATTGCCGGGGCTAGGAGTGACCCGGTTTGTATTTGCCTTAGGATGACCGCCTCCTCCCGACTAAGTGCCGGGTGAGGCGGCGGCATTGTCCGTCGAGCTAAGCGGTAAAATTTTGTCACTTCCTCGTAACTGGTCATTCGGTCTTTTGTTTCGAACCACCATTCGGAACGGTCCTTCTCGGGGGCGCGGAAGGTAAGCGCTCGTGCCACCGAATGGGCCGTCTCGTTGTGATTCGGTGAGGATGCACAATCTCTCGCGTGCGCCGGGAACCACTTGATGCGGATAGTGTTGCCGCGGTCTTGAAGCTGGAGCTTACTGATGATGGCAGCCGCCGGCGCGCACACTCGCCCCTTGGCAAAGTTGCGCACAGCGTTCCTCGAGTCGCTGAGCACGGTGCGACACTCGGCCTCCGAGATCGCCAGAGCGATGGCAACCTCCTCGGCGTCTGTGGCGTCCGTGCACCGCACGCTCGCTGCCGTTGTTTTGATGCCGGTAGCCGCCGCAACGGCCACTGCCACGAAACCTTCTCGCTTGTATTCCGCAGCGTCCACGAACCGGGCGTGCGGGTCCTGGGCGTGTTGCTCGACGAGGACTTTGGCCCGCGCCTGCCGCCGTTCTTGATTGTGCTCGGGGTGCATGTTTTTTGGGATGGGGTCCACGTGGATGTGGGCCCACGCCTCATCGCTGATCTCGCACGATTGCCGACTGGGAGCTCGGGGATTGTAACCCACGGACGTCAGTATACTGCGGCCTGTCTTGGTGGTAGAGAGGCGCTCCATTTGCGCCATGAGCTGCGCCTCGGCTATTTCTTCTAAGGTGTTATGGACGCCGAGCTGCAGGAGCCGAGCCGTACTCGTGGTCCCCATTAATCCCAGCGCCGTCTTGTAAACCCGTCTGATCAGCGTGTTTATCTTTGTCCGGTCAGCGGCCTGCCAGTTCAGGTAGGCCGCAACGTAGGCGATGTGACTGATCACGAACGACTGGACGAGGCGCAGAAGACTGTCTTCACGCATGCCTGCCCATCGTGTCGAGACTCGGTGTATGAGCCGGATAGCGTCCATTGCCTTGGTGAATTTCCCTTAAAGAACATGAAGTATAAAATAATAGAAAGACCATAAAAGATATTCAATTGCAGCGGTACCATAGCGCTCAAGGATGCCCCACTGCACCTGACAGGCGATGCGCCTCAAAAAGATGATCTTGTCTTGAACCAATCTTCGGCTTAAATTTCGTCACAATAAGGAACAGAGAACGACGCCAGGACTATATTTACGTCGAAAATATATCTAGGATTTCTACATATTTTGGGAACGTCTCTCTATGTTTGATTTTATAGGAAGGGAAAGACGCGGTAACTGTCACACTTATTTTCTGTGGACACCTCAACCGCGCCGTAAGGGAAGGAATGACGGTGGGAGAGAAAGTGAAAAGAGAGAAAGGGGAACTATAGTGGAGGGCTACGGAGTAATTTAGTCCACCTGGTGATCTTGTCTCTCTATGAGAGATTGCTAAGAAATTGCTTTTATGTCAATAAAACCTAAATGAAATTTTCAGTGTTAGAGATCGTATTAAAGTATTTGAGTCAAATGAACTGCTACTTAACGACAACGACTCGTTCGTCCACAAGTGCTATTCGAGGGCAAAAAAGTTGTTTTTTTTTTGTGTGAGTGCCACATAGTAGGAATGTATAAGCGCCACAATATATGCATTGTATTGCATGGTAATTTGAAGTTAACGCCGAGCGCTTTCGAAGACGGAAGTCACCACAGAGGAACACTGCGAATTAATTCCTTCAGATGGAGCTGTTAAAGAAATGGAGTAACGCACGATGCACGGGTGTCTTCCCCTGTTCTTCATCCAACACACGGCCGCCGTACCATTTTGGTTAGCAACGCGACCTAATAGTAAACCAGACATCACGGGGTAGCAGAAATAATGAAAAGAGCGTATCTAAATCAAGTAATAATTTTGCGATGCGCGTTACTAGGTGCAGTGGCACAAGTCTACACCATTAGGTTTTTACTTCATTGTGAGCCCGTTCCCAGCACAGTGACTGCAGTACGATGTAAATCCAAGAATTTATTATTAGAGTTTGCTTACACAGCATCTTTGGTTACAATAGTGGTTTACTGGTCGCAGGTGCTGTGAACAGCACCACCCTTGTTTGTGCAGTTTCTTTACAAAGCAAACACGTTGCGTTGACACCACATTGAATGCAAGAGATGTGCACACATAATAGTCTTTTCTGTGTAGCTTGCTTTCAGAAAAAACACACTTTGCAATAGGACGATTATTTTTAAACAATGTGTTGTAGCACAGTATTATTTTCGTAAAATTCACGCTTGAAATGTGCATATATGTTGCACCACTTCACAAAAGCCACGCCCACTACCAAAATGTGCATTTAATATTTTTCATATCCATCACAAACTGCTAGCGGTGTTGTATAATGAGTTATTATAAATTTGTGTCTTAGCAACCAGCATACGTCTTCGCTATTATGGTCGCAGTAATTGAGTTACCCCATGTATGTTGAGAACAAGTGCAATAATTAGACAACAGCAGCAGCTGAAAACCCCGATTGATCCCCTAAACTGCAAGTGCTGTATTTTGAATTCAAGGCAGTGCACGCCGTTGTTCCCTTGTACAGTGGTATTTCTTCACATAGAGGGAGCCCCGAGATCAAAAAGCAGAACAATCATATTAGCAGCAAATGCATTAGAATACGTTAAAAACAAACGGTTATCTCCGTCCTTCACTTACATATCCATCTTTCTCATTTATAGTTATGAAGAGAAAGGAAATGATTTTACTTTTCAAAGCATATAGGATAGCCATGAGGAAGCTTTTCTGACAAGCGAGCAGATAAAATACCGCTCATTACAACTCAAAAATATTTTCCATTCTGCAAGTACTTACTACCAGCTTCTTGAAAAAAAATTATTACCAAACGTCAGGTTAGAAATGAAGTAGTATTGCTTCTATACGCAACAAAGCGGCATTGTAATATTTATTAGTAAAACCTATTGCGGTGTATAAAATTGTTGCGCGGATTATGGGCGGCCGAATGAATGTTCTACAGGTTGCCCCTATGCAAACAGCAAGCATATAACAAAACATATCCGAGCAAAAAATCATGTCTTTGCGACCAGGTACGAAGAAAGCTTACAAATATTTAAAATGAAGGTAACACCGGCAGCAAAGATCTAACTTCTTAATCATAATATCACAAATGTCGACCAGTCTGAGAATGTATAAATATAGAAAGATTTGTAAAATCAAATGGAGCTTGAATCATTCACGGTACGAAACTAAACAACCACACTCACAGCTTCACCCACCGGCAGTAAAAATCAAGGCATTACACTCCGACAAAACCTCAGAAGATAAATTCTGGTAGCATTAAAACATAAGCTCAAGTAACAAAACAGCAATCGATAAAGCCATCATTGTCACGAAAACCGGGAAGAACGCCATTAGTTCAGCCGGTAGTTCGAAGTCCGGCCCCAAGCTGCGATTAGTCCAAGCATCAGGATCGCATTTCAACAACTTCATAGCGTTCGCCGCCCGACTGAGCGCAGCTTCATTCATTCTTTTCATAAAAGTGCTGTACTCTCTCAACAACGGATAATTCTTCCGTATAGGTTGTGACAATGTAACGCGATAGAAAGGTTCTCTTGATTCCACGAGACGTGCAAATCTTCTCTTTGTACACCTTTCAAACCTGGGTATCACGCATACACATCTCCCTGCTCAGCCAGTAATAAACAGGAGATACCATTATTTATCACCATTGATCTCCCGTGTACACGTCCCCTATATGCAGATGACAGCTTCTGGAATAGAGAGGTATCTCTATTATCTCCCTGAGCCACTATGCTTTCAACGAGCGTGCCCCGCGCGAAGCAGATAACAACCTGCCGCTTGTCCAGAGCTTCCTCGAGCTTGGCAAAAGTATCCACGACTTCTGGCGTAGCTTGCGAACTAAGTCTTGATACTAGTTCGCTTCGATAGAAGTTCGACAGTGGTAGGATAGCCAAGAGCCAGACACCATAAAGGATCCCCCGTGCTGGGGCTGAGCCCCTTTGCTGAGGAATCGGTGAGGAAGTGGCGAAAAAAGACGCCAGCTTAAACATCAATACATCGCATATTCTGGCCGATAGGAGACCATTTTTTTCCTTCAAATCTGCTAAGACGTGCACGATAAGGCAGATAGCAAGGGCGAAAAGGAGAAGGTAAATACCGACCTTAGACTCAACAAGAACGCTGGTGAACGACACTGGTTTGGGTTGGCCGCCTTTAACGTAGAACGTTTCAACCGCATGCAAATCGGTCGTAGGCGAGGTAAAGAAAGACACAAATCTCCAGGTTACCGGTATGATCACCGCTGCGACATCAATATTTCCTGCAGCGAGCTCAGCGAAGAGAGTTGAAATATTGGCGAACATTTTTCGTCTCACTGTCACGTTATAAACTGACATTGCGGTCAACCCCTCTTCGGTGTATTGTGGGCAGGGTTGCGATAGAAGGCTTTTGCGTTTCCTTTTTAAAAGGCACCCAACATATAGGACGCTGTTCCTGAATCCAGCCTGCTTCTGCCTGTTTGCAATTACATTTTGAGTATTCGAACAGCGACCCGCCGAGTACTTTATTAATCCGCCGCGTGGACACCCTCGCGCTAGACGCGAATTAACCGGAGGGGTGCCTGTTTCGCTGACACCGCATGTGCAAAATCTTGCATGATACTCGCAAACGTGTTCTTTGAAAGCCGTCCGTGCTGCAGCGTTATCCGATGTCGCAAACCAATCGACTAAGCAACAGAAATGCGAAGAATATTCCAAAACGTGATTAAGGCACGTAGATGTCTTTACATCGGAGCTTAATACAGGTATCTTTGTCTTTGCGCTGTTTTCAGTGTTTGTCATGACATATTTCAGAAACTGTCCTATGCTAGCCAACGTCCATTGCGTGACAGGCCACATTTGATGCTGCGGAAAGGAACGATGATTCGAGGCCATATGGGCATCGCAAGTGAAGTGTGCAACATGATCGTACCTTGAGACATATTTGCTTAATGTGCTCAGAATGTGTGCAGACTGCTTTTCAAAAATAGTAAAATTTCTAGTAGCAACAACTTGCGATGAGAACGACAGAATAAGGTATAGAGACAAGAAATGTGGCTTGCATAACAGGCGCATAATTTGCAGGCTGTGTAAGCACGGATCAGCTCTACTACGGATCAGACACAAAGTAATGATGTCTTTTTTATCAGACACTCATCTCAGTCTCAATAAAAGATACACAAACGCCGAAACATAGTGGTTGTGGTGAGCTAATCAGTCGAGCAGTTTACATGACTCCGCCACGCTTGCATGCATTGCTGTGTTGGTACGCAGGCATACACGTAATAATCGTAATTATAGTTGGAGTGCTCCTGCATACATAAAATTTCAAGTATCGTTAAGCAAAGTGTTTACTCGGTGCTATCAGCATTCGGAAAAACATTAACACACCCGCGGCAATGAGAGCCGCTAAAATGCAGCTGTAGCCCTAACCTTTCTTACAATCCCACGAAGCGGTACAAAACTGGCCTACATATTAAAAGCACGAGGTGCAGTCAGAAATTAGGGGATTGTCCAGCCGTGCTTTTGCACGGACCACCACACCTATTCAAAGCACATCAATAGTACAGCAACCCAAAACTATCACTTCACTTTGCACCGACGAGAAACAATTCGTTTCAGTACTACCGTAAAAAGTTAGAGTGTAGTATTGCGGGTTCTCTCGACAAGTTCGCAATTCTGCGACAGCAGAAAGATACACGAGTGGTAGCGACCGCTGCGTCCAGCAACGTCCCGTAGTGTAGGCAATCGTCCGAGGACAAAGTCCACACGTTACACGTTTACACGCAGCCTAGCACGAAAGAGGAGTATGCTTCGGAAGCGTGATCTTCAGATGACGTTAAAAACGTTCGGCGGGTGTTTCACAGCGTTTTACGCTGATTGGACATCTTGTTCGACAAATGCAACGCCGTCGGGCAGAATATAAAAGGGCCAGCGTATCGATCGCATATAACAAAAACAACATATCATAAGCCAGGTACACGGACAGTGCCTGCGAAGTTTGTCAATAATTCTATTTGTGCGAGCTGTGCTAGGCTCAGGGCGATAAGGAATTGAAGATCGCTCTAGCGATGAGGACATACAAAGAATAGGGTTGTTTCCGCACCAGGGGATATATGACACAGGCAGGCACATTAAGCGCAAGAGTATTCATGTGCAAACAAATTGTGAAGGGGAGGTGTTTTTAAGCGTCGTTACTGAACAAAGTTTCGTTCACGCCCACTGTTCAATATTTCGAAACCCCATTTTAGGTGCTTCATTTTTCGGGCATACCAGGTGTTTATGTGAAACACGCAACTTTTGTTGGTAGCTATTTTGCCAGTGTAAAGGCACGCTCACACTAGCGGGAAAACGCGCAACGCTGGACGTTCTCCGCGCGCCGCTTCCCGCAGTAGCCGTTTTTTTTTTCGCAGGCTGACTTGTTTGACATTCCGCGGAGCGATGGGGTCGGGAGCTATTTTTCCCGTCCCGCAGAACGGAGTAGCCAATCGCAGCGGAGCGCAGACCGTGACGTCAGTCCAAGTTCAATCACCCCGGCGGTGGCTGCGCGGGCGACGGGAGCATCGCTGGTGTCGCTTGAGTAGAAAAGCGCGTGCTTTCCCTACTCTCTTGTCACGTGACTACTCTTTCACGCTCCGCTCGCCTTCGCCTCCTCTACATTCCACGACAAACGCAGCGGGAAAACGGGCGTAGTGCGAACGTCCTTCCGAGGAGCTGCGACGCTGCGGCGCCATGAACGTTGTGCCGCTGAGGGAAGTTTCCCGCTAGTGTGAGCCGGGCATAACGCAAGAGATGGTAGACGGGTGAAAATCGGGGAATCACAGCACATAGGGAAGTTTGGTAGTTAATTTTTAATCTAGCGCATCTGGCACCTTTTTACACTAACGAATTTTGTAAATGCGTCCGTACACAAGTATAAGGGACGATATTTTGTAGTGAGGAGAACTATAGTTGCAAAAGAGGATTACATTATAAAGAAGAGCTCCCGGTGCAAGTCCTCTTTTGAAGAGCCTAGGCTTACCAAACAGGATAGTTGACTTCGACTTGGTGCTACAAACACCTACGCCAGAGACAACCTACAAAATCGACAAAGTAGAGAACAAGTCATACTACTTTACCGACCACAAGAACGTATTCATTGGGATTAATAAACAAGCTACATAAGCTATACTTTTTCTGTGTCGATAAACCGAATCACAATTAAGCTACCACAAAGCTGATCATAAGCGTAGCCAAGCAGTCGCTGCTTCCGCTGCACAACCTCGTTTAACCAGAACCAAACCACAGCCAATTTTTTCTTAACACAACATTTCAGAGACCGCAGAGGGATGTCTGCGGTCGTGCTTTCTTTTCATGACACTGCCCAATCGAGGTAACCATTGGTCGTAATCAAAAACAGGGAATCGTAAGGTTCTTCCAAAACTTGCTTCCGATTCACCAGTCGACATCTTTAAACGTGATCGAGATAAATATCCCTTTACTGCAAAATCTTAAGACGTTTGAATATAATCCACGCGTAGATAACCAAAGTCATGTGTTAGGTCAATGACCTAAATGAAATGGTTGAAACATATTTTGTGAAGTCAAGTATATGATGGAGAATATATAACAAAACACCTGACATTACAGACAACTGATTTTACAAAAAAAAATAATAATAAAGGCTCACTCCAGAATAAAACCGACAGCCTTCCTTCAGACAGCCAGCCAGGCGGGACTCTACAGACTAGACACAGCAGGCAAGCAGTAATGTTGAATTAGCTGAACTAGAAGTCGGGGTTGCCAGAAGTATGTGTATCGTGGTGGCATAATCTAAGCTTAGTCATTTGTTAATGCGGACAGAGAACACGGACTGCGAAACGCGAATCAAAACCAGTGACTGGAGCCAATAACGCCATCGCTTCAAGTCCGTATGATGGAGCAAGGGCGTTTTAATAAACTGTTATTGGTGTCAAGCGCGGCACTGCTGTTAGCCAGTATTATAAATATGACACGTGGCACACATTTGTTAGAACTGTCTATTTCAACATAATTCAGATGTGTATCCAACATTAGGATGTTCTCCTTAGAAGATGAAGTTTTTCAGCTGCTCTGAAACGAGAAAGTTTTCATCAACTTGGCTTTTATTGAGACGGTGGCAAATTTCATCTTTATGGAACGCTTTCTCTCCGTCTCTATCTGCACATTTATGAGGACAGTAGCGAAGGCGAATTTGAGGCAAACCTGAGCCGGAGGACCGAAATCCCAGAAAGCCCATGTCCCTCATCTGGCGTACTGTGCGGGGCCTTCGTATGCCTCCGCAGCAAATACAACCTTTCTGAGCTTTGGCTGTATGTTATGATCGTAACAAGATAGGTAGCAACGGATGTCTGTAAAAAAATTGCGAGTGCAACCACTATCTCGGGTGCCCAGCGTGTTCCTCCTGCGTCATGGAAATCAGCAACGCATGTCCCTTTTTCTGGTGAGGAACTCGACTCTGCTCTTGCGGGATTTAGGCATTCGTCTTCACCAGGCGGAGATGGAATCTCATACATTGCGCTGTCCCATCTTGGCCACGACGCGGGAAAAGAGCTCCTCAAATATTATAACCACTCCTGGTCCAACGGTGTTGTTCCTCAGAAGTAGAAATCTAGTCGGCTGATACCAATACCAAAACCAGGGAAATCTCCGATTGAGCTCACATCCTGCAGGTCAATTGCTTTGGCCAGTTCGGTGGGAAATGTCATGGAAAGAATGCCTTTGACACGCCTTAATTGGTGCATCGAGACCTGCAAAATATACCCCAAAGCAAAGGCCGGCTTTCGGCGGAGTCGCTTTTCTGACAGCGTCGCAAGCCTCGTGTCCGCGGTTCCATAACATAAACTAATGAAACGTCTGTCCGTGGCACTCTTTCTTGATGTGAAAGGTGCCTACGACAACTATTCCCATGAAGCTATATTTGACGCGCCGGAAACTGTGGGCATCGGTGGTCTTATGTTTGCGTAGATAGAGATCTATACTCGGTGTGAAGGTGCCTCGATTCCAGAGCATTATATGCACCGTCACGTGGCACAGGGCGGTGTGCTCAGCCCTACTTTATTTATTCTACCGCTCATCGCTCCCCAGAGAACTTTACTTTGAGCGGCCGATGTAGCTCAGTTGGAAGAGCACCGGACGCGATATTCGAAGGTCGTGGGTTCGGTTCCCACCATCGGTACGTTGTTTTTCCTTCTATTTTGTGTTTATTTATGTTTCCCCTAAACAGATTACATTACTAATTTATGTGATAACCGAAGTAAAATTTAAAAAAAAAAAACGAGATATAAACTACAATCCCCAATGCTTTCCTTGGCCTAGCCGACTGTTGGCTTCTTTTCTTCATATATTACAGCCTAGTTATACGCGGTGAGGGCTTCGAAGATTCATGCAGGAAATCTCCAGAAATCTTTTCGTTTTCGTATTTGAGATGCACCTGATGTACGGAACGCTGTTCCAAAGTATTCTGCGCTTTAGTCGCCTCGGAATACATTTGTAGAATTCATACCGTGTCCGCCGAAATATCACGAACACGTCGCGTCAAGATTCTCACTCTAGATTCCTCTTTATCACAGGGTTGTGTATTTCGGTTACCTCATACGCGCGATATTGCGAATGGCAATAGCATATGTGTACTCTAAACGTGGTGTTTGACCCCGCTTTATCTCGTATGACTAGCCAATCTACAAATTTGCAGAAAATCATCGAATAGTCGAGCGCTCTATGAAGGCATGCTGATCTTTAGGCGAAATTTGAATCCCTGTATCTTCGTATTTAATAGTTTTCTGCATATATGTCAAGAAATAGGCTACGCTAGGGAACGTCATTTCCGTAACGGTTACATATAGGGCTGAAGGCAGATATGATCAGGCGAGGTCGGGTGTACATTACAAGTCAGATGTGCAATGTGGCCTTATTTCCAGACGTGTGTGTTTAGTGCGATGAGGATGTGTTTCGAATGTATTTTCAGAAATAGTCAAATTTCTAGCAACAAGAATTCGTAATGTGAGGAACAGACAAAACATTATACAGGCGGAATGTGCCTCGCGTGGTAGATACGTCTTTGTCAATAATATACGGCCCAAGGCGTTGGCTTCTGAACCCTGTAACAAGGCTCCTGTAAGCAATATATAATAGACAAGCTAGAGAAGAGTTCCGACGAGATTTGTCATCTACGCGATTTCGAACGCTGGAGATGTGCAACGAGCCTAGATACGGTGCTTAAAATCAAAACCCGTGGACCTTATACTTTTGACAAAGACTGTACATTCAATTCCCATTGTTTAAGTGCAGTACAGATCTGTACGTATACACGCGAATTCGACAAATGCTGCTGTCTCTGCGAAGCTGCCACGTATATCCTGCGATTATAGTTGGTTTACATGCATATTGAGGATTTCAAGTGCGTTCCAGAAAACAATTTAAGTAGTAACTTCTGAATTTTATAAACTATAATATGGTCATACCAATGCGAGCTGAGCGAAAGCAGTTCAAACCCCCACCTTTATACCCACAATGGACGGCTCAAACTCTGCCACTCGAAATTACTAGTGACGTGCAGTGTGGAACTAAATGATTAATTGCATTCGTCCAATTCAAATTAACTGGATCGCTCATCCCATTGTTGAGTCGCTCTGTGAAATTATGAACATAAGTTTTAGAAATGTAGTACTTTGTACCACTTGCAATAAAGTTACCTGAGGCTTAGCTTTAGTTAAGCTCGGTAGGTTGCGAAAGCAATAATAGCATGGCTAATAATACGTCGACAAAGAGTTTTTACTGTTAAAAGCGTCCATTACGTTCCATTCGGAGTAGTCACCGGTTGAGGACGATTCAATAGAAACGCAGCGCGCTCGTCTAGCTGCATCTTGAGCCCGCCGTCAAGCGAGATGGTTTCCGTTCTTCATCTGTCTCTGTAGCCCACTGTCGTTTCCTGGCTTCGTCGAGACGGCGTGACTTTTCTTCTGTTTATCAAGATATCAGCTGAGCAAACGTGAGAATTTATATACCCATCGTTTTCCTCCTCTCAACTGCGAGAGAAGAGGTAACAGCAGCGCCTCCACTCGGTAGCAGCGCGGCTCTAGCGGCAGCGCGCCGTGCCTACCAACTGCCGTCACCCGACGGCTCGACTTGGTAGCCGATCTCTCGCGGCTGGTATGACGTCACAGTGACATCATCTCATCCACGGCGCGCCGTGCCTACCGACCGCCGCCCCCCGATTACTCGACTTGGTAGCCCATCTCTCCCAGCTGGTATGACGTCTCGGCCATCTGGGGTCATTAAAAGTCAAACTTGCCAACCGACCGCGGCTACAAAAACGGCTGAAAATGAGAGTAGTATTGCCAGGGGTGTGAAACTCCCTATACCTCCCAGCGGCCACGAATTACAGACGCTAGCGCCAAACTCCCCATTATAGGATTATAGCGGGAGGGGGAGCGTAAAAAATGGACTTGACCGGGGAGGCCGTATAGCGGACTGGTCCAAAAAAATGGTGCGCTGAAGGGGGTGTCGGTAGGTTGCTTCAAGCAGCGCGGGTCGCGCGCTCGCATGCGCCCGCGCCCAGGAGAACGCTGTGCCTGTGGATTTTCTACCGCATCATCGTTCTGCCGCGGCGCGACCGGCTCGCGGCAGGAGCAGTGTGATGGAAAGAAAAGCCACAAGCTTAGCGCTCTCGAGGGCGCAGGCGGTCGCGAGCAAGCCTACCTGACCGCAGCAAGAAATAGCACAGAGAACAGCAGATATCGTTTCCCTTTTTTATTAAGTGCACGTGAAACAGAAAATAAAAAGATGCGACGAGGTATCCCTCACACACACACGCGCACACTTTACATAGCCAACAGTTTACAGAAGTGTTCTGTGTTCTGCACTGACATTGTAATCTTGCATGCTTGCTTTATCACTACAAAAGAACCCAGTTTGCCGGCACTGCTTCTGTCAGCATGTGTACAGTTGATATGAAATTAAATAAATGATGCACATATTCATTCTACGCATTCCATACCATCAAACCAATGTAGAAACATGGAGCAAATACCTACGTTCTAGTAGTTACCTAGTGGTTGGTATTTGATGCAAGTAATCACCTGTCACTATGCTATACATAACCAAAATGCAGGTTTACACTACCCTTCCTGGAAGAACCGTCTTCTTCGAAACGCACTTACGTCTCTCCACAGCACATGAAGGTAACAAGTTCAACAACACGAACCACGGCGGATGTCGCCGACTGCACAATCGCAGACGAGATGGGTCCATGCAACTGGAGCTGCACGCTGTTACGTTTCCCCACCGACAAGTGGGACAGCTGACATGGCCACCGCATAGCAACAGGCAGAACCGCGAGCGGATCGGCCATTTCGGCGCCGTTCATCGGCCGCGCAACGCTTCCTCCCGCGGGCGAGTCTCAACGTGATCCTGCCACGCGCCAAATGTGTGTGCGTGCGTGTGTGTGCAAACGCCGGCCAAGCCTGGAGCTCGTGGGAGAGTACGCCGCCCTCGCCCGTCTGCAGGAGGTGGAGGAGATGCGACCGGACCACCTGCGATTGAGTCATCCCATCTTGCCTAGTCTTGTCGGGCTGTTCCTTTCCTGTGAGGGTTTACCCTTTCCCTGTGAACTGGAAAAACTATAAAAAGCAGCGGCCGACTCCACTGAGAGAGAGACTACATTGACGCGCCGTGGTGACGACGCTAGACACCAGCTGTGTGAACGTGTCTGTATTCTCTCCGGGTCAGCTTCTCTGCCCGCTCCTTCATGATGTTTTAGTAAAGGTTGTTTCGCTAGAAGACGCCTCGTCTTTGCTGGCACCTTTGATGCCGTCCGCCGTACACGGAGCCGCCAGGCCAACGCTACCGAGGGGCCGCGCGCTGCACGTAATAACTGCTGGCAGCGGTACGCTACCCAGGCGCACGCGACCTCAAACCTAACAACGCAGACAAGTCTCTCGTCTCACGAAGGGGCGAAAAGCCAGCAGGAATGAGATGCATAGAGTAAAAGAACCGCGACGAAAAATCGCGACTTTGGCCGATAAGCCAACACGCAGAGAATTCACAGCGCTAGGCTACGCAGACGACCGACGCAGACGACAGTTCTAATTCAAAACGAGCGGAGTCGTAACGGTTGCAGCGGTTCACGCGACGAAGCAAGCCACGCAGCGGAGTCTGCGGCACCGTCAGTGCGAGGGGAAAATTTAGGCGCGAGGGAGAAGGCCTCCTCCCAGCTTTTTCTTTCCTCCTTTCGCCCCTGCTTGGGAGAATTAGACGGGACGGAAGTGCCGCTGAGTTTCCGCGGCCTGGTATTGCTTTCGAAATAAAACCAAGAATATGTTTATTTAGACCCCCTACGAATGTGGACAGTCCAGGATCGTCGCAAGCCGACTCCTATTTCTGGCTTCTCACAAGCCCAGCACATTTTGTGTTTGTGTAACCCTGTGTCCGGTTTGCAGCGAGTAGGACCAGTCCAATAAATGTTTAGTTGTGCCGAGATATGTAGGTGAGGGCACTAAAAGAACATTTTCGTAGAAGTTTCATTAAAAAAGCCTCCAATAGGAGGTTACGTCCTTTCGGTTCTTAACATAGACGCAAACTTGGAACGCTATTTTCTTATGGTGACTTTAATGATATTGTTACGGACGAAGGAGGAAGACGAGGGCAGTGGCGTGGGCAGGAGCGCGCGCCCTAGGCCCGCACACAGATTCATTAAACATCATCTCACGACAATCGAGCATCTTCTCTCTGTTCTCTGTTTTCCTGTTGTCATCGCTTGCAACCACGTAACAATATGCACAACGCCTCATTTACGCATGGAATATTATTGATATTATGATGTTCGTATCGTGTTTCAAGGCAGCTACATGCCTACATATAATACCTCTAAAGATCTTACACTGTCTTTACTTGAGACAGCGGGACTGTGCCAGAAATTTCTTTAATTAGCAATTTATTATCTCATACAAGCGGGTAGCGAATGTATAATTCATGCAGTAGTCCTTGACTGCTTTTTGAAGTTCACTATACATTTAGCGCCCACGTAGAAAAAAATGTGCATATGACATTCCTGTACTACTTAAATCGCGGCATTGTTTTCCTCGAGAAACATATTCCGGAATTTTCATTCTATGGAAGACCACAGGAGGAATTACAGATCTTCATGAAGAAACAAGAAATATTTGCAAATCCAAGCCATTCGTATTATAGCACATATACCACGCGGTAGCAGTGCAGTTTCACTTCATAGCGACCATCTGATATTGCCAGTTATTTGTCTGGCGAAATTATAACTTTTCTTCGTTATGTTCAAAGCTGCTAACAAGCATTCAAGGCTCAATATTTCCTTCCACGTGAAACCTAATTGACAGCAGCAAGCTTCGTCACAGTAACCATTGCTTAATCCCAGCAAGGCCTGCTAAACATGGAAAGCAAGCCAGCAGTTTCCTACATTGTTTGATTTGAATTGGAATCCTGTTGACGTTAAACGTTCGTTATCAGTAAGTCCCCATCAGCTTTAACTACGTGTGTATCTTATGGTTCTGCCGAACCTTGTTCTCTAACAATTGTAATATATTGTTTCCGGTCTTGAGTTATTCTCTCGCTTCATATATACTGATTTTATTTCTGTTTTACTCATAACCTGCTAGTCTTTTCTTTCTACAGTGAAATTTATGCAACTATATAACTGCCGTTCAGAGGTTCCTATAACAGGAAGCGGAAACTCAGCTGCACTACAGTCCCGTCTATTTAGCCTATTTCTTACACACGGGGGTGAAAGCGAAAGCGCAAACCACGGGAGGAGGACTTCTCCCTCGCGTTTAAATTTTCCCCTCGCACCGACACCGCCGCCGACTCCGCTAGACTCCGCTGCGTGACTGCGCCGTCGCGCGAACAGCTGCATCCATTACTACTCCACTCGTTTTTAATTTGAACCGACGTCTGCGTGGGTGGCCGGTGTAGTCCAGCGCTGTGAATTGTCTACTTTTTTATTTATTTATTTATTTATTTCGTACTGCAGTTCATTGTACCGATCCACGCAGAACAAATGCCAAAGTAGATATTACAAATACAAACGCACAAAGTAAAATGAACGAAATAAACCAAATGCAACATGCAGCATGACTATGCGCTCTATGTCATTGTGCCGGAAGATTCCACTCTGCTACGGTACGCGGAAAAAAAAATGAAAATTTTAATGTGTCAGTTCGAGCAAAGTATGGAGTAAGTGCACTGGGATGATGATGACGTGTAGGGCGTATAGTTAAAAAGGATACGTAGGTTGCAGGATCAAGCGCCAACTTGTTATTTATGAGCAGGGAAAGGAATTCCCTACGGATATATTTTTTTCTTGACTCAAGGGGTTGGATATTGTGCATATTCATTAGCGCAGATGGGGAATCAAACGGCGAAAACTTGGAATAAATCAATCTTACGACTTTTCTTTCAATTCTTTCATATTTCTTAGCATCGGTTTAAGTATAAGGATGCCATCCCACACAGGCATACTCAAGCTTAGGACTGATATAATGAATTATAGGCGAGTAATTAACTTCAGCGGGAGTTTTCGAAAGTTTATTTCGCAGAAAACGTAGCTTGCGAAATCCGAGCTAGCAGATATCCGTAACATGTGAGTACCAGGACAGGTTGTTAGTTAATCTTGCACCTAGGTATTTAAAACTGGATACTTCAAGTAATGATGATTTCTCAAGGTGAGACCTGTGAAGAAATATATTTTTTTTACGTGGCACGCGCACTGACATCGCACAGCACACGGGCGCCTTGCTTTGCGCCTCCACCGAAAAGCATCCGCCGAGGCCGGGATTCGATCCCGCGTCCTTGGGAACAGTAGTCGAGAGCCGTAACTACTGCGCCACCCCGGCGGGGCAACATGTAAAGTGTGTGTGCGTGTGTGTGGTTTTGCGGTGTTCAACGTCCCAAAGCGTAAGGCTATGAGAGACGCCGTAGTGGAGGACTCCGGAAATTTCGACCACCTTGGGTTCTTTAACGTGCACTGCCATCGCACAGCACACGGACGCCACTCCGTTTCGCCTCCATTGAAATGCAGCCGCCGAGGTCGGGTTCGAACCCGGGTACTCCGGCACAATAGTCGGGCGTCTTACCACTGCACCACCCCGGCGGGGCTGTGTGTGTGTGTGTGTGTGTGTGTGTGTTGTGTGTGTGTGTGTGTGTGTGTGTGTGTGTGTGTGTATGTGTGTGTGTGTGTGTGTGTGTGTGTGTGTGTGTGTGTGTGTGTGTGTGTGTGTGTGTGTGTGTGTGTGTGTGTGTGTGTGTGTGTGTGTGTGTGTGTGTGTGTGTGTGTGTGTGTGTGTGTGTGTGTGTGTGTGTGTGTGTGTGTGTGTGTGTGTGTGTGTGTGTGTGTGTGTGTGTGTGTGTGTGTGTGTGTGTGTGTGTGTGTGTGTGTTATACTCCGTCGCCACCTTTTCATTCTTATTTCACGTTTAGTTATAAAACAGGGAAACGATGTCTGTTTTCTGTCGTTTTTTACCGCGGTCGGGTACTCTTGCTCGAGAGCGCCTGCGCCCTCGAGGGTGCCTGTAGTTCCCTTTTCATCACACAGTTCTTGCCGCGAGCCGGTAGCGCCGCAGCAGGAACGGTAAGGTGCGGTAAAAAATCCGCTGGCAGAGCATTCTCCCAGGAGCGAGCACACCCGAGCGCGCGACCCGCGCCGCTTGAAGCCACCTGCCGACACCCCCTTCAGCGCGCCGTTTCTTTGGACAGGTCGCCTCCCCCGTCACTGAAGTTTCAAGAATTCGAGAAGGGCTCGTCATTGACTTAAATAAGCTGCACACTGAGGCCAATGACCTTGAGTCACCGCATTCTGCTCCAGTCGTTACCAACTCACTGCGGCACCGCGGGCATAGACCGCGCCGATGCCGCTGCAAAAGTACTACACGAATACTGCTCAAGGACAATTCCAATTCTATTCTCACGAAGACATGCGGCAAGATTTGTAGCCAATGGCGATTGCGATTGCAATGCTCTCTGTAGTGTGATCCGAACCATTAATACCGACCTGTACACAGAATAGGAGATCCTACTTACGACTTTCGAATTCCTCACAATTTGAACAGGTGCCATCATAACTGTCTGCACCGCATCCGCTTGTATAGCCGCTTGTATAGGTGTAGCCAGCAGCCTCTGTGCTCTACATATGATGTGTGAGAAGATTTCGTATATTTGGCGATCTGCCAACGGTTTACTGCATATCGCAGGGCACTGCGTAATAATGTGGTCGTAGCTAAAGACACAACCTTGCGACTTGAACATGTCCTGGGTCCTTGGTGCGACAGGTAGTCGGCTGCATGAACTGCAAAGACCTTAGCAACTTTTCTCAAGGACACAGGGTTGATCGAGACCCTTTAAAACTCAGCAGTGCGTGAATAAGTGCGTATGAAAGCGTTGGGCAGTGATCCTTTTTTTTCCTTAATTTTCCCCTCCCCTGCCACACTTTGCCACCATTATCCCTCCTCAGGAGTAGCATGCTAAGCTCACCACCAGGCAGACATGTTCTGTTGCCATTAAAATCTCTCTCTCTCTCTCCGGTCAAGTCTATTGTTTACGCATCCCCCCCCCGATACGAAGGGGAGTCTGGCGCTAGTGTCTGTAATTCCTGGCCGCTGGGAGGTATAGAAATTTCACCTCTTCATATTCCTGTTGTCCTTGCACCATGTTTATTGTTGGACGCTAAACCCCGTAAACCATAAACCAACTATAAAATGAAATGGTCCGAAGTTCGAGATTTCGTGAATCCAACCCAGCGTTTCTGTATGCCTAACGAGGAAGCTACACTTAGGCCACAAACGCTCGTTCGTGCAGTTGTGTTGAGGTGGGTAAAGATAATGCACATGAAATAGTCGCATGTGTGTAAGTACTGGAGAACATGCAATAAAACTGGAAATGACGCCAAAGACGTTATCGCGTTTCATTCTTAAGCCAAACCTTACACGATCTCGAAGTATTTATATTGTTCATCCAGAAATACGGCACATACGATATGAATCATCATCATCATCAGCCTGATTATACCCACTGCCGGGCGAAGGCCTCTCCCATATTTCTCCACTTAACCCGGCTCTGTGCTAGCTGCATCCATTTGATCCCTGCGAACTTCTTAATCTCATCCGCCCACCTAACTTTCTGCCGCCCCCTGCCACGCTTTCCCTCCCTTGGAATCCAGTTTGTTACCCTCAGTGACCATCGGTTATCCTCTCTTCGCTCTACATGTCCTGCCCATGCCGATTTATTCTTCTTAATTTGCACTAGAATATCGGTAACTTGAGTTATTTCTCTGACCCACACTGCACGCTTTCTATCTCTTAATGTTACCACTACCGTGTTTCTTTCCATAGCCCTCTGGATTGTCCTCAACTTGAGTAGAACTCTCTTGGTTAGCCTCCACGTTTCAGCCCCATAGGTGAGTACAGGCAAGATGCAACTGTTGTGTACTTTCCTCTTGAGCGATACCGGTAAGCTCCTAGTCATAATCTGCGAGTGCTTGCCAAATGCGCTCCATCCCAATCTTATTCTTCTTGTTATTTCCTTTTCATGGTCCGGATCTGCAGTTACTACCTGTCCTAAGTAGACATATTCGCCTACTACTTCCAGTATTTCGCTACCTAATGTAAACTGCTGTTCCTTCCCGAGGCTGTTGAACATTACCTTTGTCTTCTGCATATTGATTTCAAGCCTACCTTTCTACTTTTCCTGTCTAGGTCATCAATCATTATTTGCAGTTCATCCCCCGAGTTGCTTAGCAAGACAATGTCATCAGCAAATCGCAGATTATTGAGGTATTCTCCATCTACCCTTATCCCTAACTGCTCCCATTCCAAGTCTCTGAATACTTCCTCTAAACAAGCTGTGAATAGTACTGGGGAGATTGTGTTTCCTTGCCTAACACCTTTCTTTATGGGAATTTTGTTGCTTTCTTCATGCAGAACTATGGTTGCTGTGCAGCCACTATATATATCTTCCAGCATTTTCACGTACGTCTCGTCTACCCCCTGATTTCGCAATGCCTGCATCACCGCCGAGGTTTCAACTGAGTCAAATGCTTTTTCGTAATCAATGAATGCTATGTATAAGGGCTGGTTATATTCCGAGAATTTTTCTATCACCTGATTGATGGTATGGATATGATCGATAGTAGAGTACCGTTTCCGAAACCCTGCTTGATCCTTTGCTTGATTGCAGTCTAAGGCTGTTCTGATTCTATTAGGGATTACCTTAGTAATTACCTTATACGTAATGAACATTGATATGCTATGCTAGACAGCACATGCAATGATGCTCTTGAAGATGCCGCAATAAAGTACAGGGCTTTATATGCGTCATGTGGAGGAGTGATTCAGAGTATCATAGCGCGATACGTGTGCGGTTTTGCTCTTCACTTCAGTCAATATTCTGTCGAAGTGATACCGTGCTTAGTAACAGAGCAGCATAGGAATGACCTTAGCTGGAATCAGTTCAGATCATAATAATTAAAAAATTTAAACTCAATGAAAATGTTACTGATGCGTGTTATAAATGGTAGGGGTAACATTAAGACATAGGAAGCATGCAGATTGGGTCAGAGAAATAACTCAAGTTACTGACATTCTAGTGGAAATCAAGAAGATGAAATGGGCATGGGCAGGACATGTAGAGCGAAGAGAGGATAACCGATGATCGCTTAGGGTAACAAACTGGATTCCAAGCGAAGGAAAGCGTAGCAGGGGGCGACAGAAAGTTATGTGGGCGGATGAGGTTAAGAAGTTCGCAGGGGTCAAGTGGATGCAGCTAGCACAGAACCGGGTAATTGGAGAAATATGAAAGAGGCCTTCGCCCTGCAGGCCTCTTTCATATGATGATGATGATGATGATGATGATGATGGAGGTGATTATGATGATTATAACAGTCACAGGGCAAGTTCATTCCTTTTGAACATACTTATTGCAGACAGAGTTAAAATTCCACAAAATGATATTTTATTTCATTTATTATACAGCGCAAAAGTATTACCGTCCAGCAGAATGAATAAAAGACGACTTTAAATTGCAGACTGGACTATAACAGTTTAGTTACACAGCAAGCAGTGTTCACAATTAGTAGCCGCAGGAGCAACAGTCACCAACTTTGTGCGTACAGTTGCTTACAAGGCAGATACATTCAATTCCCTTCACCTGGACTGCCAACACAGTTGACATTCAATAGCTTGTACCAATACCTAGCTTTCGTAGCAGATAGGCTCTGCAACAACAAGGTAAAAAGGGCTGTTCCAATGCCCAATATTTAGTATAACTTTATTTTAATTGAATCAAGACGTGCATTTTGGTGCAGTGAACAGTGCACACTTCAGCTGGCACATCATCAACCAAGAAATAAATATCAAGTCGGTTTCACAATATAGAATAGAAATAGCTATCTTGAATAAGCAGTTATTTTTAAAAGTTATGAGTTCTTATATTCACCATGGGGGGTCGCCACGCTGTTACTCAGTTAAATGTTGCGTTACGTCATGCATGTCGACCACACCGTGAAGCTCAGTCAGGAGCCAACGGTCAGCGAAAAACCTAAATACATTTTTTTATCACTGGAAGTGCAATATTCATCACCAGGCAGTCCAAGAGATTTGCTTCGTGTCCTGAAGAGGTATCCATTTGCATATAGGGGACGCTAGCGGCAAATAGAGTCGCCGTAGAGCAATTAGCAGCACCGCTTGTTCCAACGTTTTAGAATGAAATGTTACCATGAAGAATAAAGCAAAACTCCATCATCCCCAACATTATGAGTCCTAATTAGGGAACCGGTCGACCTGATATTTCGAAGTAACCGGTTTTGCAATGGCCGTTTAACTGCAATTCAGCTTCTGTCCATTTATTAAAACATCTCCAGTGTTAGCCTTGTGCACCGTGCGATTCTCCCTCAGATATAATTATATTTCGTCACTATTCCACGCTCCTGCCTATTACGATCAAAGAAGCAGCCAGATCTGTTTCGAATCGATGACACAAAATAATATTCATAAAATTTACGCATAGCTGAGTACTTAGGAAGCAGAAAGAGTGTGTCCTGCGCATAAGGGCAAATACATTGCAAGGTGCGAAGGTGTGCACTTCTATACTAAAAAGATAATAAACAGTAACGGTTTGCGTATTGATGATTGGACTTAAGAAATGTTAGTGAGAATATAGCTGATAGAAACGACCAAGAAACTGATACAATATTCAAAAACCTTTCTTTTTTTTTTCACTAAGTATAGGCATGTTTCTTTGGCCAATTAGTAAATGAAAATAGCTCAAGGAGGAAAATTGTTCGGTGCTTAATATACGAAAGTAAAGATGCTATATGCATTTGTCGTTTGGGCATAAACGTTGTAAGCCAAAATAAGACTTAGTGGAGTAACTATTACGCAGAATACAGATGGATTAATTTTCCCAAGGGAATCTTTCTAGAAGCATCACGGACCACAACAAAACTCACGTATGGCGACGCGCTACAAGGAAAGCTTAATGCTAAGAAAAAAAAAACGAAAGCTAACAATAAAACATTAGCGCTTTACGAAAAACTACTGTCTCTTTCGAAAATTTCTTATACAGATGGTTTTGCTTAAAACAACAAGTATTCAGAATATTTCATAATACAGACAACTCATTTCAGGACTTTAAGCTTCAACCACGAACAGCTAAATGTAGGCATCGAACTTAGCACACACCTGCAAAAAACTCGCTCTCAATATCCTATCAGAAGCTCAAGAAAGAAAACTGCGGTTGATAAAGCCAATAAAGTTATGAAAATTGAATAGAAAGACATTAGTTCAGTGGGCTCTTCTAGCGGTTCCAGCAAATGCTCACTCAAAGCATCGCTTTTGCATTTAAAATCCCGCATAGTCTCTTCCGGACGCATGAGCGCTGCTTCAGCCATTCTGCGCAGGAAAGTGCTGTAATTTCGCAAGAAGGGATAATTCTTCCGTACAGGTGTGGATAACCAAATTTCGAAGAAATGTTCTCTCGATTCAACGAGATCAAGTCTATGTTTTTCCGTTTCGCAGATTGTTGGCGTGGGCGTGACGCAGATACACCTCTCTTGCTGAGCTAATAGCAAACAGGACTCCGTGTCCTTGATCAAGAGTGATCTCCCGTGTATACGTGCTCTATATGCTGACAACATCTTCCTAACTAGAGAGACCTTAATGTCCTCCCCCTCCCTAGCCAGTCTCTGTTCCAAAACCGTGCCTTTCATGAAGCAAAGAACAACATCCTGTTTGTCCTGAGCCACTTCCAGCTTATCCAGCGTGTCCACAACTTCTGGCGGAGCTCGCAAGCTAAGCCTCGATACCAGCTCGCTTCGATAAAAGCTGGACAGCGGTAGAATAGCCAAGAGCCAGACACCGGGAAGGATGATCCGTGCTGCGACAGAGCGCTGACGCCGAGCAATTGGAGAGGAAGTTGCAAGAAAGGAGGCCAGAAGAAACATTAAAAAATTTGATGCGCTGCCGGCTAACCGGACGTTCGTTTCCTTCAAACCAGCTACATAGTAGACCAGAATGCACAGCGCGAGAGCCAAGAGGAGAAGGCAAATACCTACCTTGGACTCAACAAGGATGCTGAGAAAAGAAACTAGTTCTGGTTTTCCGGGTCTGACGTAGAAGGTATCAATAGCATGCATATTGGACGTAGGCAAAGCAAAATCCGACAACATTTTCCAGGTTACAGGCGCCAAAGTACCGCAAATGTCTATGTTGCCTGCCTCGAGCTTATCAAGGAGAGTTGACATATCTCCGAATTTACGCTTCACTGTAACGTTGTACATAGACAGTGCATCCAAGATCACTTCGATGTCGCCTCGACATGATTTCACCGGGACACTTTTGCGTTTTCTGTTTAAAACGCAGCCCACGTACAGTATACTGTTCCTGAGTCCGCTGCCTTTCTGTCCACTCGAAATAACATTTTGCGAATCCAGACAGCGGCCGGCCGAGTACATCATCAAGCCGTCGTGTGGAGCTACTCGCGTTGTGTCCTTTATAACTGTAGGGATGCGTACTTCGCTGACACCGCACGTGCAATATCGTGGATGATAGCTGCATATGTGTTCTTGCAGAGCCGTCTTTGCACCCGCATTATCACCTACCACTAGCCACTCTGTTAGGTAGCACAAAAACAGCGAATATTCGAGAACTCCTTTAAGGCAAGCAGATGCCTTTCTACTGAAGTTCAATACGAGTAAGAATGTCTTTAGGCTGTATGCAGTGTTTTTCTGCACATATGTAGCAAACCGTTCTGAGGGAAGCAAATTCCATTGTGTGACAGGCCGGAAACGATTTTGCAGCCAAAAATGATTTTGTGAAGCAATGTATACATCACAGGTTACATGTGCAAAATGGTCGTACCTCGAGACGTGTGAGAAGAGGGCATGCAGAATGTCTGCCGAATGAACTTCAAACATGGTGTAGTTTACGGTAAAACCAGTTTCCAATGTGAAGCACAGACAAAGCAATAGATAAGCATGATGTGCGTTGCGAAATAGGAGCTTCATATTTAGGCTGTGTAAGAACGGCTCAGCACAACTCCATTTGTAAAATACATAATGCTGACTCCCACGAATCAAAAAAATTATAATTGCACGAAGAACTAAGGATCGTGCAAAAGCGAAACTAAGTGTTTGGCATACAGAAAGAAATTTAGAAATGTGCATTAGTGCGCCACACTGACATACATTGGTAGGCACGCGCCGAGGTTCCCACACATGCACATATTTCGGGGACTCACACATACCATTGAATTCGAAATATCGACGATCAGAAAGCCGTTTAGGTTGTATTTGCGTTACTTCGATAAAAAATATTATGCTAATGGCGATATCAAACGTGAGCAAGCAGTTCAAGGTCGAATACTCCTTACATCCACACTAAACTGCACAAAACGTGCCTGTTGAATCTAAACACGAGATGCAGTCTGAAACGAAATAATGTCTCAATTGCGCTTTAGGATCAACCACCTCATCTATTCAAAGCACATCGTCCGTACTGTACACAAATCTACCCCTTCGCTTCGCACTCATGACAAATGATTTGTTTCTAGGATAATGCAAACAGGAAGTAGGTATCGTGGTAATGACGATTCCATGTCACAAATTCGAAATTCTATGTTAGCGAGAAGACACAATTGTGGTAGTGATTACTTCATTCAGCAAAGAATACTACGGTGTAGAATCAGCACAGGACAAATCCTGTCCGTCACACATGTACACGCAGCATCACAGGACTTCGGAACGTGGTGTAAAGGCGAACAGCATATGATGTTCCCAACTTAGAGAGGCGTGCTACGCACCTTGTACAGCTTCCTGGACAAAAGCGACCGCATGTGCAGAATACAAAAAGGTAAACATATCGAACGTATGCAAAAAGGAAGACGATATTTTGTTCTTGAGACCTGTGGCATTAGCAGAGTGAAACCTGCCTGATCGATCCCGCGAAGAGACGTGCGAAGTACAGGAACGTTGTCTCCGTGCCAAGGGTAGCATGATACAGGTGTAAATATTGAACGCACGTGCTGTCGTTCGTACTCCAAATATACAGGCGAAGATGTTTGTCAGCTTCAAAAATAAAGAACAAAGTTTTCTTCACACTCGGTGGCATTTCTGTTCCAGACCTCTGTTGACATCTTCGATCGGGGGTCTTACCAGTGTTTTGGGTGTAACTGACAAGAAATTAAAAACCTTTCTGTGGTAATATGATGGCTGTTTTGGAAACTAATACCGGTGGAGGTTAATGGGGAAAACATGCAAATCACAATAACTATTGAAGTGGTTAACTAAGCTTTAATAACTATCTTCTTATCTAGTGCACCATGTGCACATTACACTAAAGATTTGTAGCTAAGCATCAGTAAGAGGCCTATCTAAAATGTTTTCCCGAACCCGGTCACCGTCGGTGCAGTAGCTTGTATAATTTCGGTGATTCGTCGCACATAATGAAGGTCACGTGCTGTGTACGGGAAAGCCAGTCAGGGGCGCAAGCTCTACACGACTTGCTAGCCGCTGACTTTGGAGTGAAAAGCGGCGAGCAGCCTAGCGCGTGGAGCACAGAAAGGACAGCGAAAGACACGTGGCAGGTGCGCTTCGAGGTGACGAAAGCCTTAAATGCCACGACTGACCTTATACGCGAGTGAGCTTTCGAAGAAACCGAAAAAATACTCATTTGCAAAGCAACAGCAGCTATTATTATTGCTTTGGAAATATTGACGGCTCAGTTGAGTATTCATAATTGCCGTCTACAAATGGCGGTTCGTCAGTAGGAACTATCTGTAAAATGCAAAAAATTGCCTATCCCATTTATTAACCGAGCGTAATAGCTAACGGGATCCGCGTGCTTTCTGACTTGAACGAACACTGTTACGACAGCACCGCAGATTCCATCTTCATTTGGGATAGGGCTCAGATTTGAATAATTGTAGTGGCCTTTCCAGCAGCAAATATTGCAAGCCAGCTCTCTCATTTTCGCTGGCAGTGCAAACATGTGTAAGACGTCATCTTTGGTGAACTTATATATAGCTCACATGTGTTTTATTCTTCTTTGTGAAGACTAACAAATTTCCACTTCTGTGATGCACAGGAAGCAATAATGGTGATCTATACGTGCTTGAAGATATCGTGGCTCTTCGATACCTGTGTCTGCGTACCTAATTCGGGCACTGCATTCCACTGCTAATCAGTGTAAGTGTTGAGTTTACTGAGATTCACCATCCACACATTTTCAGAGGGGAACCGCAGGCGACTGTTTAAGCTTGCGGAACCAATGACGGCGGGTCAAATGGTGCTCCTCCGCTCACGGACTCCAGCAATCCATCCGCAGTGCCAATCGGCCTTAACTGTCACGAGAAGACCTGAGCACGAGGATGTACCGGGTAATGTGCGCGTTCATGCGAACACGCGGGAAATCTCCGAACTCCAATAGAACACTTGATGTGGTGACGATGGCACATCAGATTACCAAGCTGACATGACGTCACGAGAGTATGCCCCAGTTCCCACCTTCGCACCATTCCACACGAAAGCGCAATCTGGATGAAGATAGCTCCAGACCAACTCTAATGGCTCGCCGCTGTCAGCTTCACACACACGGCTTCATACTAGGCTCTGTTTTGAACCCGTCAGACTCCAGCGACCGAGCTCTATCATTATTTTTGGGCCTACCCGAAACCGCGGGCCGTCGAGCCCATCCTAGTTCCGTCTTGCTTTTCCTGGTAGACGCTCTGCTTGTCGCTAACCTGATGAACCAATGAAGCCTGGCGGACTGGGGAAGGCATAAGATGGTAGCCAGAGGGCTCCTATACATTTACCAGCCTCCGAGAATACAAGCGAGTTTTCATTATTTACATAAATCAAGTGTACTCCTTATACATGCCCCTACCTGTGCACAGAAGCGGCGGGTAGTAGCAGCCCAAAAACCTGCCGCTGCCATCTGCCATGCATGGTTAGCAGGAAGCAAACAGGGGAATTGAAACTCCTCTAATTAAATTCAGGAAAAAGGGTAGGGTATGAACTGAAACGGGTTGTATATTTTATTTTGGGTATGGCGAGAACAACGTCAGGAGCAACCGCAAGGTGACGGCGAACGGTATGAACCTGAAGGGTGGTTACTATGAAAACAAGACTCTATGACGAGTTTCGAATAGTATCCAAGCGCGGAGTGGTGCTAGGAGAATAAAGAGATGGGTTACTACCATGAAAGCAAATATTTATAGAGATAAGGAAGGAGTGGTTCATTACGAAGGTGGAAAGCATTCCACTGCGGCGGCTTTCAAAGCATATATGGATTTGGAAAATTAAACATAGGAACCAAAGAACCCTTAATTCTGTCTCGTATTAGCTGCGCTTACGCGAATTTATTAACAGTAAACGATCCAGTCCCTTAACGTCGTGGGTCCTTTCGAAGAGATTTAAACGGCGATTTCGCTCTATAGGGCCTCAGAATGCTGCTTAAAGATAAGGAAAATGCCGGGATACATTTTCACTATGCTAGGTATATTTCCGAATAATAGGTGGTACAATCAATTAATATTGTTGATCATGTGAATGGGTTTTAAGGAATGATCGTGGATGTAAATAACCTCCGAAGTTTATCTAAAAGGCGAGAAACACCGCAGGAGAAATGTTAATTTATTTGCATGGCGGTCATACCTGCTGTAAAAGAAAAGAAGTTAGCAATTTAATTGGTTTGTAATTTGTTCTTAAACTCGCCTCAAAATTCAGATTAAATATCAGCACGCTGATTTTTATTAATTTCGTGAATTACGTTACTCCATTGCTTTTTAACACATTCTCCTCTGTTCCTTTCTCTCTCAAACTGAGGCCTACGGATGTGCTCCTTAATACTGCCTGCTCTGTCTTCTATAATAATGTTGTGCTGTTTTAATACTTAAATCACTTTTTCGTACGCATAGAGGCAGAAAACGCTTACTATTAGCTTACAGTTCTCACGCACGTCCCTACAGATGGCTTCACCTTCGCTTTCTGCTTTCAGAATGAGGAGTTTATCTTTCTCCTTTAAACTCCTCATTCCCCTTCCCCAGTGCAGGGTAGCAAACCGGAAGCTTTCCTGGTTAACCTCTCTACCTTCTCCCTCTCTCTTTCTCTCTCTCTCTCTCTCTTTATTAAAGAGGGCATTGAATGAATCTCGTGATTGTAATGCCATTGTGATACAAATATTTTTCTTGGGCTCTATTCAAATCCTTTTGTCCGCCCATCGCCTTGATTGATTTCAGCTAGCGCGGCTATATGTGGCACGTGAGAACAAGGTCAAATTGAATGGCGTTATCGATGTTGTTATCACCGCATCTGGTTTCTCAGAACTACCGTCGTGCGAGTCGAGATGTGACCGTCACGTACAAACTATTTCATGTTTCAATTCTATGCCTTCTGCTCCTAGCGGTCATCCTGTTGCGCGACCCGCGGAAAAAGGCTTCACACTGTTCCAAGTGTCTGGACATCTGCGCTCCCAGTCACTTCTAGGCAAAGTGCAAACGTTGTTCATTTCTTTTTCTCCCTACGTTGACATACTTTAAAACGCTCCTGTTTCGATTTACGCTGAACATTTGTGCCGTCCTCTTTTGGGTCTTTTTTTTTTTTTACGTATAACTTACATTTCTGATTTTATGGCGCTTAATTCACATGTGTTACGTCTCGCGTTTAATTTTTGTATTTATCCTTCATGATGTATTTTCATTTTACAATTGTTATTGGGATATTAACTTTAAAATTTTGTATTTCAGCATAACTGCGTTCTATAACTAAATATATTAAATATTTCATATAACTATATGTCTAACCTGCATTTGAGAGGTTTCATATTTGTTTATATTTTGATATATTTCTGTTGCTTGTATTTTACATCGTGCACAAGGCCTATAGAGCAAGTTTTTTCTTTCCCATTTCCTTTTGGACGTTCTCCTGTGATGCGTTCTGCAAACGCATTCCTCGTGAACTTCATTCTCTGCAACACTTCATTTCCACTAATTTAGCGTTTTGTGTTTTTTCGTATCTTGTTTTGGCTTTTATCTCGGGATATAAGGCATTTGTGCGCATTTTTATTTCTATTTCCGCTTAGCTTCCAAAGCCGCATGGTCAACCCTGCGAGTTGTAGATAGAGGATTATTGGTTGATTGATTGATTGATTGATTGATTGATTGATTGATTGATTCGTGTATTGATTGATCACCATGTTCCAGCCTCTCACTGAAAACAATCTTACATCACATTGTAACCTTGCCGTAAGAGGATGGATATTTGTTGATGCGACTACCCTTTGCGAATGACATATGCCGCTTAACTACGTGTTGTCAGCGACGTTACCACGAAAGTAGTGCTTTATAAACAAACAATTGATATTTTTAGAAATATATGCTCTATGACTAATGATAACTGTTCTGCGATGTCATTGTGTTCTTTCCACGAGAATGAGGAAATGACCCATTCCATGCTCGCGTCATGATGCTGTCAGTTTAGCCTGTACACACGCTCTTAATAAAGCGCAGAAGAAACCGTTTTACCGAAGCCCTGTAACCGAAACAGTTGAATGCGGCGGTAGTACACCATGAAAACAAAATAAAAAAGAACCAGCTCGCAACCAGCATTATTATAATTTTATTATAACAAAGCTTTATTATAATAACGATGTCTTCTCTGTATGCTGTAAAGTTTGTTGCAAACACCGCTCCCAAATGAAACATAAAAAAAGCCGAAGTATCTAGGACTATTTCATACCACTCTTGCATGTTTCTTTCGCCAGGTGGCACTGCGCACCGTACTACGTTTCATTTTCACACTCGTAAAAGTTGTTGACTCGATATGTGTCCTACGAACTCGCTCCTGGCTTCAGATAGAAGCTGATTATCCTCTTTCCATCCTTTGTTAGAATTGTTGGGCCGCTTCCATAGCGAGCGAAGGCGCTTGAGCCATACAGCATAATGGATTCGAAGTCAAAAGGCGTCCACTCTGTCTCATTCGACCATGGCCTCTTCTCGAACTGGTTCC
Organism: Amblyomma maculatum; assembly: GCF_055883805.1. NCBI lineage: Eukaryota > Metazoa > Arthropoda > Arachnida > Ixodida > Ixodidae > Amblyomma > Amblyomma maculatum. Next base: position 125,567,106 of record NC_139348.1, on the reverse strand, counting down.
GATACTCTGCACGAAAGAAAAACTTTTCATCATCATCATCATCCTCATCAGCCTGACTATACCCACTGCAGGGCGAAGGTCTCTCCCATATTTCTCCACTTAGCCCGGTTCTGTGCTAGCTGCATCCACTTGATCCCTGCGAACGTTTTAACCTCATCCGCCCACCTAACTTTCTGCCTCCCTCTGCTACGCTTTCCTTCCCTTGGAATCCAGTTTGTTACCCTCAGCGACCATCGGTTATCCTCTCTTCGCACTACATGTCCTGGCGATGCCCATGTCTTCTTCTTAATTTCCACTAGAATGTCGGTAACCAGAGTTATTCCTTTAACCCACTCTGCACGCTTCCTATCTCTTAATGTTACCAGTACCATTTTTCGTTCCATAGCCGTCTGGGTTATCCTCAACTTATGTAGAACTGTCTTTGTTAGCCTCCACGTTTCAGCCCCATAGGTGAGTACAGGTAAGATGCAACGTTTACTATGCGCTTAACTCTTCGTGGTCATTTGAGACTACGTCTCGACATATGAACCCTGAACTTAACAATAAAAGTGTAACACGAGCAGCACCTTCTCGTGGAAATAAAGATCGTTGGGTTATAGAAATCCCTAGAACATTCTCTTTTCTCTGGACCAAACCTGAGCAGAAGCTGCCGTTTGCTTGCCTATATTCACGTATTTTTCGTGCATAAAAAGTGCGGCACGGTACAGGAGATGCTGCTTTAAGCTGACAGTAACGTGTCTTTCAGGATATAAATACTATGAACGAAACGTTGAGAGCAGCTTACACCGACGCACCACCCGATCCGGAGGACTACTGTCACCCGTTCTGAATCATTATCTATAGTGAGCTATAAGATTTGAATCTCACCTTGCATTCATAGCAACAACAGCTGTAACAAATTTACTACGGGACTTAAGAGGAGGACTGACCGAGTGTCAGCCGTACAATTGGCACTGGTAACGGAACAGAGCAAGCGGCACCTAGGAGAGGCAATTTCGCTAGCGTGCAGTACTATCGTTTGCTACGCTCTCTAGAGGAGGAGGTTGGTGGGCCTGTCTGTTTGTTAGATCCGATGAGACGTTTTCGGAGGGCTCATTTGGTATCTCAAAGGGACAGAACACTGGCCAAAGTATGTAATAAGATTATGGTGCAGTGAAAAGACCTTTTGACATATAGTACAGGTCGAGCAATACAATATCAAAGAAAAAAGGCTTTACAATTTTAATTTGTCATTGAAAATTACATAAAACAACTGAGGCTTTTGGTGTAGTACCCCACATGACTACATGCCAGCAAAATATAGCTGATTTTTGTAAGTGCACACTGCTCTTTTTTCTTCTGGGAGTGCTTGTCATAGTCAATTATATTTTGCACTCTCTACACTGCGTCCTTAAATAAAAACCAGCCCTTCTTTCGCACCGCGAGATACATACTTTCAGGTTTTGCTACTAGATTGCTCCACAGTATTTAGAATTCTACGAATGAAGCAATTATAGTGCCCCACAAAAAATTTCGTCGACGAGGCGTGCTTTATTGCGCCGTAACAGCGTTGAGTGTGAAACTGAAAAGGACGTTACTCTAAGCAAAAAAACAATATCTAATTACTGTCTGGCGAGTGAAATATAAATTTGTTTTTGGTACGTCTTTTTTGTCGACCACCAGTCGTCATCTCGGTCGCTGTTCATGGTTTCCAGCATCGGAATACGTAAACACGGCGCATGCACTTATCGAAAAATTCTGGGTAAAGTTTTCTACAGTGTTTCTACCAAAACCGCTATGGAATTTAACATTTTAGATATCAATCTTTCCATTGCGTTAAAAACAATTGAGACCTGAATTCCAGCGTTCTGTCCCTCAAGATCGTGCTACAAAGAGAGCAGCGAAGGCAGGTAGCTCCAGTCGGAGGCCTGCCACTGTGGCGTCTTCTTCTCCCAGATATGCCGCCGAGGATAACCTCTATGCGCGTGGAGCTAGTTGGTTGGGGATTGGTAAAGAGGGGATGGTGTGATGACTGTTGAACTAACACCAGCGCAATTCGGAGTGTTTTTACCTTGATGGCAAAAACAGCGGAGAGGTTAATGCGGTGATGCGTTCCAACCTTCAGCACCCAGTCGAGGGAGGCTCTTGTGTCTGCTTGACCGCGGACGTGCGACCAAGTAGCCGAGGCACCTCCAAGCAGTGGGTACACACCGGCGCCCGCGCATGGCTCAGGCGTGATTAGTAGCAGGCCCTTGAAAGCGCGGCTGGCCCGTCTTTTTCTGGAGCGTTCTCCACGCAGTGTGGTAAACATTGCTCTTAAATCGGAACATATTGTAAAGCTCTTCATTTTTTCCTATTGATATCTGGGAAAAAATTCCCGAGCAGCTGATCTTGCTACAATTTGCACTACCCTGGGTGAACCGTCTTGTGAGAGTTTTAATATTTTCTTTCAAGGGCACGTTTTTGGAAGGAATGAGCACGCAGGGAATGGAATGTGCAGTGAATTGATTATGTGATACACAGTTTCCTTCATACAAGCTCATTTTCAATAGTCATGTTGTGATTAATTGCACATAGCTAACTCGAAAGGCAACCCGCGATTGAGAAAGCCACGCTGATGGCGAAAAAAGTAGCAAGTAAGAAACCACATCCGCCCCACTTATAAAGAATAGGCAGCAAGAAAACAGTGGACTCCAGTCTTCTGATATATATGACGGCGAGAAATTACTTACTTATAAGGACCACAATGCGAGGAATGGATACTAATATTATTACGTTAGAATGCTCTGCCACAAGCCTGGGAATTTGACCGTTGTTGATTTCAAGGCAGTGTGAAGGGGTTATGCAGAATCCAAGATTACGAATTTCGTGGAAAGTATCGACACAACGGCAGCAACGAATTTTCCTGACTCAACATACTATTCTTAAAAAGACACCAAGCTAATTGCTATTCTAAATTTGTTTTACTCGAAAAAGAAGACCAGACCTTGCTCCGCCAACCAACGTCGCATTGTGCATAAGTGTCGAAATCTGGACTGTCCACCAAAATTCAGTGAAGCTAATTTCAGGACGGCCCTCCCAGATAGGGGAGGAGCAAAGTAAACTTTGCGGTTGGCTCAAGTCTGTTTGGAATATACATCATTTGTTGTTTCAAATTAGGACAGGTCGATTTTGTCGGTCAGTGGCCCTAATTCTTTGTTTAGGAAATGTCAATTTTGTGGGTGGTCCTTGTGGGCCAGACAACCACGTACGCACGCCGTGGTTAAAGAGGGACTTTCCGGGACGGATGACCTTTTACGTAATTATGTCGGTTACGGCTGTGTGTTAATGAAAATGTGCGAGAAAATAGGAACGCAAATTTAACGATTTGCGACTAAGCGCGATGGAAATCGCATGTACGCGAATACAGATCCGTAAGAGTAGCCGTAGACGGCTGCCAGTAAAGATATTGCGGCATGCTCAGAAAGCCGGAACGAAACGCTGCACCCGGCTTTTTACTCTAAAATATTTGACATCAAGGATTTCTTCGAACATTTGCTTACCGTATATCACATTCTCCAGGTATATGTCGATGTAGTCATCTCTGTCGTGTCGCGTGTGCTCGTGATAAAAGCCCACTGCGTGTAGAAGCTCGTGCTCCACTGTGCTCAGGTAGAGGCAGTCATAATGCAGTGACAGCGGCTGCTTTCCGCCTATGCGGCCGAGGTGTGAGTAGCACCTGTGGGCATGCGTCACATTTTACGCAGTCACTGATAGGACAAGAAGGGTTATACAAAAACAGGAAATTGAAATTCACTATTGCAGAGAGAGAAATTTACCCAAAGCAAGTCGTTGATATGACAGCAGCCGGACTTTTGCCCCTGAGGCACTCAATCGGGCTGGATGGTAGCTTTCAAGCCTTGAATACGTAGCATTGCTAAGACCGATCATCTGCTTGCCTATAATGTCAATTCCGATTACATTCCAAGGTAAAAAGATCAGTACTCCACACGCCAGCCTCGTTTAGCGCGTGAAACTACAAAGCTACGGGAGACGACCAACTCAGCGACAGCTCGATCGGGGCAAAGTGATCGGCCCCACCGGATGCTCAGCGCAACTACCGCTGCGTAGCTGGATATCTAGCTAGCGGTGCTTCTCCATTGCGTTGGAACGCTCGGGCGACCGGTGAAGTGACTGCGAATCCTAATCCTTCGCCACCGGAGACTTCATATTCGCACTGGTTAAGCGAAGCCTACGCCTATCATTCGTATGTATGTATGTATGTATGTATGTATGTATGTATGTATGTATGTATGTATGTATGTATGTATGTATGTATGTATGTATGTATGTATGTATGTATGTATGTATGTATTATGTATGTATGTATGTATGTATGTATGTATGTATGTATGTATGTATGTATGTATGTATGTATGTATGTATGTATGTATGTATGTATGTATGTATGTATGTATGTATGTATGTATGTATGTATGTATGTATGTATGTATGTATGTATGTATGTATGTACGTATGTATGTATGTATGTATGTATGTATGTATGTATGTATGTATGTATGTATGTATGTATGTATGTATGTATGTATGTATGTATGTATGTATGTATGTATGTATGTATGTATGTATGTATGTATGTATAACTTTATTATCGAGCCGGCAAACGACGGGTTAAAGCGTCGTGACGCTGGCCGAATGCAGGGTAACACTAGCTTGGTTAAGTCCAGGTAGCGTCCACGCAAGCGGACACTTCCCTTTGTGATGTGGGCACACAGGCAGGCACTTTCCTGTGGGGCAGATACTGCATGCTTGAAGGAGGCTTGTCCATGTGCGCTCGCTTCGGTGCTCCTCACGGGTATACCTATCGCAAGTTTTCAGTCGTCAGGTGACATGGGAGGACATTGATATATCGGCCGTTTGTGCGACGTAACGAGACGACATGCCTTGGCCGAATATGTAGTTGCTGCCAATTTGGGCACATTATAGTTGCAAATCGATGTGAAAAAGAACGTTAGATACCAACTCTGGCGAGCTAACCCTAGTCCATGGAGGAACGTTTCGAAAGGCTCGGGTGGAGCCCGGTTTTTATATCTATTTTCCTCCTGGAAATTTAGGCACACAAAACCACGGTCCTCTTTTTGAGCCTTTGTCTGGAATTTCGCTGCTTGCGGGTAATGTGGCCAGGTAGTGATTGGCTGGCTGGCGCCGTCTCCATGGCATAAATTCCGGATGCCGTCCCTACGTTGTTTCTACGGTGACGAACGAAAGGTGCGCGCTGATCGTGCCCAAGTGAGCGGCCGCCGCTCACGTCGATGGGCTGCACAACTGCAAAAAATAAACAAACCCGAACCTGCCTAGAATTACGCAACTTGTGTGCTTTTTATTCCTTCTTTGTTTTGTCAGCATGGCAGCCCGATAAAATCTGCGCATGAGCTGATTCTCGATGGGGTTGCCACGTTCAGACAGAATCTGCTGACGCAGGTTCAAGAGTGCGTTTCCAGTCGCATCGGTCGCTGATTTTGAGACCGCGAGAATACAAGGTTCGGTGATCGCAAACGTGTTCGACAGCGCTGCATGGCTACATTACGGTTAGGCAGACCAGATTCACGTGGTATTGTTTTTCACATTTCGACAGCTTTATTTATATGCGGAAAAAAACAAACGCGTAGCAGATATTATCGCACTCAATCCGACTTTCAACGCCTAGCAGTGCTGCAGCAGTACTTCCAGGAAGCGCGGTGGAGTTGTCAAGCGGAACCAGTGAAAACTAGAGGGAAAGGATTTCGCTCTTCTAGATGTCAGCGTTCTTCCCTGAGTCACTTCTCTTGGCAGCATCAAAGTCTTCCGTGTGAAGTCCAAGCATTTCGTATTACCAGCGCTTGCTCGTCAAATCAGTGTAACAACGCAATGCGCGTGGCGCAATTTTGCCTGTTCACTATACCGGGAGTTTATCACGCTCGAGTATTGCGCCCGTCATGTAGAAATATTGGAGGCGGTACAGACTGCGTTTCTCACGCGGCACTATTTCGACGTGCAATACAAAACTCCAATTATTCAAGGCTTCGTGCTTCCCCATTTTACTGAGCAGACGATATGTGGGATGCAGCGGACAGCTAGAGCAGTGGAAACCTTTCCACTTCGCTTTCAAGCATGCCGCTTCAACCATCAACGTACCGTCGTGAGCAAAAGTGGTATACAACACTGAGTTGGTGACAGAGCTCGGGAAAACGGCACGGAAGTCAGTGTAATGACACCGGTGGGGACATCGACAGTGACACATGCATCTGGATAAAAGGGGCTACCGCCATGATTTTCTCGATTCCCAAAAAGTGTTGCTAGATAAAGTCGCAATGCAGTTTTGCCTAGATCCGCCACTGGCTCAGTGTTGTATACCTTTTTTGCTCACGACGTACGTCCAGAATGCACTGTGGCCAAGCGGTCGTTGGCTGGAAGCCATATTGAGCACTACTGTACGTTAGGAAAAAACCGTGGGTCCACTGTGTCTGAACCTTCTTTACAACAATATGAAGGTCCCTTGGCCTAGAACTGAAAATTAATGATTTTGCATTAGCTTAAAAAACTTAAATATTTTCAGGTGCGCTACATGACGGCGAGAAATGTGCCGTTGGTTAAGCCAGGTGGAGTACTTTGGTGCAAGTTACTTCCCTTACAAAAATGAGTTTTGAAACTCTATTGTTGAGCTATTTACCGCCTTTTGAATTTATTGAATTTCGATAGACATTCAACCCCAGCTGAGTGCAATCTTTACAGGGCCAACAGAATTTTCATTGTGTTCTACCCAATAGACTTTTTGTGCTATTTTTTCTATGTGCTTTTTGTTGTCAGTTTTCAACGTTCACGAACAATTAGCGTGTACTGTTCATGCTGACCCATGTTTTTAAGTAGTTTTAGGCACAAATGATAAGAACATGATGTGACAATTTCGTTATGAATTTTTGGTCTCACTTGTAACCAACTATTGGCCACATTCTGCAAAGGGAAATATAAGAGCAGCATGCAGTTGCGTGCTCGTTCATGTATATAAAAGTACATATTAACGGTGCACACTTAGCTCAAGCTTCGCAACACAGTGAAAATATGCCCTAAAAACTTCATGATGGCAAAGCCTCCACTAATAATGCAAATACATCGTTGAATGTCAATCAGAATCCGTAATGAATCAGCTTCTGTATGTCGCAGAAGGTAACTTTAGTGGTAGGACATATTTTATATTTATCATAAAACAAGTTCAGTGAGTCATCATACTAACAAACAGGATCCTAGATTGAACATACCATGTAGGGCAGGATAGAGGTTTTTTAAACCAGTTGCAAAGTTCACTATATATATGCTACAGGGTCTGACATTCTGCCCAAGCCTAGGTATTTTTGCCCGTAGCTTTTGCCGCAAAATGAGGTGCAGTCTGCATTGGAATCCTCCACCGCTGTATGTCTTTGGAGAATTTAACTGTTATTTTTTTCTTTTCCTTCCTTTCTTAAAGTGGACACCATGCTAAAATGAAGTCACTTTAAACATTGAGGGGTTCTAATAATGACGGATTGATCCCACGCATACTATAGAGTTAACACGCATAGCAAAAACATTCGCGTATGAAATAAAAAGAAAAAAAAAATAGGTTTACACGCGTCTTCTATCGGCGACTCGTCTTTTCAAAGAAGCATTCGGCCGCTGCCTTGCTACTGTCCACACCCATCTTTCCCCCGTGCCGCGAACGGCGCCAGCATGTCCGGAGGGTCGAGGGTTACTTCCTGTCGGCTGGGGGGGAAAAGGGGGAGGGGGGGGGGGGAGGGGTTGCTCCCTCTGGGTCTCTGCTCTCTGCCTTCTCCGTGGTTTGTCTTCACGGAGATGACCTTGGCTGCAGCATAGCTGGAGTCGCGCAGCGGGGGCGGCGGCTCCCCCTTTTCACCGAAGCTGTTCTTCTGCGCCCCGTTTTCTTTGCACGCAGACGCGGGTACACTGAGTGCGGCGATGTGCCAGTTCAGTTGGCGTTTTCCCGCCACCGTGGTCGCATCTTGCACTGTGAACGAAGCACCGTATGTAGGTTTTTCGCTTGTGATTAGCACGAAGATCGTTTTGTTCAAATTGGACCGCGAACGTACGCATTTAAGTCTTCGGAGGAATCCGCTCTTGGGTGGCAGCTTCTGCGCAAGGAGGACATGTTTAAGAAGTTCAACAGTCGCAGGCGTTTTGGATTCTGGGCGAAAAGCCGGCGCGGGCGGAGGGAGCGTCTGCACTTTGGTGATTGTTTTACTTTTTCCTATTCGTGTTTGTGCCAGTCTTGTACAGTGTGTGCTACGAGGTGAAGCACGCATGTAAATATTTCTAGCAGGCAAACCAGCCTCATCGGAAAAAAAAGGAGGGGGAGAGAGAGAGAGAACGAGGCTTGTCTCTACGCGGACGCTGGGGCCGATGGAACGCCAGCTGGAATGGCGACATTTTCTTTCTTTTTTTTTAGCCGGTGACCGTTTTGGCGGATTGTTCGGCACAGTGCTGTACTCTTTCGATACGCTACTCGCGCTGAGACGGACACATTATCGAGATCATAATATGCCTCTGTCACACATTGTGGATTATTGAATCTGTGCAGCTCCACCATTTTTGCAGTGTTTGTTTTTGTTTCCACTCATTTTAGTGCCTATAGTTGGTAATTTTGCTTCAAGTTTTCTGGGTAGTAATGCTTGTGACTTGCACTTTGCTATTTATATTCACAATAGGATCTTTGACGGCAGCATATATTGTTTATCAGGGAGAAATGAACGATGTGGTAGTGCTGCCGAGCTGTGGAGGCGGCGGTCGATGCCGTCAAAGCAGTGAAAGACAGTGACAACTCATTTTAGACAAGACATTTCTTGAGCTATGACGTGGAGCAGCGCACAAATGCCTTTGCTCTATTTTTAGGTTAGTATATACCGCAACTTAATTATGATTTATATTGTTTATTTCAGCATCACATGCGAGGAGTTCCCGGACGTATCAGCGTTTTACGCAAAGAACAGCCTGGCGTCATACCTTGCACATGAATTGAAATAAAGCAAATAAACAGCCCAGCTCATGTTATGGGTTCACCAAAGATGCATATTTTTTCTTTCTCATTAACGCGCATTTTTTATTCTGTGTTCCCCTTCCGCTGCGGATTAACAGAAAATGCTGCGTGATCAACGGTTAGCCAGGAGCAGGCACGAGGTGGTTTACATTAATGCAAAAGTAGCACAGCACATATCCTTGCTGCGGTCAGTCAACACATTCTATGTTCTGCTCGACCAATCAACAATTTAGTCAGTTTAGTGTAGGTTAATGAGTAAGTATAATGGGGCTTAAAAGATCTGTTTTGTTCTTTTATGCCTCGCTATGCTTATCATTAACCAGCACTGATCAGACAGGATTGTTGATTCGTCGGGCAGAACATAGAATGTGGTGATTTATCGCAGCTAGGAGATGTACTGTACTACTTTTCCATTAATGAAAATCACCCCGTGTCTGCTCCTGGCAAACCGATGGTCGTGTACTATTTTCTGTTGTTCAGGAGTGGAAAGGTAGCAGAAAATCAAAAAGCGTCACTTGCAGAGTTTCTGAAGCATTTGAGCCTGAAATCAACAGAATTTCAGTTGCGCGAATTCCAAAAGCGCTCTTAAGAAACACATGGGCCACTATTTCATAAGCGCTCAACAAGAGGTCAACACTGCATCATCCAAGATGTTGCCGATTATCAACAGACTTTCAACAGCGTGTATTGACACAACGCTTTCGAATTTCTATAGAAACCCTACATGCATTTTTGTAAGGGTTGGCGTACCCTGTATACTGGGTGCCCCAGCTAACATGAGCCGGGCTAAAAAATGAAATATTAGAGGCGAATGCTCAAAACCAGTTGCATATTTGTTAGCAATGAGAGGAGATCGAAACCTAGGTAAAGACCTCGGTAAATGCGAGAGCTTCGCGTGTTTTCAAAAGGAAATCGCTGTTCGTAGCTGAACATATGTATTCTGCATTTGTAGTGATTGATATCTACCCTTGTGGTAATTAGGGCGTACAGCTGAGGACATGTTACTCTCTTCATTTCTACAGGATGTTCCGTCTCTATAAAGTAACCGTTTTCAGTCAGCACACACTTATGCTAATAACCTCCTTCACTAAGAGCAACCACCTTCTGGGTGCTTACAGAGAAAGAGAGGTTGCGCATACTTCCTTCACATCGTCCTCCGGCCACTGAATAAACCCCCACCCCACCTTGGTTCCGGAATCTTACGCTGTCGCCATAGCTTTTCCCCACCATGTCCATCTTCTCAGTGTTTACCGCGGCAGTGACTGTGCGGTTGCACCTACTGCACCTGCTGCTACCACGAAGTGAAACCCGCGAAACAATACTATCACAGCTGTCACTGTTGAATAAAGCGTGCTTGAGGCGAACGTACCCTTCACCAGGAAACAGATGTATGTAGTCTGTCTCATTAGTGCGCTCCACGAAGCGAAGGCAGGTCTTCTTCTCGAGAGCTGCCATGGCCTTCTTCACAACACCGAAATCTCGGGCGAGGGCTGCAAGCAAAGCGTTAGCACGTATACAAATATATAAAGATCGCGATAAGCATAAGCAGGCCATCCACCCAACAAGACTCCGTCAGGTTTTTCGAGTCCCCGTTCGTTAACCTTCGTAGATAGTTAAGCTCTAGTACTAATTTATCATGGCAGTGCGATCAAATCGGATATACGAGCTCGATGTCTTACTCTGTAGTAAACAGGTCATTGATAAAGAGATGTAAACACCAGAAATCTCTCACCTAGGTTCCGTGCCACATCATAGGGTACAACTGCATCAGGCCACCTTTTTGGCTGATTAAGTTCTTCACTCCTCTGCGGGAAAGTAAAATCAAGCTGTTGCATTTACAACTTCTGGAGCTAAGAATGCGGAACTAAAGCGTCTGGCTAATTGTCCCTTCGTTTACTGCGCGCATCTTCTAAGTTACACCGCTGCATCTATTTTGAAAATATGCTTGCATTTTTTTCTGCACTTTAAAATCAAACAAGAATATAATGTGCGTCTCCCGCGCGTGTTCCTGACGGCGCCAATGCTCGCATTCTTTGAGGTTACCTTCCAGTAGCAGATAAGTCTTTGCAACGTTTCTTATCTCCCCCGTTAACCCCTTCATATATGAATCAGTGGTAACCCACTAGTACATGTTAGGTTCATTCACGACAATTTTCTTGCCTCTGCAGTCTCACTTAAGGGACAGCCAGATGCTGCTATCTGTACGTTCGTATTAACATCAGCTCACAAATGGTAGGGACAGCCAGTTAGCATGAATGCGCTCCTTTTATTATAAAGATTTATGTTTAACGCGACAACATTAAGGTTCTCATTCAGCGGAGAACGCATTCGCCGCTGCCCTTTATGGAGGAGTTATCAATATATCTGTTCCACAAAATCCATCGCGCATGCAAGTGCAAACTGGAATCAGCTAAGTAGCCACCTTGGTTGTAGCCCTTCGCGGCGCCACTTGTGCTGTTCCTCGCTTGCATCGCTCCTAAGCGGCACTACATTGGCTCCCAGCATCTTTTTTCACGATATTATACCATTCAGCAAAAGACACTTTTGGCGTGAATCCGGGGTAGTAGAGAACGTAGGATACTCCACGAGCACTTTTAAAAACATAGCACCTTCGGTCACATGAGGAGGCGGTCACAGCAGCGGCGACGCTGTGTGCATATTCGTGGATAATTTAAATGTTAAATGTGTCATTCAAATAAGTCTTATTGCTTACGTTTAGATGAGTTGCAAAAATAATTATCATACATGCCAGAACACGCGTTTTAGTGCTTTCAAACAGCGGCGACAGTTAAAGCCTCCTTGTTTTTATTCACTGCTACGTCACGCAATTCCAATTTATTTCATGGGCTTTTTTGTGCAAATAATTCTTTGGGCTTTTTTGCTTTTTTGTTTAAAGCCAAACGCAACTAATCTGAATAAGCACTTCTTTATGTCATCGTTTCATGATATGTAGGACGAACCCACACCAATTCAAGACAAATGTTTAGTAATAATAAATAATTTCTATAGTCTTCACAATACAAAACGGCTGTGAATACAGTTCTACTTTGAGTACATCCCGATATCTCTGTTTAGTCGGCATGCAGTTTTCCGACAAGTCATGCCTGAATATAAACTATACATTTTAGGTAATAAAACGGGTCAAGTGTGTCACAAGTGCTGCTTGGTAGGCACTGTAAAAAATACCCGCGAATCTGCCGGCTTATGATGCATTAAGAAGTGCTTGGGACTGGGCTAATTAGAACATCTTCTAATAAAGGCTGCGCTGCTTAGTAGGACACGGAAAAAGGAATTGAGCAAACAATGATTCGTATTTATCTGGCTCGTACAGTACGTGTACGAAAGTAGTAAATATAGTAAATATAAACAAGAAAAGCTCTTCATCTCGTTTACTTGCATTGAGTGAAATAAATGAAATGAAATGAAAATGTGTCACTTCACTTACGCCATTAGTCCGTGGAAGTACGATGTCGCCTTCGTAGTGTCCTGACATCATCGCAACTTCAGCTGCGCATTCACATTGAAATTTGAAATTCGAAATTTGAAAATTTTATTTCACAACAAAAAGATGCTGTGAGGAGGACAGGAACAGGCCGTAAGCGAGTGAATCAGGTGCGGGACTAAACACAAAGGCAATTCAGTGCTAAATTTGTAATTTACCTCACGTTCTAGTTCAGTAGTTATTAGCCGTTTACGTTGACGGAACTACGACAAGACGCTTCAGAAATGTCATCTCCTGGAAAGTTTGATTTCTACGACACATTGACGAAGATAATTTTCTTAAACTGTACGCTTTCGTGATATTTCACTAAACTAAAGTAAATACTAGCGCGTCTAAGCAGACAATGCTTTAGGTGAGATACACTCTCCGTTTATGTCATCTGCACGGAAAAATTACGGCCTCAAAGAAATTGCGTGAAGAAAGTTTGGTTACAAATTATTGACACTGCTTCCAAAACCGCGGCTAGTACAGAGACCTTCTTGGCATAACAGCGTATCACGCGACAGTGTGAGGCAATTTTAGCATAGCGCTACCATCTACCGCTACCATCCCGCATGCGCAGATCGCCCTGGAGAAGCCAGATGGCGCCGCGTACCCGCAAGATTCAAGGGGCATCCGACACGCCGCGGAGAATCAGCGCGTGTGGTGGTGACAGCGTACGGTAGCGGTAAACGGTGAGCAAGCCGCATTGCTAAAAATCTCAAATGACTCCCGTCCGCGGCTTCTTTTATGGATCCGCGTTGGCATTCATTTTCCCTTTAGAAATATGCGCTACTCTACTCGCTTAATACAGCTAGTTCCTATACTAGTCACTCTTTACACTTACACATACACGCCGCGGTGGCGCAGTGGTTACGGCACTTGACTAATGTTTCCAAGGCAGCGGGATCGAATCCCGGCCTCGGCGGCCGCTTTTCGATGGAGACGAAAAGCGAGGCGCCTGTGTGCTGTGCGCTGTCAGTGCACGTTAAAGAACCCCAGGTGGTCGAAATTGCCGGAGTCTTCCACTACGGCATCTCTCATAGCCTGAGTCGCTTTGGGACGTTAAACCCCACAAACCAAACAAAACCAAACATTTGCATACATTGGCAATTTAAAACATGGTATGAAAGGCCACACGGCATCGACGTAAAAGCGCTTTCACAAACCGGCGAAGTATGCCTGCAACGTGTAGGGGTAGAGTGCATGACTCAAGAAGAAATCATGAGTTAGATTTTAATCTCAACTTTAATATTTGTTTGAAAGAAGCAGATTTTGCTTATATATTTATACACGTCTCAAATACTTGTGAATCATTTTGCGTCCCTCTAGTCGCAAACTGGGTAGCCTTTTACTTACTTTTCAATTCCTCTATTTCACGTGTGATTCAAAGATTTCTCGAGCAAACCTGGTTTTCTCTACGCAACACTTTTTTTTGCTAAGCCATTCTTTGCCGATACTCTAAACGAGCCCCAGAATCCCGATACACTTAATTAAAGTCAATGTGACAGCTACTCCCGAGTCCAATTAATATGCTGAGGCGAAGCCCTTTGCCTTCGCAGAATTGTAGTAATCGGATTAATGCCGAGTCAAGGTGATTGCTTCAACCTGCTTGTACGCATATGTTACAAATTCATCGTGACATAAGGAATGTCGAGTTTTTCTCTGTGCGACGCCTTGTTGTATTCTCAACCATCGACGACTGCTGATACAGGATGCCTGCTTAATTTATTCAAATTAGCACCTTTTTAACTAAGGATTTCATTGTTAAAGCTAGCAAACGGTCGTTAGAGAAAGTAGACGTCGTACAATACCTCTGTGCATCCCTAGTGGAGTTTCGTCGCCCAAAGGAGCGGCCAGTGCATTTCTTGAGGTTTTTGCTAGAACGTAGATGACGATGCTTGTTGCCGTGACGAAATACATTGCGCTGCACAGTTATCGCAGACGACCTGAGGTCACCTAGGCAATCATCTAAAGTGCTGTGATCTAGCACTTCCACTTTGTAATTCTGCAGCGATTTTGATCCGCTCGAAAACTGCCTCCTCAGCGTCACAGACACCCCTTTTTGAAGCAACGATACCTAAACACCTGATCCATGCCGTGCCTGCAGAAAGCTCCCGTCACTTATATATTGCTCGTCACTCTATTTCCTAGCCAATACTGTAACACCTAACACAAGAGAAATGGCAGATGGCAAATGTTTTACTACATGATAGAGTTAAGTATTAGCTGACGGATGTTTGTGGTCTCCAAGGACATTTATAGACGAGTTCGGCAACATCGTACTTGAAAACAGCGTAGATTCGTGAAACGTGTTGTAAACCACAGGACGTGGCTGAATTGTTTTGCCGATTCGGGGCAGCAAATGCAAGTGGATGGTAAGGGCTATAGCTTTGCATCCGGTGTAGATGTCTCGCTATGAACTCCAACTATGTCGCTCCCTTAAAAATGAACAGCTTGTAGCTTCAACAGGCTAGGGCTGAAATTGATATCTGCCGACAAAATTCAACTTGATCCAGCTGCATAGAGGTGTTCGATTACATGCCGCCCCCAATGCCGATGGACGAGTTTATAGTGCTGACTGCTGCAGCGAGGCCGGTGCACCGTGTGGATTGGGAAAGACCTTTTCAGTGAGAGCAGATGTTCTTTAACAAATGTTTAGGCTTTTGTTTTTTAGCCTTCATCTGCCGGCCAAATATATCAGAAACCGTCTAGGCAACCTGAATATCGCCGAAATGCAGACAGATTATTAGTTGCAGTAGAAACTAGTTACATTTTTACAATGGAGCACGTAATATTTTCAATTAGAAGGCTGCGACATTCGCAGTAGGAGTGGGACACATGCCCGACAGTCCACGCCATTTTGAAGAATCGCAGACATACTGCTGAGCCTGTGTGCAGCGTATCATCTCCTAATAGAATATGATATACACTCGCACTCGAGGACATTCTAGAAACGTTATTGTGACCTCATTGTGTTAACAAACGGCTGAACTAACATTGCTGAATCGAGCAGCCTGCCAGTTGGCTGTAGCCGCATTTTTTTTTTTTTTTTGCCTAAGCAATACTACTTCAGGTCTCCACCCCTTGGCGTAGCCGCGGCCGGTAGCCACGGTGCGCCTTAGATGGAGCGGCGCCGCTGCCATCGCCATGGTAACAGGCGCGGCTACCGCTGGGCTCCCAGCTCAAGTCATCGCGTGGCCGCGGCCGGTAGCCATAGCGCGCCGCAGATGGAGCAGAGCCACTGCCTAGTGGGGGCGCTGCCGCTGCCATAAGCGGCTGCCGCTGGGCTGCCAGCTCAAGCCATCGGGTGGCCGTGGTTGGTAGCCATGATGTACCTTAGAAGAAGAAGAAGAAGAAGAAAAGGAAGAAGAAGAAGAAGAAGAAGAAGAAGGAGAAGAAGAAGAAGAAGAAGAAGAAGAAGAAGAAGAAGAAGAAGAGGAGGAAGAAGAAGAAGAAGAAGAAGAAGAAGAAGAAGGAGAAGAAGGAGAAGAAGAAGAAGAAGAAGAAGAAGAAGAAGAAGAAGAAGAAGAAGAAGAAGAAGAAGAAGAAGAAGAAGAAGAAGAAGAAGAAGAACGTCAGCCAGGAGGACAGCAGCAGCAACAAGAAAGCGTGTGGAGTCGGATATGCAGCGCGTTAGAAGCGGTAACTTTGTCATACGTTCTACTCGGGGATGAATGTGCACAACTACGACTACTGGCGACAAATGGAAACGATGTGTCGACGCATTCGGCAGCAGCCACAGTTGTCGCAATGTTGGACCGCCACTCGTGCGTCGTAGCTACCGCGGATAAAAGGACGTTAGACTACAACCGTGATTCGTCGGTGACAACGACTAACGCAGCGTCGTACGTGACCGTATGCATATGCACTCGATCCTTTCACTGCGACCGCAAACGGTTGGTGAGCGCGTTACGCACGCATTTGTTCGGCAGAATATGGCCCGATCTCGCGTCGTTGGATTCAGTTTCAATGACCAAGAGAGAATTCAAAGTGGTCGCGCACTTGCTGCGTTACGGATACGATGCTTTTACCGGCATGGTAAAACGCCTCAAATGCGTTCACGTCCCTTACACCATTCCCAACTGTGACATTGAATAAGTCAATATGGTGTTGAACAGCGTGTCACCCAACAGCATCTATCGCAAACGGTTCGACAAGAACATTGTTACGACGTACTCGAGACGAGCTCGCATCGTGTGGTTCAACCACGTAGCGTCGTGCAGCCCCATCGTGCTGGTGGACTACGCCAACAGTGGGAACGTGTACTACTTTTACAAGACGTCCGCGCCGTATCTGCACACGTTTGTCACTTACATTATCCCCAACGCACACAGAGATTTGCTCCGATGCAATCCGAACTGCACATGTTGTTCTCATCGGGAACTGGTGATAGACGTCGGACACACGTTTCTCGACTTTTTCACGCTGATCGTGGTGCATGCATCTGTCATACACCAACGAACCAACAACGGTAATCACTGTGAACGACAGAGAATAGATTTTGTGTTCTGGGAAGGAAAAGGTATGGAATGTAATAACGATTTCAAGGCTTCATTCGAACGATCCATTCGTCTACCCATGACTTGTCCTCCAAATCAATCGCATGCTACCGTCATTCTAGACATGAACGATCCAGGCCGCATGCTGTTTGATCGGCGCATACGATACAGCGTCGACACGCGTCCTCCGTCAGCCACCACCACCACCACCCCTGCTACGTCGTCGACGTCGACGCCTGCGTGGTGGACGTCTACTAGAAGTTTAGTAGGAGGCAGATTCACGCCGAGTGAGAGGGTCTCTATTGGCAAAGTATTTGCTAAAGAGAGGATAGGCAGCGGTAAGCAGTACGATGGTGCTAGAGCGGTGGTATACGCATACATGTCCACGCATCACAGCACGCACGTGTTCGAAGCCGTTACAGTAACGTGTCATGTCGTCTCTACGCGTCGGTGTTACTCGTCGTACGGAGATTTGGTCAGCGACCGCATGGGCTGGGTCGCTTCGATGCACAGACGACCGACCAACGAATGGACGCAAAGAGACGTGCTTCCCATTGTGCCGGACTCGGCGTGCATTATATCGGATGGCATCGACTTAAACGCTCCTATTTAATCGGTGACTCCCGTTACTTTCGAGACGCTAGCATATTTAAAGATTTTGACAAAGGAACGACCCATCACGGTAGGCGAACGAGCGTGCACGACAGGACTGCACGCTTTCGTTGAACATCACTATGAAACGAATATGGACGTGCGAAGAGTGGACGGTCTGGCCCAAGTTCTGTCTCGCAACGTGAACAACGGTGCTGCCGTGATACAGGCCGTGTTGAACGACGATCCTAATAAAGACAAGATGACCCGATGGCGTAACATTAGAGACAGAATAGATGTGCACCACATGGAAGATTTACTCGAGAGACTTGACGTCATGCTTTTACAACGCAACATCGTCCAGAAGTGAATAAATAATAACAATACACTTCATGTACGTGTCACGTCTCTGTGTTGTAACCACCGCTTGAATGGCGACGTAGCTTATAACGACGAAAGATTGTTCACAACATTTTATTTTCATTTTTAACGCGTTTTTGGTGTGATTTATCTAACAATAATAACGCCCACTACAGTACACTTTAGTGAATATTCTTACCAGTTTACGACTTAGACTGAATTTTAATCTCATTCGTATGTAACGCCATGATATAACAATCTTCATTCCGATTGTATGCAGATCAACAGAAAGTATAGTCACGCTAGTTTAAGGGGGGGGGGGGGGGGGGGGATGTACACAATCTTATATATACACAGTTATACATACGGCATGATGTTCTTAACAGTTGTTACGATCTGGTATCTTGTGCTACAGTCATGCTAGTTAAGTGTGGGGTTGGAGAGAATGTGACATACACGATTACAATATATTGTATATATATACGATTGTACCACTGAAAATTTTTCCCGACGACAGCAATGAGCAACTTATCCGGATCGTCTGATGAACCTGGCATCGCGACCGACGACAGCGGCGACGATGTACCGTCTTTGCCAAAAGTAACCAGGCTGCTGCGAAGGCTGGCGGAGCAAGTGCGCGGCCGTGTGGCGGCGTTGCGCTCCCTGTGGCTTATCGGTGCTTGTCAGCTCCGAGGGTACAACAGCTGACGTAACTTCGCACCCTCACTCTCGCTCGTTGGATGATAAAAACTAGGCGCGTATGATGTGCGAGCTGCGGTTTCACGTGTGCGAAGCTCGGTTATGCCCAGCGATGGCGCTCACTAAACCGACGGGACTATTCGCTCTTCTCGGCAACCACCCTGAAGCAAATGTCGCGTTTCTCGCTATATAATTACACGTGCTTGTGGTCTGCAATCGGCTACTGAAACACACCAGCAGAATTGCGCTTTCCTGCGTGTTTGATGCCCCTGTACATAAAGAATGACAACGCACCTTGAAATTTCAACATGCTTTCTCCGGTGTGCCTTGCCTACTGCCATCTTACTGACCGCAACTCCGGTACCTAGTTATGGGAAAGCTTGTGAACCCTTTCAAGCCACCTTATCTCTCTTTTAGGCTTGTAAAATTGTGCTAGTCCCTTGGGGCGGCTGTGTATAAATATGAGCAAAGGTTTATTCTAACACATTCTTGCATTTGCTTGTAGGTAAGTTTTGGTTTAGGTAACAAACTATAATGATAGCTTCCTCACACTTAGCCATTAAATGCACATGACTGCTTTCTTGTTCGCGGGACCCTTATTTCAGAGCAGCATTGTCCGGCAAATATAGCACATATTCGTCCTAGAAACGAACAAGAGCTCGCCGTGTCTACTATCCCCTGCTTTTCTGTTTCCCGCAGTTGCCGAGAAAAGATAATAGCCCCGTCGCTATACTGAGCGCCCTCGCTGGGCACAACCAGGCTCCGCACGCGTGAAACCGCAGCCCACAGATAATACGCGCCTAGTTTTTATCATCCAACGGGCAAGAGTGAGGGTGCGAAGTTACGTCAGCTGTTGTACCCTCGGAGCTGACGAGCACCGATAAGCCACAGCGAGCGCAACGCCGCCACACGGCCGCTTGCTTGCTCCGACAGCCTTTGGAGCAGCCTGGTTACTTTTGGCAAAGACGGTACCGCCACCCAGACTCTCACGGTACGCAACGCATGAAAGCCCGCCTCCGGTAGTTCAAGAGACTTTAGGCTTTCTCTTGAGTCGTTTCGAACTGGGTTGGGTGAGGTCCATCACGGACCGCATTTCTGCGATCAATCGAGCGGATGCGTGGCAAATTTTACAAAATGCCATCGAAGACGTAGTACAGCAATTGGAAGCCGGAAGGGAGCCGCAACGACCAACGGTTTCTTCTGCTCCTCCATCAGTCGAATACTAAGACGACGGAGTGTTCTCGCAAGGCGCCATGCCTGTTTTGCATGAGTGGAGCTGCGGGTGGTGGGCGGTGCAATACATCGGCCCGACCGCCATAATAACTAACGAAATGCAGCCACGTATGGATCCGAGGAAACAACGACCGGCGGTGGCTGCGGGTGGACAAGACGAAGATTTTCTCGCGACCGTGGCAACCGGACGAATTGGACGCGTGACCATAGCGGCGTTGGAAGTTGCCGTTGCAAAATGGTCCCCATTTTTTGCGAAGGTGGTGACAACGTGGAACGCCGAGCGACCCAGTGCTCCAGTCGTTTTTAAGTTCACGTCCGGAGCAGTGTTTGTTACCTCGGTCGCGGGTCAGAAGTGGCAACGATGTTGCCCCGACGTTTGTAACGCAACAGTGTATGTGGACGAAATGTCGACTAGCTTTGTGGATGCATTGGAGGAATGCTTAGCATTGGCGCCGTCTCAAAGCCTACAAATCCATGCAAAGTGTTGGCGAGTCGACAGTGCAACCCTCCTTCCGCTGTTTGCAAACGGTCCGCGGCAGCTTACTCTATCAACTCCTTTCGTAAAGCGCGTTTGCAACTTTTTAGCAACACTATCTCCCGAGTGTCGACACGTGCTGTTGCCCCAATTTAGGTTGCGAACTGCAACGACTGCGATGTTTGCTAACCTCACTGCAAGCAAAAGTGGCCGCAACGCGTTCTCTGGCATCGATGTCGGAGAATGTAAGACAACGCTGCCGCAGGAGATTGTCGACTGCCTAACACAGATAGTAACGGATAGCTTTACTATAGAACACCGTTTCGGCAGCGACCCTCCCCCCCCCCCCCCCGCTTACGTTCACGCAAGACAATCGTCGCCGTGCGCTTGTCGCTCATGAGGTAGTTGGCGTGCGGAGAAAGAGGCATAGAAGGAACACGGATGCGGCTACTGCAGCTCGGGCTCCGGATGAGCCATGCATAAGGCACGCAACAACTGTTGTATCATCATGTCATTGTTTGGGGGCAGCAAACAACTTGCAACTTGTTTTACCGACCGCCGCAGTAATCGTTGCAAGTTTAGATGACACTTTTTTCACGTTTGCGCCAACGAAGTGCAACCATTGTGGCGTTATCGCCTTTATGCAGCAACAACTTGATGAAAGTGCGTGCGGAACTGTAGAAACATTGTTTCTGCAGTCTATACCGATATCGGACATAAGGTTGGTAACACACCTAACCAGTGGGGCGTTTTCGAACGTCCAAAACATGTATCTGGGTGAGGCAGTCGGTGTCATCGACACTGTAATTTTGAACTTTGTTGGTTCCTTCAAAGGCCTCAAAAACCTCGTAACATTAGTTCCACGCTATTGTTCGCGCACGTCGCGGAAGGCATTCTTGCAGTCTATGCAGAGCAAGTGTCCAAAGTTGCAACGTATTTGTTTAACGCGCAGATACGACAGGAGAGATACGCGCTGCTTTGCGTACGGTGTTGTCGCCCCTCCTAGCTACAAGGACTACATCTTAACGCGTATGCGGTGGAACGAGGACGAAGACGGTAACGCGGATCCGCCAACAGCAGTTGAGGTAGCAGCCTTCACCCGATGTGCACTTTCTATGTACACTCCATTTGCAACAGAAGCGTTGTATTTATTTAAACATATATAAGTTGCTTGTTTGGCACACAAGTGTGTGCGTATACGCTATCTTTGTCATCCATTAATTGTTCAGTTCTTTATCGCATATTACACTGAGTATCATTATCTTTAACCATTTTTTTTATTTGTCGCACAAGTGTCGGCGCTATCTTGTTACTCATTCATCAGTTGGTTGTTTTATCGCACATGCACTACGTATTGATATCTTTTGTTCACTCAGTTCCTTATGTCACACAAAGTATGTGTATGTACTATGTACCATACATGATGACAATATTATGCTGTCGTCACACTAGTGCGTGTTCTTAAGTAATGCTATCTTGTTTTTTAACACCCGCAATAAATACATATTACAAACTGTATCGCGAATGACACACGTGCCATGCCTGGCGCGACCGTTTATCATGTTCGTCAAGATTAAGATACGCACCTTGTTTGCCACACCCCCTTCAGCTATAAAAGCACTGTACCTTCTGCAATAAACGCTTTTTTTTTTTTGGTTCACTGGCCGTCTCGACCATTACATGGTGTCAGAAGTGGGATCACGTCGGGGACCTGCCAACTGAGGACAAACCACGATGGAACAACTGCTGAAGCTTCCTGAACCATTGCGACTATCGGGGAATATCGCCAAGAACTGGGAATTGTTCCTGCAGAAATTCGAGCTTTTTCTGCAAGCGACAGAAACTTCAAAAGAGCCCCGATCCGAAGCTGCCAAAACAGCACTGCTGCTCAGCACTGCCGGAGACGACGCACTGGAGGTATTTAACAACTTTTCTTTCCTCGAGAGCGAGAATAAGCAAGACTACGATACCGTTGTTAAGAAGTTCAAGGATTACTGCCAGGAGCAACAGAACGACGTTTATGAGCGGTACATATTCCGGACAAGAGTGCAAGGCGAAGGGGAGCCATTTGAGCATTTTTTGCGAGACCTAAGGAAGCAAGCGAGAAGCTGCAATTTTTTGGGGCTTGCCGATTCTTTCATCCGTGACCAAATAGTGTTTGGTACTAACAACTCGAAACTGCGTGAAAAATTGCTCAAGGAAAAAGACTTGACGCTTGTCAAGGCTGAGCAGATTTGCAAAGCGGAGGAAGCAGCTTCGCTACAAAACAAGGCCTGGGGGCCACAGCCTGATAAGCATGTAGCGCTCGTCAAGAAGCAGTCCGAGCAGGTTCACAGAGCGGGGCAAGCAGTACAAAACGCATCAGCCTGGGAACAGTCCGATAAGCAAGGACCGCTAGCCAAGAAGCAATCTCGAAAATGCGCCAGGTGCAACCGTTTTCACGCGATACCCGGCAGTTGTCCAGCGTTCGGCAAAACTTGTTTCGTGTGCGGGAGTGCTAACCATTTCGCAGCCTGCTGCAGAAAGGGCCCGCAAATCAGAGAAGTTGGCGAGGAAGAAGAAAGCTTCGATATTCTCGATGTAACAGTCTCGAGCATTGACGCCAAGGCAGACTGGGTAGTGCAGGCAAAAGTGGCGGACCAGATAGTTCATTTCAAAGTGGACACGGGGTCCCAAGCCAACCTACTACCGTACTCTATCTACCGACGGTGCAAAACTGCAGGCGATTTGAAACCGAGCTCTTCGGTGCTCCGATCATACAGTGGTGGTGTCATTCGGCACTTCGGTGTGGCAAGACTACCAGTGATCGTGAACAGCCGGTCTAAAGACATTAACTTTTACGTCGTGAAAAAGGGCAACCAAGCCATACTGGACTATTAGCAAGCGAGTCCCTCGATCTCGTGTCGCGTGCTGTGGACGCTGTAAAACCAGGAAGCACCACCGCCAGCAGCAGTGAGGACGTCCTGAATGAATTTCGCCAGCTTTTTCAGGGAACCGGCTGCGTGAGCCGCCAGTAAAAAATGGTCCTACGAAAGGATGCGACGCCTGTTGTTCAGCCAGCTCGACGGGTGCCCTTGGCGCTGAGGGAGCCTTTGAGGGAGGAGCTGGAGCGCATGGAGCGAAGTGGCATCATTGAGAGGGTCCAGAAACCAACAGATTGGGTGAGCCCCTTGGTTATCGTGGAAAAAAAAAACGGGAAACTACGTGTTTGCATGGACCCTAGAAGCATCAACGAGTGTATACAGCGAGAGCACTACCAGATGCCGAGACGCGAGGACATAGAAGCTGAGCTAGCCGGAGCTAAGTACTTCTCGCTCCTCGATGCAAAGTCTGGGTTTCATCAGGTACCTTTAGATGACGCCACAGCAACTATATGCACGTTCGGTACTCCATTCGGCCGCTACCGATTTTTAAGGCTCCCGTTCGGAATCTTATCAGCCCCGGAAATATTCCAGAAAATTCTGACAGAAATATTTGACAGCTGCCAAGGTGTAAGAATATACATAGATGACATTCTGATATGGGGCGCATCTAAGGAAGGACACGATGCACGCCTACGAAACGTGCTGCAGGTGGCAGAAAAAGCCGGCTTAACTTTCAATGCCGAAAAGTGCAAGATTGGCGTGACGGAAATTGAATTCCTGGGTGATGTCATTAGCCAGGATGGAATAAAGCCTAACCCAGCATTAACTGAGTCACTGAGGGAGACTCCGTTCCCAACGGACAAAGGAGCGGTGCACAGAATGCTAGGAGTAGCCAATTATTTCATCAAGTACTTGCCCAATCTAGCGGAACGTACTACGCTTCTCCGCAGCCTCATCAAAAAGGACTCTGTGTTCGAGTGGACCGACAATCACGGTAGTGAGTGGAGGACGATCTGCGACATGCTTAGCAGTGCACCTCTCCTAGCTATTTTTGAACCAGCCAAGGAAACTAAAATTGTGGCAGATGCATCAAAGAATGGTTTGGGGGCTGCACTCTTACAGCGTCGCGGGGAAAACTGGCGTCCGGTCGCTTATGCGTCGCGTGTAATGACCAGCCCAGAGCAGAGGTATTCGCAGATTGAAAAGGAAGCGATGGGGATAACGTTCGGCTGTGAAAAATTTCATTACTTCGTGTACGGACGCAAGATTGTAATCGAAACTGACCACCGCCCGCTGATTGGTGTTGCAACAAAAGGAATCTGTAATACGTCACCCAGGCTTCAACGTTTTTTTTTTTTTGAGGCTACTTATTTATGACTTTGACCTTCGGTATGTACCAGGCAAGAAATTCTTCCTCGCAGACAGGCTATCAAGGGCTCCAAGGGCAGAGACCAAGGACTACCCAAATGACACCGAAGACGTTGAAGTCCACGCAGTTGGAGTCGTGTCAGACCTGGTAAGCGCAAAAACGCTGGGCCGTCTGGCCGACGCAACGGCAAAAGATCCGGACTTGCAGTCAGTGATACGCTATATTAATGGTCAAGGTGAAATTTTGGGCATAATGAAGCCATTCGCATCCGAGCTGTCATTGATTAAAGGAATTGTACTTAAAGGCACCAAAGTTGTAGTTCCGAAGTCAATGAGAAAGGAAGTTCTGCAACGCATTCATGAAGGACACATGGGCTTGAACAAGTGCCAAGCAAGAGCCAGAGGCCTAGTGTTCTGGCCGGGGCTGAACTCCGATCTAAAACAGCTGTTACAGAGCTGTGCAGTCTGCCGAAAATACGCTTACAAACAGCAAAGCGAGCCATTTATGATCAGACCTACACCGAACCATGCATGGTACCATGTAGGCGTTGACATTTTTCAACATGGAGGAAGCTCATACCTCTCCGTTTTTGATGCCTATTCCAACTTCCCGGAAGTAGAAAAGCTGACTCATACAACATCCAGTGCAGTCATTGAGAAGTTGAGCGCCATCTTTTCAAGATACGGGATTCCAATTGAAGTCCACACGGACAATGGGCCCCAGTTTTCGTCTTACGAATTTGCTCATTTTGCATCTAGGTATGACTTCGACCACGTCACCTCGAGCCCAGAGTTCCCGCGCTCTAATGGACTCGCCGAGAATGGGGGTCCAGATAGTGAAAAGGATCCTAAAGAAAACGGATGAGACAAAGGAGGACTTCTGGCTCGGGTTGCTCGGCTACAGATCCACTCCGCTCGAAGATGGCCGCTCCCCTGGTGAACTGCTGCAGGGAAGGAGACTTCGCACGCGGCTCCCAGACTTCCGGCTGCAGCCAAGCAGACCGGTGTTCAAACGAGCTCAGGAAGACACTCGAGGCAGAATGCTACCACCGCTCAAAACCGGCGATGTCGTGAGGGTGAGGGAAAGGACATGGAATCGCCGCGCTCAAGTAGCCGGAACAGTTGCACCGAGGTCTTATCAAGTAGTTACCGAGGACCACCGCGTGCTACGACGCAACAGACAGCATTTACTTCGAACTGGCGAGCTGTTCCAGCAAGAAGCCACCGAATGTGGCTACTCGGAGAGCGAACCACCAAGTGCAGCGCTGCAACCCACAACACCCGTTGCAACAGGACAGTCGTCTGTGAGCTCCGGGACCTCTCCGCAGGCACCGCCACAAGTGACAACGACTGGACCGCCTGTGAGCTCGACAGCTCCGCAGGCTCCTCCACTGCGCCGATCCACCAGAGATACCAGACCACCCCAACGCCTGCGGTACGACCGAAATTTCAACCAAGTGCTTCGCATCTATTCTGCACAGGAGGGAAGATGTATCGCGAATGACGCACGTGCCATGCCTGCCCAGTCGGAAAACACTACAGAAAATTTTCTGATGTTACGACAGAATTTCTGTGCGGTTTTTGACGGAAAACTTGTTGTGACAACAGAAAATTCTGTAGTAACATCAGAAATTTCTGTAGTTACAACAGAAAAGTACTACAGAACTACAGACAACAGAAATATACTACAGAAAATCTACAGAACGACAGAAAAGTACTACAGAACTACAGGAAAATTTGACGTTTACGACAGAACTACAGAATATTTTGTCGTATTTTTGACACAGTTCTGTAGTTTTTTTCGACTGGGTGGCGCGACCGTTTATCATGTTCGTCAAGATTAAGATACGCACCTTGTTTGCCACACCCCCTTCAGCTATAAAAGCACTGTACCTTCTGCAATAAACGCTTTTTTGGTTCACTGGCCGTCTCGACCGATACACCCTCCTGCGGTTAATAATTACATAGGGGACGTACGTGCACGCGGCGACTTCATGGTATACTCGGCGGATCGCTGCGTTGATTCACAAGAGTCTATTCTGAACGAAAGGAAGAACAGTAAACTCAGGAACAGCATACTATACTTTGGCTGCGGTTCAAAAACAAAACGCGAAAGCAATCCGGTGCAGTTCTGCCCGAAAGAGACCCAAAGAAACATCAATGCACTTTGAGCATATAACGTTACCGTGAGACGAAAAATAGCACATCTTTCAACTCTTCTTGATGACCTAGTGACAGGCAGCATTGATATAAGCGGAATATTAGCACCAGTCACCTGGCCACTCATATTGGATTTCGCTTTACCTACGTCCAGTATGAATGTGCACGAAACGTTCTATGTTAAACGCGGTAAATTAGAACCAGTGTCGTTCCTCAGAATCCTTGTTGGGTCGAAGGTCGGCGTTTGTCTCCTAGTATTGGCTATCGCGCTCTGCCTAATCGTGCAGTGTGTCGCAGATTTGAAGGGAAATGTCCGGTTAACTGGAAGGGCATCTGATTTCGTGATGTTTCTGGTGGCCTCATTTTTCGCCACTTCCGCTCCAATTCCTGTACGTTTGCGTTCTATCACCGCACGAAGTATCATTTCCGGTGTCTGGCTCTTGGCCATTCTGCCGCTGTCCAGCTTTTACAGAAGCGAGCTGGTATCAAGGCTTAGCTTGCAAGCTCCGCCGGATGTTGTAGACACTCTCGCCAAGATGGAACGTGCCCTGGACCAGAAGCAGGTTGTTCTCTGCTTCGTGAAAGACACGGTTTTGGAACGTATACTGGCTGAAGGAGAAAACAGTGAGACGTCTCTCTTCAGGAAGTTGGCATCTGCACATAAGGGACGTATACATGGAAGGTCAATCATGGTCAATGACACCAAATCCTGTTTGTTATTGGCTCATCAAGGAAGATGCATATGCGTCACTCCCAAGCCTGCAAGCTGCAAAATGCAGACACTTAGACGTAGTCTCGTTGAAGCGAGGGAACCTTTCTACCACCTTTCGTTATCCACACCCGTTCGGAAGAATTATCCCTTTTTGCGAGATTACAGGACTTTACTTAGGCGAATGGATGAAGCCATGCTCATGTTTCGGTCGGAGACTACACAGGGCTTCAGGTGCAAAGGTGATACATTGAACGAAATCAATTTGTACGAAGAGGTGGGAGAACGTGCTGAACTAATGCCTTTCTTTTTGCTTTTCATAATATTATTGGCTGTATGCACTGCAGTTGTCTTTCTAGAGCTTGTCTTGTAAAGCTAACCGAGGTTATTGCACAGGTAGTTTTTTTAGTTTTACCGCCTTTATTTAGCCTGCCGGTAGGTGCAGCTTAAACTGTTACTAAGGATTTTGTGCCATACGTAAGATCCTTATTCTGTAGCATTTTTGCGAAACCGCACATGTTCTCTTCATATGTGGTACTTCGCCGCACTCGTCATAAGCGTGGTAATAAGTTCCACACACTGCTACGAATTGTGCTGGACCTCTTCTAACGCCTATGAACCAACGAGCCTTGGTAGTTTATATGCAGCGCACTCGCTCGTAACACAGATCGCCTGGATTCGCAGCCAAACACTGGAATTTGCCCATTTATTTCACAAAATATTATGATGTTACAAAAACCCTCACCTCTTCTTTTGCACTGTATTTTCCGCTTTTGTTCACATTCGTCAAAAGATCAATAGGTATTAGAGAATTAAGACCTTTTCTTTCTGGTCTTTATCACTATGAGCCGAGTAATAGCTTTTTTCACTGGTCTTAAGTGCAAGGATCGAATAATGCATGTTCTGCCACTTCCTCCTTAGTAAACACTTGCCAGCTGTTAAGGTGCCCCGGCAGCTTTCCGGTCCATCAAAAATCTTCTCTCTATGCCAGCTAGGTTTTTTAAGCTTCACCCTCTCACCATTTGCATATTTTGTCCTACATTTGCTGATACAAACGCAGCGTTTATGGAAGACTGACGAGTGGCATAGCAAGGGTAAGAAGGTGAAATAGTGACGAGTAGAACTGGGGACGCAAGGATAGGAATGAACATCCTGCTGACAGCTGGGGATTGAAATTAAATATGCATATGCGGTCTGGTATCTGCTCTTCTATTTTTATGGTGTCTGAACCCGGAAGGTTATCATGAGCTCCGCATGCATTCCGCATTTTGTCATTACTGAACGTTAAAATGAAGAATGCCAGTGACCCTCCAGGAAGACACCAGGAGCTAGGTCAGCGAACGCTACCAGACATGAAGAGTGCTTTACCTCATAGCATCATAGCATTCTATCCGAAGAGCTGCATGCTACAGCAAAATCCAGAATCTATGCTAACAGTCGGTACATTTGCAATAGTGCTTGGTCGTGTTGAGCGATAAGGATCCGGATCAGATAGTTCTTAAGTAATAATATTAACAATGAATATATTTGGTAACTTTCATTTCTTCTCCGGTAGTGCAGCAGCAGGAATCACTTTCTAAAGCATTGTAGTTACTAATCTCAACACTTTTCTAGTCCACGAAGGGTCAATGTATCTAACTAGTTTAGAGACCAATCCGCTAAATCCATTTGAAAATTAGCACCTAGAACATAAATCTCTACAAAAACAGCCCTTCCCTTATATTTTAGTAAAAAAAAAAGAAACTTGCTCCCAATTGCAGCCTGAAACCTGCTTTACTCATTTATTTCACAGCCCATGAGAAAAAAAAGAAGCTATCAGTCCAATCAGAGCAACCAGTTCCACGGACCGGCAGGGCTGATTGAAGCTCGTTGTTTTTACAAGGCAGTAAATCGCTGTCTGGAAATAAAAAAGCCCTGAACAATGTTAAACTGGCGAACAGCACAGCTTGTCCTATCAAGCCATATTATCACTAGGAGTGACATGTAAGACAATTTGAGAAACATTGCTAAAACTGGATTTTAGTGAAAATGAGGTTACGTTTAAGAACTGATTTTTTGTAGCTGAGAAAACTGATCAAGAGCTTGTATAAACCTGCTTGCTGCCATGAGCATTTTAGACACGACTTACGCACTCAAAACTAGCGTATATTCTTTACGGAAAGGACTTCTATGCACCGCAACAAGCACATTCATGAGGAGTAAATATGAGCTGCAATTATAACTGAAAAGATATACAAACTGCCTAAGTCAAAGCACGAAACAGAAAATTATGTGATAATGCTAAAGAACAATATACAGCACATCCCCACAAAACATAAATATTCCGACCACAAATACACACAGTTTATATATGTCTGTGCACAAGGGTACACGTAGTTGAAAAATGAATTTGTGAAGCTTCCTCAGAATTATCTTGCTAATGCATGGTGCTTATAAATTAAGCTTTAACCAGTAAACATACCGCACCGCTACGAAGAAAAACAAAGGTCGAGGCAGCATCGCAAATATCGACACTGAAATTTACTGATAATTAAGGCAGTCTTGGTCCGTCATCGTTTTGTAGTTCTTGACGAAATACGAGGAAAATCTCTTGAGCATCAGAGTCCGGTTGAACACACCATAGAGCATGCCCTTTGGACATGTGCCGTCATCGCTGTCGAAGTTGACGTCAAAGGCCGCCACGCCGAACATCACACGCGTCAGGTTGAACTTGGCATCACACAACTGCATCCATTTGAAAAACAAAGTTATTTGGTGCCGGTGCAACCTCCTCAAATTCTCATTATCATGTGGCACGTCTTACAAATTGCACAGTCTAATTCTTATAAATTGGCGTCTCTAGTACCAGCCAATATTAACATTTACCACATTTCGTAGGCCCCACTGGTATGGCTTTGAGTTTGTTCCGTTGGCTCGAGACACAAATGTGCACTATTTCATGTCATCTCACACGTTCCCCAATCAACAGCTACAATTTAGCTGTTTCGCTAAGTCGGCTGCGGATTATAAATTTGGTATGTTTTTTTTTCTAACCATTGAATGAATAGAATAGAAAGAAGACCTGTTCATGTACAGACTATCGCACAGAAGGTGTAAGGCCCGAAACGCAACTTTGAAATTGCCCTGCAGCTGCAAGATAAGTCATGTCCCAGTCGCATTGTGTTGTGAGGTCACACCCCACGGCGCCGAAGTCTTCTCGACATCTCATATGTAGACTGTAAACGCACCTATCAAATCGGCCCTGTAAAGCGGCTCGTGACGTCCAAAAACTGCTCCGACTAAAAGTACTAGGCCTTGTGATGCGGTCATATGAGGTAAAGTCATCGACCTTTTAATGGTTCCTGAAATTTCCTGCATCCACTGGGTGGCTCCAAGATTACCATCGTTTTTGCAGCATATAGCCCGAGAAGTACAAAGCATTGGGGAACAAGTAGGACACACGGGCGATGATAACGTTATAATTTTTTACTCATTGCACATTAATGTTATCATTATTAAAGAAAAGGAAGTGCATGACATGGTAGAAAACAGCAAGCACTTGGGACCGTAGGTCAGAGCTATTTTGTTACACGCAGTGTAAAATGACATTCATGATTTAGTTCCTCGGGTTACTGTTTTCAGATCTTCATTCCTTGTAATCACGACCTTCTATCATCAGGTAACGTATGTGAGCGAAACCAGGTGACTCATGAAATCCAAAGCGAAGGTCAAAGTACAGAACTCTCATTTTGTGTTCTCAATTGTTATTGCGATTAAACTCAATAAAAGTTAAAGGTGGTTTAGTTTGTATGGTTTCACATCCCAAAGCCACTCAATCAATGAGAGACACCGTAGTGGAAGACGCCGGATATGTCGACCACCTGGGGTTCATTTACGTGCCCTGACATCTCACAGTACATGATAACCACGGCCGCCGTGGCCGGAATTCGATCCCGTATCCTTGGGCACAGCCGTCGAGTGCCCTAACCACAGCTCCACCCTGGCGGTGCCACTGAAAGTGAAGCTGTGATATATAACAAAGTATATCTTCCAGCTCAATAGTGTGCACCCAGTACGAGCACTTAATAATTAATTGAAATGTTGGGGCAGTGGTTATCTCGTTATTTGTACAAAATTATAAGTATTCTAATCGATTTATTTCATGCCTTTATTAGCTTTTGGTCATTATAGAAAACAATTTTATCCATGGGTGACAGAGCCAGCGCGGGTTGAAATATTTAGCATATATGCATTGCTGTTGGCAGACACAGTTTAATACTAAACAAAGCAGGGACGTGGCAATTTAGCATATATTAACAAAGTGGCGTTAAACGCCCCGTTGACAAAAAAATCCGGCGTCCGCTTCAGCGTTAGCGCTGTGAGTGAAGAATCATGAGAATGGCGCAGGCGAGCGATAGCGGGCACATGACACTGCCGCTCACTAACTGGACGATGGTTTGGTTGAAGTTACGTTTGACACGAGCTGCTAACTAAAGTTCCTCTTTCGTGTGGGAGGATAATCATCTTGTCATGACCCTTCATCCCTAGCGAAAAACCCGTATGAGTCAAAATAACCTCATACAGGTTTCTCATACGAAACTCATGCTAAACTCATACAACTCTCATATAATCTCATATACTTCGCAAAAGTTGAATGATATTTGTATGAGATAATATGAGATTTGTACGAGCTTTGTATGAGTTTAGTATGTGAAATCTGTATGAGGTTATTATGACTCATAGGTTTTTTCACTAGGGATATTCGACTACACAGGCACGTTCATATGGCTTGGTTAAAGCGTGTCTTCTTATGTGGGCTTGTAGCCTATGCTGTGGCATAATACCCTTAAAGCGGGAGGTTAAGTGTCCCCCATATAATGTTTAGCCAGGTTGATTCCCTACACACTTAGCGGCAAACTGGTATTTAGAGTACATGAGGAGATGAGACCATTGCCATATTCGTAACAGAGGCATTAATGACGTGCTTTAAACATGCTCAAAAAATTTTTACATCATTCAGAAGCTCATTTCGCATATGGGCACCATTATAACTTGGTAGCAGCTGGTGGTACGTATAGTACGACAGAGGTAACATAAACAAGTAGTTTGTAGCAACTATTTTTTGCTTGATTTCTATATGAAGCATTGTTATAGGCAGTGGATAGTTCGACCTTATTATGAAGTATACTGCTGCACTAGTCTTCGAATAGTATGCAGTTGAGAGAGGCAACATGCAAAGTTGACGGAAATGCTGTGCGCTAGATTGAGCCCTGCTTTAAAAAGATGTTGCACTAATAATCCGTTTATTTGGTCAGAAACAAGATAAAAATGGTGTGCCCAGAAAGTAACGACCCAAATTGTGGAGTCGCGTGCGTAGTACCACTATTAGCAAACCTGTTTTTTATTGGGGGGGGGGGGGGGGGCACACATTTTGTTTAAACTTTATTGGGTTAGAAATCCTGCTATTTCACATACGTCAACCGTACAAAAACCAACCAGCAGTTTATTTTTGTTCATCGCGCAAGAGAATAGAATAGTTATTGTCACGTAGGTGCGGTCGACATGAATCACGAACAAATAACACACTAATAAACTTCTCTTTCTCGCCTTATTTCAACAACAAAACTTGTTTCGCATGTGCTGGGGTAAAAATTAATTTAATCCTCGAGGAAGATCGCCCCGCGCTGGTGGTGCTGTGGTTAGAGCGCTCGACTACTCTGTCCAAGGATGCGGGCTCAAATCCCGCCCACAGTGGCCGTGTTCCGACGGAGGCGAAAAGCAAGGCGCCCGTGTGCTATAGTGCACTTTAAAGAACACCATGCGGTCTAAATCTCCAGGGCCTCCTACTACGGCGTCTCTCATAGCCAAAGTCTTTTTGTGGCATTTAACCAAACCACCAACTTCGAAGCAGATAGTACATATAATGAAAACAGATTTCTGGAAAATTTTTAATTTCATTTTACTGCTTCAAGCACCTCCACTGGGCAATTAAATATCGGGTGTCACGAATACTTTGTAACGCATAATTTTTCAGCTTACCTTTTGTCGGTATGTCCTTCGGTTGTCGAACGCAAGCGTGAGTCTTTGATCTCCAGGGAACGCTCTGTCGAACGATTTCATTACCTGGAATTCTTCGTCCCATATCATATTCTTATAAAGGTCGGTTGTATTGAGGCCGCATATCTGTTTTTAGAAAATGGCAGAAAAAAAACGTCTGCAATTCTTAATTTGCAGTGTGTGATTTTTGTGACTTGAGCGACAAACTGCCACGTGGACATTTTTTCGCCAAAATTATTTCATCACATGAATTACGAGACATGAAGTTTAACATTGTAAGTGCACCTTTCAGCATGTCTGGCTAACTATATAAGTATTTCCTCTGATATACCTCACCGCTGGACAATGCTATAGAAGAATGAAGGCGAACATGAAGGTTGCCTATGACTATCTTTTTTCCCCGGCTGTCCACACGATTCTCAATATGCCTACATGGCGCTCTGTCTCTATCTCGCGCGCTCCATCCAAATTCTCTTCTTCATCCTTCAAGTTCCCGTTGTAGATTCCTGCGTGAATCTGCAATAAATACAACGTGCTGAAATCACTGAACACTAACTTTCACCAAGAAACCATGAAATAAAATGGGTATTTTTTTGTTTAAATCTTTGAATAAGATCAGTGTGAAAAGTATCTCAATTGAGGTCCCTGTAATGCACCTCCTTTTCTAGAATTCGAATCTTTATCTAGTGTTTTCAAATTCCTCTTTCTAATCTCAGATTATGTGCTAGCAATTAAAGGGGCGATTTCTAAATCGCAATGTCTGTAATTACAACAATAAAGGCAACACACCCACTAGACGCGGTAAATAGATGTTCAGTTGAATTCATGTAATGCTGCTAAGCCTAAAGTTCTATATGCCATTTAGAAACCATTCAAGAGCTTTTGCACCCATTTCTTGTCAAGGCGGTCTAATAACCGAGCCTAAAGCCTAAAAAGAGCACGTTACATGGATAAGCATTTGGTTCATTTATTTACCGAACACGAAAAAAGGAAAATAACTTCCGAAAAATGGATTCAAACCGGATTCTTTAACGTTGACAATTGTAGCAGTAATCCATTCAGCCATTACATGATGAGAACGAATTTCCCTTCAGCAGTTATGGCTCATAAAAATTGCTCCGATCTTCCAGTACATACCCCTTCTGAATCGGGAGCGTTTGGACGCTTCTATATAATCCATACTATCTACGAGTCTCTCCAGTTATTGGCATGCTTGGCCTATAGGGATAGAGGAAGCACACTTCTAAATTTGTGCTATAATCTGACCTTGTCCTTCATGACGCTAGATATTTGAGTTGACCGAAAAGACTTGAATATTATTCGCGATTTTCATAGAAAGGTGTTATCTAAAGCGTTCAAGATATATGACAAATCAGTCATTGTTGCGTGCAAGATGCATTCACACCGCGCAAGCTAGAATAAGTGCTCTTTGTAGGCATTTTTTTCCTGGTCATCGAAATCATTTTGTTCCGATGAAACAAATAGTTTACCGTATGAGGTGTCTTTCATCAGCTGCTTAAAACATTTTCACTGATTGTGCGGTGTCCTTTGTTTAATGTGTAGTTACAATGTCACTATGCTAGCTAGGTTTTTGAAATGACGAGCGGAAAGCGCTGTAAGCTGCGCGTAATGATATGTAGGCCACTTTTCATTAACTGTGCGTACGCAGCCAATAATAAAACAAAAAAACCCTAAAACGTAAGTACCCACTTAGCTTTAACCTTTTAGGCTGCCTAACAGTTCTCTGCTGCACGCTTGTCTGCGACGCGTAGCTGCTTTGAAAACACATAATAACACTTTAGCACAAGATGCGACAGCGGAGAATGGTGAGCGAAAAAGGAACTGCGAGCTTCGCTGGCAGCAGATGCAGCTTCTTTGGCCTAAGCAATTCCTGGCGTGTGTTTCTGTCTGGTCTTTAATTTACGTCGAGGCGAATTGCAGCTTTTGTGATGTAATCTGATTAACGGTAATGCTTGAAGGCCGCAACCTCTCTGTCCCGACGAAAGTATCACACCAAAGAGCGTCTTTACCTCTGTGCGTGAGCCTCTTTATGAGGCCAAAATAGCGGCACGCTATACAGCACGAATGATTATCACAACACTGCTTTTCAAGATTTATGATGTTCTAAGAGTAACAAGCGGTGTCTTTTCATTCTCATAAAGAAAAGTCTGTCACTACATAGAAAATTGTTTCGAAGAAATCACAGGCTGAGGACATTCACGGGCGTTTACTAGGAATATTAGATAATAAAAAATTGCTGCGAACGGAAGATTATTCCTGAACTATGTTTTGCTTTCCATCGGCAATGCTGACGTAACAAAAAATTCAGTTATGTGTGAAATCTCTAGGCTCTTATTCAATTAAAAGCCTGTAACATCCAGATTTGTGATTCATTATTGCGGCCCATTAATGCGTTGCTAGACTGCGCATGCTGAGTTCGGGCTGAGGACACCAGATGTTGCCACAAGCTGACTTGCGGAACTTTGGTTACCGGCAAAGCTCTTGAGGGCCAACCTAATAACTCTAGGTTAAGGTAAAGATGAAACAGAGAAGAGGTCCTTGTAAAAGAATGTTGCAGACCAAGGCATCACTGCAAATGTACCGAGTGTTTAAACACCTGTGTTGGAAAACAAAATGTACTATATTTACAGTTGGCTCTCTATTGATCGAAGACAGAATCGTAATATCGATGAGAAATGCAAATTAACTATATATGCTATGCAGTGCGTAGGAATGGTAGTGCATGCTATGCACTGCCTGGCAGCGCCGGAACAAATCCCTAATTATTGAAACTTCTCCGTACTACGTTTTACAAACTGCTCAGCGCAACAAAGTTATTAAATATTGCAATTTAAGAATCTGAAAGAAGAGACATAAACGTATAACGAGACCTGAACGTATTCTGTCTGTCTGGTGGTTTAAATCGAAATAAATGTCCAATGTATGTTACTAGCCAAGGGTGCGTGGCGTGCGCCGCTGCCACCTTCACATTCAAAGTGTCAATCTCACATATCAATCAGTCCTGTCGTCCAGGCACAAACGCCCGCCGTATCGGGATTTTGAATAATCAGTGAGTGTGCCCTGGCGAGAACAGCACAGGAAGAATGATCGCGCTTTGCAATAACTTCATTTTTTTAGCTATGCATGTTACGTGCTGCGTAAAGGCAAATCAGATTTACTAGGATCAACGGGAGCCCGCATAGTAGACATATAACGGTATTTACCTATTATCTTATCCTAATCGTTATCATCATCGCCCCGGCTAGACACCCTGCAAAAAAGGGCCTCATCCATACCATTCCAATTAACACATTCTTACGCCAACCGACACAACTTAATTATTGCCAAATTCTTTATCTCATTCCGCCACCTACCGCTCTTCCTCCAGCTAGATTTTCCTTTTGTTGGTATTAGCAGGTACCCTTAGAGGCTAGGGGTCATCTTGCAATGACAATACACGTCCAGCAGCCCATTCCCAATTCGTTTTATCAACTATTCAATATCAGTTTTTCCTCTCAGATTATCGGTAACTGGCGTTTGTCCCATTAAACACAACGCACAATTCTTGTCCTTTAGCATTACATCATTTATTTTTTTTTTCTGTAGCTCGCTACATTCTCCGCGGTTAGGGTGAACGTTTCAAATTTAAAAAAGCTCGAGGCTATAATCACGCGGTTCTTGCCCCCTGGGTGACTAACTGCAAGTTACAGAAGTAACATACTTTCCCATCGATAGATAATTATCACCCACCGTCCGCAATTAAATAATAGCGGTTGAGTGAACTGCATTTCAATCTGGTAGTTCTAGGTATTCAAGTCTCGTGATCGGGGTCTGGTATCATCGCACTTTCAAAAGAAGAGTTCTCTTATAACTTCCAACGCTTCACTTGAGACCGTAAACTGCTGTTTGCTCCTGGCACTCATGAGCATTTCTTCTGTAATCTATTGAACATTGCCCTTTATTTGACATGTGGTGATGGAAGGATTAAATATGAAATATTAACGTGCCAAGCTCTCATCCGAAATTACAACAGTGGCTAATATACGTACCCTTAGAACAACGCAAAAAGTGGCGCTGACCACAACATATACGTTAAAAATGTCTGTCGAATATAAGCAAAATTAGACATATTCGCTATAACAAACGTTCGCGTCGAATATTGATCACCTGATCCAATAATAGTACGCTTCACTGCGCTGCAAAATGATCTTAATAGGGAATGTCTGGTGTTTAACCTAATACAGTAATCTAAAAATGTGTACTTTTGGCTCCACGTGGCTAATATATTAATAGAAATTCAGAGGAAACAAAAGACGTTGAACAATAGCTGGTCATTTGTAATTCTCGAGGCGTGGCTTCAGGCGTCATCTTTATGGGACTTAGGCCGCTGTTTGGAGATAAACGAGCCCCATCATTTAATGCGAAAACATTTCTTTCATATCGTTCCTCGTGAGTGCCACGGTCACCGCCTCTCATCATACTCTGGGGACAGAGTGTCCGTCAGGATAAACACGTATGTGGCCGCATTTAATATGTGATCTAAGTCGATATGGCAAACTCAGTGCCAACAGAAAGCCCGCTTAAGTGCATGTCAGGAAGTTTTGTTTTTCACAAAGTTTAACTGTTTTAATAATGAAAAAATTAGATTTTTTGGTGAGTTTTGTACCATACTCACATTTAATGGTTGGGGCAGGATTGATTTCATAGACGCTTTTGAGCGAGAGTCCTAATGGACTTCTCTCTTTTAATTGCAGTTTTTTAAACTAACAAGAGGCAAATTTTAAATTGCATATGGATTAATTTTACAACTTTACGATAGCGTATATTTCCCGACCCATATCTGGACCGCAGTCTCAACTTGGCTGGCCAAGCTAAACATTTCCTCGATATAGTTGTTATCAGATATGTGTATGTTGTATAATAATACAAATTTTTTATATTGGTAGGGAAGATTAAAGAACCATGGATGTTCCCCGCATCGTAGCTACTCAATAATTAGTTACCTTTTGAAATATTTCGAATTTTCACATTAGTAGAGAAATGGCTGCAGCGCAATAAGAGCATCGGCAGTCCGGCTTTCTAAGCCCTTGCTGCTAGGCCCGGGTCTTATCTTTTTCTAGGGCACTTTCTGTGCAACTGCTGCAGTACTTCAGTACGTTTGTTAGTTCCCAGTGATACCTAACAACGCAATTTCAGCCCTTTAGAAGCGGCACTTCTAAAGGTACCTAGTAGCAGAGCAAGAGCTTCTCAAATATCCTAAGGCATGCAGCTGTTCTCAATTTGTCAATGGTGCTACATCCATGCTTCCTTTTTCTGAAATCTATACCGGAACCGGGACGCAAACTGATACTGAAAAGGGCGAACGAGCCTCTGCTTTCCGGATTTTCCCGCGTATGGCTTCCTAGTCACTTTTCCGCAGTCCCTAAGGGTAAGCTGTTTCATAAGAAATGCAGCGGTATTTAACTTAATACGAGTTAGAAGGATGTAAGGCAAAGCCGAAGGCTAGCTCTTTCTTTCTTCCCCTATTGCGTGGTGGCTAAGACGTAATTAGCTGAAGACGTTCGTTTGAGGTAACCATTATTACCTCTGTTGCTGACTCCTACTACACGACAGGGGGCTGCGCACTCACCACAGCAGGAGGTTGATCATAATCGGAAAAACCAGCATTACACTCCTTAAACACATCATAGTTGCCCATGGACAATGCTGCAGCTTTTTCGTCGTCACTCTTCGGCTCAAACAAGCGTCCTTGAAGGGTCATCGAGACGCTGATGGGAACCAGGACGTCCATCCCTCTCAGGCACTCCACCAACTTGCAGCCTTCATACTGGGAAAACGGCGAGACATTAGCCAGGTTAACAGTCGCTTTCGTAAACATGATCTAACCAAAGCTATTTTAAAAAAAATGTCAAGCTCTCCTACGCTGCCAGACGTGGATATGAGCGTTAGCTCATAAAACATCGCAAAGGACGCACCTCGATGTAGTACTGCTGCTTAAATTTAGCCCGAATTGAAATTCGTTTTTACTTTTGTTAAATTATTTTATTTTATGATGTCTTTCTATATTTTATACCATATTTTATCATCATCATTAGCTTGACTATACCCACTGCAGAGCGAAGGCCTCTCCCATATTTTTCCACTTAACCCGGTTCTGTGCTAGCTGCATCCACTTAACGCCTGCAAACTTCTCAATCTCATCCGCCCACCTAACTTTCTGTCGCCCCCTGCTACGCTTTCCTTCCCTTGGAATCCCGTTTGTTACCCTAAGCGACCATCGGTTATCCTCTATTCGCACTACATGTCCTGCCCATGCCCATTTCTTCTTAATTTCCACTAGAATGTCGGTAACTTGAATTATTTCTCTGACCCCCTCTGCACGCTTCCTATGTCTTAATGTTACCCCTACCATTTTTCGTTCCATAGCCCTCTGGGTTGTCCTCAACTTAAGTATATAAGTATATAACTATATATATATAAATATATAGCATATTTTTATATAACTCCTCTTATTTTTTGTTATGTTGTGATCACATGGTATGATGCTGCCACATGGCAAGGCGCACTTTCTCAATGCTCAAGTAAACACCTCTTGTAACGGTGATGTCAGCGGTCGTTTGCAGCATCACCCCAAAGTCGTTAAATGTGCGCATTGGAGCTAGCACTTTACAAAAAAAAAAGGTTAGCAAAGTTACGTAAACATCGCGTACACACCTGTATCCTGATGTACAGCCTCGTCCACTTCTAGCTAGAACACGGTCACTGCTTTTAAAGCAACATTGCATCCGACCCGGCCACGCAGTAATCTAAAGTGGCTGGCCATGTGAAGCAGCACATCCGTGTCTCTGTGTGCTTGCATCGCTTTGCATCAATATCTGCCTGCGTCAGATACAATGTTGCTTTAAAAGCAGTGACCGTGTTCTAGCTACAAGTGAACGACCCTGTAAGTGATGAAACGTATCTGGGGATTTAAGATTTGTTTTGAGAAAATGTTTGTGCAAGAAAATTGCTGTTGGCCACTTCATAAGACAAAATATTAGATCAGGTGTATCAGGCAGCCATAAGCGGCGCCGGTCTAAAATAAGGGAAGCCTTTCACAGACACCAGCGCACTTACAAAGGTGTGTGCGTGAGGCGCAAGGCTGCGCACATCATCTGGAATCTTGTAGATGTTCGGTGGCAGCATGATGCATTTGAAGTTTGGAATAAGATCTTTAAGCCCAATTGGGCCGAAGGAGATGTGACCGAGGACTACAATGGCGTCCGGCATGAAGACCTCCCTGCACATAAAATAACATGCGAAACTGAGACACAGCAAATTTTAATTAGATTGTTGTCCCAATGTTATTTGTGAAAAAGGCTGCATTTCAACTGCCCACAATTAAGTTACCGCTGATTAAGCGACCACAGAGAAATGTAATGTTTTTCTTAGTATATAAGAGAAATGCGCAACAACTTCAACAGGACACAGGAAGAAATACACACAACAGTTCACGAGCGCAAACTGCGCTCGTGAACTGATGTGTGTGTTTCTTCCTGTGTCCTGTTGAAGTTGTTGCGCATTTCTCTTATATACTATGCAGAACCAACTAGCCCGACAACACGCTCTTCTGAAATGTATTTCTTGTGTTTTAAATGAGACGTCTTTTAGATGTTTATGTATAGTGCACTACTCAGAGACTATATTTGTTTAGGTGCACTCAGCAGTGCGTCTGAAGAAAAAACTATTGTAATTGGGAGAACATAAAGACAAAAGAGAGAGAAAAAAAGTTTACCAACAAAACTGTTTTTCATTCAGAATGATATAAATATAGCTGGGAGCTCCTAATGAAAGCAGGTTCGGTTAGTGGCGTTTAACGTCCCAAATCATTTCAGGCCATGAGAGACGCCGCAGTCGAGTTGAGTAGCATATGTATATATATATTTTTTCAAGTATTGATGAAAATGTCGTTGGCAACAAATGAGCATGCGTGAAGTTCCCTTGAATAAACTCTTTATTGGGCTGACTAGCACCCGAAAAAGGACCAAGAAATCAGCAGCGGTGATAGCAACAATCATGCTCGGCTGTCGTCGAACAAAGAATGCTGGTAGCACTAAACGGTCAATTTAAAGGCGGTGAAGAAACATCTAGATAAAGCTTCAAACTGTATCTAGCACAACCGAGAATATTGCAGAAGCTTACACCGGCAGCCAGAATCTTCGCGACACATCTCGGCGCGTCTTGCATGACAAATAATGTGATAAAGTTTGCGTCTCGCGACAACGAGGATGACCATAGGTTTGATCCGCGCGCTAGATAAGACCGTAAGACCGCATACCAGCGGCTGTCGAACAATATATAAAGATTTGAATGGCTCGTGGAATATATATATATATATATATATATATATATATATATATATATATATATATATATATATATATATATATATATATATATATATATATATATATATATATATATATATATATATACATATATAAATAGTTTTGCTTTTGACTAATGGGCCAGGGAGATTTAAAAAGGCTGTCACACAACTTTTCCGATTAACATATTTTATTCTAACAACAATTTCGGACTGTGAACCGTCCTTATTCAGGCTAGAATTGAGAACAGTGGAGAATGAGTTCGCATATTTGGGCCGCTGTTGTACCTACATTTCAAAAGCAGCCAACCACACCACTGTAAAACCGGCATACCCAACTCACAGGCCTATAGATGCCAACAAACCTCATCCGAGATTGAGGACTTTGACCACCGAGTGACAACTAAAATCAAATCTTCTACAAAAAGAATACCCCCATTTGTTGTTGATGATGCTATTGGGAAAGCTCGAGGCATAGTCAGAAATAAAATAATATCATATCCAAACATTTTAGTATATTCCAGCAAAGCAGTCACTTGTTTTCCATTTTAAGCCACCGAGAGCAGTATATCGGCGCTCTAAAACCTAAAAGACATGTTACAAGGAGATCAATCAAGGGGAA
Organism: Amblyomma maculatum; assembly: GCF_055883805.1. Classification (NCBI taxonomy): domain Eukaryota; kingdom Metazoa; phylum Arthropoda; class Arachnida; order Ixodida; family Ixodidae; genus Amblyomma; species Amblyomma maculatum. The sequence goes on along the minus strand of NC_139348.1, from coordinate 125,524,598 downwards.
ATGAGGGTGCTCGTTATAATACATGAACGAAAGAAGCCAACAGTCGGCGAGGCCAAGGAAAGCGTTGGGGATGGTACGTCCTTTGTTACCGCCAGCGTCTATGGCTGAGGGTGGCGCTGGTGAACACTCTCAAGGTTCGTATACAGACAACATAAATACCCAAGAAAGTAGCAGGGGGGACAGCGGCCGATGTAGCTCAGTTGGTAGAGCACCGGACGCGATATTCGGAGGTCGTGGGTTCGGATCCCACCATCGGCACGTTGTTTTTTCTTCTACTTTGTGTCTAATTATCTTTCCCCTAAACAGATTACATTACTAATTTCTGTGATTATCCAAGTAAACATTAAAAAAAAAAGACAAAGTACCATCCCCAACGCTTTCCTTGGCCTCACCGACTGTTGGCTTCTTTCGTTCATAAAAGACATGTTAGTTAAATATAAAACGACCGCCAATACTAACCCTAACCCGCGATGTAAACCGTGCGGAAAACCACGCTGTTAAGTATGCAGTCATGTGCAGGCGACAAACGTTGCAAAAGTAAACTTCTCTGATTTCACATTTAAGATTAACGAAACCTTGAACTGCGACAGTGGCAATTGATATACATGCTAAGCTGCGGTGTGTGCGGCATGGAATACATCTGCCCGACCGAAATACCATTCAGTTTTCGTTTCAATAACCAGAAGTCTCACGTCCAGACACTGTCAAATCGCACTTTTTATAGCACCTGTGTCTTCCACACCATACTTTCGAAAACATTAGGATCACGGTAACGACTTGCCGGGAGGATGCCCGGCTGCGGGATCGGGTTCGGGGAGAGCGCGTCTGGCCGACCCCTCTTTCGTCACCGCGGCGGTGCGCTGCCCTTTCTCGCTCCGATCACTTGGGCGTCGCGGGGTTGAAAAACGGAGTTTAAAAACACATAACCCTAATCCCATCGGTTTGTTTAACACCTCACCGCTGGGGACGGGGCCATCCTGGTATGCATGCTCGCGTTATCTGTTTTCGATCGGATTCAGTTTTTTTTTTTTTTTTTCTCATAATGTTAACCTTTTTTCAATTTCTGGCTTCCTCCGAGGGAGACTTGCCTTACTTTTAGTGTCGTCCTCGTGGAAGCACTTCGCGCATGTAACATTCGTAGGCTCTCCACTTTCACCTTTTTTGTTGTTTCTTTCTTTGTTGCATTTCCAGCCATTAATCAACGGGGGCTTTTCGCCATTTCTATCTATTCAGTGATGTGTGTCTGAACACAGGTGGCGAGAATCCTTTCTCTCCCTCTCTTAACATTGCCCAAATGTAAGAACTCACTCTCCATTCTCAATGCTACCCTGAAGAAGGACGGTCCACCGTCCGTAACTGTTAGAATAAAATAGGGTAATCGGGAAGGTTGTGTGACACCCTTATAAATATACATGTGCGTACGTGCGGGCGTGCGGGCGTGCGTGCGTGCGTGCGTGCGTGTGTGTGTGTGCGTGCGTGCGTGCGTGCGTGTGTGTGTGTGTGTGTGTGTGTGTGTGTGTGTGTGTGTGTGTGTGTGTGTGTGTGTGTGTGTGTGTGTGTGTGTGTGTGTGTGTGTGTGTGTGTGTGCGTGTGCGTGTGCGTGTGCGTGTGCGTGTGCGTGTGCGTGTGTGTTCTCTATGTAGGCCCTCGATAGCAATCACATCTGATTTATCTTCCTTGTTTTCTAAATCTGGCAGATGCCTCGTTGGGGTTTGCTTAGTTTGGTTGTAAAGCACGGTGAACCTTCCGTACCGATGCAACCGAAATAGTATATCATATCATATTCTAAGGTATCTATAGAAGTTGTTAAGCTTCATTGAGGATCTTATATACTGCAAAATTGCTGTGCGTCATTACTTCAGAGAAATTTTATCAATTATAATTCAATCAGTGGCGTGGATCGAAACGTCAAACATCCAAAAAGCGTGTCATAAATTTTTTTGAGTTAGCTTTCGCGCGCTGCCAAACATGGGAAGTTTGGCATTATGTTCAGTTCAGTTCAGTCGTTCAGTCGTGTCCGACTCTTCGTGACCCTATGGACCATGTCACGCCATGCTTTACGGTCTCTCACTATCTTCCTAACATCACATAACTTCATCTGCAGTGCCTCGAGGATGCCATCTAACCATCGCGTTCGCTGCCTACCCCTTCTCCGGCGACCCTCAACCTTTCCCAACATCAAATCTTTCTCCAGCGACTCCTCTCTTCTCATCAGATGACCAAAGTAGCTGAGCTTTAACTTTAGAACTCGACCCTCCATCCAGCAGTCAGGGTTTATGGTCGAGAACATCGACTGATTTGATCTTCTGGCAGTCCAAGGAACTCTCAAGAGTCTTCGCCAGCACCACAATTCAAACGCATCAATTCTGCGGCGGTCAGCCTTTTTCACAGTCCAACTCTCGCATCCATACATCACAACTGGAAAGACCATAGCACGAGTTATACGGGTCTTGCTTGGCAGACTAATGTCTCTGCTCTTTACTAGGCGGTCAAGGCTAACCATTGCTCTCTTTCCCAGAAGCAGGCGTCTCCTAATTTCATGGCTGCAGTCTCCTTCCATTATGTGGGATGCCTCAAATACGCGTGTCCACTGCGCATGTAATGGTGTAAAAGTAAATGTGACTTTTTCAACAACACTTTAAACAGCAGCACCGCATTATTTACGTCAAATACATAAATGTCTATTCAACGAGTGTTTAGGTTCCTATTGATGATCGCTCTGAACTGATACATGTCTATCAATTCAGTTGTGGTCGATCCTTTACCTCTGCCACGCACTGAATATTCGCCTTGCAATACAACCTGCCTGCACAAATCGCACAGAGGTTTCACGGGTTTTTATAACACATATGAGTAACCAGTAAAAAGTACATGGCAGTATACGCCTAAAAAACGCAGGCAGAATTGCGAAAACGACGGCTTTCTGCAGTCGCCTATTTCCTTCTTTTACCCATGCAGAAAGGTATCAAAAGCTATCGGAGAGCTATCACGATTTAAAACGCTATCGAGTACCGAAGGTGCTTGCTCTCGCATAGATGACAGGAGTGTGCGTGATGGTGCTATGCGGTATGGTTGCAGATGACCAACTATTAAAGCTTGCAGACGAGGGCAAGCTATTAGCCATTCTCAACGCACTTTGTGTATTCCAGTTGCCAGAAACGTGCCTTTTAACAGGCGGTTTCTTTGTCCGGAGACAAGCTGGATTAAGCGATAGACAAGGTCGCATTCATTTGATATAATTTGTACTGGGAACTTTTACCTCAAGTGAAAGCGAAGTCATTGGTGGCGATCAAGGCCAATTTCCTTTATGCTCTTTGATCTAAGACACTTCAGTCAGCACCAGCAAGCGTCAAGACATAATTGCATGTTTTAGAACATCTGCCTTCAGTTACGCCTACTACGAATGCCTCTCAGTTGTCCTACATAACATTACTGATCACTGCTGTACTAAATCAATTTTGGAACAAAGTTTTATACTTGATTATCATCTCAGTCAATTGCCAATTTATTAGCAATATATAGCCTTGAAATAAATTTTGCGTTTGAAATTTCTCTAATACACCCGACATTTTGCACTAACATGAACACAGCAATACAGTCGAGAGAAGTAGAGATTGCTTAACACCTATCTGGAAGGGCTAATATATATGATGCTAACTTCCTACTACGGCGAAATAATAAACCTAGATGATGCCGCAGTGTTTTCCCCGGAACAAAGACTTGCTTACAAATAAATCGTCAAATTTGTTTTCTGCAAGACAATAAAATAAAACGCATTCACTGGAACCCACGTTCCTGTGAAAAGCTCCGCTCAAACGACACATCCATTTTAGCTTCTTCAGACAGCTAAACGAGGGGTGGCAGATCTCCTACTGTGCTATCTGCGTTCTGGCTCTACTTCAAAACACTATCCTGCTCTGCAGACGATTGTGAAAAGAATACTTGCCAAATTTCTTTGGCGATCATCTTGCACACTCCGTAACATCCCAGGAATGTATAGGACGCAATCCTCCTCCGTTGAAGATGTCCTTTAGAGAATTGTGCCACCGCCTACCGAAAAAAAGATGTGTATGCGTCAAAAACGTCTGGTCAGGATAAATGCCCAAAGATGGCAAAGTCATGAGGACTCGAAACCTGTACACAAGTAAACGGGCGAAATTTGGTTATAAACTTTTTGGCTGTTCACAGAGGTACGCACATGTCTCGCGTCGCGTAAGCGCCACTTTCATCAAACACTGTAGGCATGCAGCGACCGTGGGTTCCTGCAACTTCCTCTACTCAAACCCACATCTTCGAACATATTTTGACTTCAATGTCGAGCATTTCAGCTCGATTGTGCGAAACTTCCACTTTACATTTTCCTTCAAGATGGCAGAACTGGCACAACTAGTGTTTAAAGAATTGCAATGCTTCTTGCGCAAGATACTTGCCTTATTAACGTCTTTAAAATTGCGCACTAAGGAATGAAGTAGATGGCGCTTCTTTCCTTCTTTCCAGAAGGCGGCTGAAGCCTTCAATTCATCACGCAGCATTGCTGGCGATATAATGTTTTAAACATATTTGGCTCAAAGATATTTTCTGTCTCCCTGACGACCATCCGCTGCTAAAACTCCAAGTTATGGCCATGTTCTAGAAAGTTGCTGGCTAATAAGCACCGCGGAAGAAAATCGTGGCTAATTGCAGTTAAGAGCGGTGTATACCTGAAGCATCAATGTGAGGGTAGACAAAATAAAAACAATTAGGTAATAGAAATAATAACCTAACTATATGGATATTATTCGCAAAGCTTGAGATTGCAGTACAGGTAAGCACACGAGAAACGTCACACCTTTTTTGCGCATCTTTGAAGGCTTTTTGTGCAGTCAAAAGCATCAGGACATCAGACACTGCAACTTGGTTACACAAAGCTGTCCTCGGCCTCTCGTGAGTACTATGAAACCTTGCTTCAAAGCTACAACGAAACTCGGCTACACAAATATACAAGTACAGCCAGTGCCACGCGCTCCGTTCCTCAGAGGAACTTGCTGTCGCATAGCCGTCAGAATGGTGCCGCCCGAACGGGGAAAGTACACGCTTGACTAAGAATGCGCGTGGCATCCATGATACTCCGGCCAAAATCAGCTGAGAGCAACCGCAGTGGTCGGAAAGGAGGACGACTGACCTACCAAAAGAATGAGATAAATATGGATGCATCAAAGGCCTCTTGTTTAAATACGCCTATTAGGATGTGGATGCTACCGGTGTCTTGGGCTCTCAAAAACAGCCAGTCGAACGTGCTAAAGACGAAGTATAGTGTCGCGTTTAATTATATGTCTTAGGTACCGTGCTTTTATTTCCAAGTAGCCGCACACACAGCGATAGAGAATCATCGATAATTATAGTGTTTAAGCCATTGGAAACGCCTAGCCATGGCCTAGCGGGAAAGATGGGGGCCCAGTTTCAAAACCATTGAACTGATAGTCAATAAATAGAACAAGACACAAACGAACGAACCTTCAGTGCTTCCAGGGCAGTCCCGAGGAAAGCTGGGTACGTGTCTAGGTATACTTTGTGGGCGTTCATGACACCCCAGTGGTACACTCGCCTGTTGAAAAGTTTGTTAACAATCCATGATGCTGGATCCTTGGTTTTGAGGGCGTTCATAAAATTACCAACGTGTCTGAAAGCAGGCATACAAAGAAAATTGTTTCAATGTTGAACGATGGCATTTACAGAATGGCAGTAATGAAGACACGCTCATTTTGTACATTGTTTTGGGGGTTCTGCTGACCGTAAGGGGAACATTAGCTATGAACGACGCCGGAGTCGAAGGAGCAGGATACGTTTCACTACTTAACATTATTTATAGGCGTGGTTGCCTTCCCCAGCCATACTGACACATTCATTATTCGAAGGCATCAGCGCAAAAATATGGACAAAAGACAAAAAGAAGGTCACATAGGAGAGTCACGAGAGCTCGTTGCTGTACGCGGTGTCTATTTTTTGTTGTCTGTCAGTATTTTTGCGCGTATGCTTCTTCGAAATATGAATCACCAACCAGCGCGGCAGGTTGCTTTCCTGACATATTCATATGGCGCCATTATATGAATGCTATATAACCGTGAAAAACGCTATATAACAATGCAATGGCCGAAATATAACCGGAGTCTTCAGAATCAGCAACCAGAATAACCCTGTAAAAAACAGGCATAATTGTGCAACAATATGTGTTAAGAAGACTAGCATCCTTTTCGCGAGAAGAAATCAGGAACAGAAGTCCTGATTCGAAGCGATAAGTTCTGAAAGGTGAATTCCAGGACTATTTAGTACTTATTTTTCACTATCATACAGCGCTAGCCTACTGAAAAACGAAAAGTTCTACGGGGCAATAACCTCACACAATCTCATCAAATCACATAGACTCTCATACGGTGCACATCATTATCATAAAATATCTTCCATAATTTATGTTAATGTTCCAGAAGCTATGAGATCTTTCGCAATTATATGCGAATTGTGATTTCTTACGTGAATTGAGTGAGACTGTGTGAAAAAATGTGAGGTTATTGCCACATACAATTTCTTCAGTAGGGTACAGCAAAGGCGGACAAGACAGAGCAGCCACTACGACTAATCTTATCACTATCTCCAGGAAGCCTGGAACTAAATTTTAAAGAGAGGGATTTTTGAGAATAGGAGCGAGCTTATGCAGCCCATTCTCTCAGTTCTGGCTCACACCACTACACAGCAGTATAAGGTCAGCTAGAAAGTGCAAATGGGTTGACAATGTCTGATCATAGATCTTTTAACTACCTTGCAACAAGTTGTAACTATCAAGCGATCTGTGTCGTCGAATCTAGAAAATACAATTACCCAGACAGTGTGTGTCGGTGAACTTTAGCTACCCAGCCCCAAACATAAACGCTTTCAAAAAAACTCCCGCTCTAATCAGCCACCCCATTGCACTCATCTTTGACATAGCTGCAGTCCTTCCACTTTTGCTATCCCGCCTGCGCTCTGCTGCTCGCCGCTGTGCGCAGCTCTAGTGCCAGTTCACCATAGAAGGGGACGTGGTACTTGAGCCGTTAGTCAACGGGGAAAGACGCCGAGGTCAGAGCAGAGTTTTGAAAAGCATGCGTCTTTGGATGCTGGGCGCGGTGCTTGGAGCACCGGGTTTTTGAAACGGTCCGTTTTGGCGCGAGATAAGAGAAACTTATTTTGCGAACTTTGCGTTTACGAAACTGTAAAAACTGATGTGACTATTATTAAACACCAGCTGCAAATCTCTCGTTACAAACGGATGTTTAACTTTAATTGTAAATATTTATTTTCTGAAAATATTTACCAAGCTTAATAGATAATTGTATTATAAAACTTAGGCGTCAACTTTACTTGTGTAATTCGAGCTATTCATGCTGGTTCAGCACATTTTTTGTCAATCAGGTCACGTATCAACTGAAAAATAGACTTGTGCACCTGGACCTTATATTGTTAATGTGAGTAAGGGAAACGCTTATTACGCAGGCTTTTGTAAACCACTTATTTGGTAGCAAAAATGAAAGTACGCGAGCTGGTCCGATGCCAGTCAAACACTCAGTAAACTAGGGAGTGAGTAGCGGTAATGTGGCGAATGCATGGCTGATGGACACTCGCAAATCCCGTAACAGCAGCAAAGATTTGAAGGCCTAAGAATGTGTTACCCTTCCAGTAATCTATGATTAAAAGTAAATATCTCATAAATATATTTCCCAATATTAGGCTTTGTGGAAGTCCTTGGTTTTGAAGCGAGATTTTTCTTCTGCTTCCACACAGCAACCTGAAGAAGCGAAGGCAATAGAAGGCAGCACTTACATATAGTCGATGGAACAGCCGTACTGAGTGTTTTTGCTTGATTCCGCAAGTTTTACGAAGTCTGCTAGATGCTCCGAAACTGAGAGCTCTTTCAACTCGTCATGGCACTTGTACAGCGAGTCAAACAGGACGAAGTCGCACAAGCCTTCGGTAGGCAGGTTAATAAATCTGTCGCAGTCGACGGTGCAGATCATGGACTCGTTTGTGAGCGGCTTGTTGAACATCTCTACTGGAGCAGCTGCAGAAACAAGAAGGGCATCATTACAGACCGGATAATTATCGAACATTGACCTGTAGTAACGTGCTTTTTCGTCTTGTTTCAAGAACATCTAACACAAATTAAACATTTCAACATCCTCTGTTGACATTTCAGAGGCGTTTTGAGCACCCTTGCGACAGCATTTTCTATCCGTTTCGTTTAAATTAATGTATACCCCCCTATTTCTATGCCATGTTATTGTTCGCAGAGATAGGTTAACACGAGGAGGAGGTGTGGCTATATTAATAAACAAAAAAATTCCTTTCGTAGTCCTGCCGGAGGTCGAGGGTATTGAGGCACTCTTTTGTAAATTGATTTTTGAAACTACTACCATTACTGTTGGCTGCGTATACCACAGTCCTTCGGCAGACGAACGTGCAATAGTATCACTGTAGGAATATATGCAGCGTCATGTACAAAAAGCCAGACTTATTCTACTTGGCGACTTCAATCTTCCAGATATAAACTGGGAAACTATGTGCTACCGCTCTCCTGGTTCTGAAATTGTTCTTGATATTATGCTTAGTTTTGACTTGTTGCAAATTGTTAACGAACCCACACGTGTTCAAGGTAATGCATCTAACATTCTTGATCTCATCTTCCTCAGCAATCATTTTTCAATTGACGACACTAAATGAGCAGTTCTAGATGGCATATCAGACCATAAATTGACGTTAGGCACTACTCCAACTGAAGGCGCAACAATTCACTCCATTTCCAAAACAACTTACTTAGACTTTCCAAAGGCTAATGATTCAAGCATACTTAATTTTCTAATATTGGAGTTTGAATCATTTGAAGAACTTTATAATTGTCCAGGCACAGATATAGATACACTATGGCAAAGCTTCAAGGCCATTGTATCACACTGTGTCAACAAGTATGTGCCAAAAAAAAACCAAACGATAAAATAGATATAACCCATGGATAACACGTGATGTTATTCACTCGAAACGCAAAGTAAAAAGACTGAAAAAATCTTTAAAGTTAAAAAATGACTCTCAAATAAAACAGAGGCTTACGAACGCCATCAGTGAAATGAAAGCAAAGATTAAGACAGCTAAAAGAATTTATTTTTCAGATACCCTTCCTAACTTTATGAAACATTCACCTGGAAAATTCTGGACGTACCTTCATCCCCAAAAGCAAAAAAACACTTTCAGTTCGCGAGACCAAAACGAAAAGTTCGCCAACTCTTTAAACGCATATTTTCACTCCGTGTTCACAGCTGATAATGGCCAGATTCCGGTGGTTGATCATATCTGCCAGAGACCATTAGATATGCCAACGATAACTGAGGCTGGAGTACTGAACCTACTACTATCAATTGATACTAAAAAAGGAAACGGCCCTGATAATATTCCTAACACTTTTCTTCACAGATATGCCGAATTAAACGCCAAATACTTGCATTTAATGTTTCTTAAATCCTTATCTACTTGTTCTCTTCCTGAAGAATGGAAAATTGCGAAAGTAATTCCTATACACAAAACAGGCAGCAAAGATGATGCTTCAAATTACAGACCAATCTCGTTAACATGCACGGTAGGAAAATTATTAGAACACATTATACTAAAGCATATCACTAGTTACCTTGACCAAGAGAGCACACTGTCACCCGTCCAACATGGGTTCCGGAGAGGACTTTCCACCATCACTCAATTACTAGAATTAACACATGATTTGTCCCGAAGCATTGATAATCAAAAACAAATTGACTTAATTGCATTAGACTTCTCTAAAGCTTTCGATAAAGTAACTCATAAAAAACTAATTAGCAAACTTAGAACAACCTTAGGCAACGGCTCCATTGTCAACTGGATAGAGGACTATTTAACTAACCGATCTCAGTATGTTACAGTTAACCATGAAATTTCATCCACTGCATCGGTTACATCGGGAGTACCCCAAGGATGCGTCCTTGCACCGATTTTATTCCTCATCTTTATCAATGATCTACCCACTAACATAAGAGTTAAAATCAAACTTTTTGCCGATGACTGCATTATTTATAATGAAATTAACTCTTCGAAGGACCACGATGACTTAAACAACGCCCTTCAAGACGTGATAACATGGTGCAAGGATTGGCAAATGGAACTAAACATTCAAAAAACCGCCTTCCTAACTATAACACGTAAAAAACAAATGTCCGACTTCACGTACAGCATAAATAACATACCACTGACAAGAGTTAATCAACATAAGTACCTAGGTTTAATCCTCTCACATTACCTAAGATGGGAAGCACATATTAACAGCATTGTATCTAATGCTTTGAAACGGTTATTCTTGTTGAGAAGACGATTTCATGAAGCACCACCAGAAACAAACTATTAGCATATAATACATTTATACGACCAGTTCTCGAATACGCTAACACAATTTGGTTCCCTTATACACAACAGCTTATTAACAAAATCGAAGGAGTACAGCGAAAGGCAGTTAGATTTATATTTAACAAATATAGGATCACTGATTCGCCATCCCAATTGCTTAAAAAAGCCTCTATTCTTACTCTACAAAACCGCGCCAAACTTGCACGACTAAAATTACTCCACCAGTTATTACACAATGCACTAAACATAGATAGCTCGTTGTATATATCCTTAGATAAATGCAGACCTTCCCGCCATAAACACCCACAAACTCTCAAAGAATATTCTTTCCGTACCGAGTGTTTTAGATATTCTTTTTTTCCACGTGCAACTACCGAATGGAACGGTTTGGATCCCCACATCACCAACAGCACATCATTGCCGAAATTTGTAACCATTTTAGAAGAACTACTACACAACACGTAAACCATTTCGAACCAAATATAACAAACCAATTACAATACTCTAAATGAAAGCTATCTTATTACTACATTATTTACCTTGTCTAACTGCATTATTATCTAGATATGCTGTGTATGACATTGTTTATCACCTGCTACCTGTTTGTTTTTCTGTATTCATGTATTTGTATCCTTTGTATCGCCACTATTGTAGTCATTATTCAATTATATGCCCATCCTGTAAAAATCCCAATGGGGATTGACAGTATCTGAAATAAATAAATAAATTCTCACCTAGTCTGGGAAGACGGTATACATGGTCGAGTATACCTGAATTTGTTTACTGCGAAAAATCTCTACGTGCTACTTCTAACTCAGCAATGAAATCGATCTGATGAGACTTCAAGTCAGTCTGTTTTGTAAAATGACTATACAATAAAACACTGTTGCTACGGTATCATACAGGAGAAAAGTGAGGAAGAGAATCTATTGCGCATGTCTGGTTTTTCTCAAACCGCAAACGCGGTCAACATAGTTCGCACTCTGACCGCGCAAGAATTAATGCAATAAACAACTTTCTTATTCATTACCATCTTCTTTAAACTCACTTGGTCTCTGCTGTCTTCTTTTATTTCAAGTGATTTTGTACAAATTGATTGACTATGTACTAAAATGCTCGTGTTAGATTTATTTGTCAATAACTGGAAAATCCCCCCATTGTATAACGTTAAGTAAACATGTTTGATTCTTGTTTTCGATATTTGTCTTTATTATCAAGTATGCAATCATCGAAAAAGTTACATACTCTTACGAAGTCGATTGCTTTATCGGCTGTCTATGCTCCATAAATTAATGCGTGCTGTGAATAAATTTGATTCGATTTGGTTTTAATTGACTTGTGTGACATGCAGGGGCCACAGTGGAGCACATTGTTCTAACTTTTTGATATATTGAGCAATCTTCCTTGGCAAATTCATGATACTCTAGGGAAGCGCTCCCTCATGTTTTTCATAGGGATGCTTTCATTGCATGTCCTGTTTTATTCGCATAATTTTAAATAAGCCTTCGCTTGGTTTGTCATGAAGAAAACGAGAAAATGCGAAAGCTACTTGTGTGAAGCAGTGTAAATGGAAGACAGGCCGGAAGTATCAAACTCCTTGCCTTGTTGTCCTAGTTCAGAGCTGCCAAAAACATGGTGATGTTTAGGCGGCAGCATTGCAAAAAACTACAATGTTCAAATCTTCGAATCGATACTAGAATTTCAAAGAAAAAGCCACACAATATATATAATCAATATTCGAATGCACTTCATGCATCAAATGATGCCGCCGCATTTCGTGTCTGGCAGAAAAAAACAGCGACGTTTGTGTTTTGAACTCCTTTTCTTGGTGTCTTTCCTGTACCTTAATTATCAGGACTCCAGCTAGGATTCTTCTAAGCAATCGTTACATAATATATAGCTACTGATATTATATAGGTAAGTACTTTTATGAATTACTGATTGGCACCTTCGAACATTCTTTTAGTGTTTTACTGCATTGTGGCATGTAAGTTTCCAGCGATGCATCAAACATGTTTCCCAAATCGATGATTGAAATGGCCGTTTGGTTCAATAGCGATACGTTGTTGTGTTATAATCTGAAAGCGCTCACACAAGTCCATCATTCTGCATTTTCCTGTCATCCTGAATCCCTTCGCAAAAGTATGTAATGGGCTAATGTTGGCTTTGATAAAAAGGGGCTTTTCCTCAAGTATCAAGATATCGATGTACAAATATTAATGCTAATTAGTTTGTATTCAATACATTCAAGACACATTTAAAGTTAGTCCAAACCTTAAAATGATTAACTAAATCGTAATAAGAAATGTTTACCACCAATGACTGGAATGTGTCACCCCTTTGCCCACAACACCGCAGTGCCTTCAAGAGCGCATGCGTAGTTATGCACATTTCCCAGATTATTTTCTCAGTCGCGCTAAACAGAATATCACTGTTAATCATCATTCGTAACTGTTTGAATCCAGGTATCGGAATAATGCCTCTAGGAAAGGGGTGAAACACACTGGAGAGGTCGTATCTCCTTCTCTAACACCCATCCTTGTTGAAGTTTTATTACCTCATTTAGAGAGTGATATAATGCTTTCCCTTATTTTATGAAAGCTACTAGCAAGGGTTACGTACATTCCCCACTTTTGTTCTATAACATGATTAAAGGTTTGGGCATGTTCCATTGCTGAGTAGAATTGACAAAACTATCCCGCTCCTTTGGTTTATTAATTTTAGGGTTGTCATTATATTAGTAAATATTGTTTTGTTTTATTTTATTTGCAATACTGTCAGTCTCTAGTTGATACCATAGCAGGTGGTAATACGTTCATAATATTGAACAAATATTGATAGAAAGAGGCAGAGCAGCTCTGCAGAAATAGACTATTGGGAGTTTTACAGCACAAGAAAACTGAAAATGTGTTATTAAATTTGCACAAACAACTCCAAAATAAAGAACACATACAAGTTCAAAAACGAAAACAATTGGATAACAGGCCATCTACTGCGCTAAACAAGGAAACGAAAAAGAAGGCAAAATTCGTAACCGAATAACTTCTGGTCACACCATGACATGTAGTTTAGAACAAAAACTTCAAAATGAATCAAACGTAGTGGCATAAGAGTGCAGGCGATTTCATTCGCTTTTTGCCAGCGGCAAGAAAGGTTTAAATACATCACTGTGGCATGAATAATCGGTTAGCGTGAACGCGTGATGGTTTCTTAAGTCTCGTTTATTTGATAATGAAACATCTCTGATAAGTCAATGTTAAAGGCTCTATGTAGTAGCTGATAAAAGAATGACGCTGACATGATGAAAATACCTCGTTCTTAACGATTAGTAAGCTTCTCAGTCATTGATTTCTCTTTTCTAAAAGAGAAAATATTTTTAGCGCTCTTCCAATATGCTGAAACTGAAGATATTTGAGAACTGTTTGTATGAAATCAATAAATATTCTAGATTTAACTATTCGCCGTCATTCAAGAGATCTGCAGATACCCTATCCTCCCCAGGTTTTACCCACCGTTCAAGGTCCCGTGCGACACAGGGCACATTATGTGACTTACTCACCGGGAGATATATGTCTAGGATTGCACTGCTTTATGCAACCGAAGCTAAGGCCAGAATATATTATTCAAGCACGCCCGGTAGTTCGCCGTCATCCCTCGGCATGCGAGAATTCGCCCACTGCGCCCCGAAAGTGACCTCTAAGAACCAATGCAAAAGTAGGATGGCTGACAGACAATCATTGTCTTCTTAACACTCTCGAGGACGATATTAGCCTGCCCGGCCACATGCGTTACACCGTCAATACCATGGCGCATGCGCCTGAAGCGGACGATAACGAGTTTACAGTGAAGGACTAGCTCGGACTGTGATTTCCATTACTTCAGCGAATCATTTGGTAAAACGATTCTGCTCTAGGATTCATTAGAAATTTCGATCTTCGCAAAACAAATCGTACGCCTCGCACGGAATAGTGGCTAAATTAACGTCGAAATGTAACATGGATACAAGGAATTCCATACAAAAAAAAAAAAACAGTACGGCTTTTTTGGGTCATGTTGAGTATGAAAGGTTAAACTGTGCCAATATTTTTTATTCAGAAGTCATTCCACAATGTTTCTACAAATGTTGAAGCGCTGACATGGTGAAATACCCCTCGCATTCCTTTATCAGAACTATTCAATGGTGTGACATCATCCCGCCTTGTTTACTTTAAACCCACTATTCAAGCTCGGAAAGGTGGAAAGCGCGCATTATGATTTTAGTGGCCCCCACGTAGCTATTTGCGACGAGGTATGATCGCCACATTCTGCCAGATACATAATCAAACGCAGTTCTTTACATCTATTGCATTACTGGTACACGAAGACCTCAGTAAGGAAATATCATACGAGGTATTCCTATGTGCATTGTAAGCGTAATTGTTTACACGGTCCTAGTTTTCATCGATATAATACGCACTTTTCATGAGTATCAGGAGTCCATTTGCAAGATAGTGACACTGCCGTACAATTGCCAGCTGCTGGGTATATACTCTGTTATCGTTCTGCGCAATGAGAGCCTATAAAAACACGAGTTTTTCGTATGAAGAACTTTGTCGACTTTAGGCAGGTGAGCTTTAATAATCAATGTTCACCATTCGCCAGAGACAACTTCTGCCATTGGCTAAAAGGACTACCACCTATGAAAATATTATAATATATGGACTGAGCATTTACGTTATTTTTATACTGTTCGTGACAATAAGGCGAAGGAAATCTTTAAAACCACAAAAAGAAGCATGATATACTCCGCAAAATATTGTGAAATAAGTGTTATTAGTGTGCCACCAAGGATTTTCAACATGTTCGAATAACTATTTTCGGTTTATAAGATTCCACCATTTTGGTATAACATGAAAAGCGCTTGTATCCATCATAATACAGAATACAGGCAAGAGGGTCAACTGATGGGACATGTTAATTGCCAGTGATGTTTGTTGTCTGTCGTACATAATTTTTGTCAGTTATTTAGGTTTTCAGAACCACCTTTCTCGCAGCCGCTGCATCTGTAGTACTCGGGAGAAACGCAGCGGTTGCAGCGGGCGTTAGACGCGCATATCAGCTTGGGTGGCTCGATGTGCGCGCCCACATCTGCCGCTCTTATTAGAGCGGCAACCGCAGCGCTTCTCTCCTGTAATCTCTATTCACCGTTAATAGCGGTGAACACATGACTGGTGCTGCGCCGTGCAACGCGAGATACTAGGCGCGACTAGCGACGCGAGTGGATGCTCGGTTGCGCTTCCGCCTGAGCTTGGTTCCGAAGGTTCTTCATCGGCAGTGCCAATGAAAATTCAGTTTTGCAAACTAAAAGAAACTCATCGTAATATTATTCACAGTGGGATGTTGAAGTCTCAATAAAGAAAGATAATAACCGTTATAGCAAAAGGTTATGTGTCAGCCTATTAGCTGATACTTATCACCACTAAATGAGTCGCAGGCCTTTGTCAGGTTCTGCTACAAGCCTTTAGCCCGCCCTGCTTGATGTGCAGCCCATGCACTGGTAAAAAGAAAGAAAATAATAAACAAATAAAAAGCAATTAATATGAATAACGCCAGCACTGCAAATACTGTGCCAGAAAATGTTTTTCTACTCAAAATGCTTTAGGAAACACGCCCCGTTCAAAGAGCAGCATGTGTTAAACAACCAGCAAAATATTGCGTAATGAAGCACTCAAGCCTCACTTCGAGTTGTTGCTCGTGGTGTACTCGAACTTGATGAAGTAGCCCGCGTTGTCTCCCTTCGAATTGTTGCTCGTGCTGTACTCGACTTTGATGAACTTGGTGAACTAGCCGGCGTTGTTTTGGTCCGGACATCTGCGAATTCTCTGTTGAAGCAAAACGTACAAACGGCACTTTGCATGAGCGTACTGGACTCGTTCTGCCCAAAAGCCGTCGCCAGCAAAAATATGCATTTGATTTCGTGTCAAAACTATACAGCTACTGTTCTCTGTAAAGCATTGGTGGTGGTGTCATATCCTTTCGCTTCTCATTTCGCATCCATGTGTTAAGTTGGAAGCTACTTTGCAATAGGGTCATGAACCGGTGACGTATGCACATTCTCGTCCACATTTAGGATGGACCAGCAAGGAGGTCGGCGCTCTCTTTGAAACGTTTCTGGGCTGTACAGGGCCACACATCGAAACAATGGGCACAGGTACACACGGATCTGTGGGTTTCGCTTCGCACGGGCTGCTAGCTTGCACCGAAATGCAGTCGGGTCGGCCACACTGGTGCTCTGAAGAGTAAGGCCCCCTGCTAACTTGTTTACCCCAGAAGTGCATGGCAATGTGCTCCCATCGTATGCGTTATTTGTAATTGTGAACAATGGCATTTAAGTAATTAGGCGTCCCTCTTGAGTTTTACATTTATAGCGAACCTTATTAGCGAAATAAGAATACAGAATTGACAGACAAATGCAGGTATTTGGTGGATTGGACCTCCCATATTGGGACGTGCCATAGCTTGCCTTGTTTTCTTGGTCAGCAAGCTGAGGTGCATGATGCAAGTTCTCCACTGTTTCCGTCTAAATGAGAAAAATTTGCATATGGTACTTCTAGCGTTCTTGTAAGGCTTCTTTTGGGAAAGGTTAAACGGAACCACCTGCGTCGAAGCGTACAAGCTAGAGGCCTTTGTTTATGCCACTTATCGTACGGCATTTAGTTAACCGCATTAAATATTTAAGGATGTGAATGACCCCTTTTGCGTGCTATTATTCAGTTGAGACTGGACAGAGTTTTGCATCAGTTTGTTGTTGCATATCATGGTATTTATATAACTATTTGTTGATATTTGAAAAAATTTGTAAAAGCTTTTAGCTTTCACCATATACCATGGGTTATCTTGGACATGTGAAACGCAAAACATTGCCTACGATTACGTTACTTCCTAGTGCGAAATTTGAGTGCAGCTGATCAGCTGTGTCACCTTCTCGATAGACTGAGGCAAAGATTTCGAGCAATACGCGTATGTATAATTACAGACATTTTTTTTAAATTTTTCACGCGTATTCCCCAAAGAAACACTCCACCAACAGTTCTTGGCAGTCATGAAAGAATCTTTGTGGTCGGAGAAATGAAGAGATCAATTGAGTTATTGGGAGGTTGCGGGAGGTTGCGGGAGGCAGCGAGTGGTCCCATGGGAACATTTCGGCACGAACAGATAGCACCGACAGACTGATGCCACTGACGCCGCTAGCGAGTGAAGCGAGTGAGAACGGGATGCACGCACCCTGATCCGCTGATAGCGAGTCGGCGTTTCGGCAACCGGAGAGCAGACTCGCCGCCACGCAGGAAGAGGGAGGGACCCCCTCCTCCTCTTTCTGCATAGTGGTGACAATGTTCTACGCAGTCACGTTGTCTTGACTCGCTAGCGGCATTATTCAGTAGCTGCTAGCGCTGCC
Organism: Amblyomma maculatum; assembly: GCF_055883805.1. Classification (NCBI taxonomy): domain Eukaryota; kingdom Metazoa; phylum Arthropoda; class Arachnida; order Ixodida; family Ixodidae; genus Amblyomma; species Amblyomma maculatum. Next base: position 125,506,735 of record NC_139348.1, on the reverse strand, counting down.
TCGGGCGACCCTCCCCCCCCCCCCCCTTCCTTTCCTCGTGTTCTCCGGTTGCTGCGCGAGCTCCTGCTCCCATCGTTAGCCGCTGAGTGTACCCCCCCCCCCTCTTTCTGCGAGGCGTTGCCGAAGCGCCGGTTCGAACTGGGGAAGATGAAAGAGGGGCGGAGCTGGTTACGAGGCCGGCCGACGCCGACGACGACGTGAAACCCAGGAACGGGCGCCAAAGAGCTGCGCTCTAAAACATGTTTCCTCCGCCATTATAGGACTATGCACAGTGGGGGCCATGGTCAAGACGTTCCGAAACGAGTTTAAACAATGGGCATCACTCCTGCGGCCAAAGCATTCTTTTAAGACCACATAGCGGGACTTTGCTGGTACAGCGTCGTTGCATGAGAACGTTTTTGTGCCTTGGGAAGTCCACTTTCAAGTACGGATAAAGAATGAAACCATTCAGCATATCTTCTTCGACTTCTGGGACTCAAGGTATATCTGGGATGTTCTTCAAAGAACTTTTAAGATTTTCTGTTTAGCCTTCAAAGTAGTATCTGGAATCTCCCAGACTAAACACGACGACAATATACCATGTGATATTGCAATGACGGTGCGCCTCCGTAACATATGAAGTAGGATTACAGAGCGACACACAGATCTTTACCCATGACCAGTAGGAGAATATTTTAGGAAAAATATTGAAGCAATTGTGAAGTTAAAACTTGTGAATCCAGCACCTGATTGGCTCTCGCACATTGTAAAGTTGAAATTATCGAATGATTTGGTGTACTTTGGAGTTTGCCGTCTCAAACAGACTCAGGCTATAAATGATGCCTCATAATTAAAAGCATTTTAGTCAAGGTACCTCAATTAGGGCTCGGATATTTTTGTAAATCTCTTATTAAGTCTTGAGTTACATAAAATAAAGGAGTTGTGGATTAATGAAAGTGAGTGGCTATGGTTTGGAAAGAACCATCTTTCGAATCCTGACATTAACATTATTGCCTTTCTGTTTCATTTTTTTTTTTAAACCTAGCCGTGGTATTTTATAGACTGTAAGGTGTTTATTGGAGCACCAAGACCGTATGCAACGTCCGCAAACCAAAGCGACGAGGGTAGCGTTCGAATCAACAGCTTGCCAACAGTGCAGTGCCAACAAGGCTCCGGCTCCATTTCGTCTACCTCTTCGGGTTGGCGCGCGAGCTGATCGCGATCGGGATTACTACAAGACCTGCATATTTGTTTCCGGCCTAGTGCTGCTTTTCTTATAAACCAGTGACACCTATCCATACAATAATTCCGATAAAAGCTCGACCCGGTTTCTTGTCGGTGAAGCATATACAATAAATTGATATGATGGATCAGGTATACAAATGATACAAAAATTTTCAATTCTGCAGAAGTGCCAATTTTTTCTTCTAATGTTAGAAGCTATTTTGTACAAATGTGGCAAAGCAAAAATCATTGTCGCCCTCTAGTGCGTGTGTACTGCTTTCTCCGGTGTGCATAATAGCTGTACATGGTGTCTGTTGTGTTTTGATCTTTTTCCGCCTACTGCAGTGTCTCGCGACACTGATCAATTTAATTTACATCTATTCTTATTTGCTCATTTCAATACATTTCTTTAAAGTGATTGCAAACTGTGCTTCTGTAACTGTACCTCAAATCCACAAAATAATATTTCAAGTATTTTAAATTTCAAGCAGCATCTTGATGAGAAATTTAGGTTTTTTAAAGAAGCTGCTATTTATGTTTACGCCTTGCTAGTTAATCAAGCGGACCTCTGGACTATGCAGTTATTTGACTTCAAGAAGAGGGCTTTGTCGGGCTGGTTGGTTCATGTGGAACGGAAGGAAGCAACAGCTCAAACGGACGGGACGTGTAGAAAGGAGAGACAGACACATGAGCAGCTCATGTGTCTGTCTCGCCTTTCTACACGTTTCGTTCGTTTGAGCTGTTTCTTCCTTCCGTTCAGTTATTTTACAACATACTCCTTTCTCCAGATGGCGCTGCACTAGCTTGCTTACCCATTTGTTGACGAAGTCAAGGGGCGGTGGCTGGCAGGAGGTGGCCGAGAAAGTGCGTCTATACCTTCGAGGTTAGAGTCGTCGCTGTGGTCGTCTTCGTCTGGTTACGTAGCAAACGTATGCGAGAAAAAAAGAAAGCATATGTAAATTAGCCTCATAGCCTCATCCGCGTCTATTTATGATGTATTATATCGAATGCAGCTAGCAAATGATCCCACAGCAAAAACTTTCCACCTCGTGGTTTCTGCAGCGTTATACAACACGCAGCATTTCCACTCTCCAAAAATGCCGGTATAAGGATGCCGCAACTCTGTGTCGCCTTCCCGATGCCTGACTGTAGAGTGTATTGAAATATGAACAGAAGTAAATAAACAATACTTAAGCTAACAGTAAATACCATTTCAAAGAAGATGTTTTTGAAGGTTAGTCTGAACAGTAAATATATATATATATATATATATATATATATATATATATATATATATATATATATATATATATATATATATATATATATATATATATATATACCTTTCAGACAGTTTCGTTTTCAAATTTATATTCAAAGTAATGCATTGCATATTATTCCGATTTCACCGTGATGATTCGACAATATTCTTTCCAGAAGCTTTTTGTGTTCAACGCCGTCAAACGTATGCCCCAGTGTTCTCATTATGAGTGAAAAACTAGTGAATCTGGAGAACGTTCGAAGATTTTTACAAACAAGCATCTGAAATTTAAAAGCGCATGGCTGTAGGCCGGTTTTTGAGGCATTGTAAAACTGAAATTTCCTGCCTGTAATTTCCACGGCTTTATATCAAGCTCTAAAATACGTGAGCCCCAATAAATTAGATGATTTTTCTCATAAATGCCCTTCCATAGAAAGGTGAGATTTCAATCAATACATCAATCCATTGTATGATTGTATTGTATCATACATTTCAATAAATAAATAAATAAATAAATAAATAAACTACCTTGTAGGAACCTCTATGATTGAAAACACATTTGCGCATAAGTGTGCGGTCACCAGACACTTTTTAAAGGCGTCATAGTTTTTTTTCTTTAGCTTATAGTTGTTAGCAGAGGAGCTTTGTTCAGTGTAGAAAGTTTGAGAAGGGCACAATGATTTTATATATACAATCAAACCAGACTAAAATGCCGCCGAACAGTTTTTTTGAATCATAAGCCTTTGTCACTGGCCTGCACGCTGACGGTCATTCGAGTACAAGGAACACATTCATCCATCAATCAGCTAAAATTGCGCTATGTGCGTTTGTGGCACTCACAAATAGGGTCCCGGTACTCCCCTTATAGGGCTGGGACAGGTAGGGCATCGCCGCTTGCGGCGGGGGCTAGCCTGCCACAGAATTTTTATCTGTTGTAGGCCGTCATTGCACCCGCCGCCGTTTCGGTGGTGGACGACGGCTGTTGTTGCGGCGCGCGTCTTTCTTTCCCTCTTCCTTTTCTTCTCTGTTTTCTCTTCTGTCTGCCCGATGCAGCGGAGGTGGCTCAGCTACAGAGCCAGTAGCAGGTCCGTGCATTTTCTTCTCGTTCTTCCTACAGCCACAACAACATAAACACCGTGCGCGTCTTTGGAATCATCGCAACCCTATTGGTGCATAAAAATCAGCTTCACTTGTTTGCTGTTGCAGGGAGAGTCATTTTAACATTTACGCCGTCTCAAATAATGCTGGCCAAATGTGTTTCTTGGATATTAAATCTAGCCTCATCCGTGCTTTAGCGCGCACAAGCGGTTCAAGCAAAGTTACAAAGTACGACTGCTGGCTGTTTTTAGACCAAGGAGCCACTTTGCTGTAACAAATGTTTCCAAGCAAAAATATGTTTCCAAGCCAACGCAACGACTGCTCTTCTGTGTGATACTGATTCCTCTCTTTTTTTTTTTCAAAATTACAGGAAAATAGGCCGACATACTGTTTTATACATCAATGGAGCCTCACGAGCATTACTAACACGTCTTGAAGCACACCCGCCCTCGTTTTACAACGAAAGATTTACGGTACGCCATTTTTTTATATTTTTGGCTTATTTGCGCACTTGGCTGATAAGCCTATGGAAGGTGCCTGTTTAAGCTTCAGAAGTCGCAGCATACAGTTTGGGGCCGTCGCGTTTTTTTCCGATATTTAGAATATTCATGGTACCATCCGCCAGTGGCTTTCTTGCTACACAACTTATGTTTCATGCCGCAATCTATTGGTTTGAAATCGTAGAGTGGAGCGCAGTTGATATGCTCGAGTTGGGTTGTGGCATTTATTTAAATTTTGGGGGCAATCAAGTACATAGTAGCAGAAAAAACTTTCGTTTTGAGTAAAACGCACCTATTTCTTTCTTCTAGCAAGGATAAATTGAATTTTGAATGCCTGCACTGCAGTACATAAGTAGCACATTAATCCTCTTCACCAACACATGAAAAAGCATTTAATGAAGCAGCTGTTCGGCAAGCCGTGCTATACAAGAGTAGGTCTACATCGAATGAGCGCAGAACTACCAGAATGCAGCGCAGAGCTCGTTACTGGGCTCGATCATAAACGGTTGCGAGTATGTTAGCAACTCTGTGGGCGTGAATACGCGAGTACCGAGCATCTGGAACAAAAGGCATGGCGAAAAAAAAATATTCAGGAAAAAAATTCCCCCATACACTTACCATTATCAGGGCTCGTCGTGACTAGAATGAATGAAGCCACTAGCCCAAGGAGGAGGATGCAGGCAAGCATTGTTATCACGGTTAAATCCCCGAGTCTGTGTTGGCTGAAAATGTTAACAAAAAAAAAAAACGGTTGTTGGAAGAAATCAACAGAACGATATGATTTTAATAAACGAGAGGTGAATATCGAGTCGTTGGAACGCTATATTGGCCAGCGTCTTTTAGACACGATGAGCATTCTGAGGAGCTTGGAAGACAGGTATGAAAGGCGAGTTAATTGCGTCTCTGCAAAGCAAGCAGCGCGACGGACATCAAATCCCAAAACATACGCACGAAAAGTGTTTCAGTCAATCAAAGTTCACTCGAGAAAAAGCGAATCTTTGCGAAAAGTGCGCTTGCGAAATTAGGTCTCAATATTTAACAAAGCATGCAGAAATGACTCAGCCTTATAGTAAACCTGGAAATTCGTTTGCTACGTACGAGAAATGCGGCACACTCAGGACAGGATCGCATCTCATAGAGCTATGCAAATAACAAACATAAAGCGATATTTCGTTGCATACATTTGGCTCCCTGATTGAACGATAGCCTCAAATAAAGCAGGTTTTATGGTACACCAGCGGGCATATGGTCATCTATCGTTTTTGTTTTATGGGCTTTGACATCCAAGATAGACTTTGGCAATGAGGGACGGTGCAGTGGAGTGTCAATGTCGATTACCTTGGGTTCTTCACGTGTTCTGAAATCGCACACTGCACGAGCGCCTTGCTCCTCATCTGCATCAATGAGTAGCCGGCGCAGCCAGGATGGGTATCATTCCTTGTTAATCGGGGCTTAGAAGCTAGTCTTTGTCAGGATAAATCAGCAGTTCTCAACCATAGATGGTGCCAACCCCTTGAAATCGCGGGAGAGGGGAGACGAAAGTGAGGCCATCTTGTGAGGACTGCTTTCGCAATTCCGACAGCAGTGTAGGCGATTGAGATTGAGTTAATGCAGCGCTATACTGGCTTCTAACGAAACGTGCTCTTTATAGGCCAGCGCGCCACGACCTCCAGGGGACGCGGGGAAGCAGCGACGCGTATATGCGCTTGTATGCATACAGATACAAGAAATTCGGCTCTTCTCAAAAGCGTAACAAGGTGAGGGATGGCGGGTACGCGCTATGTTCTTTAGCGCATGTGTCTGTCCCTAGTGTTTTAGCTACGCTTTGGGATATAACTCAAAAGCGTCCCGCTCACTCGTCGGGAGACGCTCTGCATCGCAGCTCCCCCAGCTGTGCAGCAAAAGCTCGAGTTGCATCCATGTCCGATTAAGTTACCCCTCTCCCGATGTCACTTAAGAATACGGAGAGTCTTAGAGCTGCTGTTAGACGGACTCAAATAAACACTTTTCGCAACCCGTTTTCGTATGCCATCATGCGCCCGAGGAACCATCCCCTGGCCTGCAAATCATGCCAATAATCTAACGCAGATGTCGATGAAATACTTAGGATTTGCCCTAAATTGTTAGAATAGTTCATTCCTGAGGCTGGGCGATCAGGAGAAATGGGATGCCGTACTGAACAGCAAGAAGCCAGAGATGCCGCTCCATATGAAGACCTTGGCCACAGAGGTTATCAGGACCGGCGGACACCTAGCCAACTCGCACGGTTTCGAGGACCCACCTGTGTCCTGCAATCACCTTATCCAGTTTCTTTCCCTCACTGGCTGCCTGCTGAATATTGCTGAATAATGTTTTTCCACCTCCACCGCTGGCATCAACAAACGCAGCAAACGCTCTCTCTCAATCTCACGAGCGCACGCTCTCTGTTACCGCACTCCTATCTCACTTCTTTCGCTATAAGAAACTAAATTTGATTTGAACCTCTGCGCTTTTAAAGCTATGTGCAGCCAGACCAGAGCTATTGCATGACTTTCCTTTTTGTGTGTGTGTGCTTGGGACTCGCGAAACCAAACATTATTTCGCGGTCACCCTGGGATTCATGGACTTATATTTAAGAACCATCTTAGCTTCACGACTGAAATATCTTGATGTGCTACAAGTGAAGTCAAAATGATCATCCGATAACTTACTGGATAAGGCATCATAGTTGTTTGAACCATATTCTGATTTGAGTTCGGACTTTTAGAGGAGGTTTAGGTTGGGCTACGGACCAGAATTTCTTTACGGTTCAAACAGGGTTGAAGATTTTTGATGGGGTTCAGATAGCTTCATCGGGTTCATATCAAAAGAGAAACCAATGAAATTTGTGCCGTCCTCTTTCAGATGCATCGTTTAACGTTTCTTATGCAGATCTCAGAAATGCATTTTTTACATTCTACACAGTTGTTTGATGCTTTCGACAGTGCTCGCATTGGTAGAGCACGTGAGTAGCTGATGACAGCAGTGGTCAAGATAGCGAAGTTTATTCCTGCAATGTCAGCTGAGGTTAGAGAGTCCTGGAAGATCATATCAAAGAGCCATTTTCCACTCTATTAACTCCACTGAAGACGACCACCAACGAACGAGAAAAATAGTACTACTCAAAAAAGGGTGAGTAACCGGCGTGCTTAGACCAGGCCCGGTACATGTCGCTCACAAGAACGGATGAAGTAGTGCTTTATTTCCATTTGATGAGGAACAGGTCACATGCACCTCAGTATTTTATCCCATCCATTTTTTTTTACTTTTTTAATCCACCCGCATACGATGTCATTGTCGTCTACGTCATCGATGTGATCCCCGTTGTCGTCCTCAGCCTCAGTACCCCTTCACACCGCGGACTGACCAACTAGCCTTGTCTGTGAGACGTGTGGACACGTTACTCTCCCACAATTTCGTAAATTCTCTGCAGGTGACATATAAATAATAAGCAGGTAAGAGCAGCACCTCTCTCGCAACTCATGTTCGGAAATGCGCAGTTCAGTGCAAAAATATTCAGGGTTTTTTTTTTTCTTGTACAATAACAGGTACAAATCTGCATTTACCTCGTACGCTTAGCGTTTCATGGGATTATATGCTATTCTGTTCATATTATACAGTAGTACTGTTTTTTAAATGAATTCCATCGAGTTTTTGTAATGCTTCACTGCAGCGTCTATAATAACATACAATGATGGCCAAACTTCCATTTCTCTATTAAACTCTCTCTATTAATATTTAAAAAATGAGGCCTCTTTAGAATATAGTTCACCTCTAAACATTCCAAAGTCTTCATAAACCAGCAATGCTTACCCGCCTTGCGCTGAAATTAAAGAAGATCGTAAAACGTGTGCTTTAAAATATTGGTGATGGTTATTTATTCCTCTGTTTAAAACGAAGCCAAGACGACTGAGGGTAATTCAAAAGACGTTCAGTAATGCTAAGTCACACCAAGCATATTAACTCATTTTCCTTGTAATAGTTTCTAAATGAAGTTCTAGCAGAAAACGCTATCGCTAAAGCACAATGGGATACTTAGTCTAGGCCAAGCGATATAGCGACATGGCAGTAATATAAATTTCCCACTAGAGTCTGCCTGTTAGATAAATAGCTTCAGAAGATGCCGCAGTTCCTTTAAATTGCTCTCAAAGCTTCCACAGTCAATTGAAGCAGAAACAATACAAGTAAAAGCACATTCAATCGATTCAAGTAAATAGATTGCGACACTTACCGACAATCTGGTCGGCTGCAGGAAAAAAGAAATCAGGTTGAATGCACCTATTCTTACAAAATCAGCACAATATCTAAAGCTATGACACCTTATGACACCATTCGTATTCTTGGCACCTCTCTCTCTCTCTCTCTCTCTCTCTCTCTCTCTCTAGGCGCGTCGAACGGTTCCGACACTGGAATGTTTAACACAGTCAGAGTTTTGTATGCTGACGTTAATTTTAGTCATTGGGTTTATTTAGGAACCGTAGTCTGGAAAGCGCCTAGCGAAAAAGAAGAGAGAACTCAGTGAACGCAGCGCTTCAACTTTATGTTTATTCACTGCCGCTCACCGGGTCAATAATAACATAAGAACCACTGCAGATGGTGTGAAGAGAGCTCAGGACAGCGTCAGTGCTACGCACAGCTTCTTCGCATTTTATTAACTCTGTGCGATGTCAGTGCACGTTAAAGAGCAGCTGCATCACCTTTCGCGAATTTCGCAATATTCAAGGATATCAATCAACAGAAGCTGTAGGTAATGCATGCAAAGTGCTTTTACGCTAGCATTGAAACTGATGACGAAATCTACAATTAAATCTCAAGCTTCTCGTCACAGCACTGAAGTTCTGCGGCAAAGCTGTATGACGACGTCACGGACGGTAATATTTCTGATGTTCGTTGCCTTCGCCCACGTCCTGCTGGGCCTTTTCTGACGGTTACAATCGACATTTGTAAAGCTTTGTTTTCGGTACGCTTCTTTGCATTTCTTCAAACCAAGTGCGTCAATGCAGGACACGTACCAGTACCGTCAATGACGTCATCACGCGTCCCCCACCCGTCGCTGTGCAGTGCGGTGAAGCCTCACAGCCGTCGCTGTTTTAATCGCTAATTGCGCTATTGTTTCAAATGGTAGCGGCAAGATATTTTGCATGCTTTATGTGCAAGCCATAATCATTCGACCGCTCGAAACTCATAGAAATCTAAAACCGATGCAGCTTCCCTTGCGTTAAAGAGCAGCTGCATCACCTTTCGCGAATTTCGCGATATTCAAGAATATCAATCAACATAAGCTGTAGGTAATGCATGCAGGTGGTCGGAATTTCCCGAACCAACTACGGCGTCTCTCACAGCCCGAGTAGCTTTGGGAAGGGAAACCCCAAAAACAAACTTGGCACTGTAATATTTCTTTCGAACCTGCGATTGCAGTGTAGTCTTCAAACTTCATTACACGAGGCTAAAAGTCTGCCAGTAGTTTGTATTATTTCATCCAATGCAGTATTTTACTCTTTATTCAAACGGTCTGAAAGCAGCGTTAGCTCCAATTTGGTGCGGTCGCCCTCAAAGAATCTGAAAAACTTCTTACTTTGCGTCGTAGACTTCACTGAAAATAATGAAGAAAATAAGGGGTGAGGTATACCCTAAGCCAAAACACGAACCCCGAAATCAGCAATCCCACGCTACACCGTGTAAAATAAGGGAGAGGCTTCATTCGCTGTCAACAACGGTAGTATTACATCATCGTACGAGACCAGAGGTTGTAAAGTCTGTAACAATTAGTTATATCATTAACTTCATGTCAACGCGACGTGAAATATGAGAAAGAAAAGAAAGGCAGGTATGTGGAAACTAACGATAAGCCACACAAGTACTGGGCCATGCCTCCCTTGGCATGTAGGATCTCGGCCTGTTGAGTTCAACTGCATGATATACTTCAGTTGTTGTGAGGGAAGGAAACAAGTAAGGTAAAGCTTTAACACCGCTGATTAATTAAACAAAGCAAAAGGTTGAATGCTAAGCCTCGTAAAGCTTGGCTAAACATGGTTGTTGCTTGATGGTAATGACTGACGTTTGATGAGACGGGTGCACGTTCTTTCGAGGTCCCCGCGGAACGTTTCGCTCGACACGCCTCTCTTGGTCTCTCTCTGGGAGCCTCTCGGCGAGCTACGTCCACTGAATGACCGGATTAGGTTTGTCATTTTCGCAACCCCTGAGACGTAAAACATCACGAGGCGTCTCGCCTAGATCATTTGTGACGAGTGCTTTTGTTAAACTGTAGAGAGCTGTTGTGATCCGTTGGCATCGGCTAAAAAGTGGCAGAAGTTATCCAGACAGAGCAAGCGCCAAGGCTCCAGCGTAGCTGGGATGGAGCGACGTCATGGTTTTCACGGGACTAGGCAGAGGCGAGCGCGCGGTTACCTCGATTTCGGCAGCGGCGACTACATGACGTCATAGCTGCCACGTGGTGTCTAGGTTAAAAAAAACGTGCGCATGCGCATACGTCAAAAAAACGACGGACGGGAGGAGTAAAAGCTTCCGCTCTTCAAAATCCATGGCCCTGCTAACTGATACTGACTGAGCCACTTTCACTCCCTCGTGCTAAAAGAGAATAGTTGATCCAAAAATAACTCGCATATCGGGTACAAGACGTTGTGCAACATATGGTATAAAATCTGTTTAATTTAACTGTTCATTAAGAGGAAGGGGAGTGACTCATATTTCTGTTTCTTGAAACGCAGGACTGCTGATAAACGTTCGAAGCATAGCCTTCATTACATATATTATACTGATGGCTGTCCCGTTGTAAACACTTCTATTAGAAACGATAACCCTAAGCGACAGAAAGTTATAAAATCTATCACAACGATCAACTATCTTTCCCCACGCTAATGTTAATCTCTAATTAGTAGTTTAGAGAATGTGAATTTTGCGGCAGATTATATTTGATCCGTGCGTAAGTATAGTTACTGGCGCTGTCACCCAGTTCCAGAGCATACTTACTCGAAGTTAGCCTGGACAGCCATGACGTCACTGTGGAGTAAAATTCATACATTGAGCAAACTGTAACATATGAATAAATTATAGGTTAAGCTTGTACAACACACAGCCAATGTGAATGAAGGCTCTCGGTAATATTTATCGCTCTATTTGCCGCATGAAACATTAAATAACACATGCAATAAAAATTCAGTTGATATCAACTACATCATTGCAAAAACCCTCCCGTGTTATTTTAGTCTATACCTTTTTTATGAAGGCAGCAATCAAAGCATAGTTTATTGACTTAAGCAGCTTAAAACTAATGTCCTATTAAATAAATTTACTCTGAGGGCTTCAGCAAAGTATGCTTTCAATTTGATTTTATTCTTGGCTACATTTACTGAGCGAGCTGTTCCCTCGCTCCCTAAAGCTGCTGTACTCTCCCTCTAGTCTTCTACAGACCGCTAAAGTATAGCTGAGCTGATATCTTTGTGATATCAATGACATAATGGGGTGACAACATGAACAGCCGCTTTCAAACTGCTGCACGAGGACACGAAATTGCACCTCGAGAAAAACATACCTAAGGTAAAAAAAAACATTTGTAATATACAACCAATATAATAGAAATACGCCCACGGCTTAGCGCTGAAGACGATTTTAACCCATCAATCCTTCGTACGTCATCGCCCGCAAACTAACGCAGATATTACTCGCGCATCGCACAAGGTCTAAATTAAAACGGCCAAGAATGAAAGCGTAATCACAGCATTGCAAAATTGTCTGTTCGAACGCAGCCCTCTAAAACAGAAAATACTCTCAAATACGTAGGCTTGCACGCTATTCGAAAAGCAGCCGCACTAACTCAGCCTGTTCTTTTCACGGAGGCTCAAAGTGATAGACAAAGGCAGCTGTATACGTCGCAACCGTTTCTAACTGGTACCGTCTTCGCCAAAAGTAACTAGGCTGCTCCTAAGGCTGCGGGAGCAGTCACGCAGCCGTGCGGCGGCGCCCCGCTCGCTGTGACTTGCCGGCGCCCGTCAGCTCCGAGGGTAGAGCAGCTGACGGTGCTTCGCACCCTCACTCTCGGTCTTTGGATGATAAAACCTATAGGAGCGTATCATGTGCGCACTGTGTTTTCATGTTTCGGAGCCTGGTTGTGCCCAACGAGGGCGCTCAGTATAACAACGGTGCTAATCGCCGTTTTCGGCAACTGGTCCGAAGCAGATATAGGTCACGTTTTTCTCAATATATAAAGTGCTACGTTCTGTAATTCACTGCTCAAAGGCACGAGCTCAATTGCGCTTTTCTGCATGTTTGATGCACCTGTAAATTAAAGAATGGCAACGCACCTCGAAATTTCAATATGCTTTCTCCGAGGCGACTTGCGTACAGCCACATTAGGCGCCATAGCTCCGGCAAAAAAATATGGCAAAACTTCTGAGCCCTTTCAAGCCACTTATCTCTGTTTTAGGTTTCCAACCCATCAGTTGGCCCTTTGGGCAGCCTGTGTGCATAGAATTACAATAGCTAGTCTTAATAAATTCTTGCACTGCTTGCGGAGAAGCTCTAGGTTTAAGTAACAAATTATAAGGAAACCTTCCTGACGCTTAGCCATTAGGTGCACATGATTACTTTCTCAATCGGGAGCCAGTTTATTTGAGAGAACCATTGCCTCGCAAACCTAGCATATTCGTCCAGGAAACGAACAACCAGAGCTCACCGGGCGCACTATCACCTGATGTTCTGTTTTCCACAGTTACCGATATGAGCGAATAGCGCCATCGCTCAGAACTACTAGGCTTCGCAAAGTTAAAACGCAGCCCACGTATCATACACTCCTATTTTTTATCAACCAAAGGGCGAGAGTGAGGGTGCGAAGCTTTGTCAGCTGCTGCGCCCTCGGAGCTGACGAGCACCCTCGGGCGCCATAAAGCCCCGGACTTTAGGGCGCCAGCGAAAGCAACGCCGCCACACGGCCGCGTGCCTGCTCCGGCAGCCTTCGGAGCAGCCTGGTTACTTTTGGCAAAGACGGTTACTTCCAACGTAAGATGTATGAGAGGGAAATGACCACCTTAAATAACGTTGCCGAAACTTTGTTCTACGCCTGGAATGTATGCTACTTCCCTCACGTGCATCAGTTAATCACGTGAAACAGTAGAAGCATCCAGAGGCTAGCAGCACGCTACGCAAAAATGGAAAAGTATCCAGCTGAAGTCTGCGAGAATTTAAGCACCTAAAGGGGCCATGGTAGCCTGACATGAAGTAATGCTGAAAGCCGCGGCTAATGCTGAAGGTGATTCAAGCCGCCAACATCGACCGCTATACCATGCTCGCTGTCGAACTCAGATAAAGCTAGCAGGCGTAGCGTATACCACGGTGGAGCCGTAACTTTGGAATTCAACTACCCGTTTCTTGGTCGCCAGTTGTTCTCATGGATGCGGTGCTATATTCCATTGCATACGACGTACAGATATGCCCGTAAGCTTTGTACTGTCCGTGTGCGATCAAGAGCTGCAGGTAGCCGAAATTATTTCGTAGCTGTCTACAGCGCATCCTTCACGGTGTGAGTTTCTAAACGACGTTAAAACCTCAATCCGTTTTCCCGAAAGCTTGTAGAAATGAGCAGGCATTCCAAGTTGCAGTTAAACCGACGCAAGGGCGAATGTATAGCCAGCTTAAATGCCATCTGTTCGCGAGCGCCACAAGTGCTAAGGAGAAATGCTGCCATTCTCTCCTTTACCATGGAACATCTAGGAGCTGATGCGGTCTGCCATAAGGAATTTTGCCGGTGCACTTATTTTGCCCCTTTCATCCACCATGCTCCCGAACAGCGACTACTGCGTGAAAGAAAGGCTGTTTGTTTACTCACTCGACATGTTTGTTATTTTGTGCTTTCCAAGCGTTTGCGGACGAGCAGAACAAATCCTGGAGAGATGCTTCCGGGAAGAACAGAGCGTTGCAAAAACCGACAGAAGACGACTTCTTCCTCATCTTCTATCCCCCACTGTCGGTTCTTCTTTTCTCCTGTCGCGGTCTAAAGCTGCAGCTAAGGTTTCCGCCTTAAGGGGGCATGGTAGTCAAAATAGGCATAAATTTTTATTGCGAAAGCAATACTACGCAGGTCTAACCGCTCGTCGCTGTGTGCCCTGTTCGTGTCCGTGGTCTCCGAGCCGGTGCTGCACCTAACCTAAAAAGAAGAAGAAGACAATCAGCCTGCCCTGACATTTGAATTCACGTTACCCCTATGCCACGGGCAGGAGCTGCCGACTCTGGTCGCTTCTTTCATATGGGAGGGTGATGTCAGAACCAGCCTGCCAGATTCGTTTGCGTTCTCGTTACGACACGCAGGCACGTCCATACGGCTTGGTTGAAGCGTGACTTTATATGTGGACTGATAGCCTATACTGTCGCGTCGTACTTGTAAAGGATGAGCTTAAGTGTCCCCAATAATGTAGCACCTTGCACTGATAGGGCAGGAGAGGGGAATAATGTAGCGCACAAAAGAAGCTTCCGCCGTTGCTTTCGCAATTCAACTAGGGTTAACCAGTGCTAGACCACCACTAATTTTTTTCTTTAATTTTGTCATCAACTTAGCTTTGAAAGTGCACTCTGAAATGAGCAGCGGAAGTGATTTGAAATTATCACCACATGTCAGTATACCTTTAAAAACGAGGTGTGCCACATAGTATAGCTCGCGCAGTTTAAACTATTTGCATGTAAATCTGTTTTAAAGTTTTTTTTTTATGAAACTCAAGAGTTACAATACTAGTTTAGCCTAGTTTCTATTTTTTCCAGCAGGCTAACTTTGAAACGCTTGAAAGCGTGCATTCCTCGCTTTTTTTATACGGCGTTTCAAGACGCGTTCGCAATACCTTCGTACGCCAGATTTACAAGTTTATGATCATTCTCTTCCTTTCTACCAACCAAAGGCGTGAGCAATGCAAGTGGCTGCTACAATGAGGGAAATAAGAACGCAGAAAGTTCTTGGGGCACTCGGCAAAATGCTGGGGATGTTCTGAACTGTATCCTAAACTGAATGGTCTATGCTCGCGTAGACAAAGGATACTTTCGGGTATCGGCACAATTCAAAAAAAAAAAAAACACGAAAGCCCAGTAAAACAAGCAGAAAACGTTTTCTAAAATAAGTGAGCTAGATGAACGCACAAATACGTCCCATGTCTGTTTATGTAACGAAAAAGCAAAAAAAAAAAAAAAACAATTCCAACTCAATGTCTGGAAAACGCCTTTGCAGTGCCTATTAGGAACATTTTCTCATTAACCGCTGTAAAATAAAATGAGCCTATCAGGACACCTAAATTTGTGCCTACTGCATCTACGGAACTGGAGAAATCAGGAAGCGTCTAAGATTTTCTTCAATGCGCAGCACTTCTGGTCTCAATCACGGATTCCAAGGTGGCGGTCTGATGCCTCATCTCTCTCTCTCTGTCGCTCTCTCCGTGAACTTGACGAACGAAGGAGCCGGTTGCAACGCTGCTAGCGTATGGGGCGTGACACCGTGTCGCGGTCTTAACCAATGAAAAGGCGAAGCTGCCTCAGCTGCAGCCAAGGATATTGTGGCGCGTATCATAGTTGCGTCAACCTTGCTTTAAAGCAGAAAAATGTACGTGTTGAATGAACCGAATTACTGAGACAGACATTATGGGCACCCTAAAGATTGTACCGGATATCATGCTGTGCTTCGCTGCTCGCTCCATATCCGTCGTGGCTCGCTCACGTCGCCGTTGCCAAAGCAACTGTGACGCCCGTCGTCGTCAAACCACTGAGGTGGAAGGAGGGCCAGCGGCAGGTGCAAAAAAATAAAGCAAATTGATTAAAAACATGAAAACAGCAAAACACACTAGGTCACCCATGACTCAAAGAAACAATGAAACATAACAATGTGTGTGAATTTTGTGAAAAAGAAAACAAACCAGGCAGCGGCTACAACTACGATTCATTGGGTACTGGAACAAACGGTTTTATATTGATATTTCCATTGTGATAGGCTCCTTCTGGGGCTCTGAAAACCTGGCACATAGCAAGAAACCTCTACAGTCCACCACTCTACCAACTGTACATTGCTGTGAAGTCAGTGGTCATTTAGGCTCATATATACACACCCCTGTGGCAGGGCCCTTCAACCCCTTTTATCCTCTGCCACGCCATTTGCTCGTAACCTGTCACTAAAGGCTACCGATATATGTGGCGCTTGGTTTGTCCTGTTTATTGTGAAACCTTCGACCCAACCATCCTTCATGAAGAATACCTGGTGTCGTGTTACTTTGTCACTGTGTCATTTCACTGCTTGTGTATATGTAGTTAGCGATAAAGATTGGAAACGATGTGTCTTCAATTATAAGTCCGCATCATCTTGCTGTCAGCCCGTGACGTAATGCAGCGGGCGTTTCCATGGCAAGAGGAATGAAGATGGCGCTGTTAGACAAGCAAGAAGCGCACACAGGGCATTCCGCTACCAGTCGCGTGGTGGCGAGCCCTACAGGAGGAATGATGGGAATCGGGTGTCGCTGCACGTGCGATCTTTCGCCGTCACACACATTCGCGATCCTATCTAGAACCTGTTTATTTTAATTGAAAAGCTCGTGAAGTGGTTTTCGATAAGCTACAGTATAGGCCGTGAAGGCTAGTGTCTTCCAGAAGCAAAATCAGGCTCCTGTTCATAGCCTTGTTCGGAAACGCAGGACAAAGTTTTCCTATACTGCAAACACGGGGGCCAGTTGGTTGATCATTCTGTGGAATACTGCGCTACTTGATATACAGAGACAAATGGACGACGACACACGAATGAAGCGCAAACTTACAACTATTTATTTTTATCGACAAAACACGTACATATATACAAAAGGCATCCTTGTCAAATCACAGACACATCATTCATGCATGTGATCACGCACGTTATCATTTCGACCACAACTCCGCATCTGCACAGCTATCATATCTAGCTCCTCTTTTGTGAGAGCCACAGAAGATGTACTAACGCACGTATCTTTTTCTGCTGACTCGATTAAGAAGGCTTCTACTATTTCTCTTTCAATTCTTTCCTTTTGTTTACCTACAATTTCAGTCCTATAATAAAAAATAAATAGTTGTAAGTTTGCGCTTCATTCGTGTGTCGTCGTCCATTTGTCTCTGTATATCAAGTAGCGCAGTATTCCACAGAAAGTTTTCCTACCAGCGCATTTTTATATTGTTGGACCGTAGGTTCTAATTACATGTGGCCTGCCAAAATTATTATCAGGTTCCCCTCTTGAACTATGAAAGTTTTTGTTTTTTTCTCACACAACGTGTATCAGTGGGGATCTGTTGTTAGACAACATCGAATCAACCGCCAATACTCACTGTCAGCTGGCTGTCTATATAATAAAAATGTTCAGTTGACTAAAAACCCCTTGCGCTAACTAGTTCATATACGCGCACAGAGGCCTCCACAGGGCACTTTGCTTACCTGCTCCAACTGCACCTCACATCTCCGCAAGAAGCTGCGCTTCCTATTGATGTTCGCAAAAACGATGAGCATCGTTCTCTGCTTTCTAGCTGCAGCAGCTCAAGGAGTACTTTCCTCAACTCCGACGAATTCAACAGGAGTGGGGATAAGATAACCACTAATTTCGTTCTTGATGGAACAGCGCAAAACATTGGGACAAGAGACAAGCGCTGACTTACAACTGGTTTCTATTTCGAAGAAACATTGCTTCTTATACCTTCATCACCCTCTCAAAAAACACATGCGTCGCAACCATATCGTTCAAGCGTCCACAAAAAAGCATAAGACACATAATCGCAGATATTTATAATCACATTTTTAACATGTCAAATTCTTTCTTAGTCAAAGCAACGGACGGTGTGCTGACACAATCGTCGCGCAGACTCGCTATCGAAGCTGCCTCGATTATTTCCCGGACTAGCTGGTCTTTGTGATTAGCCAAAGCTTTGCATTTTTGGAAAACCGGTGCACAACTAGTTGAAGGGCAATCTCTACAATGGATTCCCAGGTTCCTGCAAGCTTGCTCGAAATTATTTTTGTGTTCTAGCAGCCTTTCATTCATGCACCTGCCAGTCTGCCCAATGTACTGTTTACCGCAAGTCACTGGCAACGAATAAACAAGGCCTTCGGTGCACTCCACAAAGGGGGTTCGATGCTTTATCGTGCATCCCTGCTTCTTTTTGGTCGGATCGGAGTTGACTCGTCTGCACAGACTTTTGAGTTTATTAGGAGCAGTCATCACTACATTCACGCCAGCTTTTCGACCTATGCCTTTCAGGCGATGGGAAATATTGTGAAGATACGGAATTGCTACTACCGGCCTCCTTTCTTTCTGTTTCTGTGCATCATCTTGCTGCTCGGGCCTAGCCTGCATCAGGTGCTTTTTCACCTGCTTGGCAACAGATACCAGCAAGTGCGAGGGGTAACCCGAGTTGCCAAGCCGTTCCGCCTGGCGACGAAAGCTCACATTCATTTTGTGAACACAGGATTTCCTCAAGGCATTCGTGAAGCACAAGTTCACAATAGCCCTCTTGGTCAGCTTAGAGTGAGCTGATTGGAAGGGCATTGGCGCTTTCTCCGCTCTGGGCTCATAGGCCCAGCAGGCGTGCCCTCTAGTGAACTCAAGTCTCAGGTCTAAAAACCTGAGTGACCCTTGAGCAGGAAGCTCGTGCGTGGTAATAAGTGGCTGCAAAGCCTGCGCAAAGCGACCCACCTCCTCCATTACTACTTCTAGCGTATTCGCCCTTTGGCCATCACAAAGAACTAGGTAGTCATCAACGTACCTAAATACCTTTTTAACATTAGTACCTGCAAGGGTTACGTTCAGGAACCTGTCTTTTCGCGCCAAGTACGCGTCGTTGGCCGCTACCAGCTCTGCGAGAGGAATCTCCCAGTGGGACGTACTGCAAGGTACTTGAAAGACAATGCTTACAGACAATGCTTAAAGATGCTTACAGCGTTCGAGCTCGGCTATTATAGGCCTAAGTGCAACTGACGTGAGGCTCAAGGCATTTGCAAACTGCCCATTATAACGAATGAAACTTTACCCGTTTGCGTCTGCCCCGAATATAACGCGCCCGTTATCTCACAGCGTGGTAAATCATTCACCGATTTCCAATCATTTCTAATTGTAGTTATGCTCTACTACTCGACTGGAACCAAACGTCCTTGCTCCCAATGATAACATTATAGGTAGGGGAAGTCGCAGAAATTATAGGACTCAGTCGAAAGCTAGCGCCAGGCCTCGTAATCTCTGAAGGTCCATATCACCAGTGCGCACCTTTCCTTTCGGCATTCTTGTTTACAAGTTAAATCATTTCCTGTGACGTCAGCCATGGCACAGAGGCTTTTAAACACTGGCAGCGAGCTTCTAGCCAAGCGTACGTCTCCTTTATTTAGTTGTGGCCACCCAGCGATTATTTGCAAAAAAAATAATGTTCAAGCCAGGGTTTTTCTTAACGAAAGCATGAAGGTGCATTATACGTCTTTCTTGTGGCCCTTCTGAGGCAGGACGATGTCCCCTTCCGCAAAACCTGCCCGCATCGCCAGTGCTCCTGCGCACACGAATTGCAGTCTGTAAAAAGTACCTCCGCGAAGGGATCTAATCATTCACGTACAAGCCTGTTTTGCTGGAAACATTTTGAGGCACCCTTCAGTGCGTACACGTTTGCAGTGCAGAAAGGCTCTGCATCAGCAGGGCAGTGTCAAAGAAATTATGTTCGTTGGACATACCACACTTGTGAGAAGGTTTCGCGCTCATTGTCAGCTCCGTAACACGAAAGCCGCCGAGCACATACTTTGTTGAGCTTTATTACATGAACGACATAACGCGCAGCGGAGACAGCACAGCATAGCACCGCTGCCTAGACGAGTCTAGCCACTGATATTATTCCATTACTTCCAATACAACGGCAGGCTGACAGATACAGTAATCATTGTTGAAATATGATGCCCAATGATGCAGACAGGAGGGCAAGATATTTGAAATCCTGTAAATATGACAGGATCTTTTTAGCCTCAGTCGTAAGTTTAATGGTTACTAAAAAACAATAAAATAAAAACGTATAACTGCATGGACGCCAAAATACAGACCATTTCATAGATTCCGCGTTTTGACGTGTCTCCGCCGTCATATACTGAGTCAGAATCTTGCTCACATCTTCATTTGGCCGTAGAAAAAAATTTATCGACTTGGAGAACACGTCCAGAAATGGTACCCGATAGAGTGCAGCACCGCATCGCTGGCACGCGCGCCTAGGAGTGGTGATTCTCGGCACTTGAAACCTTTTTGACGCGCTAAAGTGCACTACTGCTTCTAGTTTCAACTCTGAATTAGTTATCTTCAGTCTTAAAACATTAAGTACATGCCTATTTTACCATGAGGCTTATTAATGCGTTTATTTGCTTATCAAATTAAATCAAATGAAACTTTTATTTCTATCATGTCATTTACAGATGATGGGCTACGGTAGGTGGCTTGACGAGTTCGCAGCCCCATATAGCGTAAAAACTTGGACATCTGCAAGCGAATTGATCACTTCATAAAGCGAGATGCGACCATATTTATCGCAAATGCTCGCTGCCACGTGGATCTGATTCTAGGCTATTCAAGGTTGCGATGAGTTTTCCACGCCATATTTTGAAAACTTGTTTGCAGCTTTCAAGTGTGCGCGGCCAAATAAGGCACTGAATCAAATTTTAGGCTTCTACCTGCTACGTTTCAGGCTTCGCTTGCTTCGTACCCGCCAAGTTTTCTTTTCTCGTTGGTGTCAACCCAAGAAATGAGTTTTTTCAGCGATTTGTTAGTCCGCTCATGTCTCTCTTCCATCTAAAGCGGCTTCAATTTTGCGAAGTATACCTGCGCTGTTACGACCAAGCATCCGCAATTGCGCGCTCTATTGTTCGCCTGTGGGCATGGATAAGTTTTGTGAATATGTGGTGATGGTCCAATGGCTCTAAGTGAGCCTGTTTCCAGGAATCCTGTTTTGTAAGCATGTTTTGCTTTGTGGACAACCTGCAAATGCCAAATTGACCCTGTCAGGAGAACGTCTGGAAAAACACAAAGAAACGTCCCCCTGCGGGAAATAGCAGGAAGTGCTTTCTTTCTTTTGTCCACCCTTCCAGTCGAGAAGTGCTATCCTCCAGTGATGAATGCCTCCTATCCAAAGGAGACGACAGAGTGACATGTCCGCTGACGTGCAGGACAAGAAAGGAGCATGACTCATACGGCCATTAAGTGATTTCCCGGGAATGCAGGAAAGATTTGCAATTGTCGAAAAGGGACCATGTTGGGAGCCCTATGCGGCGCCACGTGCACTCGGGTTTCTGAGAAGTAAAACCCCTTGTCAGAACCAGCTTGTGGTTTCTTTGCTGAAGAATAGAAATGTACCTCCTCTCCTCGCCGTTCCCAAGCTTTTCCCGCCAACAAGTGATCACGCCCAACGAATGAATGCCGGACCAGTCAGTGCTTCAGACCATCAGTGCAGTGAAGTGTTCGATTGGATGCCGATACCTGAGGGGCGTGCCCTGGATTTGGTTGGTCAGCATCTTCAGAGAGGGGCTGGACATAGGGGGTTTTTAAGGACGCTGCAGAGCACGAAATGTCGCTCTGGGCCCTGGGTAAACGGCTCATCCAGTCGCTTCTCGCTATGAACTCTTAACGCTTGTCATTTTGCTGATGTACCCTTCTTCTTCATGTAAATATTCTTGTAAATACGTTTTCTCAAAGTGCCAGTAAACCTGCTTGTACATATTTCACCAACTTCGAAGATTCAATCCTACTTCAACCCCGAGTCTCTGCACGCTACCAAGTGAAGGCCGGGTCGCCATAGCCCCAGCGTCACGACAACTGGTGGCAGCGGTGGGATCTGAATCTACAAGCCACAACATCTGGTGATTGGAGGTGGATCTGAAGCTACAAGCCACAACACCTTGTGATCGGAGGTGGCATCTCAAGCAACAAGCAGGAGCAACAATCGGCCAAGAGGGCAGCTCGGAACATCGATCGCATGTGTGGGTGAGTGCTTGGCTTTTCTTCTGATGTGGACCAGGTTCTAGAACAGGGTTAGATTTTAGAACTGGTAAAGAGAGTGTGGAAACGCCTTTAGGTTGGTAGTTTGCACAGTTGTTTTGGAAGTAGCCGACACTCGGAGCGATCATGGACCTACAAAAGCTGCAGAAACCGGACCTGTTGCTATTGTGTGAGGAATTGGGAATTGATACAAGTGGTTTGGCACGAAAACCCTTGATTTTAAAGGCAATCACTGATTTGGGAGCCGATGATGAGGAGCTCAGTGAAGCATGGAACCTCATCGCCCAAAACAAGGAGGAACAACTCAGACAGGAAAAGAGGCGTGAGCGCGAACGTCAGAGGGAAAAAGAGGAAAGGGAGCGCGAACGTCAGAGGGAAAAAGAGGAAAGGGAGCGTGAACTTGAGAGAGAAAAAGAGGAAAGGGAGCACGAACGTGAGAAGCTTGAGAGAGAAGCAAAAAAGCGGGAGCTAGAAATTGAGCTCCGGAAATTAGAAGTAGAGTTGAGCAAGAGGTCGGGCAATTGTCCCCAGCTAGCGGTACCTCTTCTCAACAAGGAGGCAGATTTCAAGATGTCAAAGTACATGCAGCCATATGTGATATCAGGGGATATCGGTCTGTATCTGGGTAACTTTGAGCGAACTTGCGAAGAACTGTCCTTCCAGCGAGACACGTGGTCTCAGAGATTATTGACGGTTCTGCCCTGCGAGGCAGCGGAGGTTGTCGCGCGGCTAAACAAGGAGGACGCGGACAACTACGAGAAGGTCAAAGCTTGCCTTCTGATTTTCGGAGACAGAGATGTGCAGGCCTTAACACGTTCAAAGGCGCGAGAACTAGCTACACTGCTCATTTCAGGTCACCGCCGCTCATGTACGAGGGAAGTATGGCGGCTCCGCCACCCTCCATGCCTCGCAGACAGCCCAACTGGCCAATGCGCCCGCCCTTGTCACGCCGGGCTACATGGGCACGCCGGGTGCGCCCGTCCTGCCGCAGGCCTTCGCCGACACGGGCCAGCATGCCGTGGGCCTGTACCCTCCGGTGGTTCCACCTATTGGGGCACCGGTGCCCCCCATGGTGGCCGGGATGGCCTTTGCCAGTGGAGGGGAACCCCCAGGAGGGTTCGTGCCCTTGGCTGCTGGCCCTGCGTCGGCTGACGAGCCACCCGCTGCCGCTGCGCCCATGGAAGGTGGCGGAGCCGCCATACTTCCCTCGTACATGAGCGGCGGTGACCTGAAATGAGCAGTGTAGCTAGTTCTCGCGCCTTTGAACGTGTTAAGGCCTGCACATCTCTGTCTCCGAAAATCAGAAGGCAAGCTTTGACCTTCTCGTAGTTGTCCGCGTCCTCCTTGTTTAGCCGCGCGACAACCTCCGCTGCCTCGCAGGGCAGAACCGTCAATAATCTCTGAGACCACGTGTCTCGCTGGAAGGACAGTTCTTCGCAAGTTCGCTCAAAGTTACCCAGATACAGACCGATATCCCCTGATATCACATATGGCTGCATGTACTTTGACATCTTGAAATCTGCCTCCTTGTTGAGAAGAGGTACCGCTAGCTGGGGACAATTGCCCGACCTCTTGCTCAACTCTACTTCTAATTTCCGGAGCTCAATTTCTAGCTCCCGCTTTTTTGCTTCTCTCTCAAGCTTCTCACGTTCGTGCTCCCTTTCCTCTTTTTCTCTCTCAAGTTCACGCTCCCTTTCCTCTTTTTCCCTCTGACGTTCGCGCTCCCTTTCCTCTTTTTCCCTCTGACGTTCGCGCTCACGCCTCTTTTCCTGTCTGAGTTGTTCCTCCTTGTTTTGGGCGATGAGGTTCCATGCTTCACTGAGCTCCTCATCATCGGCTCCCAAATCAGTGATTGCCTTTAAAATCAAGGGTTTTCGTGCCAAACCACTTGTATCAATTCCCAATTCCTCACACAATAGCAACAGGTCCGGTTTCTGCAGCTTTTGTAGGTCCATGATCGCTCCGAGTGTCGGCTACTTCCAAAACAACTGTGCAAACTACCAACCTAAAGGCGTTTCCACACTCTCTTTACCAGTTCTAAAATCTAACCCTGTTCTAGAACCTGGTCCACATCAGAAGAAAAGCCAAGCACTCACCCACACATGCGATCGATGTTCCGAGCTGCCCTCTTGGCCGATTGTTGCTCCTGCTTGTTGCTTGAGATGCCACCTCCGATCACAAGGTGTTGTGGCTTGTAGCTTCAGATCCACCTCCAATCACCAGATGTTGTGGCTTGTAGATTCAGATCCCAACGCTGGGCACCAGTCGTTGTGCTTGTAGATTCAGACCCCACCGCTGCCACCAAGGCTGTTACGACCAAGCATCCGCAATTGCGCGCTCTATTGTTCGCCTGTGGGCATGGATAAGTTTTGTGAATATGTGGTGATGGTCCAATGGCTCTAAGTGAGCCTGTTTCCAGGAATCCTGTTTTGTAAGCATGTTTTGCTTTGTGGACAACCTGCAAATGCCAAATTGACCCTGTCAGGAGAACGTCTGGAAAAACACAAAGAAACGTCCCCCTGCGGGAAATAGCAGGAAGTGCTTTCTTTCTTTTGTCCACCCTTCCAGTCGAGAAGTGCTATCCTCCAGTGATGAATGCCTCCTATCCAAAGGAGACGACAGAGTGACATGTCCGCTGACGTGCAGGACAAGAAAGGAGCATGACTCATACGGCCATTAAGTGATTTCCCGGGAATGCAGGAAAGATTTGCAATTGTCGAAAAGGGACCATGTTGGGAGCCCTATGCGGCGCCACGTGCACTCGGGTTTCTGAGAAGTAAAACCCCTTGTCAGAACCAGCTTGTGGTTTCTTTGCTGAAGAATAGAAATGTACCTCCTCTCCTCGCCGTTCCCAAGCTTTTCCCGCCAACAAGTGATCACGCCCAACGAATGAATGCCGGACCAGTCAGTGCTTCAGACCATCAGTGCAGTGAAGTGTTCGATTGGATGCCGATACCTGAGGGGCGTGCCCTGGATTTGGTTGGTCAGCATCTTCAGAGAGGGGCTGGACATAGGGGGTTTTTAAGGACGCTGCAGAGCACGAAATGTCGCTCTGGGCCCTGGGTAAACGGCTCATCCAGTCGCTTCTCGCTATGAACTCTTAACGCTTGTCATTTTGCTGATGTACCCTTCTTCTTCATGTAAATATTCTTGTAAATAC
This sequence comes from Amblyomma maculatum, assembly GCF_055883805.1. NCBI lineage: Eukaryota > Metazoa > Arthropoda > Arachnida > Ixodida > Ixodidae > Amblyomma > Amblyomma maculatum. Next base: position 125,481,490 of record NC_139348.1, on the reverse strand, counting down.
GTTTTCTCAAAGTGCCAGTAAACCTGCTTGTACATATTTCACCAACTTCGAAGATTCAATCCTACTTCAACCCCGAGTCTCTGCACGCTACCAAGTGAAGGCCGGGTCGCCATAGCCCCAGCGTCACGACAGCGCCCTCTGCGTCAGCAGTCGAGCGCCGATACCATTTAGCCAGCGGGGTGTAAATCCTATTACCTAGTACAGGTGAGACATGTTAACTTGAACAATCAATTTAGTACAGGATTGAAAGCCAGTAACGGCTAAGCTACTGCGAAACATCTTAGACATCGAAGCATTTCTTTTTTGTTAGTGGCAGGCTAGCGCCATTGAGTCGCTGATGCAGGAATTTTGCAGCAATGTTCGATGATAGCAGAGCACAGTGCACGCTTTGTCAGCGTTGGTAGTGGTAATTATTTTTGAGGGAAACAGCAGAAAAATTGGTTAGCAGAAGCTTCATTTCTCTTTTTTCCCTGCGTGCACGCTCATGTTCCGCAACAAATATGTTTTACAAAACAGAACTAAAAATTTGATATGTTTCACTTGTTTGAAAAACCGCCTAATGTGATTTCGCCGGCACCTACGATGCCTATGCCAACCAGGCGCACAGTAAGCATTGATTGCAAAAATAAGGCCTCGGAAAAAGAACTGACTGTTCTTTGTTGGCGACACTAGAGGTAAAGTGTTTTGCAAAGTCAGGTACCTGGATGTATCGGCAACGATGAAGCATCAGTGAATGCGGCAACAGTTGCTTCCTGTGTTTCTGTCGCCAGGTTGAAGAATCCGATCATCTTCATAAGTCCAGGAACCATGTTCCAAGACGTAAACGTCGTTGTAAGGGAGCACAATCCACTGTAAATACCCCGCAGCTCAGTGGCGGCACAGATACCTTCGTGTGTCTCCTCCAAATCCTATATATACGTGCACCCGATGGAAACTGACAAGTTTGTAGCGCCGGAAGTACGGATCACATGATCGAAACTTCGTTTCTTTAAACATCAACAATGTGACGTCATCATTCCGACAATATGGAAGAAGACGATCACAGGCATTGACGAATGGAGACCTTGTTTCTCTTCAACCTTTGAACTGAACACTGTGTCCTAGGCGTAGATACAAAGGCTACCAAACCAGGAGGCGGGACCGGAAACCAATAGCGCGATAAAACATCAGCAAAAGTAAATAAACCTGACCTACAGCTTCCTGTCAGAATGGCATTTCGACGCGTACATATGGCGATTGGAGTTGTTATCGCGCCGACGTTCAGTTCCTTTTGAACGCACTTCCTCTGAATATGAATCAAGGGGGGAGGGAGAGGGGGGGGGGGGGGGGGGGCAGGTGCATAAAATCACTGTGAATTTCGACATGAAAACTCAGTAGAGTGGCAGCTGACTAAGCAAACAACGTGCCGTTTACAGGAAAATAAAGGTTTTACACAAGGTACGCTATGTGTAAATAAGTGGTCATAAGGAGTGCCAATAAAAACTCAGTATAGGCTAATACCTCTTCTGTAAGATCCGTGGCTGCTTAGTTTTTAGCTAGCTATGCCAATCTCTTCAACTAGCGCTGACACTATGCTCTGATACATGGGTTTGCTTGCATAAACATGGTGAGTGGGCCCATGATGAGAGCGTTCAGCGTGGAATTTCCGGCTGGTAATCAACCTCAGTTCTATTTGAACATCTTAGTCGGTTTTGTTCTGAGTTCTCGAAAAAGGAGAAAAGCGATCCACTGCAAACACAAGTGCGCTCTATACGAACCATGATGCTGCTGCATTTTCATGTAGTCTACAAGTAAAAAACCTTCTTCGTACTTTTGAGTAACAGTGCACGGTTAAGCAGTACATGTGGTTGAGATGTTTCGAGACTGCGAAACTACCTCGGACTATTCTTATTGTGACTATAACATTCCCGCAACGTTAAACCTCCGCGGTACTCATACGACCCACGCATTCAAAAGCATTAAAAAGGCCAGTATAAAGCGCACTGATCACCTCACCTTTAACATTTGCTATATGCAGGTTCGGGAGCATTCATTTAAATTAAAAATGCAGTCGGTGCCAGAAGAATCTCTACGGCGCTGCCTCCAACTTTGTGTGTTTTTGGAGACTACCAAATGTAATCTGACTACATGAGTTTTCTGGGCAAAAGAAATTTAGGGATCCCAAAAGCATGCCGTCTCAAGACAATACCGACAGCGTACGAACACTACATCATAAATTGCCTACAACGCAGCTTTCTGATGTGTGATTTTTGCTTCGGTTAGGTTAGCATTCTTTGGTTTAATACGCATTTGTACTCTGTTCACCGGATATTTCTGAGGCATTCACTATAGAGTCTGGCACGTGCGTTCAGTGAACTCGCTTCCTTCTCCATAAATGTTTGCACAAATCTGCATGGGCCGAAAAGTTCGAATTCCCAGTTAGCTTAAGTGGAAGATTGGTACAATGCATCCGTCCGTACATTTCGACCAGTGCACAGTACGTCAACAACGACATCGTCTTCTTCCCTAGTGCTGTCCTTGTGTGCGCACATCCCTATCTCTCAAACTTGGATCTGTTTTATGAATGTTTAGAATGTCTATGCCTTTTCGCGGCTATAATTTACATAAATTCTGTAAATGTCAAACTAATTTTTTCACGTGCTAGAACTCCTTACCACATAAAACTCACTAAAACGTGCTGAAACTCGAAGTTTACCTGTTTAAGTGGATACCTTAACAAAGCTGCACCGTTCAAAAGGACCATTTTCTAGCCTGCAACAAAAGGAAAAAGTAACGTCTTACTGTCTTACTAAATATTTGTTCCGGATTATAAATGAAGCTTTTATTTTTTAATGCCAGTGGGCGTGAGCATCAATGGTACGTGAATGCTAAGTGAGAAGTTCATCTTGATAGAGATGTCAACCTCTCTGCCGACATGGGGCACTCGCTGGTGGTACACAAAGCCTGCGACAGATTTGACACTCAGGCCTGCTGGCCACTCCAACAAGTTGCGTTTCAATGGACGACGACGAAAACGTGAAAAAGGGATATTGATAAGGATGTTAATAATCAGTCTGTTATACTATGACAAGCTTTCAGTTTGCATGTATACAGAGATCAAAGTGCGCATGGTAACGTATAATTACGAGATTCGGCATCCAAAAATGCACTATAGTGTGGATAAAAGGTGCCAAATGGCGCAAATGATAACTTTTAATTACTTGGTGAAATATCTATTTAATCAAGACCGGTAAATGGGCACAAAAAAGGAACGTCATAGTCGAATGTCTTAAGTTATGGTGTAATTAGGCCAGCTTAAAATGTAGCCTTGATGTACCGTATGACCTAAAGCCAAGCTTTTGGCGGAGAGAGCGCCTAAAGCCATGGACGAACAAAATAATGAAATATACTTCATTCTAATGTATTAAGCTAATGTGTTCCTAAAATAACGAACTAATGAGCTGTCCCCGGTATTATAGGGAATTAAGGTACTCCGTTGCAGCCAATAGTTGCACGGGCGTGGCTAACTCATTTCAATTCGTATTTCACTTTTTCCTTTCATGGGTGCTGCCCATCGTGTTCATTTTTCGTCTATCCTAAATTGTTATTAATATAATGTCACCTTTAATAGAAATGTTCTGCCGTCGCATGTACCGCTGCGCATTTTTACAAGCAACGGACTGGGTATAGAGTGATCTCTAATACTCTAATCGCAATTAGCGCACGGCTGCAATTCCACGGTAAAACATCATAATATTTCAATGCAATTTTCAAAGTAAGGATTTTGGCAGCTTTACAGGTTTCGAAAAACTATAGATTCAGTTTTTTTTCTTTTCATTCTGTCTGGAACCGAATAAATCAACACAGAAAGTTTTTGAAAAAGGCATCACTTCTCCATACAGCCAAGACTCCCGACTTTGTGTCATGGGTATTTGCGAGGATCGTTTTACTTTTCCCTCGTATTTCAATATAGAGTAGCCATACCGACTATGAAAAGTAATCTGACATGTGCTGAGTTAAACAACCAGTGTGAAGCAGAATATCGGGGTAGCTTTCAAAAGAATTTAGTTTTCAGAATGTTACAGACAAAAGAACACCAGCTGTGGATAGGCGACGAATAGAAAGCAGTGCATTTGATAGAAGAATTGAGTGTCCTCCCACGTGCAAATGACAGGACAAGATCCGTTGTATACCTTTCCGCAAATGTACGTAATGCACACCTCAGTGTCAACTCTTTTAGTAGGGTCATTGAGGCGGGAAGGTTGCGGCAAGGCCCTCAATGTCCTCTGTCCTTCACAAAGTTTAGCGTGTAAAGATTGAAGCGGCTTGTTTATTATTAGTTGAAAAAAAAAACATGTTTTCATATACGTGCTAAACCATCGGCTATCCCATATCAATTCGAACAAAACGACAACTCTGTGCACTCTCTATGCTTGCGAGAAAATAGCAAAGGGAGAGGAAGCTTAACCTTACTTACCAGCCTAGCCAGCCTTTTGAATTTATCTGAAAATGTCGTTGGATAGGCAAAATTGCCAGCACAGCCAAACAACATTTTAGCGAGTGGTTGTAATAAGGCGGAAGAGTACACCAAACTTTCATTGACAGCTCCCTGAACTCTTTGCTTTGCCGGTGTCAAGCGACCATGCAAAGAAAAAGAGCGCTTGTAAAATACAAGTGATAGTAGCGATGATAATGACGCTGCAATTAGTGATAATGATGATAAATGTAGTAGCGCGGACAAATGCGATGCATTTAGTGGATAATGATGATAAAGCGGTAGTGGTGATAATGATGAAGATCATGGTAGTAGGGATGACAATGACGATGCAGTGAGAGTGAAAGAACTTCTGCAGTAAACAACGTAATTAAATAAACACTTGTGTATAATGGCTTTCGTCATTTCCTGTTTTAAACATAGTTACGCGCTGTCCTATAAATTTCCTTTCCAAAGTTACTGCAATTTTGCAATAAATGCGCGCAATATTGCCTATAACTTCCCGCAGTGCGGAAAGCATCTCGTGGATACGTTTACTATAGGAATCAATTGGCATCTAATGTAGGGATACATTTTGGTGGCTGTTGTGTATAACTGCAAAACTGACGTCCCATCCAGCTCATGCTCAAGATTTATTGCGTAAAGAAATAAGGCCAGAAAAACTGAAACGTTGTATGTTTTTGTTCACTACTTTGGGTCTGAGATTCACAATGCAGTCGCTGCATCGGCCTCTAAAGGGAAGCATAATTTAGCTCCAGGTACTCCCAAAGGCCGCCTAATGCATCTTTACATGCTTTAAATGTGGAAATAGGGAACCCGGGCTGAATATCGGCACCCTCCAAGAAGGAGGGATGAAGAAGCTGTGTGGCGTTTCAATATATCCTCAAAAACTATTTTCAAAACGAAACCTGTCAAAAAGAGAAACCCGAGGTAGTCTTCAGGTACCCGTCATCATGCGGTGGGCTTCGGAGCTGGAGCGCTACTCAGAACCCATGGCTGCTTCGCCTCCAATATTGCTCCCTGCAGAAGTTATGCGAGGCTTGGCCGTCAGTGAATTGCGTTAGTGTTGCGATTTGATGCTGTCGATTGTGTTTTACGTGAATATCCATCCGCACTTCCCGCACCCGTGACCACATCATCTCTGCTTTATGGCTGACCATTCTCATCGATACACACACGACTTGAATAGTGGTATAGTGACGTACGAATAGACGTCGAAAATAGCGCCACGCTTAAGAACCGATGCCACATTTAGGGATGTTTTGTAGTTTGGTATGCTGATTCTAGCACATAGTACGCTCAATTAGTTTTATGTTACTTGGGAGGAAATCTATGTGCGCCGACACTATATTTGCCGTCGTTAAT